>NW_024870679.1:59797500-60397500 GCF_019054845.1 Dipodomys spectabilis
GGTGCACAGGTTTCCAGGATTCTGCTGCTGCCTGACATGTGGTTCAAGCTCAGGTCAATCAGTGTTTATCAGAGGCTTTGCAGGCCCCAGAAAGGCTGTATTCTCAGGTTCCTGACTCAGAGGGGAGATGTATAAAGGAAGCAAGGCCTAAAAGGAGGTTGGTTGTCTAACTGAGATATACTAAGAGAAGGCAGGTAACAACCCAAGGTGGACATCATACTTCCAGGGGCTTCCTATACCTCTCTCACACCACAAGCCATAGTCCCAACTTAGCTGTCCTCCTTTGGGGTCTGACTCACTTTTTCACAGTATGCACTTTCTCCTCCCAGCCCTGTGGTCCTGGCCTCTGCTACTCCAGACATCAGGCATGAACTGTATCCCTTCCTTCCCTGGAAACACATAAGCCTTTCTGGTCATGACATTTACGATGACAACCACCATCCCGTTCCCTATTTTCTCCTCATCTTCCACCTGGGGTTTTATTTAGTTATGTTGTTTGGCATCTATTTACCAGGCCCAGAATTTATGCTCTATGAGGGTCAGAGCTATGTTTTGCCTACTGCTATGTCTCTGGCGTGTAGACTGAGAAGCAGCTCAAGGTAAGTGGTTAAGTGACTGAGTGATGGGAGAACATATCCAGGGGGTGAGGACAATGTCTGTCGTCATGGATATGAGTCTGAAACAGGCCTTTGAAGGTGAGCAGAGGTTCGCCAGGAGGACGAAGCCCTCTACCTATGTGTCCCAGGAATCTCGTCAGCTTCTTCACTGACTTCAATGTATGATCCTAGACAAGTTGTCTAGCCCTCCATTTCTTATCTGCAACACGGGGTTAAAAATGTCATCTATCTCATGAAGTTCTGGTGAGACCCAACAGTGCTACCAAAAATAAGGCATATAAGCTCCTCTGTGTCCCCTTACCTCCTAATTTGTCTCCTGCCTCTTTGGTAGACATAGGGGCCCCGACAGAGGGACAGGAGACAGAACTCCCCTAGACATCCGAAGGACTCAGGGATGCTGGCCCTGGGCTGCAGGGCCAGGACTAAAGATGTGTCTGCTGGCTATTGGCTGGCTGGAGGCTGTGGTAGAAGCTTAGGCCAGATGTTTCCTGCTTCCATCAGCTCTGACTCCTTCAGTACGTTCTTCAAATTAGTCTCTTAGTTCCCACTGTGTCAAATGGGGACAAGACAGCATACAGGTGCATTGTGGGGATTAGCGAATTTCCTAGCCAGGGGCATGTCCTGGCTGCTGCTGTTAGAAATATAGTATTGGTGGTGAGTGGGGCCTCTATATGCACTTTACCTGGTTTGAAAAGTAGAACAATGGAGAGAGCATAGAGAAAGGTCCCTGCAGCCATTAAGAGGAGAAGGACAGACACCAGGCCACAATGGGGGGGGGGGGAGGAGGAAGGGGCCCAGACAGGAGGACATTTCATGTCTGGACAGAATCCTAAGAATGGTACACGTGGGCTTATTACTGTGGCTACTGAGGCCTCCTGTGGACCTGAGACTTTTTAGAAGATAAACCTCCAAATGCCCTGGTGATGTTTATTTCCCCCCTAGTGTTTTCCTGGTCTGAGCAGAGAAGGAAGATCTCCTTGGGAATCAGAGGCCAGAGGGAGCCTGATAAAAGCCTTCTTAGCTCTCAGATTGCAGCCCCAAAGTGCTCTGCAGCCACACAGCTGAAGCTTGACTTTTGGCTTCCCTGGTGACTTAGCTATGTGATGCCAGGCAGGTTATTCAACCTCTCTGTGCCACACTTTTCTCATCTGCAAGAGGATTCCAATTCCACACATCTCATAGGGCTGCCATGAGAAAAGCGCTATGAAAAGAAAGACACTTGAAGACTGCATGGCTTGCAGAAAGCTCTATATTACTATTAGCTGTTATGATTCTGTAAGTTTCCTTTATCTATGATAGGTCTCCTAACCTATGTCACCCAGAATGGAACAGTCCACTATTCTATCTGACCAGTCCCACTCTCACACCAATTGCACTTCTTCCTCTCCATCTCTCCCTCACATTGCTCCGAGCCCAGGGAAAATGGCCAGAATGGAACACTACCCCTTGGCTTCTGGCTATATCCTCAACTAAGCTCCTATCTCAGGGTGAATATCGTAAGCCTAAGGATAGAAATCCTACAGAGAGCCTGGATTTCCTCCCCTCCCAACCAATCCCATCTTTGTAAATATATCCTTCAATTTCTCTCCAGCTGACCTTATATGACTACATGTGTTCCTGGCCTGGCCCTGTCTCCTCTGGCTTCCAGATCCCCACTCTGCTCTCTTGCACACTGATTTGAAGGCCATGAAACCTTTTCTGATTTATATCAAACCTCTTAGAGGACATACTGTTCTTTGCATCCTTGGACCAAGCACAGACTGGATAGGCTGAAGTGCTCAGTGTGCTTTGGAGTGAACAAATGAATGAACTAATGATTAAAATGATGAGTAAGACAGGAAAAGGGAAACCCCTACTATATCTGCCAGTACTAAAAATAAATAAATAACATTTAGAAGAACATTTAGTCCTAAGTCACTGGGGAAACCTACAATTACTTAGTATACACCCAAGAATTTTTTGAAACCACACTTAACCAAAGGGCCAGGGCACAAGAAGGTTCTTCCTTGCATCCACATTTCTCAGCTGGCAAAGCTCCATGCTCACACAGAGCGGGCTCCTCACATGCAAAGATTTGCTTATAAAACATTAAGCCATTTTTCCCCTTACCATCCCTTCTCATTCTGGAAAAACTGGAGGGCAGAAGTGAATATGTATCCATCGTCTAGGAAGCATCTAGAGCAGATCTGGAGTACGCCAGCTCCTGAATTATTTCCCTCAGCATAATCTGCACATAGGAGGTGATAACAATTCTGTCTTTCACAAGAGGGAACTGAGGCTCAGAATGGTAAAGTAAGTTGCCCCTAAGTCACAGAGGTGGCTTCCTGTTCTTTCTTGCTATTCCACACTGTCTCCAAAGAATCTTCCAAATTCCATGGTATGTGTGTATGTGTTTACTGTGTTTCTGAGAACATTGTACCATGTCTATGGTCCTCTCTAAACCTTGCTTGGAGGAAAACTAGGGCAGTTACAGTGTTTAAGGGCACCTATCCATTGGCTGCTGTGGCATGCCTTTTATAGGACAAATGCAAATGTGTTCTTTTCTCTGAGTGCTGGGTGAAGGGAGGATGAGGAAGCCTTTGCCTGGAATGTGAACTATTTTATCTGATGCATTAATGAATTTAACAGAACCCAAAGCATTTAAAGGCAGATGCACTTTGCCATCACTTGTCAGTCACAGGCTGAGGAATTCCAAGCCAAAGAAAAGGTCCCTTTGTCTGCAACTGTAACTGGCCCACAGTTACAGACAAAGGGTCCAGTTTCAATCTGAATCCAAACAACCATTAACAGCCTATTCATTCAACAGCCTAGATGAGCAGCAGTTTCTAAAAATTCAGCTACACCCCAGCTTCTGAGTTGGCTGAGGGACAAGGGCTGGAGGATGGATGACTCATTCCAAGTGCTGATCACCTCCTGTGTTGCTCCTGGCTGCCCTGATGTCCTATTCCTTTGGACATCTTGTCACCCAAAGCTGACTTCCATCTTTCTTCCTGCATAATGTCTTTTTGTTCATTAGAAGGTCTGAAATTAGGAAGTCACAAATTCAACTTAAGGCCTTTGGCAGATATCACACAGGTGACTTTTACATAAAATGTGGTGGTCATGGTTTTCCTACTGTAGGGTAAGATGTAGGCTAATCTGGCTCCTTTTGATATCTTCCTACTTTGCACCTCACATTCCATGCCCACTGTGGCCCAATGGCACAGGTTTCCAACATCTCAGGAAAAGGAGGAATCAAGTGACAAATCGTGACAAGTGAAAAATCTAGAAACCTGGGTCAGCTAGAGAGTATAATGGAGACTAAGCCCAGACTTGGCAAACTCAAGTTAATTAGCCTCCAAGTTCTCCTTTCTAACTTCAGTGGTGAGGATTAAATATATACAAAGTGATTCACACTGACACACTGCAGGCCTTTGGTTAATGCTAGTAACTTTTATACGTGATCGATCTACCTTCAGATGGTGAGGATTCTAAAAGGCCTTCTGCCTTGTGCTTTAGTCTACTTATCTCTGCGATGGGGTAAGTGTCTTACTGAGTTTCATCTCTTACAATGTGGAGATATCAGCTGTGCCCATAATGTTACCAGGGCTCTCATGTGCTAGAGTCTGCGTGGTCTCAAGAGGCAGGTGGGATGGTAAAACAGAGGGAGCTGAGGAACCTGGGGACAGCAAGGGGTCATGGTGAATGGGGGACAGGATAAGGTGGACACGTGTCAGCCTGGTGTCAGCCTGTGAGCCAGGGGCCAATCCCTCTTCTTTTCCCTGTCCTTTTTATTTTTGTCATGGGGCTTGAACTCTGGGCTTGGGCGCTGTCCTTCAGCTCTTTAGTTCAAGGCTAGTGCTCCACCACTTGAGCCACAGCACCACTTCTGGTTTTCTGGTGGTTTATTGGTGATAAGAGTCTCATGGACTTTCCTGTCTAGACTGGCTTTGAACTGTGATCCTCAGATCTCAGCCTTCTGAGTAGCTAGGATTATAGGCGTGAACCACCAGTGCCTGGGCACTGTCCCCCAGCTCTTCAGCTCAAGGCTAGCACTCTACCACTTAAGCCATAGCACCATTTCCGGCTTTTTCTGCTTATGTGGTGCTGAGGAATCAAATCCAGGTACTCATGCATGCAAGGCAAGCACTCTACCCACTAAGCCATCTTCCTAAGCTCTGCGCCACCGCTCCTCTCCCCCCCCCCCCCCGCATCATTTCCTAGTACTTGGTAACCCAAGAATGGATTTATCCTGGGAGGGAACCCCCAAGAGACACTGAAAAAGGAAGAGAAAGAGGAGTGAGGCATCCAGTCCAGAGATCTTGGGAGTCAAGGCCAGTCTTTGTACCACCAGGAAGTCTTAGTCAGTGGAGCTTCTCTCCAAGGGGTTCTCCTGAGGATGCTGTCTGTCCCAAGGGCTCAACCACTGCTCTGGATTCCCTCCGCCTATATCACCATCCCTGATTCTGAATGCTGAGGAGGAATCCTAGGATCTTGGACCCTTTGGGATCAAAGCCCCATCTGTAGCTAGAACCTAGTTCCACAGCATCCTGGTTCTTCTGGCTCTGTATTCCATGTTCAGACAGCTTCCTAATCATTTTCTCCCAAGCCACAAGTGGCGGTCACAGGTCCAAAAGTGGGCACATCACCCACTAGGTTTTCATAATGCCCTGTGTTTTCTTATTTCTCACTCAGAGCTCTTGTCACACTATACTCAATATGTTTGTTTGTAGTTTGCAAGAATCACATCTTATTCATCGCTGTATCTTCAACAGTTTCCACAATGCCTAGATCAGAAGTATTTGAAACCGTTGAATAAATGCTTCAATTAATATCAAGCCCTGGCTGACCTTTCTTGTCTCATTCAATAGTTCAATATAGTTAGATTTTATTTCCTCCATCAAGAGTATATAGACTCCATCGTTATCTTAATAGGTTGGCACACCACTGGTAGTCTCTTTTCTGAGCCTGCTCAGAACTGTCCATGTCCATTTCCTGCCAAATCTAAAACAACCTTCTTTTTTGCTCTCCAAACTTACCAGTAATGTCTGCATGCATCTGAACAAAAAGGGGATTCTTGCTCAGACCTCCACACAAGAAAAGAGTACTGAGAGAGTGACCTGCTGCTTCCATAGCCTCTATGATGAAGCGGGTTCCAAACTTAAGAGAGAAAAACAGAAAAAAGTGTTAGTCCCATAGCAATAAAGAAAATGTGCTGTTGTTTACCCCACACTTGAGACTGCACCATCTCAGAAATGACACTCAGAGAGAGTATGTTGCCTAAGATCAGAGTTCATTAAATCAGAGTAAGAATTCCAACGTTGTCTATGTGAGTTCAGAATCCTTTGAATTATTACACCCTGTGCTTCAATCTATAGTTATACAAGACTGACAAAAATTTAGTTAATACTAACACCATTTGTTCAACTATTTGGTGAGAGTTTATAGTGGCCCAGATATTGCTGGGGACTGAGAATGGAGTGACTGCAATGTTGCTCTGAAAGCAACATTGTAGTCAGTCTACCGTCACTAAATGGGAACTAAAGATGTCTTCCTTAGAAAAGATACAGAAACAAACAAATACACAAACAAACACAAAACAGCACCAAAACTATGGAAAGGGGACACTTCACTAAGGAAGAAAGGTAAACTACAAGCTAGGCCCTGGTGGCTCATGTCTGTAATCCTAGCTACTGAGATCTGAGAATCTGTGTTTGAAGCAAGCCCAAGCAGACAAAGCTACCTGATTCTTAATGCTAATAAACCAGCTAAAGCTCAAAATAGAGGCACGGTTCAAGTCGTAGAGCAGCAGCTGTGAGCAAGAGGGCCCCATGATCACTTTCAATCTGCAGAACTGGCACAACACACCACACACCACACACACAAACACACACACAGACACACAGACACACACACAAAGGATGCTACAAGCCTTCATGACAGCCAAGGGCTAAAACTCATTACAACCTGAAACCAGGCAGTGATACAATAACACTGAGGCTTCTGGACCGGCATCCATTATTCCCATGACCTGGGGTCAAATGGAGAAAAGCACACATTCTGGATGGTTCAGGGCTTTATAATCAGATCTTGTATATCAGATCTTCTATCTTAGTATCCTTTTAAAATGAATTATCCTCATCCCTGGCTTGTTGAGTTTATTCAAGTCAGTAAAATACATTATGGATTGAGGAAAAGACACTACCTTAGGGGCAGCGAGATGAATTTTAACAGAGAATTCTTTACTGTTGGCTATGTTATTTGAATAGTTGAGCTTTGTAATTTATATGGAAGTTCCAAAAATCTAACACTAAACTAATGATTTATTGGCAATGTCCGAGGAAGGACCATGGGAGTGAATTGCTGAATGAGAGGGAGGAAATGGTCAGGGGAAATAAAGGACTAAGTATCTGGAAGGTCCCTGGGTCTTCATAGATAGTATAGCCACTGAGAAGTAGTAAGATTTGTGTGGAAAGAATTCATAGGAAAATATGATAGGCTTCATTAAGAGTATGACAGTGTTGTTGGAAGATTGTCATTCACAGAATTGGAAAAGACATAGCTTAGCTTGAGAGGGAAGAGGCCCAGCCTAAAGCATAGGGTTTCGGAAGTCCACAGGACCTTGGCCTGGTCTCAGAACCTAAGAGGCAAGGGGAAAAGTGAGCACAGACTACTTTGAAAGCTATCTCCCTCTCCCCTGGCATATGGGTGTGTCTGAGGGAGGACGGTGTCAGAGGGTGTCAGAGGGGATCTGGAGCCACAGGATATGAAATCCTGAGGAGTTTGGAGTACATGATGCTGCAGCAGGACAGTTAGGAACAACAGGCTCAGCAGCTCCAACCCAGAGGTCTGAAGCATTTGTTGAAGTTATTCACAAATCTGGTAAAAATATGGAGTAGGTAAAACTTAGGCCTCTGAAGATAATCTACAGATGTAGCATGTTTAAAAAATTAAAACACGTTGTACCGTAGAAAGCCAGATCCTGCTTACTGACTATGGCTGATTACCCCCAGATGTTTTTTCTTAAGCTCTTTTGGGGGTCATGAACCCTTCGGAGGATATGATAAAATGTATTTACCTGCCCAGGAAAAAAGAAAAAAAAAAAGGTCACACACACAGTACTATGGAGAATTTCAGGAGGTCGTAGATGCACTTAGGTTCTGTGTGAATCACTCCAGGCTTGTGGATGCTAAGAAACTTTGCTCTACTCGAGGGTATAGATTTGCCAAAGTTCAGGTCAGGATTTTAGATTTTTAGGAACATTAAGCTGACATTCAGGTATTCACCTATTTCTTGCACCTAACCTTTCTAAAGCTTCAATTCTCATTTGTCAAATGGGACTAATAATATCATCTTCAGTTAAATATGGATCGTCAAAAGTGGTAACACAAAAAGAAATAAAAAGTATATTCTGCAATGTGATGAAACACAGGAGTACAGACCATACATCCACTACAGCATGAGAGGTGCTTACAAATGAGAGCTCTTCTGGTGATTAGCCACAGGTTAGGGACTCTACGAAGCACGCATCAGTGTCCTTTCCAATCTTAAACTTTAAAAAATCTGTCTACTGTCAGCCCCACTTCAGAGTTGTAGAATTCACCTAAGACAATGTAGTCTGTATCCGAGGAAGGGCAGATTCCTCTCAATTTTCATGGGAAACTAGGCAGAAGTGATATTTCTGTTCTTTCTAATACCAGGGAGTTAGGCCCACATGATTAGTGGGCTTAGAATGAGAGTAATGCAAAGCACATTTCCTGGGAAAGGAGAGAAGGACCAGAACAAGAGGCTCTCCCTTGAGCATAGTGACAGCCCCTGTGTGGCATTGTCAACTGGAATTTCCCACTGTGCCTGGTACTTAGACAACATTCCCCTTTGGTATCCCAGACTCCACTGGGTAATGCTCCACCCTCCTGAAATGCCCCACCAAAGGGCTTTGTGCAAACATCATTTTGTGCTCACCTTTCTGGAAAAAATGTTTTCACAGACTGAGAAATTGAAATTGAAATTAAGTGATTCCACTGGGAATGCACAGGACCAAATGCAAATCAAGAGACTTCAAATGCAAATAGTACTTTTTAAGGGTCTGTTCTGAAAAGAGAACCACAGATGAACAGGCCCAGGGTGAACTGGGTGGTTGACAGGTCTTTCAATGAAGGCCCGAGATGGAGAGGAGTTTGTTACATGGAGTCTCAGCTAACTTGTCTCACTTTATTTTCATTCTGTTCCTACCATGAATATTTCTATAGGGAAGCATTATTTAACTTTAACCTGTCAATAGTAAATACGTGTGAAGGCAGTATTCAGGAAGAAGAAGCAAAGATTTTTTATTTTTGTCCCAAGTTTAACATTATGGGAAAATATCTGTTTTCAGAATGCTTCATTAAAATGCACATTTTTGCCCAGATGATCAGCATACTCAGCTACTTTCTCAAAACAGATGGAAGACCTCTCAATTTAATTAACTGTATAATAAAGCCTTGTTGAGAAATCTGTCTAACATGTCTTTTCTTTGTGGTATGTTAAAGATCATTAAGACAATGGACAGAATAAATAACATCACTTTAAATACACGTATGGCCCGTTAAATAGAAGCTTGATTGTCCAAATGTGTGATACTTGGGAACACAGAGATGATTCTTCGTTCTAACCCCCTTCCCCAAGCCTCTTCTTGCCTGTGTTAAATTTAACTTCATTTTTTTCCTCTCTTCTACAAGGTTCTTACCAAGAGAATGACCTCTGTGAGAAAAATCTCAGACCAAGTTAATATTTTTTTTCTAATATGATAGCCCTAAGTTTCTTTAAAAATAGCATTAAACTATCTTACAGCGATGGCCTGAACTGTGGCCAGGTAGAGGATGGCAAGATCGTCAAGGTCCTGAGACAGTTTTAATCCAGTGACCTGTGGGGAGAAAGAAAAGAAGGGGATGACCAAAAGGCCCTGCCATCAGTGGAGATAGTTCCCATGAAGTATGAACACGTTCAGATGTGTTTTCTTGCAGAACCAAGTTTATATGCAAATCCTCTTTTAGTGAGTTGAACGTGCAATGCCTACTAAATTTAGTCTCTAGATCTAAAAAAAAAAAAAAACCCCTTCCACTCAAAATGCTTTGTACTGGAATTAAACCAACATGAAACCAAATGAACATTATAGGATGATTGTATTTGATGGGTTTTAAGACATCAACATATGTACATTGGCATCTAAGTACAAGGTGATTTTATTCTGAGTTCTTCTTCTGTCACAATTCAATGTAGCAGCACCCAAGGGGTATCCAGGGTAAATACTACATCTTCTATAAATCTTATACCTACTGGGGAATGATTTAGAATCTGTGGTTTGCAAGAGAATCCCATTAAAGTCAATCAGAACCATATGCTCATATGAAGCAGGCCCGTCTTTGAGAGATTCCAGGACTGAAGAGAATGTTGGATTTGAATTCCATCAAGACTGGTTCACAGTCCCACCTTCAAAGGTATCAAACAGTTAGATTTAATCACTTAAATCCTCAACAGATATCCATAAAATTTCCCAAAAAGCATGAGCATTGAAGCACACAGGTACCATGGGCCTTTCTCTTAAACTTCCATTGCATCCAAGGCTCAGAAATCACAGAGAAAGGAAATTATTTTTCCCTAAAATCTCAGAATGAACTAATCATCATAATTGAGCACTAAATTCAACTCTTGAGGTTGCTAGCAGCTATGGTGAAAAAGGACACATGAGAAGTGAAACTTGTTCAACCACTTTGGAAAGCAGTATGGAGGTTCCTCAAAAGACTTCACATAGAACTCCCCTATGACCCAGCAATCCCACTTTTGGGCATTTACCCTAATGTTTACAAAAAAGACCACACTAAAGCTACCAGCACAACTATGTTTATTGCAGCATTATTTACCATAGCTAAGATATGGAACCAACCCAGATGCCCCTCAGTAGATGAACGGATCAAGAAAATGTGGTATATATACACAATGGAATTCTATGCCTCCATCAGAAAGAATGACATTGCCCCATTTGTTAGGAAATGGAAAGGCTTGGAAAAAATTATATTAAGTGAAGTAAGCCAGGCCCAAAGAAACATAGGTCCCATGGTTTCCCTTATTTGCAATATCTAGTATAGGTATGAGTCAAGCGGAAAAAGTCAGATAATGTGATGTTAGGAAAACGAACCCTCAAATATGTATTTTAATGTTTTTGTTTCGTTCATGCACGTGTTTCTAACGCATTTATAAGATTATTTCTTTGTTGCTTTGTATGTCCCTCCCCCACAGTGTAACCCCCGCTTTCACTATATTTGATGTCAGTATAACATGTGGAGGAGATGGGGACAAACAAGTCGTTTAAGGATTCAGGTGGACCTGTTGCAACAATGAGAAGTACAAAATGTCATGTCAAAACCAGCTTTACAATGTCGGTGGGGGGGGGTATGATTGGGTGGGGGGGAGGGGGGAGGCTGGGAAGGGAGGTGAAGGGTAAACAAGGGAGGAGGCTGCAATGCTTGGTAAGAAATGTATGCATTATCCTGCCCATGTAATTGTAACCCCTCTGTACAGTATGTTCTCAAATAAAATAAAATAAAATTAAAAAAAAAAAAAAAAGAAGTGATACAGCTTTTCCTTTCATGAAAAATAAAGCATAGCTATCATCTAAGGAGACAAAAATCATTATGGGAAAGAAGTTATACAATGGATTTATTGCACACAGTGTGATACAGGAAGTAGGAAGTGAACACCCCCTCACAGCCATCACTGACATTCCTTATAATCATGGTAGATCCATTGTAGTCAAATACAATTTAGTGAAAAATATTTCTCCCTGCAGTAAAACAGGCTAAGTCTGAGGTCCTATTTCCTTGACATGTCACCTGAGATTGCACACAGATAAAGTGGCAGATGACTTCAAGTCTATTTCATTATTTCATAAATACCAGAAACCTCGGCCTTATTTTAGCAAAAGTCACCCAAAGAGGGAAAGTCTAAGGAGGGTCTGCCTTGAAGAACACTCAGGAGGATGAAGAGGCCCCAGGAGGAATCTGTTGTGAAATAAGGTGGCAGCAGTACCCTGGGGGTGATGGCAATGCTCTGGGAGAGGCAGGGCTTTGTAATGACTGAGAAGACTGGGACAGATGATCTGATAGCCCAGCTGAAGACTAAATGGTTCCATTGATAGGAGGAAGCAGAAGTGGAAGGAGCATATTTGTAAATATGCATGTGGCTATTTTGAATGTTTGGCCTAGACAGTCAGATATATGGGGAAGCCCCATATGAGACTTGCAATTGTAAGCACATTATATTTATTTGGGCTATTGCATAATAAAGAAAATGGCAAAAGAAAATGCTTAGTTAATATTTAGAGATATGTGGAAATTGCACATGGTAGACAAAAAGACGCAGACAACTATAATGAAAAAAAAAAAGACCAATGGAAACTTTCAAAGCAAACTTCAGTTTAAATCTTTCTTCCCTCTTTGTAAGGATCTGAACTTGGGCACACCCCATCACACTTTTCTGGTATTCTAATTGAAGGCAGACTTCCAGAGACCCTGTTCTAGACTGAGTCTTTAATGTGGGTACAGAAATTTGCATTTTAGTATGAAGGTAAAGCACAACTTGCAGGAATATCTGCCTCACACTTTGGTATTAGGAATTACCAATTCATATCTTAAAATGGTAAATATTAATAAATATATTGTGAGTATAGCCATGTTAATCTGGAATCTATAATGTTCTGTAATATGAAGCTTTTTGAGCCCTGTCATACAGCCCCAAGAGGAAAGTTCCATATCTGGAAACTATTCAGTGTATACAATTATTTAGATATAGTAAAAAAATATCCTTCAGTCAATGTATATAATATATTCATGAAATACAAGTATGTTTTAGGTTGAGACTTGCATGCTATACCCAAGGTATATCTCTGTCTCTCTGTCTTTGTCCCTGTCTCTGCCTATCTCTTTTTCTGTGTGAATCTGAATATATACACACACACACACACGTATTCAAATAATCTCAAATCCAAAGAATCCTAAATTCCAAACACTTCTGATCCCATGCATTTCAGATAACTGATACTCAGTCTGCAGGAATTTAGGCTAATTTTTCCTTTCTAATTGTTAAAGGAACTGAAGTGATTTTATGTTAGCAAGAAGAAAATTTTCAAAGATCTGAGGAATAGATTCTCAAGGGGAATCTCTAAAGATGACAAAAACTAAGAAAGCATGGCTACCAGTCCTGAGACTTTGCCATGGCCTCCAGCACTTGAGGGGAGTATTTACGGCCCAAGGAAACTAGTTGAAAACTTTGCAATACACAATGGAGTGATGATACTGCTCTGTTGGTAAAGTCATTAAAGATGGAGACAACAGGTAAGATCAAAGGACGATTTAGAGAAAATCTTGGAGGATGAAGGCATTTGAAGGACAGGTCTAAGGTAAGCAGCATCCCGAAAGAGAAAGGGCACATCTCCCCAACAATATTTAGAGGATTCAGTAGGTGCCAGGAATCCACACCTGGGATTGTCTAAAACCCACCTAGATATGGGAAATGCAGATGAGCATGTCATCACAGGGTGGGAAGGCAGAATGCTAAGAACTCTTGTTCTGGGTTTCTCAAACACGAATCCAGGCATAGATGCAATGGGACACAGTAGTAGAGTTAGTCACTAGCCAATTGCCCACCTCCCCTACCCCACAGAAAAGGAAGATGATCCTGAGTTACTCAGTTGGATCGGATATAATCACATGAGCCCGTAAAAGCTGCAGAGGAAGGCAGGAGAACTAGTCAAGCAATACAAAGAGGAAGGCAGGAAAAAGAAGTCAGAAATGGGAACAGAGGTTCAAGTACAGGAAAGACCTGATCCAACATTGCTGGCTTTGCAGTTTGAAGCACAGGGTGATGGGCCTAAAATTCAGAACAACTCTAGATGCCCTGGCTCATAGCTAGCAAGTAAAAGAAGAGACCTTAGCCTTACAAGTGCTGGCACTGAATTCAGCCAACAACTTGTGTGAGTTGGAAAGCAGATTTTCCTGAGAATCTTCTAATGAGCATTTTGGTTTTGGCTTTGTAAAAATTGGAGCAGAGAAATCAGAAAAATCCAACTTAGAATCCTGACCTACAGAATTATGTATGTCATAATAAACACAACCTGCTATATTTGTGGAGTTTATCAATAGGAAAAAATAGACAATTAATAGACATAGGAAAAGTAGGTGATGGCATGGAATTCTCCTTCATGACCTTATTCTATTGAGAATTCTCCACTGCATTTGCCATTTACCAATGCACCAGACACTGGATTTGCCTTGCTTTGATGTGAGCATGTAATACTATCTCACAGCCAGCCTGCGCACACTTCTGGCCTCTACCTCTTGTCTAACCCTGTCTTGAATGTGCACAGAAACTTGCAGATTATCCTTGATTCCCTGGCCTTAGTTTCTTCCCACTGTATATCTCTTGAACCTTTCCAATGATTCAGATTCCCCCTCAGTCTTCTCTTCTGCCCTACCTTGAAGACTCCTCCCCAGACACAGTCTACCCTTGGCCTTACCTGTTGTTTGATGCATAAAAGAAAGGCAAGTAGCATATAGTAAGAAAAGTCTAGCTGAGTGCCTGTAATCACACCTGTAATCCTAACTACTCAGGAGGCTGAGATCTGAGGATTATGGTTCAAAGCCAGCCCAGGCAAGAAAGTCTGTGAGACTCTTATCGCCAATAAACCACCAGAAAACCAGAAGTGGCAGTGGCATTGTGGCTAAAGTGGTAGAGTGATAGCCTTGAACTGAAGAGCTGAGGGACAGTGCTCAGGCACAGAGTTCAAGCCTTATGACCAACCAAAAAAAAAAAAAAAAAGAAGAAGAAGAAGAAAAGTCTGATTCTGGGATATAATTTAAGGAAAAAAAAGATTAAAAGAAAGAAAGAAATGTGGCAGTTGCATTGAAAACAGAGCTAAAGTAGTGAGAAAAGAAAGGTTTAGCTCCTTAGGTTTTTTTTTTTTTCTCCCTTTGAATAATGCTAGTGATCCAAGTTTGATCAGATTGGGTAATAATTCCAATTCCACTCTTTTCTCCTGTGGGCAAATTACATATACTGCTTCAGCCTCACTTTCTTTCTTCTTTTATATAGGATGACAATCATCTCACAGGATTATTGTGAAAGTTGACATGATACAAGTAAAACACTGTAATTCCTCCTCATACATCAGACCCTTTTAAAAGCTGACTATGAATCACTATAGCAGAAGAGCAGTTAACTGACACAGAGGAAAATAATTTTTGTCATGGAATTTGATTTTTATATGCAAAAATAATATGTAAAATGGCTGAATAAAACATTAAATAATAACCAAACATTGACAAACTCATGTCAAAGAGAGTTCACTTGTTACTGAGGCTTGTAAATTTATCACTCAAAAGTTGTTTCACTTAGCCTTTGAGCTTCTAGCTCCCTATCAGAAGCAGCAACAGGAGTACAATCTCTGGCGTCTCTCAAGCTCTTGTAAATAGTAGCTGAGTTGCTGACTCCACCTGTAGTTGCATCTGTTTAGCAAGGCCATTTCTAGATGGCATTTGTCTAGCTGGCATTTGGTCACCTAGGAACCAGCTAAGATCTTAAAATGTTTCTTTCCTGACTCAGAAGAACACTTGGAGCAGAACTCAACCTCTCTAGCAGTGTGAGCAGTGGTCAGCCTGATGTTACACACACCAGAGCTCTTCAGAGCACTGGTTAATCATTTTATATTCTGGCTAGTGCAGAACTTCCAAAATAAAGCAGAGAAAACATAATTTAGTCAATGGTGAGTTTAAGGTGTGTGTGTTGTTTTCATTGCCTCTTACATCTCCAAGGCAATTTATTTCTTTGACCATGTTTTAGAACAAGAATTAAGACAAATCCCTCCAAACTAAGAACTACTTACCACTACAACAAAAAGGCCATAGCCATCTGTGAGTAAAGCTGGTCACATATGTCAGGAAGAAAGGGCACTGTGAAGAGTCACCACACTGGCTGTTTTGCAAGGTCTGCCAGATTTGAGCTTCCTGTTGTACTTGAACGGAAACTGGAGGCCAGAGGATTATGTACAGAGAACATCAAAATCAAGACCTGTATATAACACACTTCCTGTGATGGAGCAAGAGACTGGTTAACTTCTCTAGTTAATTCTGTGGCTGGAAACCTCAGTGGCTGCTGAATGGTCTCTTCTGGGATGAAGGTCAAGATTGATATCTGTTTGCTCAAGGTTCAATGGCTGTACAGAGGGTCACTAAGCAGGAGTTATAGATTCAAACTCATTTGTTGCTGTGACTTGCCTGTCATTGGGCTAGTATGTGGTCCCATTTGTCAATGACCTTACAAAAGGGAGGGGGAGGCACTTCTACTTTATTGGGGAACAGACAGATCTCACAAAGATAAACTACAAATGCTACATGCTAACACATTTTCAAGTCAAACTTTAAATAACGGTCCAGTTTCAACACTTGAGCTCTCAGCTGGACATGGTGCTACATGCCTATAATCCAAGTACTTAGAGAAGATGACAATCATGAGTTCAAAGTCAGGGCAGCCTGGTCTACGTGGTCAGATCCTATTTTAAAGAACAAAACAAAGCAAAGTAGAAAAAATAGAACAAAAAAAACCCATAGAGTAAGAAAGAAAAAACAAGAAAGAAAAAAAAATGCCTATCCTTATTGTATAGAATTCTCTACTATCCTTATTGTATAGAATTCTCTACTATTTTCTTTAGGATTTAATAGTCAACAATTTTAAGAGGTCTTTCAGTTGATACTCAAAATGGTCTTTCTCTTTTTCTTTCTTTCATTCCTTCCTCCTTTATTTTGTTGTCATATGCAGGAAAGTCACTGTGGGATTTTTCAGCACACAAGACTTTCGCTGCTCACTGTGTATTTAGATTTGCCTCTTCAAATTTATAGCTAGATTCCAATCAGCAGAGTGCAGCAAGACTTACTCGTGCAGCCCTGTAGGACTGCGGTAGATCACTGCCTCCTGACACACATTAGATCAACTCTTCCTCTAAATTCAGAGAAAGTACTTTGATCTCTGCCCCAGTAGCAGCAGTTTTACTTAGAAGGCTGGCACACCAGCCCTCCCTGTGTGTCCTGACCCAGGCTGCAAGCCTATTGGCTTAGGAGATTAAACTCACCCTGTTGCTCCCAAAACAAAACCAAAACAGTAAAGACCAAGCATCTGCAGCAGTATGGAAGGCTAAGTGTTCTGTTACTACACTGACAAAGTCTGTGTGTTTTCAGCTAGGCAGCACAGAAAAAAAAAAAGTCCAAACTCTCCAGCCTTGTGGGATACTTTGTTCATATGTCTGATATTACATTTATCAAACAACCTACATTCATCTCTCTGAATCTGCAACATCTTCAAAGATTCTCTTTGAGAATTTCGAGCTTAGTTTTCCCAGTTGAGAATCAACCTACTTTTCAAAGTCACCATGAGTTTATGCCTGCTTTACATCTTCATGGGTATTTCTGAGTGAAGTAGATACAGGCTGCCAGATGTTCACTAGACAGATGCCACGTAAAAAAAAATTCCACAGTGAGACATTGAGTGAGTACCTCCTTCAGCTTGCACAGATGTCTATATTCCAAGGATCACATGGTATAATGACGATGTAAACACATGCACACATACTCATACATATACAACAATGATCTCCCGATTTGGTGTAACCTGAAACAGATGTTGGTTTTTTTTGCTTACTATTCTCTGGGCTTAGTATAGGTCTGCACACAATAGGTATTCATTAGTTAGCAAAAGTAAGAGGAGAGCGAACAAGAGGGAGGGTAGAGAAGGTAGAAAGGTTGATACTTGTGGCATGTGGAGTTCAAGAGTCAAGAGGCTCGCTGGAAAAACACTTTCATTTCATGTTTCCAAGAGAAAATGCCATGCAATCTATCAAGAATTAGACAAGGGGATACAGAGCCAAATGATGGACACTCATGAAATGGGAGGACGGGGACATTCATTCACATATCAAGTTCTCTCTCCTGTCAAGAACACTGTGATTCCCTTGGCCACAGATCCCCTTCTACCCTCATGCAGAATCAGTGTCACTTGTTGTCTGAAGCCTTTCCCGACTGCTGAAACCGTGTTACACAATCTCCAATCTATCCAGAGAGGCCGAACGGTGAAGACACACCTAGAGTTTGAGTACATCTACCACCCAAAGACTGTAATATCTCCGATGGCCGCAATTCTGTTTAGTTACTCTTCTTTCCCCACCAAATATAGCTTGGCTTGTAATTGTTTTACAAATCAACATATTTCTAAGTGTGATAAAATGGTAGCTCATATTAGTTCATTTAGACATGACTATTAGTATATAAACATTAGCATATGTCAAGTATATGAAAGATTCATTATCCACCTAATCCATTTGGTATTAGTAAATTGTCTTTCTGCAGTGATAAATAGCCTCTTTATTATCTTTTTAAAAATCTGATTTAACTATCTCTGACCTATAGTTATTTTGAGTCTTGATGTTTTTAAAGCTAGCAGGACTAAGCCACTGTCCAGATGCACCCTGTGCTGTAATTTAAATTTTTCAAAGCCTCTATTTGAACTTCCCATTTTAAACTTTCCTTCTAGGGAAGGCTCAGCGTCTAGCCTTCTTGACTTCTTTCATGCTTCTTATTCGTCCCCTTGGAGAAGTTCTGCTTCTCCAGATTTAATTTCCCTTATCCATCCTCAAACATTATTCTCAATGGCCAGCCTGCTCCCAGCCCACTCATCCTTTGTGGCTCTAAGATGTATCTTTGCTTCTGTGGTTGTAAGCTTACCCACCAAGTTCATTCAAGCTCTATAGGAGGGCCCAGCATTCCTAGACTGGAAGTGAACCTAAAGAGTTCACTAAGAGCTGACTTCATCCTCCAATAGAAGTTACTAGTTATATTTATTCTCAACGAAGTTTAATCTGAAATCCTAAATGTACTGCCATGGACACTGAGCAGCCCTCACGCAGAGCCTAGGTCTTTGCTCTGGCAGGCAAAGAGTGGTAGATAAGGTTTACCACTGGTGTACCAACTGGCCTAGCAATGGGGATGGAAAACATAACTTTATAAACAGTTAGAAATGTAAAAATTACACAGACATGGCTTTTTGGTCACACCAAGGGACAAAGAAGCCAGCAGTAGCTGAATGTAGGAAATGCGACTTAGAAAGTGCTCAAGGTTGGCTCAGGAATAAAAAGGACTTTCAGCAGATTGTCCTAGGATCAGCACAAAGCCTTCACAACAATGCATCTTAAAGACGCTAGTTCACTACTGTCCTATTTTGCTTTTCTTCGTCTTGTTTTTCTTTTTTATTCTCCTTACTTTGTTTCTTCGAAACTTTGTAGCAGTTTGGCCGCCTTTACTTCAGTGCAAGGACTGGCTGTTACTTACCATGCCCTTTAGTGTCAGATCTGCTAAGGGAGAGCGGTTTCCATGGAAATCTGGCCAAACATGTAAATCAACAGTGAGGAAACCCACAGGCTGAGCCTTCTTAATCAGATCCAGGTGACTGTTCAAATATGCATATATACTCTGGCATCTGGAAGAGAAGTGGATTTTGTTTTCAGAAGGGGGGGTAGAGCCAGGAAAATAATTGTTCTGTAGAAAGAAACCATTTGTACTTCCCATATCAGACCCAGGAAAGCAAGCAGACTCCCGAAAGCTTCAAAGAAACTAATCTAGTACATTCTCAAGTCACACTGCACTACTACAAAGAAAGAATGCCATTCCTAGTGAAAAGTGAAATGAGTTGGAGTCTGAAGACCAGACCTAGGAGTGGTTTTACTTCTTGTAGGCATGTAACTATGAGAAAGTTATTCAAACCTTCAGAACCACCCTCTTCTCATCTGTAAAAACAGATATCACAATTCCTGTCCAGCTTACCTCATGGGGTTATTGTAAAGATCAAAGAAGATTATATATGTGAGACATAGTATTCTGCAAGCTGTGCAATACAGTACATATGTAAAGGATTTATTAAATCAGTCTTCCTAATTGTAATAACAATGATGAGATGACAAATGGAGACAAATGCATGTTCCTGGATTCAGTAGAGGAAGTTGCTAAGGGAAATGAATCTGTGTCATGAATTCAGTTAAGATCAGAAGTTGGAGAATGAATTTTTCAACCTTGACCTAAGAAATGCCATGTGTAGGTCTCTCTCTGTATCTCTGTCTTTCTCTGCTTCTCTGTCTCTTGGGGCTTGAACTTAGGGCCTGAGCACTTTCCCTGAGTTTCTTTGCTCAAGACTAACAGTCTACCTCTTGAGCCACAGCTCCAGTTCTGGCATTTTGAGCAGTAAATTGGAGAAAAGAGTCTCATGTACTTTCCTACCTGGGCTGGCTTCAAACCACGATCCTCAGGTCTCAGCCTCTTGAGTAGCTAGGATCACAGGTGTGAGCTACCAGCACCTGGTGAGTTTTTCTCTCTTTAAGAATAGGTGAAATGAAAGCCAGGCCTTAAATAGGCATCGTGACTTAGCCTTTCAATATCCTGGTTTTCCCATTCATGAATTCTTACTATAGGGTACAAAGATTAAAAGTGGTTAGCCTTGCCTTCTCTAAAGATGCTGCCCTCCTAGGCTCTCAACAACGGACCCAGAAATAGAGTGTATTGGATACATCAGAGGTCAGCTTCTCTTATCAGTTCCCTCCCAGTGTCCTTGGAACTTCAGGTTTAAAAGTTAAACACATGGCTAGAGTAATGCTAGAAAAAGGTATAGGAAATCAATGCTCAGGGTAGTTAATACCGAAGATACTTCACACAATATTTATGACAAATGCTTTAGGAGAAAAACTCAGCGATTTCTAGTTTTAGATTTGTGATACCTGGCCAACCTTTCTAAACTAAATTTAAGAAAACAAACAGAAAAGTGGTTTCCAAATTCTCTTTCCTCCCCTTTGTTGGCTGAACGCTTATCAAATAAAGATTTTATTCAGCACTTCAAGATACAAAATACAACAAATCTGCTGGGCTTGCGCAGTGAGTGTGTGCAAATGTGTAAGTGTGTGTGAGTGTGTATTGGGTGGAGGCAGAGGCCGCCTTACCCACCAGCAATCTCTTTGCTTTCTGCTTCACTGTCTCGTTGTCATCTGTAAAGTCTTCTGCCTCTGATCACATTGGAGGAGTAGGAACAGGCTCAACATCTACAGGGCCAGCAGGTGCCATCCCTGAGCATGCACTAAGTCTACTTCTACTGGCCTAAGGCAGGGGGCCATCACTAATACCCTCTACACAGTGAACTCAGACAGGACAGGAACCAAACAAAACACTTCTCTGGGTGACTTTGAAGTTATGTGTCACAAATCAAAAATGATTTGTCAAAGCTTCACACTCAAACCGTGCTTTAGAACATTCTGTTATGGTTTTAGGAAAAGATCTTCGGAGCCACCATAGAAGGTGAAGCTAGAACAATTATTGGGAGTAGAATATGATCATATCCTGGAGATCTCCTTGCTTCTGGTCCAATGGAACCATATTCCTAGCAGAAGCTGCAAGAACATCTTTGTAGCCAGAAACCAAGCATCTGCACAAACCCTGGCCACTTTCCATTTCAGAATAGCATCTCTGCTCTTAGAATAAAGCGAGCTTTTCTAAGAAGAAGAAGAGGAGGAGGAGGAGGAGGAGGAGGAGGAGGAGGAGGAGGAGGAGGAGGAGGAGGAGGAGGAGGCAGCAGCACATGTCTATAAATCTTTTTATCTTCCTCTCAAGGAATCTCAGAACAGGGCATTTGGTTTCAGACATCTAGGTCAATAACAATCCATAGGCCTAATTACTATTGATTCGTCATTGTCTCATTTACTGTGGATCTTTGCAAACAGTGAGCTTCATTTAGCCTCTACATATATGGCCACTCATGCACTAATGAGATCCCTGGGGGATGAGGCATATGCCGCCCCTTTGACTCCTAACCTCCTTGCAGCTGTGTGTTTATTCTTTAAATGCAGCCATTGCCCTACATGTTTTTTCAATTATTCCTTACCATGTGTACTATCTGAGTATATCATTCAAAATGAAATGCACTTGGAAAACATTAAAATAGCTAATGCACATCATTATTCATATAATTTTAACCTTGCACCATGTCTTTTAGTTCTGATTTTGCTTCATTTTTTATGTTTTAGCAATCCCTTCCCAAGTATCAGTCTGCCCTTCTTCCAACTGGGGCATCACATCCTAGTAATGCTGTCTACTAGATATCCTTTTCCCTCTCATGAAGGCCATCTCCTGTAACTGTCTCAGAGGGAGATGTTCTTGCTGCCCATGTTCACTGGAACATGGTGAAGAAAACAGTTTCAACAATCATAAAGTGACTGTACTGTGAACCAGTTGGAGAGCAAGCACACTAAACATCTCAGGGTCCAGTTCACTCTCCTATAGTAGGAGATAATACTCTCTACCTTATGGGCTGACAGGAAGATTAAATGCTGAGCCCCAAGCACATGAAATGGCAAGTGCTTGAAAAATAATTCCTTCTCCTTTGCTGTCACAGACTTACAATATTTTCCAGACCTATTATATTGCCTACCATCTTAAATGCAGACAGTGCCTCTGGGGAATCCTTTGACTACTCTCCCTTTCTAGAAATCAATGCATTCTTTGGATTACCAGGCTGCTTAGAAATATTCTGATCATACTCTTAATCCAAAAGTCAAAACACACAGTAGGACAAGGATAATTGTACCAATGCAGTATGTGTTTTACTGAAACTTATCCTCTATAACCCATTGCATAATCTTCTGCACTTTACATCATTTGACCCATTCTTTATCTGATCTCTTTTATTTAAAAATACTCTCTTGATTTTTCTACCTCCTAGGCATGTGTATCTCTTTGTCCACTTGTCCTGGTAATTTGTGAGCTCTTTATGAGTCCTGCCTTTGGCCCCTTCTTACTCCTTATATTCTCTTGGCAGATCCCATTCTTCCTCATGGCTCCAGTTACCACCTAGTACTGAGGACTGCCAAATATATGTCCTTACTACCAGCCTGTTTCTCTCATGACTGCCAGGTCAAGTATCCAACCACCTACTAAATGCCTTTTCTTGGATGTCCAAAGGTAACTCAATTAGAAAGGTCTAATATGACATACATCATCTTTGATGATATATTCACTCTTCCTTCTCTTTCTTGCTCTAATCAAATCAATATCACTCCAGCAGTTACCCACAGAATCACCTGAGGGTCATGTCAGAGTAGGGATGATTTGTAACTCATCCATTCCCCCATTAAACCTTTCAGCAGGACTTGATTCCTTCTTCTGAATATCCTTGTTAATTAGCAATGTTTTCTTCAGTGTTATGATATATATCTGTAGATATATAGATATATATCTGCTTTAAATCTTGCCCCTTCCATTTTTTCTGGGAAATTCTTTTACACTATAAGTAAATATAACCCCTCCACCCTGCAATGGCTTACGACAGCACAAACTTCCTTCCTGGCACAAGAATTTCTTCGTTGGCTAGCTTTCACCCTGTACTTTCCATGATCTATCCACACTAAACTACCTTTAATGAAAAGGTAGTTTTATAAAAAGGCAACTTTAATAATGTTAAACGATTAAACTACTTTTTATTAAAAATAAAGTATTAGGTGTCCTCCCTTGGCACCCTTCCTGTCTAGCAGAAGCTCTGCTTATCTTTTTCTATTGTAAATCTTTGCTGGTTTACTTCTCAAGAAAAAAAAAAAGCATTAGATTACATTTTGTTTTCATAATCTGCACACACACCTTACCTGTTTGCCTCTTCTGCTTCCACTTTCCCACAACCCCTTTCCTTGTCTTTTTACCTTCCTGATAGCAATCCTCATTCCTCAACTCTAGAGGCCTTTCCCAGACCCAAGTCCTCCTGGCACTGAATGCATCCTCACCTCCCATCCTGAAGCCTCAAAGAGGAAAAGAGGAGTAGTCCTGGGATCTCCATCACCCTCATTAGTGAAAAAAAACTGTGCCTGAAAATTGTCATACCAGAAAATCAATAAATTTTAAGCAATTACTCTTCAGTGGGATTATGGGAATAAGAGGAGGCCCAAAAGCTAGAGGAATAAATCAGATGAGGAAAAATGTTCACCTGCATTTCTATGTTTACTGTAGTCCTTACTATTCACAATAGCAGAATAGCAGAATCAGCCAACATGCCCCAAAACAGATGAGTGGATGAAGAAGATGTGATATAGTTAGCTAATTAGCTATAGATATAGCATATAGATATATCACATATATATCACACATCACACATAATGGATGAAGAAAATATGATATATATGTGTGTGTGTGTGTGTGTATGTGCATGTGTGTATGTGGGGGTACACAGCCATAAAGAAAATAAGATAATGTCATTTGCAGGAAATCATGCCATTTCCAGCTATACTAGGGGCAAAAATAAAAGAATTATGGTTTGAGATCAGCCCAGACTAAAAGGTTAGAATGGTCTGTTTGTGGTGGTCCATCACTGTAATCCCAATTTCAGAGGAAGTATAGTAGAAGATTATAATCTGAAGCTAGCTTAGGCAAAATCACAAGACCCCCAACATCATTGAAGAGAAGTCTTCTAAAATCCCTGATATTACCCGAACTTCCATCTGAGACATTGTTGGTCAAGGCACATAATAAAAAGAGCTAAAGTTGCAACAGTATGATCTCTGGCTAAGAAGTAAATAATATGGTGTGTGTGTGTGGGGGGGGGGGGATGTTATGGGGCTTGAACTCTGGGCCTGGGCACTGTCTCTTAGCTCTTCAGCTCAAAGCTAGCACTCTACTACTTGAGCCACAGCGCCACTTGAGGTTTTCTGAGCAGTTTATTGGAGATAAGAGTCTTATGGACTTTTCTGCCTGGGCTGGCTTTGAACCTCGATCCTTAGATCTCAGTCTCCTGAGTAGCTAGGATTACAGGTGTGAGCCACCAGGGCCCAGCAGATCTGGTTACTTAGCACCACTGAAAAGAGTCTTTGGTTCCCAGTTTGCACGTATGGATACAACTAGTTATTGTTTACTCAATTTATTGCAAGACATCTATTCAGAGATAAGAGGATTATGGTTAAACATGAAGATAAAACACCCAATGTGTTTATCAACACTTTTTCCCCACAATTTCAGACACGATTTGCTGGTGCTCAGCTCCCAGTTGAGCTGATCTACACTGATTTCAGAAAGCCCCAAGTCACAGAAGAAGAGGTAAAGGGCTCCATATCTCAGGGATTTAGTCTCCCTTTCAAGCAAGAGCAGCTACGCCTATTTTATTGTAAAACCTAAAATGTCTTCATAAATCTGATATGATTACAGAAGCCCTTTCCTTTGTAAGACAATAGAAGGTGGAAGATAACTAATATTCATGGAATATATCTCTGAGCTGGAGATAACATTTGAAAGTCAGCCAAATACAGAAGGAAATGAAGTCAACGGTATAGTGGGGAATCACCTTGGAAGAAAGAGCAGAAAAAACAACAACAAAAAAACAGAAACATGGCTGTGATGAACACTGATGTTGATGGCCAAAAATGACTATGAGCTTGAAAGGAAGGAGTTGGAGACACAGAAGCAACAGGAAGAGGGTGACATTCTAGAAAGCCAAAATAAAAGAACAGAAGAAAAGCACAATCACTGGTGTCATGTACTGCTAAGAACTCAGGAACCAGGAACAGGGCTAAGAATGTTGTGTGGATGTAGCAATGCCTAAGTCAATGGTGACCATAACGTGAAATGTTTCAAATTAGAATGAATTCGAATTAGAGTGAGCAAAGAAGGAGAGAAAATAAGCAAACAGAGTGATCAAGAGATTACTCAAGCCTTTGGAAAAACATCTCTAAAGAGGAAAAATCCAGGAAAGCAAGTGGAAGAGGGTATGCAGTTATGTGAAAAAAATGAATATAACTAATTCTGGAGAGGACAATAGAATGAGTTCTCAGCAGCATGGTCATACTCAGTCTCCAAAGTGAGGGATTCTCAAATCCATCACTGAACTCAGAGAATCATTTAGAGGTGCTCAGGCCGACCTTCTGATGCTTTCTAACAATAGAGTTAGATTTTGAATTCAGTTCTCTAAACTCCAAACCTAGTGCTCATTTCTTGTGGCTTATGAATGCTGGATTCTTTTCCAAGAATTTGTATCTTCACAGAAATCTATACTTAACATGTTTTGTTGAGATGAACAAAAGCTTGGTGCACAATAAAAAGGGCTCACTGATGATTTGAAATTCAGGATCTCTTTTCTAGGCTATACTGCCTCTAAGTAGATAAAGGGTATATAGTATAAGGGTCACAGCATTATAATTAGAGATTCCTGGAAATAAAAACTTATGTTTTTCTTAGACAACATGTCAGGACTAGCCTTCTTTTTTCACATTCTAAGAGCACACTTCCTATACTATAGTGAGCATGCACTGCATTCTGCACAGGTGTGCCTTCCATATAAGCAGGAAACTTCTTGGTGGAATTGGACTGTTTAATATAAGTACCTAAACCATAATCATTTCTATCATTACCACTGGTATTTGCTAAACACCTATTATAACGTAACAATTATTTCTAAGTGGCAGCAATGATTTGAACTCATTTAATTTTCTAAATAACCATACAAAGTGTTTAATATTGTTATTTTACTTTATAGTGAGGTATGAAGGCATAAAGAGATGGACTCTGGAATCCAGGCACCCTCATCTATATCAAAAGTTTGTAAAAAAAAAAAAAGTTTGTCATCCATTTCTTAGATACTTTGGGGAATCTCTAGGTTTTCTGAGTTTCTTTAATTCATTCTAAAAATCAATACATACATGCTCTGAACCATCTGGATGATTATCTTAAATGCTGTCAGGCATTTTCTTTGTCCATGAGATGTGAAAATCATGTAACAGTCCAAAGGGAATGATTGTCACACAAGAAAGCTGTAGGGGAACAAAGTGAACAGTACCTGGCCGAGGCCTTGGCTTGTAGTTCAGGAAAGGCAGCGTGGCCCTGCACCATGTGTTCTATCTACAAAACAAGAGAAATGGGTCAAATTTATGGCTTCTCTGATCTTTTTTTTTTTTTTTTTTGCTAGTACTGGGACTTGAACTCAGGGTCTTATGCTCCTGCTCAGCTCTTTTGCTCAAGGCTGTCTACCACTCAAGCCATACCTCCATTCTGGCTTTTTCCTGGTTAATTAGAGATAAGAATCTCACCAACTTTTCTGTTCAGGCTTTTTGTTAAAATTTAATTTAATTGTAAGGGTGATGTACAGAAGGGTTACAGTTACATAAGTAAGGTAATGAGAACATTTCTTGTCAAACTTTGTTGCTCCCTCAATAATCTTTAGACTTTACTCTCCTGAGTAGCTAATATTACAGACGTGAGCCACCAGTGTCCTGTTCAAACTACCTTTAAGCTAGAAAATAAGTCTACAAATGTTTGTTTTTTTGGAAAGACTAGACATTAAATGCCAGTTCAGCATGAGTATCTCAGTTCTTTCAGAAATGTAGCTTTGTTTAACTTCAGATTTCTAAACCCAGAAAGTTTAGAGACAAGAGTAGCAATCAAGAGTTCAATCGAGGCGAAACTGGTGGCAGTAGGTAGCATATAACCCTACAATGAAGAGTGAGGAAAACAGGGCAGCTTGAATTGAATGGTGGTATGGGGTGGGGGATGGGAAGGGAGTCTCACCATTAAAAGCATCAAATGTGTCTGGATCACATCATCTCCCCCTCCTAATCTATGCTGTCACCCCAGAACAGGGTCAAACCTTGAAGTACTTACTGTGTCTTACTAATAGGGAATCATTGACCGAGGAAAAGAATGAGAATATTAAGACAGAGTACAGACTTTTTTTTATTGTGAAAATACCGTACAGAGGAGTTACAATTACATGGGCAAGATAATGAATACATTTCTCATCAAGCATTGCTGCCTCCTCCTTTGTTTCCCCTTCCGATTCCTTCCCCTTCCCTTCCCCCCACCCCCCCCGCCCCCGCGGCCAAAGTTGTAAAGTTCGTTTTTGATATAACGACTTGTACATCTCATTGTTGCAATGGGTCCACCTGTATCTCTATTTAAACGATTTGTTTTTTCCCTTCCCCTCCACAAATTATACCAACATCAAATACAGAGAAAGCAGGGGTTATACTGTGGGGGAGGGACATACAAAGCAACAAAGAAATAATCTTATAAATATGTTAGAAACAATAACATGAAAGGAAAAACATTTGAATACTTATCTTGGGGTTCATTTCACCTAACATAAACTTATCTGACCTTTTCTGCTTGTCTCACACATATACTAGCTGTTGCAAATAAGGGAAACCATGGTAGAGTACAGACTTTTAAGAAAAAACTTAAAGTGTCCCGGCACTGTCAAGAGAATCTCCATTGACTGAAAAGTTGTCTCTAGGGAAGGCAGGACAGCTCTCCAAGGACACAGATTTCTGAATGCTACAGAAAACCAGCTTCTCATTTTTGAAAACCCATGTCTAGGATTCAATTCCAAATTTGGTTGGTGGCTCTAAACAAAACTGTGTGCTGTACACGGGGACAGAAATGTTTCCCCATACTCTATCCAGCTTGCTAAGATGTAGGCAATCCTGTTCAGGAGTGGATCAATCTCAGCTATGTACTGCTGAATGTTTACTCGAATCTCAAAGATCCTAAAACAACCATTTGGAAAGATTCATTTCTAATCAATCTAGGAAAGAATAGCTACTTGAGCCTCGTAGCGATCAGCTCTTTGAGTGTATTTCCTGAGAGCAAGAACTGTATACAGAGGAAGAAAATGTCTTCTGTAGCTGGGCCTGGGCTCTATTTCTCAGTCGGCTTGTAATTTTGAGTAAATCACCAAACTGCTCTGAATCTCAGTAACGTCCTTCATAGTCATCTTCCTTTTAGAAAAAATGGCAAGGAAGATTAACTTGCCTAAGGTCTCAAACTGTGTCTCTTCATATCAAAAGTCCTTGATCTTAACTCCTATGCAATACTAAATTTCCAAGTATATTAAGTTGTTGAATTTCATTGGGACAGTTTTGTGGTGAGGTTTCAAAATAACACCATGGTTTTTTCCATGAAAACAAATCATGCAAGTCTTGAACATGTTATTCCTATAGGGTCAACTCTGGGTTATGGTGATGAAGCATGTTCTGGATATCAAAGAACCTGCAATCCAGTGAAAGAATGTACAAGCCGCTTAAAAACTGCTTTTTCTGAAAAGCAATGATTGCTTACAGAGCAAATGAATTAACCAAAAAACAGGAGAGAAGCTTGCCTCCATTTTGCATTTCTCTCTGGTCTCACCCATTTTCTCTGTGGGTCTTTGTAATTACTTTAGAATAAGGGAAGGAGAGGATTGGTCCATAGTATCTTCATGACATGGAACTGAAAACAGCCCTAAGAAACAATTGAGCCTTAGTTCAGACCATCTATCAGGCGACAATGACATGTTTATTCTGACCAGAGATGACAGTGATAAGTTCTCTGGAACTCCTTCCACAACAAGAATTAAATTATAATCAACTGAGCCATACTTTGACTTGGACTGCTTAATGATTATGCATATTTCTTTCCTCCTGCTCCCAATTCTTTGTCTATAAAATCTAGAAGCTTATGTCTGTACCTGGATTATAGCTAAAGATGGGCTGAAGTGTTATCTTCCCATGGCTGTCACACAAAAACTCTCCTTTCTCTTTACTTCACCATATCTCTTTATTTAGCATAAAAGGACAAGTGAATAGAGTTTGGGCCTGGGATCTAAAACTTCTATCTCAAGCACTGGGATAAATTCATCATGATAGAAAGTAATGGAGCTAGCCACAAGACCAGAATATCATAGTTGTCCAATAATATTTGTGAAATGAATGTAGGATGAATCAACCATAATGGAGGCAGAGAATATTATTATATAACACTTTATATTTTCTTCTTGGTGGTATGTAACATATTTTACATTTGGATCTATTTTTTTTCTGGGAACACACTGATCCCAGGGTGAGTGTATATTAAATCAGAGAATAAATAAAGGGGCAGAAATAAAGATGGATAAGAAGGATGGAAGACAATTAGTATTAGGAGAAAAACAAGCATTTATACTTTCATTGAATTTGAGGCTATGGGAAATTATTTTGATTTGGGGAGTAATCAATATGGTAGGAAAAATCAATATGGCAGGAAATGCAGGACAGGAAGATGATCAGACAATTCATTAGCAGCAAATTCAGGGAAGGAGTAGGGGTTGATAGTTGAAGAAGACAAATATTCTCTTCCCTTCTCTACACTAGCATTAATAAACATGTTTTGTAATAATTAGTTTATTGAGAATACCAATAAACCTTACCCACCGGGATCTTATAAAGTAAGGTCCTCATTATTTTCACTTCCTAGTACCTAAACAATGTCTGACATTTTGAATGAATAAACAAAGCTAATAAAATTTGTTTTGCAGGGGAGGCTGTGCAGAATGCCTGTTATATAGGCAGCCTTCACTTCCCAACACTCATTCTGAAATGAAAAGGGTACCACCAAAAGAGTAAATGTAGTTGGGAGAATGGAATCCCAAAGGGTCAGCAACTCTTGTTTTTACCTAGCATCTGGTCGTAATTGTAATTTCTTCCTGATTGCTCAGAATGAGCTAGTCTGTCAATTCACTGAGCACTCGTTTCAACAGACTGGAAGTGCTTGTTTTCTAAGGGTTGACCTCAGAACTTACATTCTATTCTCTAATGCTTTTGGCACAGTATAGAAGAACATGGTGCCCCTTTCATGGTTATTTATTTCCCAATGAAATAACTAGATTCACAACAAAGGTGTCTTTGCCAAGGGTTTGCCTCAGAAATATACAGACTGAGCTCCTCTAAACGATGACTACATTCTTTTTTCTGCCATCTTCTCAGGTATCAGCTGTGACTACAGCAGGTAGAGTGAGCAGGAAGGTCCACCCCATTGAAATATGATGGGAGCTTGTAACGGGCGGATGCAGGTCTTCTTTGGGTTAGTTTTTAAGTCAAGATCAAAATGGACAAGTTATCTTATGATATTTTGGATTTTAGGTTTTTATTTCTGAAAGTAGCACCTGTGTTTGGAACATGGAAAAAAATGGTAATGCAAGAGAGTAGAAAGCAGAGATGAGAGAACGAACAGGTTGGCATCTGGCCTGAAGGTATATTTTATTTGGCCTTTGTGTTTTCAAAACTAAGACACTACTATTATGTTGGGAGATTTTCTTTAAGATGAAGATTCTAGTTTCTCTTGGAAAACTGGGAAGTGTAAAACACAGGGCTGTCCACATTTCCTATTCTGGTAGAAGTTGGTTGAGTGGAGATGATGAGATGTCCAACCACTTCATGCGGGCCTGCTCTCTTAAGTTGGGGAAAAGCCTTACCACTCACTGTCATTGCCAACAACTCTGGCCAAGTGTTACTAATTCATCAACATGACGGCACTCATGCTTTACTAACACTGGAGATACATTGCTCTGTGCCCAGGTGTCTCAGAGGAGAGGAACTGAGTCCTGGAGCAGCTTCTAGGGAAGCCAGAAAGATCCCTTTGCCTTGTCTATTTATTCTCATTTAGACTATCTTTCTAGATCGCTTAGACATTTCAACTTTGCCCCTAATGTGGCACCTAGATACAAGACAAGGAATCCTAAGACCCTGGATCAAGGCCTAATCTTATTCAAGATCATCTCTTATTCTCTCTAAAACATTTTATAAATTATTATGACAAATAAATAAAATGTGTGTAAAATTACAAAAAGAATTGCCCTGTCTAAGAGGTCAGTACTATTAGTGAAGAGTTTACAGTCAAGGAAAACATATAGATGCAATCTATATAGATACAATCTATAATTTATTTTGAGAATCACATGGTCATTTTGTTTAAACAAAGCTCTTAAAAGAGAAAAGTTTTTCTCTCCTACTAAAATCAGATTCATAGGTGAGTGCCAGTGGCTTACACTCATAATTCTAGCTACTCAAAAAGCTGCGATTTTCAGGATTGTGGTTCCAAATTAACCCAGGTAGACAAGTCCATTAAACCATATCTCCAAAAAATAATTAGCCAAAGGGACCAGAGGCCTGGCTCATGTGGTAAACGACCAGCTGAGCAAGTATGTGGAATGACTGTAAAGCAATAAGTTCTAATTCCAAGAGCACAAAAAATGAAAATTAACCACTGAAAAGTTAAAAACTCAGGTTTTATGCATTAGCCTTAAGACTATTTTTGTTGTTGTTGTTGGTCATGGGGCCTGAACTCTGGGCCTGGGGGCTGTCCCTCAGCTCTTCAGCTCAAGGCTAGTGCTCTACCACTTGAGCCACAGTGCCAGATCTGGCTTTTTCTGCTTATGTGGTGCTTAGGACCTATGGCCTCATATATGCAAGGCAAACACTCTACCACTGAACCACCTTTCCAGCCCAAGACTGGTTTTGTTTTTTTAAAACTTTTTTTTATTGTAGAGTAAAATACATGTGTGTGTGTGTGTGTGTGTGTGTGTGTGTGTGTGTGTGTGTATGTGTGTGTGTATAAAAGAAATGTCCACCATTTTTTACAACTTATTTCTTTCCATTTGTTTTAACTTATAAGGTCAACTCTCTTCCTTCCGTCCTCTTCTTCCTTCTTCCTCTTTCTTCCTACTGAAGGCCCTTGCACATGATACACAAGCATTATACCACTGAGCAACATACCTAACCCTGGTTTCTTTTGAAACAGGAACTTTCTTTGCAGCTTCAGGTTGGTCTTGAATTTGTGACCCTCCTTCCTCTGTCTCTCTAGTACTGGAACTGTATAACTAGCTATTTTGGACTAATATAAGTTATTTTAACAATTCACTTGCTGGTTTCTTATCCAGAAGCTAAAAAACACCTTGCCTGGTTTTTTGTGTTGAACATATGATGAAAGGAGAAAGTGTAGCCTAGAACATTTTTTCTTTGCTGAGGAAAAGTAGATGGATTTCAATACTGCATAGTCCCTAGGAGCAAACACACAACTGAGCTATGCTTTTTTGTTTGTTTGTTTTACAACTTCATTAGCTTTATATATAATGCTTTCACTTACCAGTAGATAAATTCTGACTTAATTCATAACTAGAGTATTCAGTTTCGTTCCCAAAGTTGGTAGTTTTGTGTCATTTTAGCCTGTTGTTTTTTATAAAGCTCACACATGAGGTACATGGTTACCTTGTATGCTGGGCATCATTCTAATAAGTAATGAGACAAAGATGAATAAAACTCATTGCTTTCACAAAGTTCTACCAAGAAAGGGAAAATGAGAATGCCATCATTCAAATATAGTTGATTCTTTATAGATTCAACAAATGCTTAATTGAACACATACTGTATTTAGACATGATAAATAGGTATAGATGATTAAGTGAAGATAAACAATGACTCCACCTCTGAGATAATAGAAAGGTAGCAAAAGCTAATAAGTATGTATGATTATTTTATATATATATATATATATATATATATATATATATATATATATATATATGCTGTGCAAAAGTGATATAGAGTACTGAGGGAAATAGTTACTCATATAAACACAACGATTTTAGAAAAATGAGTCAGGAAAGCTCTCTAAAGATGCAATCTAAACAAAGATATTGAAAGGAACAATATCCAGCAATTTCCAAGGAAAGGGGACAGCAGATGCAAAGATTTTGTGGAAGGAAAGAGCTTCACATGACCTAAAGTTTGATGGAAATCAAGTGAGACAAGGCAGGAAAGTAAGAGGGGAAGCTGCACAAACTCAGGATAGAGTTGAAAGAAGAGGGTCAAACCTAGTGGGCCACAGGAAACTACAATGGAAAGACTCAAGACTTTTACCCAAGGGGACAAAATAATTCTATTTGCTTCCTTACTCCTTTTTTGGGGTACTTGGGATGGAACCCAAGTCCACGCATACGCTAGCCAAATACTCTTACATCTTCATATTCTACTGCTTTCAAAAACATTATTCAGGGATTTCACTTCTGATAATGGCTGAGTAGCTCATGTCAGATCAATTGACTATAGATAGCAATTATAACTACCTAATATTATGGTATCAAGTATAAATAAACATAATATAAACTTGCTATAATGCAAAGTAAAATCATTTTTCTGACCACTAAATCAGGGTCAAAATCAAGTAGAAACTAAGGAAGACTATATACATGGAAACAAAAATGGTTTTTATATATTTGCTAATTTTGTAATTTTGTTTCGGTCTGGGAAGGGCCGTTATCAGTGTTATATATTATGATCAGAAATTAGAGGTCAGAGCGGAAGTAACTAGTGTAGGTAGAAATAGTTTAAGAGAGGATCTTAGAAAAAGAGAGCCAAAGAAAGGAATTCTAGCACTGAACATACAAATGCTAACCTAATCTCTGATTACATGTGTACTGCACAAAATACTATAAAGGATTCAACTAAAAGATCTCAACAGAGATTTCAGTAAGTGCTCATTACAAAAGAAACAAAACAGAGTTCAGTAAATAAGCTACCTGCTTTCAAAATTCAGTATTTTTACAGGCTTATAAATAATCCAGTGTCTCTAGTCACAACGCCCATGATAAAACTCCAAATTTCTAGACATATGGAGGAAGAGAATGAAATTCATAATGAAGGGAAAAGACATTTGATAGATATTGAATCTGAGATATCAAAGATGTAAGAATTAGAAGTAGTTCATTAAGCAATACTTAAGAATGAAAAGGAACATGGTCTCAGAATTGATAAACAAACAAGAGCTGGCAAAAAAACCTCTATAAAATGAAAATTTTTATATTTAAAATAAATAACTGAACAACTCAGATGCCCCACCACAGATGAATGGATCCAAAAATTGTGGTATCTATACACAATGGAATATTATGCAGCCATTAGAAATGACAAAATAATGGCATTTGCAGGGAAATGGATGGAGCTAGAAGGAATCATGTTGAGCGAGGTAAGCCAAGAGCAAAGAGACAAACGGTACATGGTCTCCCTGATAAGTGGATGCTAAATCCAAAATGTTAGGTGATACAACAAAATTAACAAGACTTAAGAAACAAAGAACTCCCTCTTATCTGGTCGAACCACTACTAAATATCCCCATGCTGCTGATCACCTGTATGGTGTATATGTGTACACCGTTATATGTTATAGACTGTGATAGACAATTTGCTCCAGGAAAGTTAGAATGAACTTGTGACTTTAAATGAGCATTATTATTCCACAATACTGTGAAATTTGGGAAATTACATAATCACTTAATCACAATTAAAAAAAAAAAAAAGAACCTCGGGGAAGGGTTGGTAGGGGGAAAACAATGGAGGGGGTAACAATGCTCAATAGGAAGTGTACTCATTACCTTGCTCATGTAACTGTAACCCTCTGTATAGTATCTTTACAATAAAAAAATAAAATAAAATAAATAACTGATATGTCTAAGGGCTGATTGGGGATGGTTAGATCCAAGAGTGATGAACTAAAAAATACAGGACAAATGAGAGATGGAAAGAGAGCAGGATGGAGAGGAAAAGAATATGCAAGAGAACATTCTCTGAAAAGAATTACATCTTTAAGTTTCTTAGGAGTCAATGAGCCAAGAGTCAAAGGTCCTAATATGTGTAACCTCAGTAGCATGGAAATGCTGAAGATTTCCCAGGCCTGAGACAAGACATCAACTTACAAATTCAAGAAGCATGAATTCAAAGAACATTGAATCTCTGCATACTATAATAAAAACAAAGATAAAAAGGAAAATCTTAAAAGCAGCCAGTGAAAAATGACCCATAAGGAAGAATAATAAAAACGATGATGGACTATAAGAAATAATGGTGTCAGGGTCAGTCTCACCATAGATATGACCTGATTTCTATCTCTTGGAGATATTCTATCTCAATTTATTCTCTCTCTCTCTCTCTCTCTCTCTCTCTTTCTTTTTCTTTGGTCAGTAGTGAGGCTTGAACTCTGGGCCTGAGCACTGTCCCTCAGCAATTCAGCTGAAGGCTAGTGTTCTACCATTTGAGCCACAGCGCCACTTCCAGTTTTCTGGTGGTTTTTTGGAGATAAGAGTCTCATGAACTTTCTTGCCTGGGCTGGCTTTGAACTGTGATCCTCAGATCTCAGGCTCCTAAGCTAGGATTACAGGTGTGAGCCACCAGCGCCCAGCTTCAATTTACTTTCCTACACTCTTACTATGCTTCATGTTCTTCTCTTGCTAGATGCAGGGATAGAGGTAGACAGCTATACTGACTCTCTGGTACAAAACCAGAGGTCTGTGAGACTGAAACTCATCTTTGTCTTGAAAGCTAGGCTAGTCAGAGATGCTAGTCAAATCTGCCCTGTTTGTCTGCAAATTAAAGTTTTAGATGCTGGAAAACATTTTATATTCTGTATACCTGCATAAAAGGTCTCCTCAAAACCTTTGCATAAACTGGTCTCAAACTCATGAACCTCCTGCCTCCAGCTCCCAAGTAGTTGGGATTTAAGATGATATCTGGGTTCATTTTGCCTAGTAAGATGATATCATCTTAAATCCCAACTACTTGGGAGCCCCAAGATAAGGACTCAAATGATTTTTCTTTCTTGCTATTGTTTCTAATGTATTTATGTGATGATTTTTTTTTGGTGCTTTGTATGTCCCACCCCCATGCTATGACCCCTGTTTTCACTGTATTTGATTTTGGTATAATTTGGGAAGGGGAAGGGAAAAAACAAATTGTTTAAATATCGATACAGGTGGACCCATTGCAACAATGAAGGTACAAGATGCTATGTCGAAAAATGAACTTTACAACTTTGGCTGGGTGGGGCCAGGGATGGGAAGGGGAAACAAAGGAGGAGGCAACAATGCTTGATAAGAAATGTACTCATTACCTTGCTCATGTAATTGTAACCCCTCTGTACAGTATTTTCACAATGAAAAAAACTTATTAATAGAAAAAATAAGATGATATCTGGCTTCAAATTTTCATCTGGTTAAAGAATTGTAAAGTTAAAGAAACATCCCTCAGATGAGGGAGGGAGTAACAAGGTTCGACAAGAAAATATACTCATTACCTGAAAAAATCACTCAGAAACAATGGTGTCAAAATACAAAATATTCACATCTCCAGATGCTGAAGGAACAAGAGGAAGAAGAAAAAAGAACCTGTCTACCACTAATTCCACATTGAGCAATATATCTATATCTATATCTATATATCACGTTTGCATGATATATGTGTATCTTTTGCCAGTTGACCTTGCATCATAAAAAATTCTAGAGGAGGTCTAAAGAGAAAAGATACTAGATGGAACCAAATCTTAATCAAGAGATAAAGTGATAAAGATAGTTACTTTGTGACTACATAGAAATATTATCTGCTAGTTACCAGATTTTCTTTGAAATGGGAATGATTTTTTTTGTTATGGAACACATTGTGTTCATCCAAAATTCAAATGCTGAAGCCTGAATACTCTGTGTCATTGGTGTCTTTACTGTAGAGGTAATTTGGTTTAAATGAAGTTATAACTGAGGCTCCTAGTTCCAATAGATAGAACTAATGTCCTCGTAAGAAAAAAGTCCAATACACACACACACACACACACACACACACACACACAGAATAAACACTGAAAGTGACCATCTAGTAGGCAGGAAGACAGTCTTCACCAGAAACTGAATCTGCCAGCACTTTGATCAAGGAATTCGTCTCCAGAATAGGCAGAAGAGTAATGTCTGCTGTTTATGCCACCCAGTCTTTGGTAATTTGTTTTGACAGTTAAGTACACTAATTTGAGAAGGTTTATTTTAATCACTAAAACAAATCTTAAAACGAATGCAAAAAAAAGAGACACCTGACATGCCACAAAACTGAGAATTAATGGGATTGAATATATTTAATTTATAATTATCAGTTAATTAAACATACATTCAATTAATCCAAAATAAGGTAAGGAAAGACAGGAAAACAAACGAGCAAAAAAGCAGATGTGATTACTGAAAACTAAGTGAAGTGAAAGATCTATATCCAGTCATGTTTACCTTCACATTAAATGCAGAGACTCAAACTAGACCAAATTGAAAAGCAGAAGATGGTCACTTAATATGACAGCCAAATAATCTTTATTTGTGTGTGGGGGTGGGTAAGCGCTAGTATCTCTTCCTTTTCTTACAAGAAAAAAATAATCTTACTATCTGCTGGGTATCAAAAACGTATGCCACAGCTATATATTCCAGGCTAGAGACAATGGTGATTTAATCAGCAGTGACAAAAGTGGAAGTTTAAAGACAGGTTGTGTAGGTAGATTGGATGTGGTGAGAAAGGGATAATGAAGAGTAAAGAACTAATCTTCATCTTTTGACTTCAATAAAAAAATATAAATGATAATGCTTATTACCAACATGAAGACAAATAATGAGGATCAACTTTGGAAGCATCTCCATTACTATAGTTAGAAAACAGGGAGTGATCCTTAACATTCTCCCCCACACATCCCTGACATCTAATCCATTTTCTTCAATGATAGAGATGTTACTCTTTAAAAACCTTGACCCCTCTCTATTTTGAACACCTCCCAATTCATCAAAAAAAATCTTGTTGGTTCTACTTTTTTGGGGGGGAGGGCTCAGTCGCTGGCCTTGAACTCTGGGCCTGGGTGCTGTCCCTCAGCTCTTCAGCTCAAGGCTAGCGCTCTACCACTTGAGCCACAGCACCACTTCCAGTTTTCGGGTAGTTTATTGGAACTAAGCATCTCACAGACTTTTCCTGTCTGGACTGGCCTTGAACCATGATCATTAGGTCTTAGGACTCCTGAGTAGCTAGGATTACAGGCATGAGCTACTGGTGCCTGGCTTGTTGGGTCTACTTTATGACATATCAAAAATTTGATCACTCTTTACTAGCCCCACTGTGAATCGTTTTCTGGCTTCTTTCTAGCTTCTTTGCTTTTCAAATGCCTACCCCACTGTTGATTCTCAACATAGTCAACAGTAGTCAGAATGAGACTTTGACAACCTAAGTCATATTATATCATACCTCTGCTCATTATTTCCTCACCATAAATGCTAAAAGCCTTATCATGGCCCATCAAATAACCCCTTATCTCTGAACTTGCACTTAATAATCATCACAAATGGTTCATCTACTACAACTATTTGGCCTCCTTGATATTCCTGGAATATCAAGGGCTCAAATGTACATTCAACTCAGAATCTACACACCAGTCATTACCTTGCCTGCTGTACATTTCCCCAGGCTTGTATATGCCTACTTCCTTCCCTTCTTCATTCTTTGCCCAAATGTCACATGTAAAACCTATTCTGAGCTGGGCACCGATGGCTCATGCCTATAATCCTAGCAACTCAGGAGGCTGAGATCTAAGGATCGTGGTTCAAAGCCAGCCCAGGAAGGAAAGTCCGTGAGACTCTTATCTCCAATTAACCACAAGGAAAAAAAAAAAAAAAAACCAGAAGTGGTGCTATGGCTCAATTGGTAGAAAGCTTGCCAAGGCAAGCTGAAGGGCTCAGGGACAGCACCCAGGCCCAGAGTTCAAGCCCCATGACCGTCCAAAAAACAAAAACAAAGCAAAAAAATCCTATCTTGAAAACTGGATTAAAACTGCAAACTGCCCATCTGAAGCCACAAGCTACATTCTCTAGTATTCTTAATAACTTATTGCTTAAATAAAAGGCAATTACTGGCATTATCCATCTCCTGTCAAAATGTATGCTTGAGAAGGCTATAGATTCAAGGTCAGAGGAAAACAGAGGGTGTTTCACTCATTTCTATCTACCTATTTGGAGCATTACCTTACATATAGTGACTACTCAATAAATACTGGCTGTATAAATAAACTCAATGAAGAATTTGGACTTTGTTATACAGACAACCGAAGGGCTATCTCTGTCTTGGAAGAATTTTGTAGCTGCAGTGCAGAAGAGGGATTAGAGGGAGAAAGATTAGAAACAAGAAACCCATTAGGAAATTGTGCTGGAATCCAGGTGAGTACACAAAAGATACCATGAGAGCCCGGGGAAGGGGAGGAAAGGGAGGCATTTGTTTTTACAGAGTTGATGTGTGTATCCATGAAGACATTCCAATTAGTTAACAGAAGTGCTGGGGATATACCTAAATCTACACATAAATCCTGTGAATAATGATGCGCACATCGTTCTTGCATGCCCCTACAAAGCCTACCAACTATATTTGCTTCAAGACAGCTTAAGAATATCTCACCCCCTAACTGAAAATAGTTGCTCTTTTGTTTTGTCATGCCAGTCCAGTGGCTTGAACTCAGGGTCCAGGTGCAATCCCTGTGCTCGTTTCCTCAAGGCTAGCACTGTACCACTTGAGCCACAGCTCTACTTCCAGGATTTTGTTGTTGTTGTTGTTGTTGGGGAGGGGGGGTGTTGGTGATTAATTGTAGAAAAGAGTTTCACAAACTTTCCTCTCTGGGATGTCTTCAAACCATGATCCTCAGATCTCAGCATCCTCAGTAGCTAGGATTATAGGCTTGAGCCACTGATAGTGGCTTCCTAAGGGAGTTTAGAAGAGAACTATATATAACAGTCAGAAAGGTAGCTCTCTAAGAGTCAGTTCTAGTTTGAGAAAGATTTGGGGCCTCTGGTGGTCAAGTTAGGTTTGAACTGTAGGTTTGGCTAAAACTAACTGTAAATGTTTTATCACATTATGTCACCACTCTCAGCTTTATTCTTCACTATTAAAACTAATATCATAAAGCAGATTTCACAAGGATCAGATGAAATACTGAATCTTAATGGGTCTATAAGTACTTGGCATGTAACAGGTATTCAGTAAGTGTTAATCCTTACCTTTCCAGTAGGCTGCTAGTAGCCATCTATTTTTAGGTGTTATGATAAAGTATAACAATCAGTTCTTCAATCAACTTTTTTTTAGACTATCATTGAGTGAGGCTGGCCCCACGCTGAACAGCCTTAGAGCTGAGATGCACACATAGTCTCATTCAGTGAACAAATCCTAAAATTCCAAGTGCACATAACATATCAACCTTATGACTCAAGTTCCTATGTTCGAATTTTGTGTTAAAACAATCCCATGTTAACCACTCATTTGAGTCAATTTTTCCAGAAAGTCAATGCTACACAGAGGTAGCTTAAGGAACTCGTCTTAGTCTTCTTTACCGAATGCCTCCTCCAATAATGACTTCAATATAAGACAGGGAAGAACAACTGAATGGGGAAATGGCCAAGCTTGTTGGAAATAAGCACCAACATCTGGATGAAGTGAATGCAGGACTTGGTTCTTATGGAAAAAGTCTGGGCTAAAAGCAATAGTTTTGCCAATTTTTTGGGCAAACTAGCAAGCAATATTTGATGGGTGCTAGGTGAAACAACTAAAATCAATCACCCACAAGAAGGGAGTGTGTGCCTTTCAAACAAGAGTAGACATCAGGGAAACAAAAGCATGTGAAATGAGTGAAAAATGAGCACAAACCTCAGTCAAATGAAACTGTAAGGTTCCCGAGCCAGAAAACATCCAATCTTATTTTTCTCTTTATCTTCAAGGAAACCAGATGAAGATTTTCTTTTTAAGTATCAATCTAGTCACAAACTTGGAAGCAAGAATTTACTTTGTAATGGAAAGTCTGTATTTGAAAGGAAACAGTATTTTCTTTCAAATGCACTGTTCCTTTCTCTTTTTTTCTTTCTTTCCTTTCGTCTCTTTCTTCCTTCTTTTCTTGCTTCCTTCCTTCCTTTCTTTCTTGGCTTTTATTGTCTTCTTTTACCTTACTTTCTTTTTCCTCTCTTTTCTCATTTCCCACTTATCTCTTGCATTAACTGGTGTTCTTATGACTGTGTGTGTTCTTATGACACATGACCAATTACTAGGGCAGCCATTTCTAAAAGTGGCTTAATAGATAAGATGTCCGTATGTGACAAAGAACAAAAGATGTAGCTTCCTTCTATAGATTAAAAACCAGAGGTCTATATTTATAAAAAGAATAAATCAGAATTGGCAAATGGCAAGGGAAGGTAACAATGGCACCATACAAAAAGGCCATAAGGGTCATTTCTCAGGGCTGTGTTATACTTCTGAGTTCCAATCAGCTATCTATGAAATTCAGATAATAAATTTTATCTCATAGGAAGCTTTAACCGTACTAGAAATCCTTAGAATTGAGACCAGAAACAAAAATAATATTAGGAGTAAAAAGTTTGACAAGAAATGTACTTATTATCTTACTTGTAAACTGTAACCCTCTATATGTTACTTTAACAATAAAAAATAAAACAATATTAGGAATTATGATTATTATGGATACATTTGAGGTTTAACAATGTATGTATATCCTTCTCACTGAAAACATATTCAATAAGTTATAATAATTACTAATATTTCTATTCTCACATTTGCTTTCTATTATCTTATTTAAGACCTAAATTCTGTCTCTGTTACACCTATACTTCAGACATCAATAGGTAGTCTGCTTTTGTTCTTGATTCAGATTTGTTCCATCATGCCAGCTTTTAGATTTCTTAAGACTTTGCCCTCTACATCTTGTTGATTCACTCAATAAAATCTGGGTAACTACTTACTCTCTTTCTATGCCATTGTTTCTTTTTTAAATTTTTAAATATGTATTTTTATTGTAAAGATACTGTACAGAGGAGTTACATACAGTTACATGAGCAAGATAATGAGTCCATTTCCTGTCAAGCATTGTTACTCCCTCCTTTGTTTTTCCCTTATCATCCCTTTCCTCCCCACCTCCCCAACTCCTCCCTCCCCTCTTTCCCCGCATCAAAGTTGTAAAGTTTGTTTTCAACATACTGTCTTGTACATCTCATTGTTACAATGGGTCATCCTGTATCCTTTTTTCAGCCTTTTGTTATTTCCCTTCCCCTCCCCAGATTAGAAGAAATGTATATACAAGATGCAGGACACCAGAATCAAGTATACAGTGACAACTGGGATTGTACCATGGGGGAAGAACACACAAAAACAAACCAAAAAAAATCACACAGTACATTATAAGTACATTAAAAAGAACAACAAGAAAGATAAAATCTCTTGTCTCCCTATCTTGGGGTTCATTTCACTTAGCAACAGGTTATATGGTCCTATGAACATAGCTTTTGACCTCTTCTGCTTGTCCTAGCCATATACTAGTTATTGCAAATAAGGAAAAGCATGGGACCTATGTTTATTTGAGTCTGGCTTACTTCACTTAATATAATTTTTTCCAAACTTTCCATTTCCTAACAAATGAGGTGTGTCATTCTTTTTGATAGAGGCATAGAATTCCATTGTGTGTGTGAGTGTGTGTGTTTGTGTGTGTGAATGTGTGTGCTTTTGTATGTGTGTGTGTGTATATATATACATATATATAAAAATATATACCATATATATACCATATTTTCTTGATCTATTCATTTACTGAGGGGCATCTGGGTTGGTTACATATCTTAGCTAAGGTGAATAATGCTGCGATAAACATAGTTGTGCTGGTAGATTTAGCATGGATTGTTTGTGATCGTTTGGGTAAATGCCTAAAAGTGGGATTGTTGGGTCATAGGGGAACTCCATGTATAGTCTTTTTTGTTGTTGTTGTTGGTCATGGGGCTTGAACTCTGGGCCTGGGCACTGTTCCTCAGCTCTTCAGCTCAAGGCTAGCGCTCTACCACTTGAGCCACAGTACCCCTTCTGGCTTTTTCTGCTTATGTGGTACAGAGGAATCAAATCCAGGACCTCATGCATGCAAGGTAAGTACTCTACCACTGAGCCACTTTCTCAGCCCTCTATGCGTAGTCTTTTGAGAAACCTCCATACTGCTTTCCATAGTCATTGAACAAGTTTACATTCCCATCAACAGTGCAGTAGGGTTCCCTTTTGTCAATGCCATTGTTTCTTAATTTTGGGTATTTATTAATTTTTTTTGAATATTAGAGGAGGTTTATTCCAAGTACATTAGATATATCATAGAAATATCACAATGAAACCACTTTGTATACTTAATACATGCTAATAAAAATACTCTAATCCTATTTTCAGGAGTCTGGCATATTTTCAGATAAAACCAAGTAATACTAATGGGTGGAAACTATATTTTTAAAGGGCCTGGTTTCTAGAAAACATCTATAATGGAAGAATCTCAGGATACTGTGATTTTAAGGCTAAGGAATTCTAATCTTGTAAAATTCTCTAGATAGTTCCAATATACAACTGTGAATAGGAACAACTAAATTAGAACTTTCGGATGCCTAAAGTAAATGATAGGTTTTCAATTTTAAAATATTTTTATTTATCCTTAAGTAGTTGTACAAAGGAGTTGCCATTCAATACAGCAGTTTATTAATACAGTGCATCTTGATCAATGTCACCCCTTCAACATTCTCAACCCATCCCTTCCCTCACTTTTTATTTTTCAAGATGTGCAGACTTTCTGTGCCATCTTGAGATCTGAACATGCACATTTTCTCTTACAACCTTTCTCTGATTCCCTTGGTCGGTCTATGAGATGAAGTTCAAATCCTCAGCAAGTTTTACAGGGACTTCTTGAGATGTGATCACTACTCTGTTCTCATTATTGTAAGTTACTCTTCTAAGAATAGTTCATGCCACAAATAAAATTCTGGACTACTTGGCAATTACACTCAAATATGCCCTGTTATTTTTCCTTTCCATGTCTTCTCATGCAAATTCTCCTGCCTTCAAGATCTTCTCTACCCTTCTTTTCCTATTTTCTCCATTTATATTTTTACTAGCCCAAATGTCTTTGTGTCAGTTAATAGTATTCACCTCACTTATACAGAATTTCTGAATCTGGAAGTGGCACTGTAGCTCAAGTGGTAGAGCGCTCGGCTTGAGTTGAAGAGCTGAGGGGCAGCGCCCAGGCCCAGAGTTCAAGCCCCACGACCGACAAAAAAAAAAAAAAGAATTTCTGAATCTATCAGCCAACTCTAATAATACAATAAATTTCTACTAAGAATCTTCTATTGATTATGTCCTACAGTATATCCAAAGAGAATAATGGAATAGTCCTTTTCTTTTTTTAATACCTTTTTTTGTAAAAATACTGTACAGAAGGGTTACGATTACATGAGCAAGGTAATGAGTACATTTCCTATTGAGCATTGTTACCTCCTCCTTTGTTATTCCCCTACCATCTCTTCCCTCCCAGCTCCACAACTACACCTCCAAACCCCCCACTCCTGCCTAAATTGTAAAGTTCATTTTTCAACAGAGTTTCTTGTGCATCTCATTGTTACAATGGGTCAACCTGTATCCCTATTTAAGCTTTTTGTTTTTTCCCTTCCCCTCCCCAAATTAGAGAAGTGTATATACAAGATGCAGGGAACCAACATCAAATACAGTGAAAACAGGAGTTATACCATGGGGGAGGAACATACAAAGAAACAAAAAAATCATATGGTACGTTATAAATATGTTAGAAACAATAGCAAGAAAGAAAAACACCACTTGTGTCCCTATCTTGGGGTTCATTTCACTTAATATCATCTTATCTGGTCATATGCACATAGCTTTTGACCTTTTCTGCTTGTCCCAGACATATACTAGTTATTGCAAATAAGGGAAACCATGGGACCTACATTTCTTTAAGCCTTGCTTACTTCACTTAATATAATTTTTTTCCAATTCTTCCCGTTTCCTAACAAATGGGGTGATGTCATTCTTTCTGATGGAGGCGTGGAATGTACCCAGAGGCCCCTCAGTAGATGAATGGATCTAGTCTTTGTTTTTAAGAAGATCATGACAGTCTTTTTTTTTAATTAAGTTTTTATTATGACAATACTGTACAGAGGTGTTACAGTTACATGAGCAAGGTAATGAGTACATTTCTTATCCAGATTTGTTGCCTCCTCCTTTGTTTTCCCCCTACCATCCCTTCCTTCCCACCTCCTCAGCTATACGCCCCCCCCCCCACCCTAACCCCACTCCCCGCCTAAATTGTAGTTTGTTTTTTGACATACTGTCTTGTACATCGCATTGTTGCAATGGGTCAATCTGTATCCCTACTTAAACAATTTGTTTATTCCCTGCCCCTCACCAAATTATAGCAAAATCATGGCATTCGTGAATAGTGGATTAACGAATTTGTAAGAACAACAGAAGATAGGGCTGGGATGTGGCTCAAGCAGTACAGTGTCTGCCTAGCAAGCATGAAGTTCTGAGTTCAAAGTCCAGTACTGCGAAGAAAAATAATCAGGATATGGTAATAGCTAATGTGTCTTAGAAGACTAAGTATAATCATTAAAATTGTATAGATCCTCTCTCCAACAGAAGTAAAAGAGACATGGTGAAGCTATGAGTAGGAAAAATTCTTCACAGTCTAGCCTAAATTACAGATGCATTCATGAGAATAAAGGGTATGATCATGAAGGATATGATGTGGTCAGATAATGATGTGAACCATGTCTCCAAGTCTATAGGGAAGTAAAACAGGACCTGACAAAGTAGTAACTTTTTTGTTTTAAAAAGCAGAATATCATTTTAATTGCTCTGATAAAAAATAGTTTAGTGTAGGAAAAGACCACTGAGAAGAAGAGATCTCATCACTTCTAAGCATGTTTATTCCTTTAGCAAACACATGCTGCACATACACTTTGTATTAGTTCTATACTGAGAGAAAATTAACTCTGACTTTGGAGTCTACAAGTGTTTCAGATGCTGGGTATGTGGGCAGTATGACAAAACAGGCCAGTCGGTGGTAAAAGAATAATCACAACCCAACTGAAAAAGTTTCAACTTACCAGTTTTCCAGTAACACTCTGACCACCTTCATTCAGCCAAAACCCAGGAACCATGGCTGAGAAATAAGGTCCCCAGACGCCTGGCACAAAAATTGGGTCTTTGCTGATCTGCGAATAAAAAAAAAGTGTTGAGGGCATGTATAAAAACACATCATGATCCTTGTCTCATCTGACATTTCTATGATTGGAATTTAGATTCTTATTGAATATCTTCTGCAATGATAAAATCATTCTCTCCTGGGGAAGATCATGACATGACTCCATCTTTTGAGACCTTTGTGATAAATTCATGTATATGACAAGGTGGCAAAAGGCCATTTTGGAAAGACACTTCTCAAATGATGAATCATTTTCTGTGGGCTTCCTCTGCCTGGCAGAGATACAAGCTGGCATCCTTTCTCCACCCTTCTTCCTGTATCTATAGCTTCAGCAAGGAGTGGTTGCAGTATTTCCCATTGATCTCAGCCTCTTTTTTTTTTTTTTTTGGGTCCGGTTGTAGGGCCTAAACTCTGGGCCTGGGTGCTGTCGCTCAGCTCTTCAGCTCAAGGCTAGCGCTCTACCACTTGAGCCACAGCACCGCTTCCGGCTTTTTTCTTTTTGCTTATGTGGTGCTGAGGAATCGAACCCAGGGCCTCATGCATGCAAGGCAAGCGCTCTAACACTGAGCCACCTTCCCAGCCCCCGATCTCAGCCTCTTGAATCTGGGTCTGCCCTGAGACTGGCTTTGTCAAGAGAAGGAAGCAGAAGTGACACAGTCATGGCCTAGTCTTCTGAAGGCCAAATACCTGTATTCCTTCTCTTGAGCTACGTGTCTCAGATGGAAAGACAGGTGAATCAGAGCCAAGTCAGCCCAGTCATCTCAAGGGATGTCCTATATATAAGACAGCCTATGTGACACCAGCAGCTGACTGTTCCCAGTCCATCAGATTTATAAGAATAAATAACTGACACAATGATTTCCTTTCACATTTATTAGCCACTTAATAGTATGCCCCCTGCTGCTGGGAACAGAAAAATCAGAGTTCTTTCACCAATTAACTGAAATATTAGCTTTCCCCCATATATATAAACAATATATATTTATATGTGAATATTAAAAAAATAAATCATAAAGCGGGTGGTAATGACAAAAGCAATTAGAAGAAGAACCAAGAGGGTAAAGTGTGTGCCAGAGAATAGTAAAAATAGAAGCCACTATTTAGATAAATAAATATGGCCAACTATGCACACTAAGCAGCCAAAAACCAAAATCCTGATCTTCTTTAGATGTTACTTCTAAACAAAGGACAAAATGTAAGCATTATATCTTATAAATATGAACCTTTTGCAGATACGAGGATTTGAAATCAGGGCTAGGTTGGTGCTAGGCTGGTGCTAGGCTGGTGCTCTATCATTTGAGTCATGCTTTTGTTGCCTACTTTTTGCTGGTGGAGGTGGAGTCTAGTGGACTTTTCTGTCCAGGATGTTTTCAAACTGCCATCTTCTACATCTCAGCATCCTAGGTAGTCAGGATTATAGTTTGTGAGCCATCATTATGTGGCTTGCAAGCATAATTTAACGAAATTATAATGTAAGCCTTGTGTTCTCACTTAGTTTTTTTTTTGCTCAAGGCTGCACTCTACCACTTGTGCCATACCTCCACTTCTCCACTTAAAGCTTTTTGCTAGTAAACTAGAGATAAGAACCTCTCAGATTTGTCTGCCTAGGCTGGCTTCAAACCAAGATCCTAAGATCCCAGCCTACTATGTAGCAAGGATGATAGACCAGTGTCCAGCTGCTTTGCATCTTTATTAGCATAATTCAATGAAATTAAACTACTCAGCTAGAGGCAACCAGTTTAAACAGATCTACTTTTCCAAATAAATTCAATACATAACAGCCTACCAAGAGAAAGGTCAAAATACTTCCTCCTTTTGCTCTTAAAAAATATTTTTTAGGGCTGGGAAGGTGGCTCAGTGGTAGAGCGCTTGCCTTGCATGCATGAGGCCCTGGGTTCGATTCCTCAGCACCACATAAGCAAAAAGAAAAAAAGCCAGAAGTGGCACTGTGGCTCAAGTGGTAGAGTGCTAGCCTTGAGCTGAAGAGCTGAGGGTCAGCACCCAGGCCCAGAGTTCAGGCCTCACAACCAGACCCCCCACCCAAAAAATATATTATTATCAAGTATTTGTGCAAAGGGATTTCAGTTCCAGAAGTTAGGTTATGAGCATAATGCATCTCAGTCAATATTACCTCTTCCTCAGAACTACCCATTCTTTCCCTACACTCAAGTTACAGAGTTCAATTTTTATATTGTGTATTGACTTTGCTTTCTGCTTTATAAACTGAACCCTACATGTTAAAGTACAGTTGTGTTTGTTTGTTTGTTTGTTTGTTTTGCTATGTGGTTTGAAATCTCACTGATCTCAACCTGTGGTTTTACATGACAATAAACTTTCTTTCAGTTTGCTCTGAACAAATGGTCTAGAGTGGCTTCTTGGAGGAGGGACACAGGCTTGGCTTAAAAAGACTAGAAGGAGTTGGCTAGATGAAATGGAACAGGGATTCATGAACAGTGCCCTTTGGAGAGAGGTTCTCTTGGAACTCAAGACACTGTCATGTTATTCATAGCAAACTATGATGGCCTTTTCATAGTAAGGCAAATTAGGTAGAGGGGCCAAGGCAGGTAATAAATGTCCCAGTATTCACTCATCTATAAGGCAAAAAAAAAAAGACCCCACAAGGTTTTAAGGCTGGACAGAAAATCTGTTCATTTATTTATTCTAAATATCTATTCAGCTTTGACTATATATACTTTGGAGTATGATGAGCTCTTGAGATAGCAAAGTGAACTGAATATTCATAATTTCTATCTCATGAGTTTTACGGTCTAGCATTTTAGCACAGAAATAGTCCTTTCATTATCTTGATGCCAACTATTCTGGTTTCTTTTTTGCTAAACCAGTGATTTTTCAAATCAGTAGGATTTCCAACCTCAAATGGGAAGGGAATGAGAGAATGCAAGGAAACTATGTAACATTGCTAACTTTAAATTTTGTCAAATAAGGGCAAGTTATTAAAAGGGAGGTACTTAACTCATAAACTTGGAAAGATAATCTCTGGGAGAAAAAGACAAACTTCTACCAAAAAAGAGATAGTTCAACTTATATTGACATATTCTTTCCTCTATTAGTTCAACAGATGACTCCTTAGTTGCCACCATGATCTGGATGTGTGCCAGGCACTTAGATAAATGGTATCAGAAGAGCACCATCTTTGCCCTCATGGAGCATGCCCTGGGGGAAGACCAGAGCAGCTAATCAGTCAGGTTTGGCCAGAACTCTACTAGATGTAGCACTGAAAGTTTCATGTCCTTAAAAAGCCCTTAGTTGTACCCAAACAATTAGCTACCCCTAGACAAGTATTAATCAAATCCTCAGTGATAACTGATAAATGAAAGAAAGAAAGGCAAAGGTATTCTGAGAACATAGGAGGGAGGACATAGATGATCGATCTAGGGATCAGAGAAAGCTTTGTTGGGGAAGGAGGTAAGAATCAAGACGCAAAATATACTCCACTGGGCCAGTGAGTGTATGTGTGAGAGGCAGGGAGAGTGCTCCAGACACAGGGAACACACTCTAACTAGTAATCATTTGCATCACCCTGGTTTTGGCCTGGGAAAATTTCACTACATGCCAACCATAAACTGGAGTTGAGAGCTTCTTCGGGGTAAAGAAGGCAGACCCTACTTATAACTATTTGGGAACCAGAGATTGGAAAGGTTGATGGACACTCACCAAAGCCAAATCATTCTTGTGTGTCCCGTATTACTCTCCCTCCCAGAATTCTCAGCCCCACTTGGCAGCTTCAATAAAGAGTACATAAGGGCTGGTAGCTCACATCTGTACTCTTAGTTATTCAAGAGGCTGTGATCTATGGATCAAGGTTCACAGTCAGCCTTGGCAGTGAGTCTTTTATCTCCAATTAACTACCAAAAAGCTGGAAGTGGAGCTGTAGATCCAGCCTTGAGTGAAAAAGCTAAGTAGCAGCACCCAAGCTCCGAGTTCAAGACCCAATACCAGCATACACACACACACACACACACACACACACACACACACACACACACACACACACAAACACACACACACCACATACACAAAGACAATAAAAGAATAAATAAGTTGTCTGTAATCACACAGCTATTAAATGGCCAAAGTAAGATTTGAACCAAGTACACAAACCTCCATGTATTTTTGCTCCCTCATGTATTGCTTAGGAAGGAGACACATCAACCGCTGCTCCCATCTCCAGTGCTACAATTAAGAATGTTACTGCAGCCGGATTTTACTAGAGAATTGTCTACAGCTCACAAATGTCCATGGGCACTTTGCTGAACTCTGCCCAGGGAGACAGTGGTGAATGGACTCTTGTTTGTGTTCATTCATCTGGCAAGGCACATGCTTCTCATCAGATACTTCCAGTAAAGAAGGATACAAAGAGTACTCCCACTGCCTCCTAAGCCCTGAGCTTTTGGGAAAACCAGAAACAATTTGTTTTGAGAGAGAAGGAGAATGCACATTTGTGTATTTATGTGTTCTGTAATCCTCTGCAGTAAACCTAAATATTTGAAAATATTTTTGTGAACAATCCTTCCAGGCTGATGGCTATCTTGGCCTGGAGGTCGCTCTGTGACTCAAAATGAGAAAGCACACTGCACCATACTGATGACAGGTGTCCATACAGGATGCTGCCTTGCCAGTACTAATGGTGCTCCTGGCAGCAGCAATGACAAAGCTTGACTGAAGACTTAGTACAGGCCTCACTCTTAGCACAGTACTGGTATGAAATCACTTAATAAATACAGCCCTGAGGGAAGATGCTGTCATTATCTCTGTTATACAGGTTCATAAACTGAGGCAAAAATGTATCCAATGTTACCCAAACATAAGCAGTCACATAACATGGTCTATGGGTTCCATACAGCCTCTGCCAAATTGTTCTCTTGTTACTAGGTAACCAGTACTTCTTTGAATCCTTCATCTGTGTCTGAAGGGTAGAAAGCAAGGGCCACTGGAGCCAACAGATTCATCTGAATTGAACAAAGGTCTCTGGCTATGTTAGGCAATCTTTATTTCCAAAGGGCTTTGATAAGTTTTCCTTGCTATACTAATGAACAGATTGAAGAAAGCCTGGGTAAGGTAAAAGACCTTTCGTGATTCTATTCCTCACTCTGCCACATTATAGGCATGTCATCTTTTTTTTTTTTTTTTGTCGGTCATGGGGCTTGAACTCTGGGCCTGAGCGCTGTCCCTCAGCTCTTCAGCTCAAGGCGAGTGCTCTACCACTTGAGCTACAGCGCCACTTCCGGTTTTCTGGTGGTTTATTGAAGATAGGAGTCTCAGGGTCTCTCCTGCCCGGTCTGGCTTTGAACCACAATCCTCAGATCTCAGCCTCCTGAGTAGCTAGGATTACAGGCGTGAGCCACCAGCGCCCAGCTGACATGTCATCTTTTGCAATGTAACTTTTCTAAGCCTCCCTTTCCTCACTTCTAAAAACGATATACGTGTTGGAAGACTTGTGAAGGTTGAACAGGCTGTCACATACACACATTTTATTCCAAGTTAAATAACAAATAAACATGAACTCTCCTTGGACTGCAGCCTATATGATAAACAACCAGGAGACTGGTTGAGTAACCACTACCAAAAGTAACTAACATCACACCACAAGGAGGACTCTAGTTTGTTCTTGGTCTTACTTTAGTCAACATTCTTAGTGATGATACAGAAAAGAGATGGTAAAATTTGGACAGATTGCTTATTATGAGACAAGTTCACACCAAAATGAATCAGAATTAAAATGATCCCAAGGGGCTAAACACCATGCAGGCTTAGGTAAGAGATCAGTTAATATTTATGTAACATTTAAAATTTTTGTATCTTATGGCAGGCACCAGAGACTCTAACAGACCTATAAGCTCAGCTAATTAAGAGGCTGAGATGGGAGCATCACAATTCAAAGCCAGCTTAAGCAAACAAATCTGAGAGATTCTTCTCTGCAAATGGCAGTAAAAAGTAAAGGCACTAAGTCAGAGAGAGGCCCTGAGTTCAAGCTCTAGTACCAGCAAAAGGAAAGTAGAAAGGTAGGAAGGAAGGAAGGAGAAAGGAAAGAAGGAAGGAAGACAAGAAAGAAAGAAATTAAGAAATTAAGGAAGAAAGAAGAGAAAGAAAGAAGAAGGAAAGATTTATTACTTTAAATATACTAACAATATTCTCTTCCATAGGCTGGGTGGTAGATACATGGTAATTCGTTTCAATATTGTTGTTTAAAATTATATTTAGACATTTGACATATGCTTTAATCATGTGTGTTATAAATAGAATAATGAAAATTCCAACAAAAGAAAACATTTGGTTGCACAGGAATGAGATCCACAATAAGGCTGTAAAAATAATAATGTGTCCACATGGTTTCAAAACTCAGAGAATCTCTAATTTGACAAAGTAAACAGAGCCTGAAGAAGAAAAGAAAAGAAAAATGAAACCAAACACACCGAGAGCTACAGTGTAGTAGGAGGACAATTGGTATGAAGAGTAGTTAGCTAGTAGCTAGCTAAACTGCCTGGAAGAGGAAAGGCACTTCACAGTCTCAGAGGTAGCAGCACTGAAGCTGGGCTTTTTTTTTTTTTTTTTTTGGTCAGTCATGGGGCTTGAACTCTGGGCCTGGGCACTGTCCCTCAGCTCTTCAGCTCAAGGCGAGCACTCTACCACTTGAGTCATAGCACCACTTCCAGTTCTGGTGGTTTATTGGAGATAAGAGTTTCATGGACTTTCCTGCCCGGGCTGGCTTTGAACCGTGATCCTTAGATCTCAGCCTCTTGAGTAGCTAGGATTACAGGCATGGGCCACCGGCGCCCGGCTGAAGCTGGGCTTTGAATAAGTATTAGGATAGATAGAAGGGAGGATGACCAAGGAAAAAGAGCTCAGCATCATGGAACTGAACACACAAATTGGTTTTATGAGAGCTGAGTTTCAAGTTTTGCATTTTACTTTAGATAAAACATCACATGGTTTAAAGGATAGGTACAATTTTGCACTCAGAGATATTAGTGCGGATGAAAAAACTCAACTTTTTGAAAGCTATACTCATGAAAACGCCTCAGTGAGATGACCTTCTATTTGTAGGTGATAATAAAAATAAATAGTTACAATAACAACGTGCTAATTTCTAATATTATTGGGTATTTACGCTTGCCACAGGCTCTTCTGGGCTCTTTATATGCACATTTAATATTCATGACAACCTAGTGATAGAGATCCTATTATTATACTTAACTTCACAAGTGAGGGAAGCTAAGCTGTAGGAGTCAAATAGCTAATAAACAGAAGAGTAGTAATTTCAGGAGCCAAGCTAAAAACCCTCAACTGATTTCCCTTATTAGACCTCATTCTCCCCACCAAGAACTAGTGATGCCTAATGTCTCTTTGTTCTTATTGAGGTTTTCTTACATTCTATGAGGTTTAGTCACTTCACCCCAGCTGGCCCCTCAGAACTCTCCTATGTGATAGCTGCACACAGCACTGTGGCCTCACCTGGCCTGGGCTTTGGAGAATTGTCTTGGTTTTTCTCTAGGGACTTTTCCACGTCTCTCCTTGCTTTGTCTCCTGCTAATCTGTGAGAAAGGTTACTGGAGATCTTTTCCTTTTTTTTTTTCTTTCCCACTGCTAACTTCAGGTGTTGCATTTAATAGCTCCTATGTAAAACCCGTTCTATGAACTGAATAAATAGCACAGATTCCTTGAGTATAAACTACTGTTCTAAGCATAAAGAAGATATGGAAGGCTGGTTTCTTTTTTTTTTCTTTCCAACTGCCAACTTCAGGCGTTGCATTTAATAGCTACTATGTAGAACCCATTCTATTAACTGAATAAATAGCACAGATTCCTTGAGTATAAACTACTGTTCTAAGCATAAAGAAGATATGGAAGGCTGGGCTGTGGAGCAGAGTACTGACTGCATTCTGATCCTCCCAAAGATTATAATCTAGTGGGAGTTGGAGTTCAAAAGAGGCCTGGAGGCCACTCAATTGTCAAGTGACTCATGTGTATCTGTGGATTCAGAGGGTGTGTAGCCTCAAATACAATCAGCCCATGTTACAGCAGAACACATTGCTGAAAGATCAGAAATACTAAATTGGGATTAGCCTCTTCCCATGTGCTCCTCCCTTTCTTGTCAGTGCCCAAACTGGCTGCAGGAATGGATGCCACTGGCAGAGTTTCATCTCAGCTGCGCTCCCATCAGCTGAGTTTCCCCGCATGACAAAGCCTGGATGCCTTCTCACACCTCTTTCTGGTGCAGATGACTGGCTGGGAGCAAGGAGTTGTTCCAGCTCCATCTGTTCTGCCTTCTCCAGTCCATCATTCTGAGTTTGGCCTGGCCTAAGCCTCTGGCAGGGGCAGGAGGCAGGCTCCAGGCGCCAGTAGTCCTGGGAGGGAATAGGAGGTTTTGTTTTGAGTGCCCCCAGCCAGGTTGGGATTTTCGAGGGCAGCCGCAGGCATGTGTGGGACTGGGTATTTCCATGGTGGCTCATTTCTCCTTCCAAATGGACTGTGCTATCATCTTACTAGAGAAAAACCATTTATACACATTCCTGCCAACTTCCAGATCATTACGTAGTACCAAAAAAAAAAAAAAAAAAAAAGAGCATAGAGAAATCTGTTTATGAATGAGAGCTCTTAGCATTCACCTCTAGCTCTGCCCTTTTTAGGTTGAATTATAATGAGCTATTAATGTGTCTGTCTCTCCTATGCACCAATGAAGTAAAAACTATGTCCTTTCTTCAAGGCAGTGAACACTGTAGAGTAATATGCACACAGATTTCAGAATCAGACAATTCTAGGTAATTCTCATCAGATTGTTTACTGGCAATGTGACTGAGTCTGAGACTCAGTTTGTTTTTTGTTTTTGTTTTTGTTTAGTTTATTGTTGGTCATGGGGCTTGAACTCTGGGCTTGGGCACTGTCCTTGTGCTCTTCAGCTCAAGGTGAGCGCTCTACCATTTGAGCCACAGTGCCACTTCTGGTTTTCTGGTCTATTGGAGATAAGAGTGTTAAGGACTCTCCTGCCCAGGCTGGCAATCCTCAGATCTTAGTCTCCTGAGTAGCTAGGATTACAGGATTGAGCCACTGGCGGCCAGCTGAGAATCAGTTTTCTTGCCTATAAATGGGAACATGTCATCCATCATAGTGAAGCCTAAGCCTTGAGTGTTATTATGCACATAATGAGCTTAGGATATAGGAGAATCTCAAAAAAGTGTTATATATCAAGTGATTTAGGTTCATTCCTCTTTAAGATAGTGGAATGACTGGAGTTCATAGGTCTGGGCTCATGCCCAGTCTCTCCTCACTATTGGCTCTCCTCTTTGGTAGATTCTTCCTTCCATGTCCATTTTACTCCCTGTGTCTCCTGGAGTCAACTCCTCCCCTCTCATGTGTGTATTGACAATTGTATGCTGATGGTTACCAAATGTTTATCCCAAATGTAGAACTTGATCCTGGATTCCCTACTACCTATTTGACCTGCATGTCCAGTCAGTGTGTGTTTTCCATCCTTCCTTCTGAGACTACTCTTGTGGGTGGGATACCAGTCTCTTGACTGGCTCATTTATCCCTTCTGCTATCCACTACGTTTCAAATACAAATCTCCTGTTTCTACCTTTTATCACTACATTAGTCTAGCCGCCTTCCATCATGTCTTGTTTAGACTATTTTGATAGTGATTCAATTTATTTACCTGCTTGAAATGTGGTCATCTACCCTATACCCCATCTATCCCTGTTTAAATGGCTTCCATACTTCCAGTAAATTGTCTTTCTAATAAGAAAACCCAGTTGTGTCTTTGTCTTACTTAAATCCTTTAGAGGCTTCCATGACATTTGAGATACTTTCTGGTCTGGTTTTCCCTATTTGACTGGCTTCATCACATTTGTTATCATTTCCTGGTTATCTGCTTCTGTGCCTTTTTTGTGCTATTAAGCACATCATGGACTAGGCCCCAGATTGATTTAACAAGTTGAAATTCCCCTAGTGTGCTAATATCTTTCTTACCTCCGAGTCTTTGTAAATTCTCTTCTTTGTAACTGGAAGGCACTCCTTCTCATTTTACCTATTATATTATATTTAAGATTTTACTCAAAATTATTTCCTTTCTGATGCCATCTTTAAACCCTGATCTCTGCCTTAATGCTGCATGAAGTAGTCCTGCTAACATCTTCCCTTAGTTCTCTACATTGTTTATAGTAGGTTGTTGTAACACAGCATAAGTGTACACATCTATAAATACCATGTGATGTATACTCAATATGTAGTGTATATATATATATATATATATATTGCCTTGCAAACTAAATCATTACACACACTTGGGATGTCACTATTATTTCACTAACATGACATTGCTACTAAAATTAAAAGTAGTAATAGAAAATAAAACATGATTAAAGGCTGAGTATATAGCTTAATGGTAGAGTTTTTGCCTAGCATGAACTAGGCTCTGAGTGAGATCCCCAGAGCTAGAAGGGATGTAGGGGAAGAAACATGTCCCCTAAACTGGCACTAACATATGGGTAATAAAACTTAAATGTTAGCTTTTGTTTCTATTTGGAAGTTTCTGAAATGTAATTTTCTGCTAAAGAATTTTTACTTCCTAGAAACTCAGTCTCCTTATTTCAGTCTGAGCAAATGAGGAACATATAAAAACTTGTCCACAGATATTCTCTTGGCTTAGTAGTGTGAGCAAACAGGGAGGGAACTGAGCAGGTCTGCCACCAAACTGAACAGTCCCCAAGCTTGAGATGGAGGAAGGCAGTCAAATGCTGTCTGTGATATCCTAAGTTATTTGTAAAGTATTTTGGACTCCTTCAACCCCGAATTCCTCATTCTTTATCATTCCTAAACCCATATGTGATCACAATAGAAATTTAATCCATATGTTTCTCATTCACTTATATTTAACACACCCAAAATTGCTTTGCAAGAGACACTGAATAGCCAGCCAACTTTGAGGTCCCAGATCTCTTTCCCACAAACAAAAAGCCACACTTGATCTCCTGTATACAAATGCCTGACTTGTTCTAGTGAACTCAGACTGCTTCTCACCTTAGAATGCTCTGAGCCATGAATTCAAAGTCATAAAATCATACCATGCATTTTTTTTCCCCACAACTTAGACAATCTGTGGTGAGTAAACAGCTATTCATGTTTTCTGTGGATACTATAAGAAAGGAGGGTCAGGCTGGGGAGGCTGGGAAAGAAAGGGAGATAATGAATAAGATAATGAAAAGGTAGGTGCTCCGTTTGCACAGTACTCACTGGCTGAAGGCTTAGCTCTGTTGCTCTGATGTAAAATGGCCACGTTGGACTCTTCTATTTCCCCTATTTGTTAAATCCCCCAGGAGGAAAGCACAATACTAATTACTAAGTGGTTCTCAAAGATGGCCCAACCAGTTTTTAAGTCTAAACTAGCTATTAGGAAAAACAACTCCTTCTTGTAGACGATGGGGTTCAGTTAAAAAAAGAAGACAGCCTCCCAAATGAGGCTGATAAGCAGGTGTAGATGGATGGGGATGACACAGCCTTTTCTCTTACCACACATTTGTGGTGCCCATTACACAGTGTCTCTGGCACACAGCTCCTTAGTTTTGACTGCCAAACTGTGGTCATTTTTACCTCCTGTCCTGCTCCGGATCAGATCCTTGGTTTCCCTTGAAATCACAATATCTGGCTTCAGATACTGTCTCAGAGATCTGACCACAATAGCTAGTGTTTTGTCTTAACTTGTATGCGACCTTGGTCCTTGCGATCTTTATATCTGCAATGTGGAGCAAATAGGATGCTTCTTCCACATCTGCAAAGATAAAATGTGGCACAGTCTATTACAGGCCTTGGTACTGTGCCTGGTACATTCAGTAACTCAGGGAGCTGTATGCTGTGTTAATATCATCAACTCCACACCAGCCAAGGTGTATTTCCTATTTATGGACTAGAATTAATTGGGGAAAAAAGTAAGATTTAACACTAGGTAGACTAGAATTCTGAAGTGGGAAATGAAGGTTGAAAAATAAACAAGGGAATATAACCATTTGGAAGGATTAGTTTCTATGTGTAAGATTTATGAAGGATTAAATTCGTACAATGGAAGCTTTAGTCTGTTAACATTATGCTGCATAAAGAGAGGCAAAGAGAGCCTTGATTTGCAACATGGCATCTTTTTAAGAAAAGGCATGGACATTTGGAGGATTCCCCCAAAAGAACCCATGCCTGCCTCCTAAGTTTGGCTCAGGAAGTCAGGGTATAGCTACGCAAATCTAGATCTGAACAATCTTGATCTCCAGAACTTTCTCCACAACAGAAGAAGAAAAGGTTGAAATGGCTAAGCAAGGAGAAATTTATAAAAAAAAAACCACACAACTATCATCTATATACATATGAGTCATTTTTCCACATGAATGCAAAAGTATTCTGATCTGAGACGTATTTACCAAACATCACCTGAGATTACCAGTGGAAAGAGTTTATCCCATATATCTCTGCTTGAAAAGGAGATCAATGAGAACATTAAAAACATTGGTGGTGAATAGGAAGAGAAGAGAGAGAATAAAAGCCAACATGGTTTGGCTACCTAGTATGTCAGAAAAAATAGCAAATAAATAGCATATATGCCAGCATGCCCATGGTTGACAGAACTGAACTCATCCCTCCTTCCCACAAATCTGGACAAGACTTCTGAATCCTTCACAGGCCAGTGTGCTGGGTGTCATGAAGTCTCTGGAAGACATCTGTCTGAGAATTCACTCAATTCTCTCTATATACGTTCACTCCCATATACATTCTCTTACCTAAGACCTAGGAAAGCTGATTCACATTCAGTTTTGACACAGAAGAAAACAAAGGTTCAGAGAATTCTTTCCTACACTTAGAACTAGAGCAGAATCAGAATGCAGACCCAAATCTATTGGGAGCCCACTTTATTTTTCTCAGACGCTTTGTTAGAGGAAAAAAGGGGAAGAAATATGTTAAACAGAGGAGACAAGATCAAAACATACAGATACCACATTCCAAATCAGGCAAAAGTCAGCTCAGATCCACTGAGCCATGAATGGAATATGTGCCTTATTTGATTCAACAAAGGCTAAGGAAAAAACTTACAGGGCTGCTGTCTTTCCCTCTTCTTCACACCCAACAGCAGTACCACAAGAATATTCAGCAAGCCTGAAGTTAAAGAGAAATGCTTGCAATAGTTTTCCTATTTAAATGAGTTCTTACAAAAGAAAACTAGTTTGCAACAGAGGCAAGAGGGACTTCAAGAAGAAAGAGCCCTCGGAGGGAAAGTTGATCTGGAAGGGCTTAACCTTGGCCTGTAGTCCATAAAGGATCATACTAATATGTAAGGTATGCAAACACTGTAGAACAATCAGAAACAAATGAAATGATGGCTTCAGAGTAACAAGATTCAGCTGTGGGCAATGGCCAGGAGGCAGCTTTTGTTATGAATAGATCATCTGGATGTGAAGCAGGCCTGATTTTTAACCCTTGGAGTAGGCAAGCTAGGGTATGAGAAAAGTATCTGGGGCCCATCTGTACTGCCTTAGTAGGAAAGAAAGGGGAAGAAAAGCCAACTGTCTGCAAAATACATGACATGATGTAGGACAGAAGTCCTGTGAGGGTGATTTAAATAGAAATTGTATATTATTAATCTGTTGTGTGTTTTAATTTGCAAATCTATGGCAATTACAAATGTTCTTTCCTGTAAATAAAAAGGCATTACAAATGAACACGGGGAAAAGGGAAAGAAGTTAAATAGAACAAGCATCTTCTAAGAGGTGTTGGTTAAATTCTCATCCATAATCTTCACAATTACCCCACCATATCCTTCCATTCATAGCTGGACAAACTGATTCAGCAAAGTCTAAAACCTTTTTGTGGTTACACAAGTGTGAAAGTGGCAGGGTGGGGATTTGATATGGACCTGTCTTCATGTCCTTCCAACTATTCCTGGATGCCTCTAAGCTACTTAGGAACCACAAAAGTCCAATGAACCTGAGAGAACCAGCCTTTCTCCTTCCTGGTTAGCTTTTGCTATGGATTTACAAAGAATGGGCCACAGAAGGCTGCCTGGAAAGGGCCCTGGTCTACCTTATTCTCAAAGAACAAGGCAAGCCCCTTTCTGCAGTTCTGTGTCTTGCCCTTCTTTCTCTATACTCATCAAGCTGAAATCAGAGACAAGACAAAAAGAAACGAGGTCCTAGAGTCCACCTGATGTGTACCCTCTGCATGGCATGGGCTTGCCATGATCCTGGCCATTGGAGAATTTGGCTCTCACCTGAAGGACAGATGGTCAATGGTAAGAGCTCTTTTTCCACTTTACTGCCTGAATTGCGCGGTGGTAATGGAACGCTCAGCCTGGTAAGAAGGAGCAGACCTCCATACTTCCCTTTGGGGCAGACAGAGAAGGAAGAGTTGGTAACCAAAGCCTAGGAGATGGTGATACTGCAGCCAGGAGCACAAATGAGGCGTCTGTGTTTACCTGGGTTAGGAATCAAACAGCTTAGTGCAGCTGGAGACCTTGCTAAATTGTGGCTTGATCCTATGTAAAAGACAGACCAGAATATTCTCCTTCTAAGATGTTTGAGAAAATCAAAGGGATAGTAGCTGTTGGGTTTTGTTGTTGTTGTTGTTTTATTTTGTTTTCATATACCCTAATCTTTACTCCTCAGGATAATCCTGTGCCAGAAGTCTCTACCTGCATACTGCCTGCACACAGTCAATAATCAACAAGTGAGAGCTGATTATTTAACTTTCTGTGCTCTTCATTTTTAAGCTAGGAAATATTTACTCTCTCTCTCTCTCTCTTTTTCTGAGTTCAAAGTACAGACTGATCTGGTTAATCCTCCTAAGATACAAACAATAGAGGTGTCAGGGGAGTGAATGACTGGAGAGGTAGTGAGTTGGAGTGGAAGAAATCTGGGTCTTGTTCTTCATGCTGAACCACAAGGATTGCTCAGTTTTAAATTGTGTCTCTAACGGGTTGATGGTTCAAAGATACCTGATGTTTACACTTGAGGCATTCATACTAATTGATGCCCTGTACTCCTCTATCAAGGGTTCATAGAATCGCTGCCTCCTCCAGTTACAAGGCCTTAACTGACATCTTGTATGCAAAGTACCTGTCTTGGATTCTGATACAGAATAAGAGCCCAATTTAGGGCAGGACAATAGAGGCTAGAAAACATCTGGCACCATTAAGAATCAAAATTATCCAGACACTCTTTCCATATATATTCCTTCATGAAATATTTAATTGAGTAACTACTATGTGTCAGGCATTAAGGAAACAGATGCCCTTGTTCTGCTTTTCAGTAAAATTGGGCTATCTGATGCTCCATTCAACAATGCCAAGAAAACTCTGAGCCTCAATAAAAGTATAAATACTTAGTAACAAAATAGATTGAAGAAGGCATCAAGGTTTGGTTAGAATGAAAAATTGGGCCTAGTTTGGTGGTATATACATATAATCTCTGCCACTCCACAGGCATTAAGTAGAGAGACTGACATCTGAAGCCAATTCTAGGACAAAAGGGGAAAAAAAAGGTCTGGGTGGTAGAATATCTAGCAATAACAAGTCCCTGAGTTCAAAACACCGGTAGTGCCAAAAAGAATATTAGAGCATTAGAATATTAATGAACAAAAGACCATTAGAAGCTGGGAGCCAGTGGCTCATGCCTGTAATCCTTATCTACTCAAGATGCTGAGTTCTAAGGATCATGGTTAAAGCCATCCCAGGCGAATTGCTGGAAGTAGAGCTATGGTTCAAGCACTAGCCTTGAGTGAAAAAGCTTAGAAAGAATGCCTAGGCTCTGAGTTTAAGTCCCAGTACTAAAATAACAACAACAACAAGACAATTAGAAACTTTATTTTCATTGTCTTATTTAATAATTGCAGTCCTGTAAGGTAAGTATATGTGTTCCCATTTAACAGACAAGGTAAGTGAGGCTCAGAGGATTTATATAACTTGCCTCAGGTCAAGTAGCCATGAGCAGGATGAGTAGAAACAAAATTTCAAACATGGGTAGAAGGGCAGTAGAGGTTGGATCCTGAAGGGCCTTTCACAACATGCTAATCAGTGGCAAGTGTTCTTGTGGAATGTGAAATAATCGCTGTTCCTACTTTGGCTGCTTTATAGCTACTAGTCCACAAACACACTGCTGACTTGCTCCATCATGTGATCAGGTTCACCAGGCCAAATGCACACAGAGGGCCATTTGAGTTTGGCTTGATTCACAAGTGAATGCATTCGGCACAGTCATTGTTCTGCCTGACAGTCCTTGTGGTCACAAGCTATGTTACTTCTCTCCACAGAGTGGGGTCTTCCTTGGCCCTCTGGAGCCTCTGAACTTCAGATCCGCTCCATGATGTGTGAGTATGTGTGGTTTCTTTGCTTCTGCTAACTCAGACATTCCAAGCAGAGGAAAAGCTTCACTGTCTTACCTCATTCTATCCATCTATGCTTGCCCAATCCACTTTACCATTACCCATTGCTTCTCCATGTTTTGTAGGTTAACCTTTAACTTTAAACTATATAACTAGCCCATGCACAAAATCCAAGGCATACATGATGAACCCTGAGCACTTCAAAGGGGGTAGGGGTACTTGCCAGGTGCTACAGGCAGGCCTGCTATATCCTGACTTTGTTAACATCTGACCCAGACTCCTGTCACTCCTATTTCTTATCCATGCCTTCTTACTGAGGACCTGCATCTGACCCAAAGGCTCTTCCCAAACTCAAGCTCTTCCTCTTTGGAGGTCTGGCTGGTCATCCAGCTGTGTGCTCTGAACAAGGGATGTGCATGTGGCCAAGAGCAAAGCGGTCTTCCATTGAGGGACCTTCACGCAGTAAGGGTGTCTCCAGTAAATGTCCCTCCTCCCAGGCCACATCAATGTCTCTCAAATGTGTCAGTGCTACAGACCATTTACAGCTTTCCTCATAACCAACAGCTCAACCAAGCAATTATTATGGCATCTCCAATAAGTAGGAAAGATTCTCTTTTAGAAGTTAAAGAGATGGTAGCTCTGAAAGTCAAGTAAATCACTCAAATTAACCTAAAAAGTATCAATATTGAAAAGAAGAACTTCTCTTTTATTTCTAAGGTGAGTTTTTAATTGACCTAATATTGAGAAGGAATGTATATGACTTGAGAAGTCAAAAACACCATTATATATCTCCAAAGGCATCATCTTGCAGTTTTTTCTAGGGTGATAATAGAGAAAGCCTATTCATTTAAAGTTTTAGCTTCTATTCAGAGATAAGATGTTGTAGTTGTAATTTTCCATAGTACTAAAGGACATGAAAGCAGCTGTATCTCTTAGTGGCAGTGAACAGATTCTGTGAGATCATCAGCCTGGTTGAGAAGATTCCTTCATACTCGAGGCCACACTTTTCCTACAGATGTTCTTGCCGCAACTCAAGGATAGTACTCAAAGACAGAGACAACCAGCATATCTTTGTGGTATCACAACAAGACAGAATCCTTTGGATATTCAAGGAGAATCATCATGAAATACCCAGTGTGAGCATTCAACACCATTTTGTTTTCCAAGATCTGGAGCGTGAATCTAGGTGAGTGAATGTTCCATTAAAATTTATGGGATGGTAACATGTGCTGGGGCTGAGTGAGTCACTGGTGGTAAAGACTTGAATGGCCCACAACAAATTCACAGCCATGCGCACAAGGAAGATATGTCAGGTTCCCAAGAACAAACATGGAAGAATGCACGACGTTAGAGCTTTGCACCATGTGGCACTGGCTTTTTCATTTACTCTCGTATGAAAGCTTCAGGAAAGAGGTCTGTAGGCAACTGAGCTAAGAGGTGAGGAAAGGAGCAGATGGAAAGGTATGGTAGACAGAGGAAGAGAAAGAGTAGTAAAGCTCTAGTGCCTAGCTGGAGGAGGGAGGAGGAGAAGGGAGGGTGATCTCTCTTGGGACTGAAGAGGTTCCCCTGGGGTCTTGCTGTGCAAGAGAGCACCAGGACAAGCCAAGAACTTAGAAATGATTCATACTAGCAGAGAGGTGCCTGTTTCCTCACCTCCAATTTTATAAACTGAAAATGTGTATACTGAATCAGATGATCTTTAAAATGCCTCTCGGGCTCTAGTCTGACTGTTCATCCAATGACGGCAACCGTCAGCAGTATTCCTCATGTGGCTAAACCTAATAAATGGGTATGTAAAACATCATTTAATTTCTAATAAAGGAAAAGTTTGGCTTCAAGTGACTTTGAATTTAAAGATATAGCCACTTGAAAGTAGGCAACTCTCATACTCTTTCTCATCAATACTGCATGAATAACAATATGTATTAGGGTCAATGTAAGGATAAAAGAACACTAAATATTTCAAAATACCTGGCCCTAAACTGTATAGGCCATGATAATGACAATTGGCCTTGTAAAGGTTAAAATGTGTTTGTGACTTTAACTAAGTATCACTATTCTACAATACTGTGAAATTTATGTAAACACCTAATCTCAATTAAAGAAAAAAAAATGAGAGAAGGGATGGGTTAGGAGTGATGGGTGACAATGTTGTCAGACACTTTGTACTCATATGCTGTTTTGTAGAACGGGAACTTCTTTTTACAACTGCTTAAAGATAATAATAAAATAAAATAAAATAAAAATACCTGGCCATTAGCACTGACTCAACAAATGTCTACTGATTACATTAACTGGACAGGGTAAGTTGCAGCTCCATGTATTTTTTCTTTTCTTTTCTTACATGGATCTGGGGTTTGCCAGGAAAGTACTCTATTCTACAGCCACAGTCCAATTGCCAGCCCTTTTTGCTTCAGGTTAATTTTCAGATATGGTTATGAGTTTTTGCCACAGCTAGACTTGACTATGAGCTTCCTATCTACACTTCTATAACTAGGATTACAGATGTATGTCACCATTTTTTAAAGGTGATTGGCTTTAACTTCCAGTAAAATGGATAATTACTGATGGTTTTGAGCAGAGGGAAGGCATACTTAGAATTATGTTTTCTTGGGATCCCTGGCTGTTGTGTTGAGAATAAGGGATTAGAGATGATGATGCTCTGTCAGGAGCTCCTTGGACCCTGCTGGACCACAATGGTTGGATTCTGTGTTAACTTTTCTGGTAGAACTGACCGTGTTTACTGATGGCTTACAGCAGGAAGTGATAAAAAGAGAAAGGTCAAGGATGGTTTCAAGGTATTTTGAGCCAGGACAACTGTAATAGAATTATTCTTTACTCCTTTCAAAAAGGCAGTTGGAAATTCCAGGTGAGAGAAATTAGAAATGGGGCCTGTGACACACTGAATTTTAGGTTTCTATTAAAAACCAGAAATGCTGATTAGGTGATTAGATGCATTAGTTAAGATACCAGGAATGGTTAGCCTGGAAATGCATATTTAGAAATCGCAGTCCATAGGAAATCTTTTAAAACTGGGAGTCTTAGAGAAGCCACCAAAGAGGTATGGCAAGATCAGAAGGGAGGAAGTGTTGGCCAGAGACTTGAAGGCCCAAGGCATTCCGAAATTCAGAAACAGTGGTAAAGGAAAAGAATTAAACGATGAGACCAAAGAGTAGAGGACATGAGATGAGCTAAGAGAAAGTTCTGGAAGGCAAGAGGCTCAGCTGTAAAAGGTGGGTTCAACAGTACACCCTGCTGCCCACAGATCTATGAGGTTGAGGTTGCCCTTGGATCTAGTGGCACAAGTATCACTGGAGACTGAAATAAAAGCCTGACTGGACTCAAGAGGGGAGGTGATGGAGGGAGAAAAGCACACTGGACAAGGGGATAACAGCACTTGATAACAGAGAGTGCAGGGAGGAGAGTATGCGTGGAAGGAGTCTCCTCCTTCTCCTCCTTCACTTCTTCATGGGGAAGCTATTGTAGCATGAGGTAGTTTATTGTATTTTTTGACAGGGTCTTGGTATATAGCCCAGGCAAGATTCAAATTCACAATCCTCTTGCCTTTGCCTCCTAAGTGTTGGGGTTTCAGGCATACCCTGCCTCGCCTGGCCTTATGTTGTTGTTTTACAGGATTAAATAGAGAAAGGGACTTGTCTAGGCAGGAGAGGGAAGCAACTAGCTAGAGCCTTGTGTGAATTCTAGTATCTACGAGTACTTCTTACTTTGCTGGTTTTATAATAATTAAGCTTCTCACTTATTCCCCAATAGATGAATTCAGATCCATCCTTCTAGATAGTCAACCCTGTCTTTTTGCAGGTATACGTTGAGCTTGCCACTACAGAATCCTGAGTCCCACACTAAGATAATGTCCTGTGAAGACTTTGGTCTTAATTTAGAAAAATCAGTTCCAGTGCTTCATGGACAAGGTACATAAATTGACACCATGGCATGCGATGAATGGTGAAGTTTAAGGAGAAAGTGCAATAAGCAATTATTCCATTAAAGAGAGTATTTTATTTTTGTCCTGATTAAATCATCTTTAACCACCTGGCTTCAGTTCAGATAGAGTTCAGAATCCTGAGGGGCAAAGTCTAATAGTCAGCAGCAGAAGGTTCTGTGATTGACTCATTCATTTATCCCTTCATATGTCAAATGACTAGCTGACCATGCCAGGTGCTAGACGAAGATATGAATAGCAGCACAATGAGCTCAACTCATTGAAGGCATAGAAAGATGCTAGGCTTTGAGTCCACCTTAAGATGTTGCTGACTTTCAAAACAAATATAATTAAGTACATTTCATTCATTCATTAAGTATTGAATGCCTAAGTAGGTCCTGGGCTCTACATTAAACGGTGAGATGAGAGTGTGAACCGTGCCTGCTCCAGAGAAGCATATAACCTGATAGAGCTCTGTAGCCTTGAAAAGCAATGACTTGATAAATAATCCTTAAGGCTATACAAGTATAAACTACTTTTGATCACTTTTTCAATTTCATGAAAAGTATGTGTGTACATGTGTATAAACATACATTTTTAGCACCTCTGGCAAATAAGATACTACTTGAGAAAGGTTTGATGCATCCCTCTAAGATCAGGAGCAAAAGAGGAATGCTTTTTTTTTTTTTTAAATCACTGTAACTGTCCAACACAATGCTGGATGTTCTGGTAAGCACAAGAAGACAAAAATTAACAACAACCAAAACATGTCTAAAGAAGGGAAGAGTAAATCTGTGAGATGGCATGATCACACAGATATACCTAATACTCTTCCTCACTTCCTGGACCACTTTTTCATAAACAGACTATCGCTGGTATCACTGATTTACAAAAACCTTCATTGAACATCCAAACTACATAGATCTCCTAGCTCTCTAGGTAACCTAGGACTAGTACCTCATCTGACAAGAGAAAAGGAGGGCTCGTAGTTGTGGTAAGGATTTTGAGATGGGAAGACAATTGTAGATTATCCAAGGGTATTCCAAATGCATGCCTAATTGTCCTTATAAGAGAGGCAGAGAGAGGGGCTAGGAAGGTGGCTCAGCGGTAGAGTGCTTGCCTAGCACGCATGAGGCCCTGGGTTCGATTCCTCAGCACCACATAAGCAGAAAAAGCTGGAAGTGGTTGTGTGGTTCAAGTAGTAGAGCGCTAGCCTTGAGCTGAAGAGCTCAGGGACAGCGCCCAGGCCCAGAGTTCAGGCCCCACGACCAACCAAAAAAAAAAAAAAAAAAAGGAGAGAGAGAGGCGCAGAGAGACAGAAGCACAGAGGAGAGAAAGGTGATAGCCGCAGAAGCTCAGATTGGTGTGTTACAGTGACAAGCCAAATTGCACCAGCATCCATCAAAAGTGGAAAAACAAAAACCTTCCCTATGGGTATTGATTTCAATTTAGGGGAAACAACTTGGGATTTGTATGTCCAGACCATAAGAAAACAAATACGTGCTTGTTTTTTTTTTTGTTTGTTTGTTTGCTTTTGTCAGTTATGGGGCTTGAACTCTGGGCCTGAACGCTGTCCCTCAGCTCTTCAGCTCAAGGTTAGCACTCTACCATAAAGAATACTTTTCCAAATGGGATTCCAGAACAAATTTTCAAGTGGGGTTTTCATGGGTGCAATAGGTGATATACTAACTGGGATGGTTAGAGCAAACACAGGCTTAACCTACATGACACTTGTTCCTTTTCCCTTCTGCAATCCTTTGCTTTCCTCCTTCTCTCCCCTTGCTTTCTTCTTCTTTTCTTTCTTGACATTTTTTAAAACTTGTTATTCAAAAATTATTTCACACTTATGAAAAGTGTAAGATTTCTGCAAGAAATTCCTGTCTATACCTCACACAAATACCACTGTATTTTGTTTAAGCAGTTTGTCCAGTTTACACACACATACTCACACACGGAAGTATAATGACCATTCAAAACATTTCAGTGTGCATTTTAGAAAAACAAGGATATTCTCTAATCTATCCATAATTCAATGGTCTTTCCAGGAACTAAACTGTTAAAATTCTATTATCTAATCTATAGACCTTATTAAAATGTCATCAATTGTCCTCTAAAATTCCTTTATTGGCAGTGAGAAGGGAAATTTTTTCTAGTTGAGGATGCAATTCAGCAATTGCCAAATCTCTTCAGCTCCTCAAATCTGCCTCCCTCTTTCAGTTTGTCCTGATAATTTCTGACCTTGGCAATTCTAAAGAGTAGATGTAGGCTACTGTTTGGAATTTCCTGCAATTTGGGTCTCTGACATTTAGGTTAGACATCTGGGGAAGGATGTATAGACAAGATTGCTGCCAGAAGATGGATATTGGGTAGGGGGAAGATCTTTAGTAAATACTAAGGGCTAAGAAATTCATACCAAAACCTAGAGAACAGTGTTATCAAGACAGTTTCTCTCCAGTAAATCCTAGCCCAGGAATGTCTGAGATCTGCTTCTCTCTCTGGTCCTGTCTCCCTTAGCTGTCTATGGAAGATGGGAAACCTTTATTACACCTGCCCTGCAACTGTATTGTCTTTACTGCCATAAGTAAAGACTGCTAGTGAGTGATTTGATCTACACATCTTCCAAATGCCTACCTTTTTCCCAATCTCCACTAACAAATTCTCAGACAAGCTACCTATCATGAGATCTCTCATCCTAGCTTCAATTTCCTTCTAGCTAGTCTCCTAGCATCCATTCTGGTGTCTCTTCAATCTGTTCTGCAAAGGGCAGTTATTTTAGTCTTTTGTAAATGCTTTGAACCCTTTAACTTCTTTAAGATGAATAATTCCAATCTTTCACAAGACTTAAAAGTGCAATATATTCTGCCCCTTCTGCTCTTCAAGACATTACTTGTACCAGCCTTTCCTACTGCCCCATGCCTAAACTGCCAATTTCCTTCTCATATCTGGCTGTATATTCTCCATCATCACCTCCACACATGACCTTCCTTCATTGCCACCAGACTCTGCTCAGACACCTAGCCAAATTCTCTCAACTCAAACATCACTGCATTACTGAAACTTACCAACAGTAACCCAGCAGGTACACACTCTATTGTATATACTTATTTATCATATACACAGATGAAATATATAATACACAGGAACATATGTGTATGTGCCAGTACATATGTGTATGTGCCAGTACTACATTCTCTGCTTGAACTCAGGGCCTGGCCCTCCTGCTTGATTTTTTTATTTGTTCAAATCTGGTATTTGCCATTTGAGCCACATTTCCTTTTCTAGATTTTATGCTGGTTAATTGGAGAGAAGAGCCTCATGGATTTGTCTGACTAATCTGGCTTCAAATTTCAACCCTCAGATCTCAGCCTTCTGAGAAGCTAAGAGGTGTAAGCCTCCAGCACCTGATGACATACAGGAATATTGTACACTCTAGATTGATAATTAATTCTGAATCCTTTCACCAGGTTCAGTTTCCCCAAACTCTCTCCTATGGAAATATTTTCCTTCAGCCGGCAACACCTCAAGGTCTGTAATTCATCAGGGTTTTTATATCAGTCACAATTGTTCTCTTGCTTTTCTATGTTCAGTACATACTACTAAATTGTATTATCTCTTTTGATCCATTTTAAGTTTTCTTTTCTGATTTTAGAGATACTGATGTTGGCATTTAGAGCCTATTGCTTACTTAGCTGGCACTCTACTATTTCATTCACCTCCCTATTTCTGCGTTTTGCTAATTATTTTTGGAGATGGGGAGTCTAGCAAACTCTTCTGCCTGGCCTGGCCATAAACCTTCATCCTGCAGTCTTCTAAATACCAAAGATTACAGGTGTGAGATAGGGGACCTGACTTCTTTTAGAATTTTCTATGAATGAAATAATTCCATAGTCATTTCTTTCATTCCTTGCTTTTTCATTTAAAATTTAAAATCTATGTTATTTGTAGATATAGTTTCTTCATTTAAACAAATATGCTACTGTATGACTATATTACAATATTGTTGTTCATTCTATCACTGATGGGAATTTGGGTTGCTCAAATTTGGAGCTGTGATGAAACATAATTTTATAAATATTCTTTTTTTTTTTGCCAGTCGTGAGGCTTTAACTCTGGGCCTGGGCACTGTCCATGAACTTTTTTGCTCAAAGCTGGCTGGCACTCTACCACTAAGCCACAATGCCACTTCCAGCTGTTTTGGTGCTTAAGTGGAGATAAGAGTCTCACAGACTTTCTGGCGAATCTGGCTTTGAACCACAATCCTCAGATCTCAGTCTCCTGAGTAGCTAGTATTACAGACATGAGCCACTGGCACCCAGCTATGAATATTCTTATACTTGTCTTTGGGCACATGCTGATACACAGGTGCAATAGTTTCTGCACATTTTTACCCAGGAATGGTTTGGTAGAGGGCTGAGCCCTGCATATTCAAATAAATTACTTTGTTTTCCAAAGTGACTGTAGCAATTGGTGCTTTCTCAAGCAGAGTATAGAAGCAAAACATTTATCACAGTCTGTAATTACACAGGTGTGTGACTGTCTGCTTGACACCCATCTCTTCTATGAGACTGTAAAGTCTGTGTTTACATCTGCCCACCACTCTCAGCCCAGTGTCTGGTTCACAGGAGAGGCTGAAAACAAGTGGCTGAAAAGAGAAAGGCTCCTTTATTAGAAGTCTTAGGTATCCTAGATGTAAACGCAGGTCTGTCTATCTGACTCCAAAACCCATGTATTATCTACCATTCTATATTTTTCTTACTTCAAAATGGTGACACTCATTCATATCCTATCAAAATGGTGACATTTATTGATATCTTATTTATTGCTTCATAATGTAATAGTAGTGATAAAATGAGATTACAGACATGCAACCACAAATACAGTGATATAGAGTATAGATGAAGTGTCACCAGTGTTCCCTCACTACGCACCTGGATCCAAGGCATCTGACCCCAACAGATGGGGACAACAACAGGAATGCTTTATGAATATGGGTGGATTAAGACTACTTTGTGGAAGAAGATGAGGTTTCAAATATCACTGCAGGGAAAACTGGGAGACCAATTAATGCTTTCAAGTATGAACCGCACCTGTGCCCCAAATCATTTACTAGAACAAACAAAAGAGTTTTCAGCAAGTACTGATACACACAAACATTTTTAAATGCTTTTACCCAGGTGGCAGGATCTTCCTTCAGTCCCTGGGCTCAAGGAAGAGCTGGGCAGAGGACTGGATTAAACACTATACTTTGGCTGGGCACTGTGGATTCAAAAGTAAACTCTTACTTCCTATTTACACTGAAAGATCTTAGGCCTTTGTGGTTTCCTGTTATGCCGTGGTGTGTCTGTGATTTGGTTTCTGGGGTTGACTACACAGAGCTGCAAACACGATCTTCCAATGTTTCAAGAGAAAAACAAAACAAAACAATCTCTAATTGTCAGCAGATTCCACCAAGTACTCTGTCCAAGTCCCAGGACCTCAGAATGCCTGTACCCAAGCCCACCAAGAGACGCCTTCTTTGAAAGGATGGACATTCAAGTGAACTGAAAGTGTCCTGAAGCCACCAGGGACTGACCAACTCAACAACTGTCTTCCTTCTACATTAATTTTGTATATATTTACTTCCCTCTTGTAGACAGCCATTGTACAAAAGGGACATCATCAATACACAAGGTACTGTATTAGGAATTGAGGGAACTGTGATAGAAAGATATAATTACTATTCTGAAGACCCTTGAAGCAGTTTTCTGAGAATCCTCTATCGGAGTCATCTGATTATATGTTAAAATTCTAGAGTCTAGGGCTTCGAGTATGGCTAAGTGGTAGAACTCAAGCTTGGTGTATGTAAATGCCTGAGTTCAATCCCTAGCACAAAATAAACAGAACATATACATTATATACTGCTTCTGAGCTTTCCAGGGTCAAACTTACTGAGACATCATGTGAGACTGAGGCAAGAGGGACTGCATTTCTTTTCAGCCCTCTCTGAATGTGGAATTATTTTATTAGCCTACATTAGCTACACAAGAAGAGATTTCATTGTGACATTTCCACTCACGAATACAGTATGTTCCAATCAATCCCCACACATCATTCTTTTTACTCCCTCCTCATTTCCTCCTACATTTTCAAGAGGTTTCATTGATCTACTTTCACACTGAAAATCTCTTTTGACAGCATCTATCCTCTTTTACCCTTAACCCAACTTCCTCCTGCTAGTATCCCACCACCACCAACAGAAGGATTACATTTTTTAAAAGAAGTTTTCCTGGTAATTTTAAGCACATTACTCGAGAAGTACTGGCTTGAAGCTCAACAGAGAATTCAATCACAGCGACCATGAGTGACATGAAACCAGGAGGCCTTCCTGTAATGAACCAGAATTTCTCCAGCGGCAATGCCCTTCAATATGAACACAGAAAGATGAATTTATTACAGATAAAGCAGAAATAGCTCTCAGGTTTGCTCAGATGTATATCTGAGTCTTGGCCCAACACTTGTTAGTTGTTGTAAAAGGAAGAATCATTTAGTTTCTTTGAGCCTCATTTGAAACCAAAAAAAATAATAAGAAAAAGAACAGAAGGAAACCACCGATTGCCTGGTGACCTTATTCTGAGCATCAAATCCCATAAGCATGCTACACACTCTAAATTAACAAGAAAAAGTCCTCTTTCTGATCACAAATGAGAAAATAAACGTGTCAACCCCTAAGGTTTTTCTGATCAGGCCCAGCATCAGTTCTCAGTCATCCTCAGAACAGCTTGTTGGAGTCTAGTTTCTCTTAATCATTGTAAGTATGGACAATGTGTTCCTGCCAAACTTCAGCAGCTTTTTAAAAAGCACAGATCAAAACAGGAGCCAGTCCTAGAGATAGGAGGGGGATATACATACAGTGCTATGTGAATACTTTCAAATAATAGATATAAAGACCATGTGCAGCCTGAAACAGTTCTGACTTAAACATCATCATTTCTTAGACAAAGAAGTGTAATGACATTGTTTGTGTAAGCTGTTAATTAATCTGAATTATTAGTATGACCCTTTATTCTGATATTAAACATCTTTTTCTTTTTATTGTGAAAATACTGTACAGAGGGGTTACAATTACATGGGCAAGATAATGAGTACATTTCTTATCAAGCATTGTAGCCTCCTCCTTTGTTTCCCCTTCCCATCCCTTCCCTCCACACCCCCCCCAACCCTCTTCCCCCACCTCCAAAGTTTGTAAAGTTCGTTTTCGACATAACGACTTGTACGTCTCATTGTTGCAATGGGTCCACCTGTATCCCTATTTAAACGATTTGTTTTTTCCCTTCCCCTCCACAAATTATAACATCAAATACAGTGAAAGCAGGGATTATACTGTGGGGGAGGGACATACAAAGCAACAAAGAAATAATCTTATAAATGTTTAAGCATCTTTTTCTATACAGCTGTGATTTTTGTTCATTCAGTGGTGTTAAAATTAGTCTCAAATACTTGTTCTTAAGTATAAACATGACCCTTGTCCATCTTTAAACTGTTCCATCCTTCTTTACAAACCATGGATAAGCCTAAGTAGCCTTTTCAAAATATTTGCCTGCCTTCTTTCCTTTCCTCCCTCCTTTACTCCCTCCCTCCCTCCCTCCCTCCCTCCCTCCCTTCCTTCCTTCCTTCCTTCCTTCCTTCCTTTCTTCCTTCCTTCCTTCCTTCCTCCCTCCCTCCCTTCCTCCCTTCCTTCCTTCCTTCCTTCCTTCCTTCCTTTATTAATTTTTTTGTGCTGGTACTGGGGCTTGAACTCAGGGCCTAGGTGCTATCCCTAATCATTTTTGCCTAAGGATATAACACACCAGTGCCTAGATCTTGTTTTTCTTTTTTAAATGTAAGTTTTACATCATGCCAACTGAGCTCAGGTGGCTAACACCTGTAATTTTAGCTACTTAGGAGGCTGAGATCTGAAGATCAAGGTGTGAAAAGCTAGAAGTGAAGCTGTGGTTAAAGTGGTAGAGAGCCAACGCTGAGCAAAAAAGCCAAGCAAGAGTGCCAGGTCCTGACTTCATGCCTCAGGACTGGCACATACACATAAAAATAATTTAATATTATTTAACTTTTAAGATATGGTGTTTACTATTTTAATAAAAACACAAATTACTATTAAGATTACATCTTTGGGTTGATTATAAACCATGTATTGAATATTTATTATATGACTTAGAAATAGAGCATTCAAATAGATTTTCCCCAACTACTCAGGATATTTGGCTTGTAGGGAATACAGAATGATAAATACTGCACCAAGGCTCCACATAAAGAGCAATGAAATGCACTGTCCTCATAAACAGATGTGCTGAATGGTCATCCCTTTCTACAACTACTTAAAGAAAATTACACAGACACAGACACAGACACACACACACACACACACATACACACATCAGTAAAGATCCATAGGAGACATAATCAACAGAGTGTGTACAGATGGAAAAGACTGCTTCATGGCTCTCTTCAAGTGCTGCCTAGAATGAACTTTGGAGAAGACACACAGTAATGACAGTATGGTGACTACGAACATAAGCCTCCTCTGCATTCAACCTCAGCTCTACATCTTCCTAATTCTGTGACCTCTCCAAACCTCAATTTCCACATTTGAATGCTGGGATTATAATACTAGTGACAATCACTCTAATGTTGGCTGGGAGTAATAACAGAGGAAGTACTCAGTAAGTGTATGCAATAATGATGATATGTTGGGAACAATGCTACTCAACAGAGAAGTGGAGATGTAGTCTTTTCAGGCAGAGAAGGCAGGATGCCCAATGGCCAGACCAATGGGAAAGCACATGATCTTAAGAAGATGAACTTTACAACTTGGGTGGGGGAATGGGAGGGCAGGGTTGGTAAGGGGAAACAAAGGAGACAACAATGCTTGATAAGAAACGTACTCATTACCTTGCTCATGTAACTGTAACCCCTCTGTATGGTATTTTCACAATAAAAAAAACCATTATTTGCAATAACTAGTATATGTCTGAGACAAGCAGAAACGGTCAGATAAGTTGATGTTAGGGGAAATGAACCCCAAGATAAGTATTCAAATGTTTTTTCTTTCTTGTGATTGTTTCTAACATATTTATAAGATGATTTCTTTGTTGCTTTGTATGTCCCTCCCCGACGGTATAACATCTGTTTTTGCTGTATTTGATGTTGGTATAATTTGTGAAGGGGAAGAGAAAAAACAAATTGTTTAAATAGGGATACAGGTGGACCCATTGCAACAATGAGATGTACAAGACGTTATGTCAAAAAACAAACTTTACAACTTTGGCGTAGAGGGGAGGGGGAGAGCAGGGGGAAGAAATGGGAAGGGGAAACAAAGGAGGAGGCAACAATGCTTGATAAGAAATGTACTCATTACCTTGCTCATGTAATTGTAACCCCTTTCTATGGTACTTTCACAATAAAAAAAAAAGAAGAGGAGATGTGGGTCTAGTATACAACTTTCAACTTTCATTTGAAGCATTTCAAATATCAAAAGATTTTTAATGATTCACTTGGTGATAAAATCTAATCTGGACAGATCAAGGCATTCAACATTGCTTATCCCATTTGGAGTGAACATTCCTAAGTTTTACTGTAGAAATATAAATGTGTTTGATTATGGATGCTACTCCAGCCCTCACTGATAGTGTTATCTAATATACTGTACACACACACACACACACACACACACACACACACTCACAGACAATAGTAACTCTAAACTATGGTCATTCTTTATTCTCAAGCAAGTCTGGCTATAGGGAATTCAGATCAGGACATGCTGACACACCTGCTAGAACTATGATGACAGGTGAAGGCTAGCAGAAATGAGGTGACAGGGACCAGATGAGACAGATCTCCTATGCACAGATGTGATTCCAATGACTTGTAAAAGGTTTCCATTGGAAAAGTGAACCTATTGACCAGGTATAAAGGTCCTTCTTCATTGTGAATGGATCCAGGTAGATAGTTCCATGCAAATTAATATACTGCATACCACTGACAAATAAAATCACATATAAAAATAAATAACTCTTTGTGGGATCCCTTATTTACTATGGACCACGTGGAAACTGGAAAACTCTAGCTCTGTCTTCCAAGATTAATAGCAACTGTCACAGTCATGGGATGCCATGGAAACCAAGATAATTTTATAATGTAGTCAGACAGCAAGAGTAGATAACATAAAGACTCCATAACCAGCCTATGCCAAGACACAGCTGAAGAGAAGATCAATCATGCAAGAGAATTCTCCAGTTGTAAGTTCCCTCAACCATCAGAATTATGGACCAGTCTTTGCATGGCTCCATCTAAAGCTTTGGCAGTTGGATGCTGATAGTTTTCAGTTGGTGTTATATTTTAAATCAATTTCGTATTTTTGATTTTGACCTGCTTCAATATACACTTCAATGAATTGCTCAGTTCCTGCATGGGTGATGTTTCTGTCCTGTGTGGAAAAGGTCACATAACCAATCATGCAGCAAAGATAAACCTTCCCTGAAGACGTCATCCTTCACATGCCTTATCCCTTTGGTTCCACATCTTGTTACTCAACAAAACAGAGACATCCATCTGGTATGGCAGCCAGACATCAGTGGCTCATGCATGTCTGAGAAGATGAGAAGATCTTGGTTCAAAGTTAGGTGGGGTAGTAAAACTGTGAGACTTATTTCAGTTAACAACCAAAGATTCTAGAAGTAGAGCAGTGGTAGAATGCCAGCCTTGAGTTAAAAAGCTAAGGGACAGCATTCAGGCCTAAAGTTCAAGCCCCAAGTCCTGTACAAAACCAAAGAAGAACAACAAAAACTGGTATGGTATGACTGGTTTTGCAATATACCTTAATCATTGCTACCTTCTTTTATGTGTCTATTCACCTGCCAAGTAGCCATCCAATATTTACTAGACATGTATTAGGTGGCATATATTATGCTAAACACAAGAAATGGGAATGCATTGTCTTATGATATCTTTCTGTGTCCTCTTACATAATAGGGACCATATGCCAGTATCCTTGCATAGTATAATCTAAAAGATGGGTACTGAGGGGTACTGAGTCCCTCTCTTTCCCAAATACCACTGTTCTCAAATATCACTAAGCTCAATTCTTCAAAATCTATAAAAACTACATTGTAAAGGATAAATTTTATGGCACATGAATTACATTTCAATTTTTAAAATTTTAAAATATACGACAATATCACAGTTACCTCTTCTTAGGATTTAAGACTTGAATATAATCCGAATATCCCCCAAAACATAGCCAAAATGTTCACTTGATTTTCCAATTTGAATTTTTCACACTACTGACAAGAGAGCCACTGACAACTTATTGGGAAGAGACTTAAAATCTCATGCCTCAGCCTTGATTGCTCACAAATACTTCATTGCAGTGCTTCGGGGATCTTTTGTCTCTTAGATGTGATTTCTACTGGAATACTAACCACTGGTTAACTGGAAAACTAGAAATTACCTAGGCTGGCTCTTAAAGAAAATAGATGAAAATTTAATTCACATATGAACAAGAGGAACTTGGAGTGAACATAGTGAATAGGAAGAAGGGGATCAGGCGTAGCAGGGGAAAATTTTAAAACCCCTGACTTAAGGGTGTATAGGACTGAATGCATTCATGTGTGCTGAAGCCCTGGCTGGCTTTCACATCAAGTCCATCCCCACCGCACCTATGAAAAAGGCACAAGCCTTTCCATCACTGCTGCCACTGAACGAGCTATCCACACAGCAGATGAGTGGTAAATAGGAAGAAGAAAATAGAAATCAATGTGGTTTTCATTTCATGCTCTTCCATACAAATACAAAAACGCCTTCATGAGTTGCGACGTTAGCCGCATGTCTTCAAATTGCCAAATTCAGTACTTGGCCACAGAGCAATCGGAAGAGAGAAAAGATTAAATAAGGAGTCTCCTAAATACTGTCCTCCCAGGGGGGGATGGTGACAAGATGCTGTTTATTTTTACTGATATCATCAGACTAGTGGCCTCTTGAAAGGCAGTGGTTTGCAGGACTGGAAAGAAGAGAACAAGGGAGCACTGTGGCCTAGCTGGGATCCAGCCCTGTCGTTACAGCTCTCATTAGTTTATGGGAAAAAAATATTTTTGCCCTGTAATCACTTTACCCATTCCCACAAAACACACGTGCACATGGCTGACCCATCCCTCAGTCTGGGCCTCAGCACTTTGCCAAGAGCTCAGAGGAGGAGATTCTACAACCAACAGCCTGAGGTACAAATCTACATAGAAGACTAACTAGCCGTGTGACCTCAGATATGGTAGTTTGTCTCTCTGAACCTTCAGTTCTGGTAAATTTTTAGAACAGTTTTGATAACTGCCCTTATGAAAGGTTTAAAAAAATCCACTTTCCTTAGACTATGGTAAAAATGTCATAGATATCAGATATTTTTGCCAGGTGCTAATGACTCACACCTGTAATCCTAGCTACTCAGGAGGCTGAGATCTGAGGATTGTGGTTCAAAGCCAGCCCGGGCAGGAAAGTCCATGAGACTCTTATCTCCAATAAACCACTCAGAAAACTGGAAGTGGTACTGTGGCTCAAGTGGTAGAGCACTTGCCTTGAGCTGAAGAGCGCCCAGGCCCAGAGTTCAAGCCTTATGAGTGACAAAAAAAAAAAAAAAAAAAAAAGCTGGAAGTAGAGCTGTGGCTCAAGTGATACAGCATGAGCCTTGAATGCAAAAGCTATAGATAGCACCTAGGCCCTGAGTTCAAGCCCCAGGACTGGCACACTATATGTATGTTTTTGTAATTGCTGCTAATTTTCCTCTACCAAGACAATCCTCTAGAAATTTCCATACCTCCATACCCATACCCATTTCCATACCTTCCATACCTCCATACCCATCTGCAACTCCTGTGACCCCAGGTATAAAACATGATCCCTTAACCTTGCAGCTTGTTACAAGGGAGTTGAAATACTGCTGTCCCATTTCTTTTCTTCCTAGTCAAGTTGTAGTACTTTGGTGAGCCACATCTCACAAAACTTTTGTTTCTGACCTTCAGTTGGGGGCTTTCACCTGATTTTTGTTTTCAGGTTGGGCTTCTATTTACATGGGGTCAGAAACTCCTGGCCAGCTTTTATAAGAATGGAATTGCACAGGAGGTGTAACTGTTTAGGAAACATTTAAAACTCTTTTCCAAAATGGATGACCCATGTCCCCTTTCTGACAGTAGCGTTGAGCTCTAGTTGCCCACATTCTTTTTTTTTGCGGGGGAGGGGGGTCCAGTCGTGGGGCCTGAACTCTGGGCCTGGGCGCTGTCCCTCAGCTCTTCAGCTCAAGGCTAGCGCTCTACCACTTGAGCCACAGCGCCACTTCCGGCTTTTTTCATTTTGCTTATGTGGTGCTGAGGAATCGAACCCAAGGCCTCAGGCATGCAAGGCAAGCGCTCTACCACTGAGCCACCTTCCCAGCCCTATTTGCCCACATTCTTACCAGGACTCCAGCTTGCAGTGGATTTCACTCTGCTTTAATTTGCATTTCCCTTTCAAGTAAAGACACTGAATACTCTTGGTTTCTCTAACATGTAAACGTTGTCCAGTGCCCTGTGCATGTTGCCCCTGGGTAAAAGGCAGCCACACAAGGACTACGCCCCCTATGCTTTTGATGAATGTTTTCCCCATATAATCTAAGACAGCTGTAGAGTGCCATTAGAGACATTAGCAAATAACATGGCGTAGCAACCTGGTGTGGTTTGAAGGGAAGCTTTTCTTTGGCTGGAGCCCAAGGCCACAGGCTCCCATCTGTCCTTCCCAACAGTGTAGAGGTCAGGCTACAGAGCCAGGCAGCCTAAGCCCATCCTGGAGAGGCCCAAAGGGAGGGAATCGTGCCCTTCTTCCAAGGGCACAGTAGGAAGGGGCGTGGGATGAGGATGAAATGTTCTAGTGGTCTGCCTCTGTAGAGGAAACAGGAAGAGCAAATGTGTTGTCTTTCTATCCTGAGGATCAAGCTTCTCCATGTGATGCCCCTCTCTAGCTAGAACTTTCACCATGATGCCATCTGCTAAGTGGCCATCCGACCATGGAGAGCCTCATTAGAGCTGTGCAAATACTTGTCCCGTGCTCTTGAACCTCCAGAACCCCGAGTTAAGAAACATCTTTTCTTATTAACTATCTAGTATCAAGTATTTTGTGATCATATCTACTTTCTGTTCAACCATTTCTCTGAGGAGTCCTAGTTCTCTTTTTTATTGAACTTGTGGGATTAGGAAACAAAATCTGGACATTAGGTGTGCTTGTAACATCTACCTGTTGGGACATTCTTTTTTCTAGGCCCTCCCATCTGACACAGTTGGGAAATGCATGCTTACTAACTTGTATGTGTACATCTAATCAGAAGTATATGCTACGCTAAGCTATGAGTTCATACTAATATCCCTAATTCTAATTCATCATTTTAACCTTAAGAAATCATCTTTAATAATAATAACAACAACATACATGGTATTTTTGTGCCCTTAGAAACAGTATCAAGTTGTTTATAAAGATGACTTAACTAAATTCTCAACATAATTTTATGGGCAAAAACTATTTCCCACATTTTAAGCACAAGGAAACTGAGGTACTAACAAATAAAATATCTTAAGTCAGCCAGCGTTATGGCCAACAGGAGCCTATGACTTTGAGGCTTGACATTCACTCAGTCACAAAAGATCCACTACCTGCACATTTACCTGAGACTGTGAAGCCTTCGTTTCCAAGCAGTTTAAGATGCAGCTAGACTCCCTACATCACCAAAGACTGCTTCCCATTTGATTGCCAGTTACAGCCCGCCTTGACAGCTCCAGAAATGGGGACCTAGAGCAATGACAAGACTCAGCCCCCTCTGACCCCATGACTTTTCAACCTTTGGCTAACCCCTGCTGTGTTAGCCTGTATTTTGGTGACTTGGTAGTAATTAACTCTGAACAAGCAGCTCTGCTTTCATGGAGTTAAAAAAAAAAGCACAGCATTTTTTTCTTGGTAATTAAATCATGTACAAGGAAGATAAATGTGCAGCCCACACTTGTATCTTCTAAAATATCAAAGGCCTGATTAGTATGTCTTATGTTCAACCTCAGGCTTTTTCTCCAGATTCCTGGAGGTAACAGGAACCAAGAAGTAGGGAGCTTTTAAGTATTTACCAATACTCAATTACCTGGTCCCTTCTTCCCTCCCTTCCTCTCTGCCTCTCTCCCTCCCTTCCTTCTTTTTGGGCAATCCAGAAAACAGCAACCTGGATCAAGTATACGTTGTCCTGGGAATTTCATATCAATTAACCCACTGAATTGAAATCATCAGAAGTGAGCAGACAGGAAGAGAGAGGATCCTTTAGATCATGTTGTCAACCACTTTTTTTGACAAACTCACAACCTTCTTTGGTCCCTGTGTTCTGTCTGGTGAATTTTTCCTGACAGTTGGTGGTTTTACTTGCCAGAACCACAACAAAGAAGGGCCTTGAGTTTCCCTGGGAGTGTTTTCTCAGACCTGTGCCTCCTCTAGACCTCACAAAGGTGTTATTGTTGCAGGCTTGCTGGGCTCCCAGCACCTGAGGGAGATCAAAGGCACTTTCTGAGGCCAGCAGGACCACAGTCTCCCCTTGTGACATAACATTAAAGCTGATGATTAATCCCCTTGGCCCAGAAGGTCCCTTCCCACTCCTAAGTACAAAGTGGGGTGGAGGTGGAGGTTGTATTTCCAGTACAACACCACATAATAAACTGGCATTTTATGGCCCTCATTCATGGCAACCAGCTGCAGCTGCCCATCAAATTCATGAAAGCCTAAACAGTTGCCTCATTTGAACAATATATGTCACTGGGAAAATTGACAAGAATTCCCACCATTTTTGAGTGTCTACTGTAAGCCAGGCACATACAGATATAATACCTATTATACACTATGGGGCTGTCACCATTATCCTCAAACTGATGGATGACGGCTCTGAGACTCAGAGAAGTGAAGGGTCTCACATAGGCCAAGGGCCAAAAAGTACATGACAGATGTCCCAGCCTGCATCTGGTGACCTGAAGGCCTGTGATCTCTCTGTCCTATGATAGCACGTGGTAAGCATGGAATAAATAGTGTTGTAGGGAGAAGCATGAGCTTTGAGTTCTTAGCTCAGAGCCCAGAGAGGAAAAAGGAAATGTAATTCTTTCAAGTTTAGCCCAAATGTCATGTCAGAAACGTTTCTGCAATACTGGCTCCTCCTGACTGAGTCAATCATTGTCTACTTTCTGTTCTATGGCAATGGGCTATTAAACCAAGATCAAGACTTTGCAAGGCTTTCCCTATGCAAAGCAATGCCTTATTCATTGCACATTCTAGGAGACAGGGACTAGAAGAAGGCTTTGACTTCTTTACATGAGAAATCTGATGCCCAGAGAACTGAAACTCCTTGCCCAGGGTCTCAGATTCCAAAGTGGAGGAAGTGGGATTGGAAGCCAGTTGGATGGCTCCACCCTGTCTTTGACATGAGAGGTCATGCATATGAACACCTCCCAAAGGTCCTGGCACATACCCAATGTTCCATACCATTAGTTCAATCTGAATCTGAATTTTGAGGGCCTGATATTATATTCTAATGTCTGTTTTAACTATCTCATTTACAGGAAAGGATTGTCTATATCATCCCCATGTCCTAAGAATTTATCATAGGTAAAACAGTAAATAAATATTTCTTCAAAGTCTCCCATAAAAATAAGAATCAGTGGTCCCATAGTTACTAAACAGTTTCACATGACAAATGATTTCATCCTCATGGCAAAGATTCTGCCCTGGGCTGTATCCCATTCTACTTTCTGCTCATCCCTCCTCCTCCCCCACTTGCCCCTTTATTTTACTCCATCTGGGAAAAATCCAAGGAGTCGTCCATCTCACTTTAACAGAGTAATGACTTTTAAATAAAAATATGGTAGAAATGGGTACTTATCGAAATGGAATGCTTTCAGACTCATGCATTTAAAGAAGATATAAATTTTAGGGCAGGCACTAAATTTTAACTGCAATCTTGGAGAAAGCCTTTCTACTAACTCATGGAGAAAAATTAACAAAGTGAAAATTGCTTATCAGTGTTCTTTTGAAGTCATGATATGCAGCCTAATTCTATAGATCATCAGGACGTTCCCAGGGAGATGGATTTATATTGATGGAGAGAGCACTCGGCAGCCAAGGAAAATAGCCAGCCCTTTGCAGGGAGGGCTCAGCAAGGCATCAGGCAGAGATTGGTATGGAAGAGTTAAGCTTTGTTATCTTGGGGCCTAAGTTCACCTGTCATACCTAGGTTTTCTTACTAGAATGGCTTCAAAGGCTGACTGAACCCTTGCACATTTTTAAGGACTTTGGCTCCTGGAAAATAACCTGGCAAATTTAAGCAAGGTTGTGGGAGGGAGGGCTAGACTTCTGGCTAGACAAAGCATAGGGGACAGGAAGGAAAAAGAGGGCAGAGGTGGAGGTGTGAAGGAGCCAGCAGATGAGGCTCTCCCCCGGGGCTGCCTCCCACTCCAGGTGGTGGCCTTGCCTTTCTATCCAGCACACTCACCCCCATGTGACAAGAAGACGTTCCACAGATGACAGCCAGCCGGGACGTCACTGGCTGTCCTTCACAGACCAGGCCATGACCTCTCACATCTGCTCCAATCACTCCTATGAGAAAGTAAAACAACAAAATCCTCTTTAAAAAAATTAAAAGGAGAAGAGAGTGCTAAAAACAAATATAAAACACAATGAAAAACAAGTCAAATAACATAGAAGACCAGTGGCATGTGGCAGATCAGTGTCAAACAAAAGACCCAAATGAGCATGCTTGCTTGCCATGAGGAAAGTAAGAAACCTCTTCTATTTTTGCTTTACTCTGGTCTATGTATGACATTCAATCTTATAACCACAACAATAACAATAACAATAATAGTAGCTAGAATTGTTTATATACCAAAAGCAGTGACTATCAGGTTTGTGTTCTCTGAATTCCAGATACTGTACTATGTGTTTGCAAAAAATGGTCTCATTTGACTTTAATACCATCACGTAAATTCTATTTAAGCCACAGACAGGTATTACAGGTGAAAGTAAGATCTATACAGGTCACATGACTTATTTAAGGTCACAACGCTGGTAAGAAGTCCAACAGATGGGATAACATACTACATCTCGATCTCTAGAAAGGCAGAAGCAAACAGAACTGTTGGATGACTTCATCTTCCATATCCATAGGTCACCATTCCTATCTACTTTTTTGCACGGCTCCAAAAGTACGAAAGAAAGGGTAAAGAAAAATGAGTTCCTGATTATAACAACAACAACAGTAACAACAGGAGCAGAGAGTTGCCATAAATGGTAGAAATGGGTTCTTCCACCAAGAATATATTCCTTGAGATGTGTTGGGCAAGAGAAATTATGAATATGATTAGAGAGCTAGCTAGAGTTGTTCTATGTCCATTCCAATTATCAAACAACCATCTTTTAGGCACAAAACCATACTAGGTATGATGTATGAGCTAAAACATGTAAATCTGCCTAACAATAGTATGGAGGCAAGAGGTGGGAGGTGCTGGCACACAGGACACTGGCATATAGGACATAGTGGTTTCCAGACTCCCATCAGCAGCATGCATGGCCACTCTGCTCTCAATTGCCGATACAGATTGTGCTTCGGCACCTCAACAGCTTTGCTGTTGAGCATACGTTGCTTCCCTCTGCCTGGAATGCCATTCCTCAACCTTTATGCTTGCTGAATTCCAACTTCTTCCTAAGTCAGATGTTACTTTCTTAGAAAGCCTTTTCTGACATTCTAGGAACAACAGATTCACCCTCTTCATGGTTCTCAAGCACTATTGGCCTTCCTCAGCAGAAGAGACACTGGTAATTTTGAGACATCATCCACCATCTGTTCCCCTTCCAAGAGAAAAGCTGTAGGAAGCAGACACTGCTTATGCGCATGATAAGCAATCCAGGACTTACTGTGTTCACTAGTTCAGGGCAGAAGAGAATGATAATACAAATGTTGGAGGATGCAAAGAGAAAGAAAACAAGACCCTGAACTCAATATGCTCACAGTCCAATGTACGTGAGAGAACTTTAAATGGAGCATTTCAGGGTAGGATCAGTCTATCCCCACATAAAGAGTTCAGTGCATCCTAAGTTCTTCAGAAGCTGGCCGGATGAAAGGCTGGGTGGGGGCATTTTAGGCCACAAATTCCCTGGTTAGTCAGTAGTTTTGATTTCTAGAAGGGGTCACCTAAATGGCCATAGCCAGGACTCTTGCAATTTTGTATGGATTTGTTTTTTTGTTTTCCTTGTTTTTGGCCATTGCTTTTCCAAATTCAACCTTTGGAACATAGCAACCTGTACTACTCAGCTGTTATTCAGTAGTTCATCAGACACTAGACTTAAGGTGCTCTTCAAAACTGTATTAGTTATCACAGTAGTTAGCCCAGCAAACAGGCAACTGGTGTTTAAGACTTGAGTTGACAAGAGTCTCTGGCCCTGACCATTATAGAAGCTCCCAGACTCACCCAAGGTTAGCCTTGTAGATAGCAGTTCCTAGAGTTGCCCAAAGTTAGCCCTGCCAAGGGATCTGAAATCTAGAAGATAAGGGACAACAGAACACAGCTTCTTACTCCTCGTCTCAGGAGAAATCTCCGAGACTGCTTCCCTTTTGTCTTCAGTTGTGCTGACAGGGTTGCCATGACCCCAGAACCTTTGGTGTCTACCACTCCTAGAGTATCATTATTCCTCTTTCCTTTGACTCCCAACCTTTAGTTGGTAGGAGCTTTCATGCTCTTGATGTCTAGCTTCTTCCCACCTCCTTCATGCTTGGGTTACTATTTTCTGTATTTGAAATTATCTTTTTTTAAACATGTAGGGAGTTCGATGTTTTACTATGTGTAATATGTGTAATGCAGGAAGCACCACCAAATATAAGCTCATTTTAACTAACCCTTTCTTGCATGCTCTCTGTAGGCACCTCTTTCTTATTTATGTATTTATTTATTTACTTATGCATGCTTGCCAGGCCTGGGACTTGAACTCAGGGCCTGGGCACTGTCCCTAAACTTTTGTGCTCAGGAGTACCTGACCTTCATCTCCAGTTTCAGCTTTTTGGTGATTAATTGGAGAAAAGAGTCTCACTAACATTCCTGCTCAGGCTGGCTTTGAACTGTGATCCTCAGTGTAGAATAGCTAGGATGACAGGCATGAACCACTGGGCACCTGATTTTCTTTTATTCTTAAAACTACTTGCTAATGTGATTAGAGTGATCATTATCCCCTTGTTACAAATGAGGAAACTAAATCATAGAAATGAAAAGACTTCACCCAGGGTTGCAAGGATCCCTAGAGTGGGGCTATGATTTCTACACATGTAATCTCATTCTGAGGTATTGGTGCTTCACTAAAGCTTATAGGGTTCTCCCTAAGGGGAAAAACTCAATAGCAAGACAGTGAATATCTGCTATTTGTACATTTTGTACAGACTTAAAGCTGTTCATCCTGTGATCATGACAGAAAAGAGCTTGGCCACTATTGGTGCGGTTCAAGGAGTTCCTGAGAGTGATCCACATGTACAAGTTTTGCATACACAGTGCAGGCAAATTTAAACTTACTGAGTCATTTCATTCTGATAAATAATTAAAAATAAGTAAACAAGTAACCAGTGAGTAATCAGTAATCAGTGAATCTTCTCTGATTAGCAGATTCACTGTCAATTTATCTAGACTTTGAACCTAAAAACTGGTGATCTACAATGAGATGAGGATGGAATTTGGGAAGATCTGTTATAACATGAAGAAAATAATTTTAAAAAATCATTTGCTCTGATATTAATGTCTTTCAGTGGTGAACACAGGATTAGGGTTACACCCACCAGCACCAACATAACCGTCAATGCCCTTTAAACTATCTCTCAGGAATCAGCTGTATTCTTCCTTTGTTTCTAGCAAACATATCAGATATTTAATACAGGCTAGGAATTGTGCTAATCCATTTAATCATGGCAATATCTATAACTGGTAAATATTCTTTCATCCCTTTAAGAGATATAGAAACAAAGCATCAGAGTGTTTGAATGAAACTGTATGAGAACCACCACACACGTAAGAAGCAAGGTCAGAATTCCACCCCAATCTTTAGAATGCCCAAACTCATGTTCTCTCAATCCTTTCTCCCTTTATCATGTCATAATTGTCATTCCACCTCACCCCAGTTAGAATGGCTATAATCAAAAACTCTAATAACAACAAATACATGAGGGGATTTGGCTAAAAGGGAATGCTATTGCACTATTGGTAGGTAAACTCATTCAACCACTCTGGAAAGCAGAATGGAGGTTCTTCAAAAGTTTACACATAGAGCTCCCTTATGACCCAACAATTCCACTTCTGGGTATTTACCCAAGTGATTACAAACACGGCCATACTAAACTACCAGCACAACTATGTTTATTGCAGCATTATTCACCATAGCTAAGATATGGAGTCAATCCAGATGCCCCTCAGTAGATGAATGGATCAAGAAAATGTGGTACATATACCTACATATGACTATGTAGGTGTGTGTGTGTGTGTGTGTGTGTGTGTGTGTGTGAGTGTGTGTGTGTGTAATGGAATTTTATGCTTTCATCAGAAAGAATGACACCACCCCATTTGTAGTGAAATGGAAAGACGGAAAAAATCATATTAAGTGAAATAAGCCAGACACAAAGAAATACAGGTCCCATGGTTTCCCTTATTTGTAATAATTCATATACGTCTAGGCTAATCTTAGCAGATGAGCAGAATAGCTCAATAGCTATGTACATTTGACCATATAAGATGATGCTAAGTGAAACAGACTCCAAGATATGGACACAAGAGGTTTTTCTTTGTTGTTGTTTTTAATGTGCTATATGATTTTTTTGTTTGTGTGTTCTTTCCCACTATGGTATATCCCCTGTTGTCACTGTATTTGATTTTGGTACCCTGGTATTGTACATATGTTTTTCTTAATTAGGGAAGGGAGGGGGAACAACAGAATGATGAGACAAAGGAGGAGGCAGGAGGGTGGGGGTGGGGACCCCGGCAACAGTGCTATTCACAAGACAATGTGTTGGAAATGATCTGTACAACTTGGGGCGGGGTGGAAGGGAGGGAACGTAAGAGAAAAATAAGGGAAGAGGTAACAAGTTTGACAAGCAACGTACTTATTACCTCACTTATGCAACGGTAACCCCTCTGTACATCACTTTGACAATAAAAGGGAAAAAAAGAAATAGTACTTGCACTACAAAATAGAAAAATTAATTTCCGCACCAATTCTGCCACAAGTTGAAACTTGTTCCCTTTTCTACAATGAGCAAAACTGATTTCAAATAGAGAGGTCCTTCCTCAGCCATTCTCAGTATACAATATACACAGTGATTCTTCTAATACCCCAGGTAAAGTATCAGTTTGCCTGGCAACGCTAAACAACAAAAAAAAAGTTCCTCCCGAGGTCCCAATTTTCCAGTCCTGAGACACCTAGACATCAGGCCTAGACAACACCAGCCTCCTGTGCACAGCACTAGTGAGAGGTAGGCCTTGTCCAGTTTTCCTCATGAGATAACATTCTACCCAATGTTATCCTGGAATTGACAGCACTGCGTGGGTGGATGCTTTCTGTGAGACCACAGGAATCTAAGACCTGATATTTTAATTTTCCTATGGTCAGCAGAGCATGGGGTGGCTATCCCAGGGGGAAAAAAAAAACCAAGGCCCCAGGACAAGCAAGGAAAAAGTAAGAGAAGATGGGAGGAGCTTTCTCCTTTCTAAGTAAACACATTTCACAATCCGTAGAGAAATCACAGACAGCACATGTACATCAGGAAACAATTCCTGTGATGAGATTTTGTCAAGTGCAGCCCTCAGCACCGCTGTAACTCTTCCTATGACAGCATCACTGTTAGCTTATTCTTTGGTCCTTGGACTAAGGACAAAGAAATAAGGTACCAAAAAAGTGACATATCCAGCTAGTTTTCTCTGAATCTTTCACAATGCCCAGATGAGGGGTAGTTGCTCAATAAATTTCTGTTGAATGCAAAAACAAGTACCAGATAAACAATCTTACTGGCTCAAATGTCAGGCCTTTCATGTAAAAACTCCTGCTCTTCAAAATGTAGATATAGGTCATATCAGGTAGTATGTTTGAAAACAATATTGAAAGGGAAATTAAAACAATGAACAGCAGTGTTCTCTTATTCACCCTTACATGTTGTTTCTCTCCCTCTCTTCCTTCCATGCAATCATCCATCCTTGAAGCTAAACACTTATTGAGTACCTACTATATTTACATAAAAGGAAAAAGAGACTTTGCAAATGTTATGATTAAGAGTGCATTATCCTATAATTTATCAAGCCACAGTTGCTTTGAAAACTTTATGAGGTTATATAGAAGAAAAACATACCCAGTTCTTACATTTATGTTATAATTATCTCTCACTTTATAGCTACATAAAGCACTTTACAGCTTACAAAGCATCCTCAAACACCACACCCTTTATTTAATCTTTGGGAAAAATATCCTGTGATCTACGTATTTTATTTCCAGTTCCCAGTTGGAAAAACTTGAATTTCAGAGACCTGAAGTTTTTTTTGTCTTTTCTGTGAATGTGATTCTTTTTTATATACATTTTTATTGTAAAAATACTGTACAGAGGGGTTACAGTTACATGAGCAAGGTAATGAGTACATTTCCTATCAAGCATTGTTACCTCCTCCTTTGTTTTTCCCCTACCATCCCTTCCCTCCCCACCTCCACAACTACACTTGACATGAAGTTATTTGCTCAAATGTATTTACATACTCCAGAGGCAGGAGCAGGACTCATACTATTTTTTTTTCAGACTTCTAGTCTAATATGTTGGTATCTTGAAAAAGTTTCTCTTGCTGTAACAACCTAGAATAGCTTCTCAGAACAAGGAAGAAAGAGGAGAAAAGTTCTAGCTATTGCTCAGTACTGAATCAACTTTTGATTTCGATATTTTAAGTCATGAGCTGACTGACAAATTCCATCAAATGAGTTTACCAAATGACTAAGGTGACTGAAAGAGTGGAATCTGAGGGCAGGATACCTTCTACAGACCCTCAGGCTTACATTGGAAAATCAGTGCCAATTATAAGGGCAAGAATCATTAGCCCAGAGGTTTTCTTAGCAGATGGCCTAACACTAGACTCTATGTATGCAGACACTTAGTGCTATGATTCTGACTAATATTCATTCATCTTACATAGAACATAATACATGGGTTGGCATTATGCCAAATACTTAAAAAACAAGGACTCAGTCATCAGGTGACTTTGGTTAAATTTCTTTTGGCATTTTGTCTCAATTTTCCCATCTATACCATTTGAATATACACTTCTCACAGGGCTGCTATAAAAAAATCACACGTGTAAATCAATGTACAGAGCTTAGATTAGTGATGTCTGATAGAAAAATCTGAAGATGAAAATGCTATTTATTGGCATGGTTACATCCAGTAGTCGCTTTGGACAGCAGAGCATCTGAAATGTAGCTAGCACAATGGAGAAATTGAATTAATTTCCTACTTTATTCAATTTTAATTACTTTAAATTTTAATAGCCACATAAAGCTGAAGGCTGTATTAAATGGAGCAGGTGAGAAGATTCCTTAGTTTTCTACGCATGCATGCTGCTTTTATTATTTTGTTCTTATAATTATTTTTTGTTGCTTTGTTTACCCTGTTTCCTCAGACATAGGCTTGAATCCTTCATCTCTTGGATATGCAGCCTCAACTTCCAAAGACCTTGACAATAATACCTACAAAATTGCCGTGAGGACTAAGTAGGGCTCAGGGTATAAGCAGGGCTTCGAGTGAGCATTTTGTACATACCTCTGGAAATGCCCTGCTATCTGTCATTAGACAATTGCCTATGCTGCTCCCTCTACCTAGAAATGCCTTTAAAGCCTTCCCCTTCATACTTCAGCAATTTACCTTCGGAACACAGAGGCAGAAGCCTAGTTGTAGCATGAAAAAGGCTTTCTGAACTATATCCTTCCCCGGTTCCCAAGTACCCCAGCCAAGCAGAACATACCAAGCTTCTTTACTTCTCAACCCCCATTCCCCAACTGCAGCTTATATCATTGTATCTGGCAGGTATTTGTTGGCATGGTTATCTTTCTTTGCTAGACTTAAATGAGGCCAATGTAAATCTTCCTGTTAACTAAAATGTAATAATTGTACATTGAATCTTGACATGGCAGAACCTTAATTGTTGCTGAATGAATGAACATGCAGGTTACATGTCACAGGCTAATAAATAAAGCTCAAGCATTTTCTACATACAGAGACACTTTTATGATGGAAAAAGTGCTCTGTGTCTAAAATATAAATAAAGATAAAAAATCCTGAGGGATTTTGAGTGACAACACATGAGCAATAAAACTACTAGACCCTCATTCACCTTGTTTAAATTTGTCAAAAGTTATGGATAAAGAACAAAGTTTCCTCTGATGATGGAAAGATTTTTTTTTTCTCTAGATACTTAGCAAATTGAATTTTCATAAAAATCTTGTAAGGTACGTAGTTAGACAAATAGGAATAATGAGAGAAAGGGTTTTGGAGTAACATGTTCAAGGATAATCACTGCTAGAATTAGAGTACATGGGTTATCTATCTGACTTTATCTACATCCTTCATTATACTAGGCCATGGTACTTATGTCAACTTGTTCATTTGTTTCCTGCTACTGACAAGAATCTGAACAATTCCCAAACATCATAGAGCCAATAGATTTCTTTCTGAATATACTGTCACTGCTAAAGCAAGTCCAAAGGTAAACCTCAAACCTACCCCCCAAAAAAAAGGGGGAGTCATAGAGAACCAAAAAAGGTCTCTGTGGTCCTGGTGTTGGAAGCTCTGTGGTCTACAATTCACCCAAATTCACCAGAAGTAAACCTCTAGTAGGTTTGTTTTTTGCTTGTCTATGTTTTGTTTTAAAGACCTAAATAGATTCTACATGCATACACACACACACACACACACACATACACACACACACACACACACACACACACACACACACACACACACACACACACACTCAACCACCATTCCTGCCCCACCCTCTGTCTTTCACTGGAAAGATAATGGGTTGTGTCTGGGTTACATGCAAATGGATCTTTACTAGACATGTGAGCTAATTAGGGCACTGACGTCTCTGTGGTTAGAACTATTTGCTTTCAAGTCTGGCAAGTGAGTGAAATCACTTAACCATCCTGTGCCTCAGTTTCCTGACATTTGAGGAATAAGTGAGAAGAATAATGCCTGGGACATACCTTCCTCCATATAGTCACCATTATTGTTACAACTGGTAATTCAGTTTCCAGTATTAACAACAGGACTTGGAGTGGCTATTTATACACTTGCCTTTAGCTTGGGTGGATGTTTTGCCAGGATTACTTAAGATTGATTGGAACATCTGTTTCCTGTCCTTGAGTATACAGCTGATGACAGAATAATGGGGGGCCCAAGGGTATAAGGAAAATGAGATACCAAGAAGTTGGCACAATCCAGGCTAATATTTTCAGCAATACTGATAATGACCCAAAAGCTGTTTATATCCACAAAACCTGCAATTACAGGTAGCACCAATCATTCTATAATTCAGTTTGAGATGGTAATAGTGATTTTTGTCTAAATGCTATACTTTTCCATTATGTGAATCAATGAGAAACCTGCTCAAGGGCTCAATGGAGTTTACAGAAACAGAGAAGAACAGACACAGATAACTGGTTTCACTGCTTCATTCCTCATTTTTACCCAGAGAGATCATATCTCAAAGGTAGGCTAAAATGTATTAACTTGGAAATCTGAGATGTAAAGAACAGTGGAAAATTCCTCAGTTAAGATCAAGTAGAAATTGGATTTCAGAAATTCCTTTCTTCCTAACCTCAACACAGTGTCTATGTCTTGATGACTTGGACACTGTTATTAATAACTTCATAAAAGATATTTTTTGGTCACAGAAATTAAGAATAGTGAAGTATTTGGTTGAAATCCAAACAGCCCAGTCAAATGCATAAAAATTACTCTTCTTAAAATAAATCCAAATGAAGAGAATTGGCTTAAGTGTCACAAAGGTCTCCAATGGAATATATCCTTACATAGATGAAAATGATGACTCCAAATCAAACAGATGTCTTCTAAACATTTTATAAATTAATTGACCAATATCACAGCTATTTATTGATTTCTATTTATCAGTCCAGCACTGTGTCAAGTGCTAGAAAACTAAAGATCAAAGTTATGTCCTTTTATTCAACAAGATCCCAGGCTAGTAAGAGTCGATAGCTACCCTGGAAGGTCCTTGTAAGACAAGCAATGGATCAGCTATGGTGAGGGTCATACCCATGTCTCATCCAGTTTAGATGGCCAGAGAGGCCTCTTGTGGCATATGAGGTAGGTGAATATCAGTCAGCAGGGGAAGAAGATGGCAGGAATAGACTTCAAAACAAAAGAGACTGCAAAACAAAGGCTCAAGAGACAGAGCCGGTAGTCACAAGGCTTCTGGGTTATATAGTCTGGAGATGATTTATTGGGACAAATTGGTATAAAGCTCAGAGATATACTTCATTTCCAGCTACATCACCAGTTTGCTGTGTCAGCTTCAGTAGGCTAATTTGCCATTTTGTAACTCAATTTTTTTTTTTCAGCTGTAGGATGAGAAGGGCAAGAATGGTATCTATTTTACAGGGTCATTATTCTCTATATTAGCATTTGAAAGTTTCAAGACATGATCTCTCAAATATGATCCTCTGGCACAATGAATGTTTTAAGCTGAAAATATCTGAGAAAATCACAGTAGAAAGGTGACTCTTACACCCCTGACTTTTCCCTGGCAGCAAGTCATAAAAGTTGTCCTTAAAACACTGAAAAAAGGTAATATTCTCACCTCAGAAGAGAAAGTCACAGAGAAGAATCTGAGATGTGCCCCACTGTTTCCCCCAGATCATTACCATTGGATTATACCTCATCTGACCTTTCATCTTTCTCTGAGTCTTAATTAAATCTTGTATGAAGTACTCAGGCCTGTTTTTTTTGGGGGGGAGGGGGGTGGGGAAGTGTTGATTTCTAAATGAAGGCTCCAGTGTCACATAAAACTTATATCAAATACATTTCTATGCATTTTTACTGATTTTTCTTTGGTTACAGGGTGTCCATCATAAATCTAAGATGAGTGAGGGATTGATATCTTTCCCTCCCACACACTGTTAAGTCTAGTGCCTGAGGACACCCCCTCTCCCCTTACTTCCTGAACAAACTCAAGTACCAGGTTGTCTCATACGAGGTACATAGCTTTCAGCCTGGGGCATAGGAACTATTAATAAATGTCAGTGTTCAGTGTCTTCTGGGAGAAAGTAGAATTAAATTTCCCTGATGTTGGACAAATGGTTTTTATTTATAAAATACTTAGAATTTCTCTTCCCTGAAATTAAAAAAAAAAAAAAAAAAAAAGGATCAGCAGTACTGAAAAACCCCTTTAGACAGAGCAGACCAGCAAGAAGTTTCAGGAAGATACCAATGGGAGGTGGAAAGGGCTTGGAGAGATTCATTTGGATATTTGAACCGGGAAAGAGAATGAAATTTCAGAGAAAAAGATCTTCATGAGCAGACTAACCCTCCTTTCTCTCTCCTCTTTCATATTTCACCTCCTTGCTGTGTGCGAGAGTTTCGATGCCATCACAAGCCTCTAGAGATTTTGTTTGGGTTAGTTGAACATTGACAGACTCTTCAAAGCTTGGAATTCATTCTGTGATCTAAAACCAAGCCAAGTTTCTATGAGGCCAGGATTTTCCCGGAGGAGGGTCACAAGGTTCTACCACACCTAGACTGATTAATCTAATCTGGCCCCAAGTTTCAGACAAAAAAGATACCAAAAAGAAAAACAGATCCTTAAACTAAGTCTTGACTCTACTCCCATCCCCAGTTCTCTGGAGACTGGGGGAGTGGGTGTGTAAGGTGACCTCTACTGGGTAAGAGTCAGGCCACAGGACTCAGAATTAAGTGCTATGCAGAGCAGCTGGGGAAAGAAAAGGATCCTGGGTAGGATAAAGGGCCCAGGGTTGTAATAGAATGAAGGGCATGTGGCTGAAAGAATTTCAAAGAGAATAAAGTCTTAAGTAAATAAACAGTGTGAAAGAGGAGAGTAAAAAATGTGTTACAGAAAATCCCAGGAGGAATTAACTGACATTGTTCTAGAGTTACAGTAGAAACAGGTCTCCTTCAGCAGACATCGAGATTCTACCCTTTCAGAAGGTTGGTTCTACCTCTTCAACCTGCTCCTGATGTCCACCTTCTGGGCTGGCAGCTCAGCCAGTCTGCTCTCCTTGCCTTGGACCCTGCCTGGTTGTGCAGGTAACAGGGACTGCACGAAAGAGCATTGGCTTTGAGGAGATACTTCCAGATGCCACCTATCAGTCACATGAGCTGGGTTCCCTGTCCTCTAACAGGGCATCTGTAAAAAGGAAGTGATGATTTAAAAGTAAAAGCATTACAAAATGATCTTGGATCGTATTTTGAAAGAATAGCACTTAGCACAGGCTTGGCTATGATTAGTATTCTCTCCCTTTTCTGTTCAGTAGGAATCAATTCAGTAAAAAAAAAAAAAAAAAAAAATTACTGAGTACAACTACAGAGGAAATACTTTCAAACACACGTGACCTGTACTCACAGACCTTACCATTAACAGAAGCTCCTATAAACATACCAGAGGCTTCTACAAAAATACAATACACATTGCAACAGAGGTAGACTGGATTCAACAAACTCACAAACAAGCCTTCTGATAGAGGAAACCAATTCCTATTGTGTGTGACCTCATGTTAAGAAAGATTTTTCTCTACCCTGGTTGGGGCAACTAATCTTAGCTATACAAAACAAAACAGAACAACAACAACAACAACAAACCTTAGCTTTCTTTGCATCAATTATCATCATAACCATCATCATCACCACCAACATCATCTGTCACCACTACCATCACTACCACCACCACCATCATCATCATCATCTTCATCATTGTAGTGCACACTGTCATGATTACATTGTAGCCATCATTATAACGGTCATAGCTGATACTTGTGCAGTATTTTCCTATTGCTGTTCTGTTGCATGAAAAAACAGACCCCTGGGCTGAAAAACTGAGCAGTGATTGGTATTTCAGTAGGTGATGGCCGGGAAGAAAGATGAACTCCGGAGAAAGTGTTCAGAATTCATATTGCTTGTTTTATCCCCATCCCCACCCCAACCATTTGGGCTGTTGGAATGGTGTTATATGGATTCTTGTACATTCGTTCATTCATTTATTCATCCATTCTTCCATTCAGGCAGTCAGCTATTTACTTATTTTGTGCCAATACTGGGGCTTGAACTCATAATCTCATACTCTCACTTGGCTTTTCTGCTCAAAATTGTCACTCTACCACTTCAGCTATAATTCTACTTCCTAATTATTTTGCTGGTTAACTGGAGATAGAAATCTCATGGACTTTACTACCTGGGCTATCTTCAAACAATAATCCTCAAATCTCATCCAACTGAGTAGCTAGAAGTACAGGCATGAGCCACCAGCACCTGGCTCATACATGTCTTTTTAGGTATATTTTCTTGTTGGATATATGCTTCATATCTGTATAATTTTACCTCTTTGACTGATATTTCTCTTTATAAATTCTGGTTTTCTTAGAGGGAAATTTTTTTTTGGGGGGGTCCAGTTGTGGGGCCTGAACTCTGGGCCTGGACACTGTCCCTCAGCTCTTCAGCTCAAGGCTAGCGCTCTACCACTTGAGCCACAGCACCACTTCCGGCTTTTTTCTTTTTGCTTATGTGGTGCTGAGGAATCGAACCCAGGGCCTCATGCATGCAAGACAAGCACTCTACCATTCAGCCACCTTCCCAGCCCCTAGAGGGAAATTTTAAATGATTTTAAAAATGAACAATCAACCCTCTCAATTTCCCTCTGGCAAACTCAGAATGTGTCCTCGTCAGTACTGTTTCCTTACTTACATAAGCAAGACTCCTCAGGCCTCCATCTCCAACAAACCAGCAACCAGAGGAGACAGAACATAGCACCTGCCACTTGCCAGGGCTTATTCTAACTCTACTGGCTCTGCAGCAGCTGCCCTGCTGTCAGTGGACACTGTCCCTAAAGTTAGCCTGTCCTTTTCATCTTTCACATCCTCCCCCATCCTGACATCTGCCAGCCTAAATTCTCTCAGGCTGCCAACTAAATTCACTCAGACTTCTTCATATGGGACTGTAGCACCTAAGACAGAGATTGAAAGGGCTCATAGCCCCTGATTATGTATGAAAGAGAAACTCCCTGAGTTAACACCCAATAGAGGTAAGCAGTAACTGATTAGTTCATTTCAGTATAGGAACTTGGAATGCTAACACACTACTTCAAGGAAGCTCATTGTTAAAACACTCAAGAAAAAGAAAGAAAAAAATGCATTGACACCTTTATCACCAACATATACCATACACTTATAAGGAGGATCTGAACATAATTTCTCCCTTTCTCGATGACTCATAGTTATCAGCATAGCATGGAGGGAGTAGTGGCTAGCACTGATTAAGTGCATAATTCAGGCTAGTAAGTGTGTTGAGCTACAAGCTGAACCTTTGTGTGCAGATAATGTATCTTCACCCTATCAAAGACTTCTCAAATTGCCTCTTAAACCACTCATCTCCTCCCCTCCATTCATGGCGAGACAATCTTATACCCATGTCTGCATTACAGCTCCTAGCACTGGGCTGCACCATGCCAGAATTAATAGCTTTTACTCCCTTTGACATCTTAGTAAACTTCATCAGTGAAGTATAAAGGCTTAAATTTTAATCATATAGTTTAGATTAAAGCAAATGCCTAACCAAATCAAGAATGAAACTCTTCCTGCTCTTTTCTGCCTAACACATCCCACAAGATAACTACTCTCCAGATGTCTAGCCTATAAGATTTGCCTGATTTAAACATTTTAAACCATTGAGTATATTTCCTTTGTGCCAGCTTCTGTACTTTATGTATGTGAGAGTCAACCAGGTTGTTGCTTGCTGCATTTCTTTGTACATTTTATGATGGTGTGATCTTTCATTGCATAAATCTACTATTAATAAGAATTTGGATTTTTATTGTCAGTTTTGAGACTAAGTCTCTCTATTTAGCCCAGGCTGACATCAAACTTGAGATCCTCCTGCCTCAGCCTCCTTGAGTGTCAAAATCTACCACACCTGGATGGAATTCTTTTCTCAGTGCTTAGATATTACAAATAATTATGTTATATAATGGTGTTACATGTATTTTTTGCCCATGTACTTTTTTCTGGAACCCACGGTACACATTTGAGATCTGAGGATTGCAATTCAAAGCCAGTCTGGGCAGGAAAGTCTCCTAGACTCTTATCTCCAATAAACCACTCCGAAAACTGGAAGTGGTGCTGTGACTCAAGAGGTAGAGTGCTCGCCTTGAGCTGAAGAACTGAGGGACAAGCACCCAGACCCAGAGTTCAAGCCCCACGACCGAGATATACACAGAGAGAGAGAGACAGACAGACAGACAGACAGAGATAGACAGAGAGACAGAGAGAGGTAGAATTGCTGATTCTAATACTGACCAACTTTGTTCCAAAGTGTGGTACCAATTTATACTTCTCCACAATGGTTGAATATTTAAGTATTTCCTATCCCCACTGTCACTTGGTATTATCAATCTTTTTAATTTTAGCTCTCTTATGGGTAGCGTTATGTGCTTTTGTTTTGTTTTGTTTTGTTTTTGACTGGTCCTAGGGCTTGAACTGGGTACTATCACTGAGCTCTGATGCTCAAGCTAGCACTCTATCACTTGAGCCATAGCTCCATTTTTTTGCTTTTTTGGTGATTAACTGGAAATAAGCATCTCAAATACTTTCCCACCCTGGATGTCTTCAAATCAAGATGCTCAGATCTCAGTCTCCTGAGTAGCTAGGATTACAGATGTGAGCCACTAGCACCTGGCTTATATTATGTTTTTAATTTAGACTTTTTGTACTAGAGATATAGTTCAGTGATACAGGACTTGTCTACCATGCCCAAAGTCCTGGGTATATATGTGTACCTCTCCCCCTGCCTCTCCACAGACAAAGGGCTTTAATTTAGACTTTTCCAATAACTAATGAGACTAAGATAGCTTTATCTTATTGTCCACTGATATATCTTCTATACTGCATAGGTAATGAACCAGGTTTTCTGTCAGAACAATTGTGTTTTCTTATTGAACCATGGGAATTCTTGATTCTTGTTTTTGTATTGGAAATTTTTTCTCCTACTTTTTATTTAAGACTTGCATTTTCACTCATAACTTTTGTTTTTAAATTTTTTTGTTAAAAGAATACTTCATTTTACTATAGCCCAATTTACAAAGCTTTTTCCTTTATGGTTGTGCTTACATTGGTACTTACATTTCTACTTAGGAAAGATTTTCTGCTGGGCACCGGTGACTCATGATTGTAATCCTAGCTATGCAGAAGGCTGAGATCTGAGGATCAAGCCAGGAAAGTCCCTGAGACTCTAATCTCCAATTAACTCTCAGAAAACTGGAAGTGGTCCTGTGGTTCAAAGTGGTAGAGTGCTACTAGCCTTGAGTGAAAAAACTCAGGGACAGCGCCCAGCCCTGAGTTCAAGCCCCACAATCGAGGAAACAAAAAAAAAAAAGAAGAAGAAGAAGTATTTCCTATCTCAAAGTCATAAAGACCTGTTTTTTAAAATCTACAGTTTATATATAATTCATTTGGAATTTATTTTTCAGTATAAAGCAGGGAATTGGTATTTTGGTCATGCTGAAATCCATTAGCGCCATTCACTGAAAGCAAACCTTCCCTTGGAGCTCTGCAGCAACATTGTCCATGTATGTTGCTAGTTTCCAGGCTCTGCCATTCCCTGGGAAAACTTTTGGCCAAATATGACTTCTGCAAATATAGCTTATGCTTTGTCTCTTTTCTCTCATTCTCAGTTGCCAGATACACCTCTGTTAAATAGCTTCACCAAAATACAAAAACAGCACATTCTTTGGTGCATTTCCTGTATTGTCTATTGTTTTGTATATTATGCTTCAGTATGGGTAGATTTTTCTTTTCTGATCTATGTTTCTGTTCACTTACTTTTTCTTTCCTGCTCCCCGCCCCACAAACTCTGCTGACAGTGGTTTCCTTTTGTGAAATGCTGTAGACTGAACTCAGGACCTCACACTTGCTAGGCAAGTACTCTTCCACTTAAGCCACATCCCCAGTCCAGACTTGTTCATTTCTTGCCTACACTGGCCTTGAACTTCAATCTCCCTGTCTGGGCCTCTAAAGTAGCAGGGATTACAGGAATGACATAGCTAAATCTCTGGGTTTCTTTATTTCATCTTGTTTAATTATTCATCTCAGCTACTGTAATTTTAGTATTCTAGAAAATTCTAGAATTTTTATTTCATGTGCCTTAGGCTCTCTAAATCCTCTATGCTCTTTTTACAAGTTCTTGACCATATTCATCGTGATTATTTTATAATCCACATCTAGTCCTGGAGGCATGTGGCTTATTCTTGCATGGGATTTTCTTTCTTGATTGTTGAAAATTCTCATATGCTATATGCTTAGATTATGTTTAATTGAATATGGATAATGCACACGAAAACGTTTAGATATAACTTGTGTCTCTGATATTATCTCCCCCAAGAAGAGATCTGGTTTTGCTTATTACAGAAGAGGTATAGATTTACTGAATTTCATTACTGTTGAGGTGATTCAAAACTGGGCTTTAGCTCTAGTCAATTGTATCTATGTCTAGACTACCTTTACTCCTGGTCCCAACTAAAAGCTTAGAGTGATTACCACTTCCTTTCCTCCCCAATGGTCCCTGTAGCCTGCCCAAGAAGGTGTTAAGTTTCTCAGTCTGAGGTGCAGATTACAAATCAGCAAATGTTGGGTGTAAAAGGCTAGGCATGCTGAGCTCCACTGTAGAATTTTCTTCTGAACTTGGACCCTCAAGTCTTTTATCAGTTCTCTAAAGCTGTCATATAAATGTGTACTTGTCCATATTTTTAGAGGAGGGGTAGGAACATAGCCTAGCCTTGTCAGAATACACAATGAATAATCACTGGATGAATAAATGAGAAGCTTTGTATTTGTGATCACAATTATTCCAGTAACAATACCTTAATAATAGGAAACAACTGTCATATGAAAGCAGATATATGGGTAAAAGGGAAGCATGATTCTCAGTCTTCTGACCATTAAAAAGTAAAGCTTATATATGATTTATGTTAAAGGAACTCAAAATATATGTTGAAGAAAAAAATAATCTCTTCAACAAATGGTTCTGGGAAAACCAGATGTGCAAATGAAGAAGACTGAAATGGGACCCTTATCTCTCACTGTGTATCAATACCCATTCAAAATAGATCAAAACCCTTAATGAAACACCTGAGATTGAAACTTCGATAAAATAGAATAAAGAAATAACTGGTAGAGGCAGTAATTTCCTGAATAAAACTCTAGTAGCCTGGCAAATAGGATTTCATCAAGCTAAAAATCTTCTGCACAGTAAAGGGTATAGTGATCAGGGTGGAGAGACAGCCTATAAAAGAGTAGAAGATATTTGGCAGATATACAACTGCTAAGGGATTAATAACCAGTATATACCAGGAGCTTAAAAAATTAAAAGTCCTAAAGAATCAATAAGCCCATTAATAAATGAATAAAGGAGCTGAACAGATATTTTTTAATTTCACAAATATTTTACTTGGAATGTATTTCATACATTATTTTTGTTATTGTCAAGGTGCACACCCATTGTTATTGAAACACTCTTCACATAAGCCACGCTACTGAAATAGCCAAGATTCCCTATAACTGAGAAATGGATCACAAAGTCTAACATATTATTCAATTGTAAAGAAGAAAGAAATTAGGTCATCTGAAGAGAAACAGATAGAGCTGCAATACACAATATTAATCAAAATAAGCCAATGTCAGAAGGACAAAAGTCACATGTTTTCTCAAATGCATGCACAAATATAGACAGGATCATATATGTATAAATATGTATATATGGGTCTATATATGTACATACATAGAGACATATATATGACATAAATCTGTCTAAAGCATTTTATATGCAAGTTGGAGATGCTATTGTGAACTCATTCAATAGTTCACATACATATAGGAGTACATTACATATACATGAAAATAGCCTAATATGAAACCCATTAAAAATTATTAAGAAGTATATGGAAGGGTAGTAGGAAAAGTAATATGGATTGGATTTTTTAACAAAAATATATGTATGCTATGCACATAACTGTCAAACCCTTATATACAATTTATGATAATAAGTTTTACTAATTGTCAAATTCATTATTATACCATTTAAAAAACTGTTAACTGCCCTATTTGACAAGGCCCACAACCTATGCTGTTTCAGGAAAGCCCTTCACTCTTATTCTTTCCTCTCTTCCAACTGTTGTATGTAGAATGACTCTCTAAAGACCTTCTTCAATGACTTGCTAGTGCCTGTGAGGAATGGGAAAAGCACAAACTTTTCAGTGTGGTAATTAAGGATCAATTTGATCTTTCTGGCCTTGTCTTTCAGGAATCCATTAAAGACATCATCGGTCTCAGTCACGTGACAATGTTTATATTTCCCTAGCCTATTTCAGTATTTTCAATGAAGTCACTCTCTACCCAGAATACTCTGCATTCCACTGTTTGTAATATTCTGTATTTCCTTTAAATACTTATTTCCTCCCAATGACCTGAGGCCTGACATCTGTGGTGCTTGTTACTAGCTATGTATCTCAGACAAGCTGCTGGGTATGAAGATCATACTGAACATTTCTATTGCACTGAGAACCCTCAATGAATATTGGTGTCTTCATTCTTTCTTTGTCTTACTGGCTCAACTGAAAGTGACTATGCCCATTTTTATATTCCTATAGGACCTAGTGCATAGGTCTCAACTTCTTTTTTTATGACTGTATTTTCCAGCATTTAGTCTAGTATTAATATTAGTACTCTACTAGTTAATTTGTATAGCACTTAGCATGTTGTTAGGCACAATCATTCACTCGTGCATGTATTTATTTATGACTGAGCTAATGGCTGGGCCTGAAACACAAAGGTGAATGGTAACAGATATCAATGCCCATAAGGTCAGTCTAAGTGGAAGACGCAGAAATGTAATCAAATACTTAGACATTTAAGGGTTACACTTAATGATAGACAGAGATATGCACAAATGGGAAGAACTGTTAGACCACTTGTGTGAGGCTGAGAAACAATGCCACATCACAGGACAACACTCCTTTGAAGAATCACATTATTTGGGCATATTTAATACATTTCACAGAATCCAATTGTGTGGGTTTTTCTTCACAAGTTTTGCTGTGAGAGGGCTGTTAATAAAAGGTGTGTAAAGTTTTCACTCATATTAGTGATACTGATAGGAGATACCCCCAGAGGGTTTCACACTGGAGAGTTCACAGGCCTGTACACTTTTAACTCTCTAAGCTAAATTCAGCCCAGGAACAGCCTAACACTTCCTTTTTCAACAAAAGATTTGAAGGTTCTACATATCTTCTAGCTTTAAAAAAATTTTTTTAATAAAAAGATCAGAAGATTTCCTTACTGCTCTGTGTTGGAAACACAATTTTAGAAATGCACTCTTTACCTTAGATTGGATTCAATTTCTCTCTATATTACATAGACACAATTTTGGCTATAACCACCTGGAGTCTGGGTCATACTATTGGGGTCCTTTAAAGTTACTAGTGATGTCTAACAGGCTCATGTGGGGGTTGAAACAGGTACTTAGGTTCTAGTAAAACCCACCCACCCAAAGCATCAGGGTGGGTAGGGGAATAATCTGCATTTAAACTCCATTTTTGGGTGACAAAACATTCAAATTTGAAAACTGCTACGCTAGGTATCATTTATTTATTGAATAGAGCTAAAACAAATACCCAGTTCCTTCTAAATTCAAATAATAATATTCTTTTTCTGTTATTCATGCTGGGAATTCAATGTACTATAGATGATTAAAAGAAACCTAAATAACCTCGTTTCTTATGTGGTCCCATTTTCCATTTTCAAGCTCCAGTAATATGAAGGAAGTCACAGGATTGAATTTGTCAATACCTCTAACAGAATGAAGATTCATAGAAATCCTAACAAATGAGCATAGAAATCTTAAGGACTTGGAAGAATATACACTGGCTCACATTCCAGAAAACAAGAGCAAAGTGCACATTTCCTGGATTTTTAGAAGAGACAAGAGATAATTGGGTAAAGAGAAAGGAGCACAAAGGGGGGGGGGGCGGTCCAAGAATAACTACAATCATGGTATTCAGTATAAGTTATGTGTCAAGTGAACTATGCAACTTGTGGGCAGGGCCAGGGGGAAACAGGGGGAAAGCAAAGGAAGGGGTGACATGGTCCAAAGGAGAAATGCATGCATTACCTGAGTTTTGAAATGATAGCCCTTCTGTACAATACCTTAATAACAATAGAACTATATTTTTAAAAAAGAGAAAAAGGAACAGATGTAAAGTTCCTTTCATCAGTACCAGTGGCAGACAGGACCAGGTATGCAGTGGTGAAGCCTGGCACTGCCGGCCTTCCAGCATGGTGAGTAAAAACAATAATTGTGAGATCCAGAAGTTTGAGACTGGGGCACACAGTTTCCTGGCCAAGTACCACTCTGCAGACTGAGGAAGCGCTAAATCCTCCTCAGAGCTTGGCATAATAAAGTATCTGTTTACTCCACTTATAAGAGTTTTGTTTTAAGCTTAAAATGAGATAACATCTTCTTTAGTGCTTTATTTCCTTGAGTAACACACACTGGTATTAAAATAGTTGTACTGCCAAAGGGACAAGCTCATGTAGAATAGTCCATACATTTATCACATTAAATTCAGGGATGAGGAAGCTACTTAAATAGATTAAGAGTTTGTTCAGGGGCTGGGAAGGTGGCTCAGTGGTAGAGCGCTTGCCTTGCATGCATGAGGCCCTGGGTTCAATTCCTCAGCACCACATAAGCCAAAAGAAAAAAGCCGGAAGTGGCGCTGTGGCTCAAGTGATAGAGTGCTAGCTTTGAGCTAGTCCCTTGGGCCCAGGCCCAGAGTTCAGGGCCCATGACTGGACCCCCACCCCCCAAAAAAAGAGTTTGTTCAAACTTTTTAGCATCTAATCTCCATGGTTGTAGTTCAAGGCCTTTTACATGAAGCCTTCCAGTCTGTACTAGCTAATTTTTTTGCAGTGACAGTAAAACATGCATGTATATATGCATATTCAGATATAAAACACACACACCTATAATACATTTATGGATTATGAGTACACACACCCAAGAATAAATAACCATGAATATTACTAAGCACATACACATATATGCAAACATGTAATTGATTCATGCACACATGGATGTACATGCATATATACATGTATATATAAGTGTGTATATATTGTCCTACCAGGGGAATTCTTTAACATATATATATCTGTATATGTAGAAAAATATATGTATTTGTTAAATCAAAGAATTCATTTCTAAAAATTATCATACTCACTGCCATTATGTACAACGTGATTATGTTAAGATCGCAACAATCACAGCTAAATACATTGTCATGTTCACATTTACAGGTACCACTTTAAGTACTTCAGAAGTATCAGTTCAGTTATTCTTCATATAACTCCATGAGGAACATGCTATTATTAGTCTAATTTCATAGATGAGGGACATAGAGCATGACATGGAGAAGAACTTCCCAACAGCACAAAGTCCATGGAAACAGGATTTGTATCAGCTGTATGTTCTGAACTACTGTGATGTTGTTACTTCAAAATGCTTGGTTTTGACTGTCTTCAGAACTAGATTCTTATATCAGTCATAGTATAGAGCATATGAAAAGGCTCTGGGTCAAGGGAAGGTGAGGTGGGGAAATGTTACTAAAGGATATACCTAGAAATCACAGTGTGTTTTCTATAGTCCAGTAGAACTTCCTTCCTATTGTCTCCAGACATCTACATTGACTACCAAGGCAGTAAGGCAATGCTCAAGATGCTCAATGTGGGGAAATTTAAAAAGGATCTCTTTTTACCCTTACCACAGAAATGGGGAGTCAAAGGACAAAGGGTAATTCAATGCAACAGCAATACTCACAAGACACTATGTTGGAAATGAGCTTTATAACTTGGTGGCGGGGGAGGGATCTGGGAGGGAGGAAAAGTGGGAGAAAATGAGGGAGGAGGTAACACTGTTTGACAATAATGGTATTCATTTCCTTATTTATGTAACTGTAAAACCCCTGTATAACATTAAAAATTAAAAAGAAATAATGACTTGTGCGAATGAATAGTCAAGAGAAAATGGAAAACAAGGAAATGACCAGACCTCTGAGAGGTAATAAGGAAACAGCCAACAGTTCTGCCGTGGGGCAGTAACTAGATACGTGCACAACTCACCTCTGATGGGCATGGCCCAAAATAAACATGAGCACTTGAGGGCAGTGTAAGGATAGGAGGCACCATGTGTTGAGAGTCTGTGCCATTAAAAACAGGTCCCTGATCCTCCTCTTGCAACCAGTGACACAAGGCCACCAAACAGTATTCTAGCAGTCTTCTACTTTTGAATTCAGAATGGTGCGTGTGTGTGAGGAGTAGTAGTAGTAGTAGTAGTAGTAGTAGTAGTAGTAGTTGTAGTAGAGATCTAAACAAGTGGTTGGCAGCAGCAGAACCGAGGGTGGGCTATTATGTGCTTTTTGTAACCAAGTTCAGCACAGCAGAGTAAGGCCTTATCTTAGCCACATACTAATACTTGAAGAATAAACTAGGCCTGTTGCCTCATTACTCCCTCTGAAAACCAAATAAGGTTTGGAGAATAAAATGAGGTGGCTAAGATGTGCTTGACATCAAAGATTACAAGTACAAAAAGTCAAGCTGGATCCAGTCATCTAGACCATGTACTAATTGGTCACTCCTACATGCCAAGAGTAAAGCTAGGCAGATATGAAGACCAGGCAGGGCACAAAGATGTGGGTGAATCTTGGATCCAACCCTTCCTAATTCTATTACTTTAGGCAAATTCTCTCTATTCCTGGAATATTGGTTTTCTCAACCATTTAAAGGTGGGCAGAAATAACTTCCTTAAATCATAGGGGAAAAAAATAAAAAGAAACAAGACATCACATAGTACACTAAAAACAACAACAACAACAACAAAAAAAACCCTGTGCCCATGTCTTGGATTGAAGGTTGTATTTTTAGGTTAGAAACTATGCCCTTGTATTTCCCCCGCTATGGTTTATCCCCTGCTGTGACTACATTTGATTTTGGTACCCTGGGTACTGAATATACATTTATCTGAATTAGGGAAGGGAAGAGGAACAACAAGATGGAGAGGCAAAGGACAAAGGGGAACCAATGCAACAGGGATACTCACAAGACAGTATGTTGGAAATGATCTGTACAACTGAGGGGTGAGTGGGAAAAAAATGAGGGAGGGGGTAACAAGTTCAATAAGAAATGTACTCATTACATTACTTAAGTAACTGTAACCCCTCTGTACATCACCTTGACAATAAAATTTTAAAAAAGAAATACCTTCCTTGTTCCTGTGGTTACGTTTTGAAAGGGTTTGACAAGTCACTACACAAACAAAAACAGTATTAGCATTGATTGATAGAAGTATTCAACAAAAGTAATATCAACATTCATATCAATCTCTCTACCAGACAGGTAAAAACAGCCATGTACACTACTCTATACCTGTGTGATAAGTCTGTCTTATTCCCCACACTGACAGCACCCAGTCTCTTAGGTTGCATTGAATAGCTTTTATAAATGTCAATTCCTTGCTCTAGTCTCTACCTTCTCACCAGTGAAATGGATCTAGAAAAATAACTGCCCAGAAAAATGTGAAATAAACATGTTGTGTTCTATTACAGATGTAAATAGGTGCTGACATGAACTAGGCTAATGTAAGTAAAGGTATAGACATACCTAAAGTATACTAGTCAGGGTGAGTAGAAAAAATAACTCATAGGCCCCAGAGTCAGAGAGACTTGGATCCAGACCCTAACTTTATCATTTATTACAAATGTTACAATGAAAACCAGGGTCTGATAAATCATGCTTTCAGGAGGCTGAGATATGAAGGATTGAAGTTTGAAGCCAGCCAGCCTCGGTTGGAGAATCCATGAGACCTTTATCTCCAACTAACCACCAAGTCAGAAGTGGAGGTGTGGTTCAAGTAGCTATCCTTGAGTGATAAAGGTAAGGGACAGTACTCAGGTCCTGAATTCAATCACACACACACACACACACACACACACACACACACACACACACACACACACACACACACACACACACACACACGTTATAATGAGCAACCTAATACACCCGATCACACCTTGATCTCTCTAAATGTTCAATACAGAAAATAATGGCAGCTCATAGAGTAGTTATAAACTGACAACTGTGACTTAGAGCACCTAGCTAAACATGTGGCCAAGACTTTGTGTTCAATAAATGGTAGGTAAAAGAAAAATAACTACCTTAAGCTCTTTGTAGGCAAGTTGAATACCAGGTGTTTTATTACAGGTAGCTTTGAGGGAGATCTTTTGAACTTAGTATAGATTGTAGACAAAAGGACTCATTCATGTGACTTAGAAAAACTAATTGACCTATTTTGATAGCCACCTGTGATACTGACTGCTGCCATTAAATGGGATATAAGATATGGTATAGAATAATAAACCAGGAATCATTCTCGTCTCCTAATTTGGAGATGGTGTTACATAATGGAAGTAGAGCCCTGGTGGCTGAAGCAGATTGTGAAGGTTTTAAACTCCACTTGGACAATCATTTGCTAGTATAGCCTTCTGTGACTCCCCACTATTTCCCAGCTTGGGTTTCCTCATCTGCAAACTGAAGAATATGATACAGAAAATCTTTGAGTAGCCTTTGAGTTCCAAAACTTTAGAATTACTCATTATCCAAATAGGAGTATGTGTATGAAAGTAAAAACATGATTTCAGGACAGGTTCACAGCTATGCTTACTGAAGTGTCACCTAAGATTTAAAGAAGGGTGAAGGTAAGGTGAGAGGGTGAGCTGGCTATACCCCAAGATCTGGATCCCTTCCAGCTTTCTGTCTACCTGATAAAAGGCTGGCTTACTGGCTCACCCAGTTTTCTAAAATCTAGAGAAAGCCACATTATGAGAAAGCTGAGCAGCTTGGGAACAGGAAATCCAGAGTTCTGCTGGCCCAGGTCTCTCCTCTGTCCCTCTGAACCCCCTGGTCAGTTATTATGCTCACATCATAACGCAGGCCTCAGGCAGGATAAGTTTTCATTGAACCAAACTTTAACTTCAAATAATAAATGTGACATCACATTAACAAATTTGCTTCTGACTTACTTCCAGGAACTCCCCACACTGTCTACACTTACTGCTCAGGGCCTGGCACAGGTTTTTTCCGACTTTATTGGGACCTTGACTCCCCTCCATTTCTAACAGATCATCTGCCTTTGGGATTACCTTCTTTGTCTTTTAGAATGAGCTTCTTCTATCCCCAGATCTTGACCTGGGCCAGGGCCAGAATTATCCTTCTGCTTGGGTCTGCTCTATGTACTTGGCATTTGAATGTCCCTACCATGTCTACCCATGTCCTCACTGCCAGTCTCCCATATATCATCTCCTCGGGGTTCTATACTTAAAACCACTATTTCAGGTAGCAGCCATGACACTAAGATTCAGATCTTTGATCAGAGTTAGGCCTTGGCATCCATATTTTTCAAAGGTTCCCTCACCTGTTTTTGCCAATCTCTACATTTTTAGTTTGTAAAAAAAAAAAAAAAAAAGCCTTTATAATGACTGTCTTAATTATTAATGAATTTGCTAATATTCTGAGTTTGGGCTCTATACTGAATAGTGGGAAGGAACTGTGATTTTGTGGGAGAAGCGAAAAGAGCAGAAGGAATTGACATTTTTGTAATGACAGGATTCAATCCGGAGAGCTTTCTGCAGTGGAAGTTAACATGTAGACTGCGTGCTAACGGCTGAGGATTGTCTAGGCATTCCTACCTAGACAAGGATAGGGAGGCTGCCCAAAAGGATGACACAAGAAGAGGAAAGGAACAGAATGAAGGGTCATGATGTGCAACAAGGCCGAGTGGTGCAGTTGCATGACGTTCACAGGACACATGGGGTTCAATTCATCCTGCATCTCCTCCTCAGTCTTCACTGTGATTCTCTCATCACTGCCTGCTTGTACGCTTGTTTGTTTGTTTCTTGTGTCTATACTTGAACTCAGGGCCTGGACCCTGTTCCTGAGCTTTTTCACCCAAGGCTAGTGCTCCATCACTTGAACCACACCTCCACTTCTGACTTTTTTGTTAGTTAAAAGTTTCACAGATAACAGAATGGTGAGACAAAGGACAAGGGGGGAACCAATGCAACAGGGATATTCACAAGACAATATGCTGGAAATGATCCCTACAACTTGGGGATGGGGGGGAGGGAAAGTAAGAGAAGGGGTAACAAGTTTGACAAGAAATGTACTTATTGCCTTACTTATTGTTAGGTAAATTAAATCAGCAGCTGAGGAAAGAGAGAGCAGCAGGTGGTATTCAGGCAGGGGAAAGGTTTATTTTGGAGCTGAAGGCTGCCTCTGGTCAAGTTGGAAGCCCATGCAGCTGGGACAGAAAGGGTTGAACCACACCTGGGCCAGGAATTATCCAGGCCAGGGGCAGGAAGGGGTGGGGGGGGAAGGGGGGGGGGGGGAGATGATTGCCTCCAGGTGTGCCAGTTACCTAGGTGATGAAGATACTAGGCAGAGACTTAACCAAGAAGAGGGAAGAAAGAGGGAAGATTCTGCTCTGCCTTCCCAGGGTGGACCTTACACTGTAATCCCTCTGTACATAACTTTGACAATAAAAATACATTTAAAAAAAGAATATAAAACTCTTAAATAAAAAGTTTCATAGACTTTCCTGCCAGGGCTTTCCTGTATCCTCAGCATTCAGCCTCCTGAGTAGCTTACAGACGTGAGCTACCAGTACTCAAGTTATAACTGCTTTTACTGAGGAGAACATGTCATGAAAAAATATCTTTAAAGGCGTTACAGTATAAGCAACTTTCTCATTTCCAGCTGTTTTCTGCTTTCTATAGAACTAAACAGAATTGATAAAGAGACATAATAACATTGCAGATATTTTGGGAGAGTCAAGTACCTCAGCTGTAGTGCTGTTGATATCTGTGGCTAGATAACTCTTTGTTGTAGGGGTTGGCATAGCACCTGAGATGTTCAACAACTTCCTTGGCTTTTGGCTACCAAAAGCCAGAGCCATCCCCCTTCCCCAAAGGTGATAAACAAAGTTGTTGCCAAACACTGTCAAATATGGAGGGGGGAGGAGTGGGGGGGAAGGTAAAAAACATTGATTCAGAGATAAAGAGAATGCGCTCTTAGAAATTTCATTCTTTCTATCCAATAATCTCTATATTTTATAGGACTCTTTTGAAGAACAAGAGATTAAAGTATGAGAAGCATCAGGCAATGCCCTTGGTCCATAAGAGATAGTTTTAACAGTAGAAGGCTCCAAAAGGAGTGGGTCTTACTACTTATTATTATTAAAGGTGTTGATATTATCATTTTATTAGAAATTAAATTATCATTTATCATTTATTAGATATTGTCACTTTATTAGACATTAAACTTAATTTTGTTTGCAAATAACAATGAACAATAGGTTACACTGTACCAAGAATCAGCAACAAAGGCAGGATGTGTTACAAGTACATTACCAGAAATCTCTTCCCCTAGAAACCCTTCTACAATAAGTCTCAATCTTGAGCCTACTTTGTTTTGCCAAAGCTTCCCATACTTGGTACAAGTAAGCGTAATTACTCTATTTACTTGTTTGTTTTCGCTATTATGCTAAAAATTTCCAGAAATTTACTTGCTTTCATATTCAAGATATTCCTCCAGCAACTAAGTCATGTATCAGTACATTCACTGAGAACTTTTCTTTCTAGATTTGTTACTTGCTCAGACAAGGTGATGTGTTAAATTTCAGAGCAAGATAGATCTCATACTAATGACCAGTTATTTCATTTAACGGAGTAACAAGTATGTACTGGGGTTCCAACCAGATGGCATGAGCTCTATCAGGCATTGCCACTTAACTGTGATAATCAGCAAGTTATGCAGCCTTGTGGACCTTGCTATTGAAGTATTGCTTTGAGGGTGAGCAAATGCAGCAGTAGTACTCACTAGCCACTATGTTGAAAATAAACCATACAACCTGTGAGTGGGGGCAGGAGGGAAAAGCTAGAAGATAGAGAGGGAAGGGGTGCCATTGTCCAAAAAGAAATATACTCATTTCCTGACTTATGTAACTGTAACCACTATGTACATCACCTTTACAATAACAATTTTTAAAATAGCAAAAAAGAAGTTGCTTTGAGCACCAAGTATAAAATAACAAACAAAAGTCTATTCTTGGGTCTTTTACTCACCTGGAGAATCAGGAATTCCCTGGGAGAATGAAGGCATGCATCACAAATTGGTCCTCTCTGTCCTACAAAACTACTATGTGGACCAATTCTATGGTGATATGCTTAGTAGATTTATGTCTATAAATGCAGGAGACTATTGTTTCATGGTTGAACATGCTGTTTTCAGTGTGGGCGTACGTATGTGTATATGAATATGTGTATATAGACACATATAAATGTATTTGTGTGTATTCCCTTATTTGCAATAATTAGTTTACATGTAGGATAATCTTAACATATGACCATATGAGATGATGCTGTGAAATGAACCCCAAGATATGGACACAAGAGAGCTTTTTTGTTATTGTTTTTAACACACTGTGTGATTTTATTTTTTGACTACAGCATTCTTTTTTATTTTATTGTGAAAATACCGTACAGAGGAGTTATAATAACATGGCCAAGGTAATGAGTACATTTCTTATCAAGCATTGTTGCCTCCTCCTTTGTTTCCCCTTCCCAACCCTTTCCGATCTCTGCCCCTCCAGCCCCCCTTCTCCCCGCCACTCCCCTCCCTCCGCACCAAAGTTGTAAAGTTCATTTTCGATATAACATCTTGTGCATCTCATTGTTGCAATGGGTCCACCTGTATCCCTATTTAAACAATTTGTTTTTCCCTTCCCCTCCACAAATTACACCAACATCAAATACAGTGAAAACAGGGGTTATACCATGGGGGAGGGACATACAAAGCAACAAAGAAACAAATCGTTTAAATAGAGATACAGGTGGACCCATTGCAACAATGAGATGTACAAGTCCTTATGTAGAAAACAAACTTTACAACTTCGGTGGGGCTGGGGAGGAGGATTGGGTAGGGGGAGCGGGTGGAGGATGGGAAGGGGAAACAAAGGAGGGGGCTACATGCTTGATAAGAAATGTACTCATTATCTTGCCCATGTAATTGTAATCCCTCTGTACAGTATTTTCACAATAAAAAAAGCAACAAAGAAATACCTTATAAATATGTTAGAAACAATAGCAAGAAAGAAAAAACATTTGAGTCCTTATCTTGGGGTTCATTTCTCTTAACATCAACTTATCTGACCAGTTCTGCTTGTCTCAGACATATAATAGTTATTGCAAATAAGGGAAACAATGAGACCTATGTTTCTTTAGGCCTGGCTTATTTCTCCAAGTCTTTCCATTTCCTAACACATGGGGCAAAGTCATTCTTTCTGATGGAGGCATAGAATTCCATTGTGTATATATACCACATTTTCTTGATCCATTCATCTACTGAGGGGCATCTGGGTTGGTTCCATATCTTAGCTATGGTAAATAATGCTGCAATAAACATAGTTGTGCTGGTAGCATTAGTATGGTCTAGTTTGTGATCATTTGGGTAAATGCTCAAAAGTGGGATTGCGGGGTCATAGGGAAGCTCTATGTGGAGTCTTTTGAGGAAGCTCCATACTACTTTCCAAAGTGGTTGAACAAGTTTACACTCCCACCAACAATGCAGTAGGGTTCCCTTCTGTCCACATCCCCTCCAGAATCTGTTGTTATTAGAGTTCTTGATTATAACTGGGGTGCTGTGTGATTTTTTTTATGTTCTTCCCCCTATGGTTTATCCCCTGTTGTCACTGTACTTGATTTTGGTACTCTCCATTTTTCATATACATTTATCTAATTTGGGGAAGTAAAGGGGAATAACAAAATGCTGAAACAAGGACACAGGATGACCCATAGCAACAATGATACTGATAAGACACTATGTTGGAAATGAACTTTAGAACTTTTGGGAAGGGGAAGAGTAAGGAAGGTGGGGGAATGAAAGGATAGTAGGAGAAAAATAAAGGAGGGGGTAACAATGTTTGACAAGAAATGTACTCATTACCTTACTGATGTAACTAACCCCTCTGTACAGCATCTTTACTAGATATACATATACATATATATATATATATATATATATATATGTATGTATGTATACAGAGTGAGCAAAATGATAAAATAAACCAGACTCAGCTGTAAAAAAAAGTTCTCCACATTCAAAGTATTCAATGATATTGGGATATGAAGATGAAATGACAACATGCTAAAAAATTATACATATATATGTATGTATATATATATATATATATATATATATATAAAAATTAGCAGATGACTCACATACAAACCTGAAATACAAGACACATGGGAACAAAAAAGAAAAAACTAAGTTAGCTTTGGGAGGCAGGGAAGGTTTCCCAGACAAGCTTCAAGATACAATGGATAGTCAGGAGTCTGTCTGATAGCGAAGAGGGGCCTGAGTGAGAGGTGTGAAGTTATTACTGCCTTTCAGGACAGTTGTAATGCTAAAGCCAAGAATGGACCTGGAACAAAGTTAATGCTATTTTTATAAGCTAGAAGAATATCAGCAGCAGGCGCCCAGGCCAGTACCACCTCCACAAAGTGCAAACAAAGCTACCCCTATCTGCCGGCTGTCTGCTGTTGAACACACTAACCAGCACCCTTCTTAAGAACAAAATGTTCTTTGATTATTTGATTTTCATTCCCACAAAGTTCTTCCTCCTCATGTTCCTAGTGCTGGAAAAAATATGAGTGTAGTTATATTTGCTCTTTTGATCTTTATCCTCCCATCCCAGAGCATCTTAGGAAATGACTGTCGAGGGGTTATTTCACAAAGCCAAAGCCGACCACTTCTATCTGTCAGAATGTGGAGTCCCAAGCAGCTCATATACATCCAGCACCTGATGTTGACCCCAAGGTAAGTCACGCCTGGCCAGCACTTGATGTGGCTACAAGGCAGGTTATATTAGGCTAACAACTGATGTGACCATAATGTAGATCGTGCCTAGCTAGTACCTGATGTGGCCACAGGTGGGTCATGCAAGGCCAGCACTTTATGGGACCACAGTTTCCAGGATTTGTTTGTGAGAAATCTGCAAAGGTATTTCTGCTCAATGTTCAGAGATCTCTTACCACAGAGTTCATCCAGTGAGTTAGTTTCAGACCCCAACCTATACAGAATCTGAAAGTAGTTAATCCTGCATTCAGTAATGGAGAGCTAAAGAAGAGATCTTAGGACACATTCAGAGAAGACAGAAGCAGATTCTTTTCCACCTGCATATCTATAAGGAAGGCAGTTTTGGCCACAGACACATCCTACCAGGGTGGCAACTCAGAGGATTTTCATGAAGCTTCTATTTTCATGTCAAGAATTGTGATTCTGGAGTAAGAAAATCACAGAGAGAGTGAGAGAGTGTAAGAGAGAGAGACAGAGAGACAGAGACAGAGAGAAAGAGAGAGAGAGAGAGACCTTGTTATAAATCGACTCCTATGAGGTGGCCTCTATGCCAATTCTTTAACTGTTTCCATCATTAATTCTTTAACAATCCCATGAAGGGGTACTGGTAGCTCTTTCCCTCGAAGAGCAATCAGAAGCACTAAGAAGTACCCTATTTGTAGTCAGAACAGGAACTGCCTTGACCTTCTGCCTGCCAGTGGAGTTATCTATGGTATCAGCAAAATTTTCAAGAGACTCACTGTCCCAAAGTCCCAAATCAATATTGTTACACAAACACACACACACACACACACACACACACACACACACACACACACACACACACACATACACGCACAGAGGCCAGAGAGAACAATGAACATTCTCTTTCAAAGGATTAAAAGAGATTTTGACAGTTTAGTTCAACACAGATAATTTTCATTTTCTAAGGTGATAGATGATAGGTTTGAACAAACTTGGTATGTATCTTCTGTTAGTCTGTGGATCTGTGGTTGGACCAGTAGATGATCTTTCAGGATTTTAAGCCCTCTGCTCTCCTTCACACATGAGTAGTGGCAGAGGCAAGGGAAACACAGTTTACAAAAATGGTCTGAATATGAAGGCCATGGGAAAATATATGTCTATATGTGAAATGAGAAAAGTCCAGATTCAACAGCCTCCAAAGAACAGGAAAAAAATGAAATAATAATAAATCTTTAAGAGAACAGAATTATCACATCACTGTGGCTCTTTACTACCTGGCAGGCATTTCCATTAAAAATTTGGAAGAGATCATGGTTTTCTTTTATTTATTTTTGAGATGCGAGGGATTAAACCCAGGGCTGATGCCTGCCATGTAAGCATTCTACCAGTGAGGCATACCCCCAACCCTTGGTTTAGTTTTAGGTTCACTGACTTACAGTACCATATGTGGTAAATGGTCAGGGGTGAATGGGTCATTAAAAAATGAGTAAGTAGGGCTGGGAAGGTGGATCAGTGGTTGAGGGCTTGCCTTGCATGCATGAGGCCCTGGGTTCAACTCCTCAGTACCACATAAGCAGAAAAAGCCAGAAGTGGCGCTGTGGCTCAAGTGGTAGAGCACTAGCCTTGAGCTGAAGAGCTGAGGGACAGCGCCCAGACCCAGAGTTCAGGCACTACGACTGACCAAAAAAAAAAAAAAAGTAAATGTATGAGTGATAGATTTGAATGTTATATAAGAAAACTGCATTATCATTATAAACAATTAATTAGATTTAAGCAAAAGCCAAATATGGTCAAAAAAAATCTCTTAGATTTAACAAGGTTTTACAGTCCAGGTAGGTATACCACCATCATACAGATGAGATGGAAGTGAACATGTTTTTCTAAGTTTCAGTAAACTAAAGAACTACCAGGTATTTATTTACTACATTATGATGTATAGAGAAAATAACTTCTAAGGGGTGACATGCTCAAAAAGAAATGAACTCATTACCTGACTTATATAACTGTAACTCCTCTGTACATCTAACAATGATATATATATATATATACATATATATATGTAATTTATTTATTGTTGGTCGTGGGTCTTGAACTCTGGGCCTGGGTGCTATCATCAGGTCAAGGTGAGCACTCTACCACTTGAACCACAGTGTTACTTCCAGCTTTCTGGTGGTTTACTGAAGATAAGACTATCATGGACTTTGCTGCCCAGGCTGGCTTTGAACCACAATCCTCAGAGCTCAGCCTCCTGAGTAGCTAGGATTACAAGTGTAAGCCACCGATGCCTGGCTTTAGAGAGAGAGAGAGAGAGAGAGAGAGAGAGAGAGAGAGAGAGAGAGAGAGAGAGAGAGAGAGTGTGTGTGTGTGTGTGTGTGTGTGTGTATTTCTTTAAATATACACACACATATATTTACAGAAAAGAAAATTTCTAATTAAATTTTATACTGGATAAAAAGTTCTATAATTCTATCCCAAACCTAAGTATTCATGATTACATTTTGAATTAGCAGTCCTTGACCTTTGATTTAACAGCAGAAAAGGAGCCTTTCAGGGTCCTGGGGAATATTCTATTTGAACCTGAGCTGGCTATGGGCATGGAATAAGAGGTTACCTAGTCCTCCGGCATGGGCATCAATGAGTGAAGTGGCCACAGCAATCCCGGGGGGAAGGCCAAGCTCTCTGGCTGCCTCAGGCGTGAGCCCACTGCCCAGAGGCGCTCCAGGAGGCAGCACTTGGTTTCCTGGAGAGACATGAGAGAAAACAAACACCCATCAGTTTGGATACACAGAAGTGAACAAAGGGCTTCCCCCATTCCACCCTGGGCTTTCTCAACTCTCAAAGATAGAAACCATGCAGCCATGAAGAGTCCCTTTTCCCATTTGGTGACCTTGGTGTATGTGTTCGGGATGTAGGAGCTGTGTTTTGCAGTAATTTTCAAGCTAGAAACTCTGAGCTATCACTCAAATCAAAGTAAGATTCTATTAATGGGAAATTCCAAAGGAATATAAATAAAGTGGTCTCTTAATGACTGGATTGATACATAGTCCTAAAGAAGTAGAGAAAATTTACTTTGTGGTCACCTCCAATCACTGGATAAAAGGAGAGAAGTATTTTACTCCAAGAATTTCTTATGACATTTTTCTTACCTAGAAAAGAGAGCACAGTAGAAACCTTACAAAGTTCATGAACCTGGTACACAATGTGAAGGATATTCTTTGGACTTGTGCAATGCAGTATTTCACATGACCTTGAATTCTTACAGTCGGTCAGTCAGTCAGGCTTTTGGTTAATAATTTATTGATTGCCTTGCTTTGTGTGGGCACAGTGAGCCTGTGAGAGATAGTTCTCGTTCCCAACTTGGAAGATGAGATAAGACACGGAGAAACATTTATTCAGAAGAAAATGAACAACCCATCTGTTGCCAGGTGTTTCACAGAGGCTGAGCCTTCACCTACCTTGAAGAAATTCTAGAGTAAGTATTTTTGCAGAGTAAAAGTGGGATTATAAATATATATCCTAATAAACCTTTGAATTCCAAGATTCTGAGTGTCTGATCAAAAATCTGTTGGTTACTACATCGTTCATAATTTTTCATGGAACTCCATGCCTTCTGTGTCCCAGGATATTTGGACTCAGCTGCAAGTGTGTAGGTGGATGGGCAGAGGATGAATGACTCAATCATTCTTCTCTGAATAGAAATAGCACCTCCACAGCATCATGCTTATCCATTCAACTAGTGAACTTCTATCTGTAACTGAATGTAAAAAAATGTTTAGTCAAAAAGATTAAAAACACTGCAGTTGGTTGTAACAACTTAAGAGTTAGATTTTTCATTTATTTGATTTGATACACTGAATTCAGTATTTGAAAAACTATGTATGTGTACATGGAGCACGTGGATCTATGTTTTTCCAACATTAATTTAAGAAATTTAGGCAGGCACTAACTAAGATTACAGGCATTTGTAATCTTAGTTAGTCAGCAGGCTGAGATCTGAGGATGGTGGTTGGAAGCCAGCTTAGGCAAGCCTAACTACCCCAAAACCAGATCTGAAAGTGTGGCTCAAGTGGTAGAGTGCCAGTCTTGAGCAAAAAATGTTCATGGACAGGACCATGTCCCGAATTCAAGCCACGGAACTGCCATACACACACATATACATAGAAACAGACACAGACACAGAAACAGACAGACAGACAGACAAACACACACAGAAATCTAAATCAGATATGTCTAATGAAAATTTATTGCCTGATTTTAAGATGTTATCAGTAAAAAATGCAGATCTAATGGCAATGATCCAGTCTGGAAAGATGAATGTAAACTATCTCATTAGTGATTTTAATATCAGGCTAGGATGTATCTCAGAACTTGCCTAGCTTGCTCAAGGCCCTGATGTTCAATTCTTAACACTACCAAAAAATGTCAACAATGCTCAACAAGAAATGTCCTCATTACCTTACTCATGTAACTGTAACCCCTCTGTATAGTATCTTTGCAATAAAATTTAAAAAAAAATTTAATGTTAAAAATGTCAATTTTATTGAAGAGATATTTTGGATCTATTAAGTTAAATAAACAAATTGATTACTTAAAAAAACATTATCATTGCTATTATAAAATTAGAAGTTAAGTATGTGGCTCAAATGTCTATTGATGGTGCTGGTTTAGGGAAACAAGGTTCAAATGCTCAAAAAAGTGGTAAAGGGGGGTTTGGTAGAAGGGACTTCTAGCCTGAGTTGAATTCCCATGGTAACAGAAATCTGCCCTTGGTTCTGGACAATTTGGTCCTGGACAATATCTTAATTATGTCACTCTGTCTAGTATGTAACACATAATAAACATCGTACCCATGATAAGTCTTCCAGGCCCCACACTACTCAGAAAACTAACATGCATTTTCTTCTCTTGTTTTCATAGTAAGGAAAGGCACTGAAGTACCTGTAATGTTCACATTCCACAAAGAGAGAGGCAAACCAAGAGTTTTAGACCAAAAAAAAAAAATACATTTCACACAGTCACACAGCCTAATGACTGGAGGAGACAGGCCATGGGCTCGCCTCTTATTGATACCAAAACTTTGACTCTTTTTTATTACATTACTACCTGAAACAATTTTTTTTCTTCAGACGTGTTATGAATAAATGAAGGTTCAAAAGAAGTATTCCTCCATCAAGTATTTTTATATGTTTATAAGCCAGCAATATTTGCAAATCTTGTCTGTTACAATCAGATTGTTTTAAGGGTTAATTCTCACCAAAAGGCAAAATGGAAAGTCTTTTCCCTTTTTATCCTCAATCTCCATAAACATAAAAGGGGTAAGTTTTTACAGAGAAAGGCCCAGGCAGAAAGGGGATTAGCAGGGTGGGGCTTTCTTCTTTCAGGGTGATTTGGAAAGAAACCTTAGCTGAAAATGAGCTAATTTGTTTCCATATCACCTGGGCTCATGGTTTGCAGGCTGCAAACCATGATGAGGCAGAGTCTTGGGCTCACTGGGATCAAAACACAAGTAGGAGCATGGAAAGATTTTTCAGGAAAGGAAGCTTCTTGAGCAAGGACAAGGAAAGCAGAGAAGAGACACCTGTGAGGTGCCTTTACCCAGTCAGAGGGCTGAGTAAAGTGGAACATAGACCAGAATGGAGTTGGGTCAATGATGCCAGAGGCAGGACTTAAAATCCACACTGCAGTGTTAGAGCTTCACCACTGAGGATGCTGGAAACTAGTAGGGGTGTGCTATGACTAAGCAAAGTGGATGGAAATGTTTTGATGAAGCTCTTCTGGCAATAGTTTAGAAAAAGGAGAGGACTTGAAAGTAGAGGAAAAGAAGGCAAGAGGGGGCTAGGGAAGGAGGGAAGACGTTGGACTTAGTAGTGAGCTACAAAGTGACTTCAATCAGCAAAGAAATAAAGTTATCTATAACTTAATGAAGAATCGAAAAGATAGGAGATAGAGTATGGAATAAGAACTGACAGGTTATAATGGTGGCCTGTACAGTAGATAGGAAAACACCATGAACTCGATTTCCTCTTCAGAGAGTGTGCTATGAGAAGACTGTGATTGTAAAGATCTTCTAGCACACTCAGTGCCTGCAACATCTGTAAACAACTGCCCCACCAGAGAGGCCCTTACCAAAGGAGCTGCCCCTGGTGATTCAGTGGACACCCCTTGCTTTAGAACATGGTGGGCTGGCCAAACTGTGGGGCTACATCATCATTCAGTTGTCTTCCAGTGCCCAACCCTACTCCTTCTTCCTACCACAGATGACTATATCAAATAAACATCCTCTCAGCCTCTGCTTTCTGAGAAGGCATCCTAGGGCAGTGAGCCAGCCTGCTAAGTGCAGTGGGCTGGGAGATGATCATCCCATCTTCAACTGGAACCACATCTTTTAGGAACAATCTACCTAACCTCAAGTAAGAAGGAGCTTTGTTCATCTAGTGACTGGAGGGACAGAGGATGGTGGATATAGGCAGGGATCTCTGAGCAATTCCGCCTCTAAAAATCACTCTTCCTGAGATAGAGGTGCACGGAGGGGATGAGTGGTCATAGGCCACTTGATCACTTTTCCCCAAATAATTCTTGTTTTACTTTCTTTCACCATAAAATTAAACCATAGTATCTTTTTCCAAAGCTAATCAAGACTTTACTATCTTAGGACATCAGTCTCTGCTAGATTCCATTCTACCATTTGCTCATGCAGTTCATAAACCTTTCAGAAACCATTGGTCATCAGATGGCCCATGTAGATTTCCATCTACCTTGTGCCAAGGTCTTGGTGCTTGCATATGAGTGAAAAATGCTGGAATATGAGTGAAAGATGCTGACCTCAAAAGGCTCACACTGACATCTGGGACTAGAGCAATGGGAAATCAAGACTGTAAGAACAGTGGAGAAAACTCTAGTAAAGTAGAATGTACCTACTGTTCTCAGAGAACCGAGGAAGGATCCAGTAATTTAGTTCAGAAGAATAAATGACTGGACTAGAATAACAGGTAAGCCATTGCTGATTTCCATGCTTCGTTTTCCCAGGAAAGTGGATGTCATTACAGCAAACGGAAGCTGTCTGTAGTGGGCCATGGGGTTGAGATGTCCAGTGTTAACAAGATGGGCACCAGGGAGGAACACAACAGGGGCAGTTTACACGAGAGAGGAACAGAGGATTGCAGGCATATCAACTTGTCCAGGACCTGCCAGCCGACCATTCTGTGCCCTGAGATTTGGTATTTTAAATAAACAAACCTGTACGGTGTTGAAAGAGCATAGGAAATAGTTTTTAATCTCTGAAATAATCGAGCCAATGGAAAAGTATGGGGCTGCAAAACATTATGTAGAATATGACTTCATTGTAAGAAGGTAGACGAACCATTTGTACAAAACGCATTCCTTGGGGGAAAATAAAGAAAACAGATTTCAGTGGGAGTGAAATAATTATACTAACCAATAAATTCTATTTGTTCTACTTTGAACGTTCATTTCTTCTCTAATATTTTTAACTATTTTTTACTTGTCAGAGTAAATAAAATAAGGTACATCAGTTCAGAATCCCAGGTAGCCATAAAAATAAGTGTGATTGAATTAAGGTATGACATTAAAATGAAACACAAGCTACATTAAAGAAAAAGAGCAAAATAGTTTTCAGAACATGTTCACTTGTGATTTTTTAAAATTTTTATCTAGTTATTAACGTAGTTGTACAGAGTATTTGCTGTTCAACAAGGCAGTTTGTGAATGAAATGCATCTTAATCAATGCATCATTCTCCCTCATCCCTCCCAACTCTACCCTTTCCCTCAATTTTCTTAATTTTATAGATCCTTTTTAAGATGCCAAGATGTATGCACTTCCAAAAAAATCCTAGAAAAATGTACAGCATGTGGGTACAGAAGGGTTGTGATCCAGTCAGGGGCACTCTGCTCTATGTAATGGTATTATATCATGACTTTGTATTTTCCAGTGGTCAAACAACTAAGCTTAAGTTGAAGCAAAATAAAATTAAGTTAAGAAGAATTCTGTGCATCTTTTCCAAACCTCACTTCTCAGGCTGAAGGCAAAGATACCCATAAGCTCTTCTATTTCTTTTTTCGATCATATTTACCTTTCTATTAGTCACCTTTATTCCACTATTCCCCTACTTGTGGTTCCCTTCTTATGACCTAACAGTCACCCTTTGACTATCATGTCTTTTTAAGACTTCTTCTATAGATGTGATAGAGAGGAGGGAGATTGTCTGGCATACATGGTATACATTGTGCACAGGCATGAAAGTGTCACAATGAAATCTCCCCCTGTGTAGCTACTGCATGCTAATGAAGCATTCCACGTGAGAGAAAACATGTGATAGTTGTCTTTCTACATCTGGCTTATTTTGTTCAACATGATGATCTCGCATTGAACATGAGATTAAAAAACAAGGAAACCTGTTGAAATTGTCTGAAGAAAAGGGAAAGGGTGATAAAAGAAGATTAAAGAGAGGGAATTTGACCTGGAAGAAATATATCACAATGACACCCTCTGTACAACTAAGATAAGCTAATAAAAATAAAAGTAAAAATCATATCATTTATAGGGACTAGATAAATCTAGAGATCAACTGTGTTTCTGATATGACGAGACTCTGTCCTATACACACATCTCTCACCTGGAAATATAGAAAAGCAACTGTCATAAGGGCCCTTGAGCTCAGTGAGCTCCTATTCAGTCTGAGTGGTCAAAAGCTGGAGTCTACAATTATCTGGTGGTTACAGTCCCTCTTCTCAGGCAGGGGCTCCTATTACACCAAATCTTCTCCTACCAGTTTTTCAATTATCTATGACTAATGAGTACTTTGGGAACAGTTTCAGACACACACATAATCCTCTTTCCTGATGTCAGCAGAAGAAATTAATGACTATGTGGATTGCTGCGAGACAGAAAATGCATTATAATGGTCAACAGAACTGTTATCCTCTCCAGGAAGGAGGGAGGGGGTGGTGGGTTGAATTAACTGGAAGGTTCAGTGTTCTTTGTATTTCCACATTGAGATTAAACTCAGAGGGAGAGCTGGCTCTAGACCCATGGAAATGTCAAAGAGAGGTTTGGGCGTGGGTGGCAGTCCACCCTGGTTCCACATGCTTGGCACTGCCATGCCAGTCCCAGCTCAAATCTGCCAAGGTCAACAGGCCAACCAGATTGTCTGGGACACTGCTAAGTGTTGTTCCATCCTGCCAGAAGAAGAAGAACTGAAATATTCTCAGGCTGAACCTACTTTCAATCTGGCTTAGGATCCACCAACCAAAATTTAGAATATAGGACCCATAATCAATACACTGGAGTTATGTTAAAGTATGTGAGGCAGATGTAAATTTGGTGCCTCACACAGGCATACCTCATGCTTGAGTAGTTTCAGAGATTGTTAAGATGGAGTCCAAGTCTGGTGGAGCTCCCAAGTTCTGTGAAGCATGAACCCCATAAAACAAAATGTAATGCTATCCATGTGCTTAAGGTTGCCACTAGATATGGCTATTGATAATGACTTTACAAGAACTGATAGGATTAGGAACTTGGCCAAAATCCAGCACCCAAATTCCTCTACAATAGACTTCAGATCACTTGGGCAAGTCAGCTCTGGGAGTTTTCTAGACCTGCAACAACAACTGATAAGACTGTTTGCAAAACATTCCAGCAATTCCAGTCCCAAACTGGAGTTACAAACATCCAGAACAATTCACTATCAGAAACATTAATGAGAAATCCAAAGCTGATAAGTTTTGCCACCTGTTGAAAGATATCTTCTGCAACTGTAATTTGCCCATTTCCCTTCATTTGACTCCTAAAATAATCTCATTTTAAACTGGGAATTGAATTCTATTTTTATATTACTGACTGAATATGAATTTTTTGACATTTGTATCACCAATTAAAGAAATATATACTATGTACTTATGCTGCAACATGCTTTGTCCCAGTGCTGAGTCCATCAAAGATAAGACAGATGTAGTCCCTGTGCTCAGGGGCATTATTTCCTAACAGACACTATGTATTCAGTACCTCCTCCAAGTTATTCCTGTTAGTTATATCCTTATATGTGCCTCTGGGATATTTTTACATCCCTGAGTGTATATTCTGACCTACAATTGGTGTTATTTTATTAATCTCTGCATTCATTTCCCCTCATCCCTAACAAAGAGCAGTATATCTAGAATATATTACATTGCTAGTATTACTCTTCATTTAACAGAACAAGCAGATTTTTAAGAAGAGAAAGACCACAGACACAGGTCAATCAATTTAGACAGAAATATTAAATATGCGCATCTATATGCACTGTTGATTCTGAATAAATATCAGTTGAGAACAGAAGTGCTCTCTCTCTCTCTCTCTCTCTCTATGTGTGTGTGTGTGTGTGTGTGTGTGTGTGTGTGTGTGTGTGTGTGTGTGTGTGTGTGTGTGTACGTGTATGTGTATGTGAGTCCTGGGGCTTGAAATCAGAGCCTAGGTGGTATCCTTGAGCTTTTTTTGCTCAAGGCTAGCTCTCTACCACTTGAGCCACAGTTCCACTTCTGGCTTTTTGGTGGTTAATTGGAGATAAAACTCACAGACTTTCCTACCTGGGCTGCCTTTGAACTGTGATCCTCATATCTCAGCTCCTAAGTAGCTAAGATTTTAAGGGCAAGTCTCTGGTATCCAATGAGAATAGATGAATCTAAGTTTAACTCTTGATCCTGAAAGTTACTGCAACATACTTTCCAAGAAACAGTTGACTAAGGCACATACATACTCTGGTGGCTAAACACTGGGAATGCTACTCCCTAGAAGAACAAAAGCCCTCACTCAAATCTCCCAGCCCAGACAAGGCAGGTTCAAGTACTAATCCAACAACCAGTGAGCAAAGGAGTGGTACCCACAATTTATACTTAACAAGAGAAATATGATGATAGTAATAGTGCCCATTTACAAAATCTACGGGGCCATCAGTCACCATTCCTGGCATTTACATTTGTTGATACAAAGGGTGATAGTAACAAACCTACAGAATGATAATTTTGGACACAGAATTCAGTTCTGTGAATTAGACTCTATGCTACTATAATCTAATATTGTATAGTCATAGAAATGAAAATATAAAAGTTACACAATTTGTCTAGTGTGTAATGAGACATTTCAATCACAAATAAGATCAGGGTTAGAATTTCAATCCAGGATTCTCTGACTCCAGCTGGGATTTTCCCACTATACCATGCGGATTAGAGGAAGTGATATGGACTGTCATGGAAAAGACCAAAAGAACTTCATCTGGAGGAGACTCTCCTGTAAGCTGTCTAGGAGGAAAACTATAAGAATCATAAAACCTAATATGCTCAATCTCCTAGCTTTTTCCTCTCCTCCTCTAGGTTCTTCCCTGTTCTAAAAAGAGTAGATTTCAAATAGAGCTTGGAGATCATCAACTTCAATATGTTCATTTTGTAGTAGATGAAAATGCATCTGAGAGGGAGGAGCTCCCTGAAGTCAACCACTATGAAAGCAGCGTCTAGACAGGACTCAGGATTCCTGACTCAGCAAGATTCCTTCACTTTCCTACGTCCCCTGCTGTGGCAGTGCCATTCTGCACCCTTTTCCATACAGAACAGGATGGTCCTTTAAGTCAGGGCAATAAGGCAGGTGTAGACCAGGAAAGCTGGCAAAATCCAACAGATTCCAGCAGTGTGGGTGGCTATTCTGAACTATTCAAAACATGCGCTATAATCTTTTTACCGCCAAATCATCCACTCTGGCACTTGCAGTGACCTAATTCTCCAGATAATTGCCAATGCCCTATTTTGTTCCTACCTAGCCTAGGGCCACCTCCAAAAGGCCTTCCTGGGTAGATCATAATTAATCTTTCTTTCCTCTACAATCCCACAGCATGGTTTCTGGGATTACATCATTCTGTCTTACAATAACAGCTTTTTTTTTTTTTTTGAGTTTAACTTCTCTAATTTTGATGATAACTACCTTGAAGGTAGAGCTCTTTTTGTATATGACATATCATCTGAGGCAGGTGGGTTTTATAACATGGTGAAATTTAGGCTAGAGGGTGGACAGGCTTGGATGAGGGTGGCTATACCACTCACAAAACTTGTGACCTCAGGCAAGGAACTTCATTTCCCTGCAAACTCTTTGCTTGCCTGTAAAAAGGCTAGACTAATGGTATTTTTCTCCCAGAGTAGTTATGATAATCAAACATGGTGATGCTAATAGAACACTTTAGCCTGGTGTCTGCCATACAGGAAATGTTCAACAAATATGATTCCATATTAATTTACAATGGGCATTATCTAGCACACAGGGGTTACTAGGTTCATTCTGGATAAGCTGGTAAAGCGTGAAGTGAGATCCATGATGTTATAGCATGAAGAGACCTATGCTTTTGGTGTGGGGAGAACAAACTGCAGAAACTGTGAAAGCTGTTAAAATATTCACAGTGATGGAATTCAGCTTCTCATCACAGAAAGTGTCCCCCTGTGGTCATGTCCCCCGGCATGCCTTGCGATTGAAACGTTTTCAGAGTGCAGAAAGTGTTCTTTTTGGAGTTATTTTAAGGACACAATGTCGGTTTCAAAAGGAAACATTATTTTGTCAGTCAAATAAAACGGTTAGAATGGCCTGTGCTTTCCAGACCCATGGGGACAGTGCTGCCATGCAGAGTTCCCCACTTCTAGGGGAAAATAGCTATCATTTTGCAAAGGACACCACAAGATGTGGAACAGTCATCTCTTCTGTGCTTCCTTCACAACCCAGTACAAAAAAATGACATAAAGCAACTAAAGATGGACATATGCTTCTCAGGTTTTTTTCAAAATGTTGTCCTATAGATTCATGAAAAACAAACTCTAGCTTCGTTCCACAGAATGCCCCATCTCTTAAAAAAGAAAAAAGGGCCATGAACAACAAAATAAAGAACAGTCTTTTAAATTAAGTATACTTCCTTTTATGGCCTCACTTACTCATTCCTTCACACCCTAGTGCCCCAGGGAATACTTTGTCAGAGGCTAGAGTTGGTCTCTAGTCTAGACTCCTGTTGCATACTGTTGGGTTTACAAAATGATAACGGCCTTCTAACAATGGATGGACCTGCAGAATGTCCAACAACCACTCTCACATGAGCAAGCCAGTCAGTGGCTCCGGTGGTAACTATAAAGGGCCAAACATCTGGTAATCTGAAGACATCTGGGGCTTTTCTGTCACATAGACCAAACATGATTCAGGTAATTGACTAAAATTTTCACTTTCCAACCAGATGTCAGACTTCCATAGAAAGGAAGCCAATCTTGGACTTTCATGTGCAAATAAGCTAGACTAAATTCATTCCTGGGGGGCAGGATTAATTACTTTTTTTCAATGAATGCTCAATTATATATTATTTCTTGTATCCAACAATTTTTTCTTTTGAGTAAGGTTTTCCACACTCATTTTAAAGAATATTTATTTCAACTTTGGAATGTTCCTTTAAAATCCCTTACTTCCTGATAGTGAGGTCGTATGCTACTATGAAGAGTGATTTCAGCAGTCAGACTGATCTGGTTCTCATTCATGAACCCATCTCCTCAAACATCAAGAGCCTTGGGAAAAATGACACTCTCTGAAATTCAATTTTTTGCAGATATGTATCATAATACTCATTAAACTTAGAGGGCACTGTGAAAATTGAAGATTAGTTATCCCTACAATGTGTAAGCCTACTAGGCTCACTGGGCCTGATGCTGAGAGACCGTGGTGGAACATAAAAGCTGTCTGTCTAGGGCACAGGAATTACACATAATTGACATGTTGAATAGAATAAAAAAAAATAATAATAATGCACAAGAAAGGGCTCAGAGGAAGATGATATTAATCTCCTGTTTACTATGCTCAAATTAAATTTTTTTGGGGGAGGTGTCCAGTCGTGGGGCCTGAACTCTGGGCCTGGGCGCTGTCCCTCAGCTCTTCAGCTCAAGGCTAGCGCTCTACCACTTGAGCCACAGCGCCACTTCCAGCTTTTTTCTTTTTGCTTATGTGGTGCTGAGGAATCAAACCCAGGGCCTCAGGCATGCAAGGCAAGCGCTCTACCACTGAGCCACCTTCCCAGCCCCTCAAATTAAATTTAAATTTTGTCTCACTGATTTATTTTGCTCCATTGACAAGCATACTGCCAACAAAGGTGATGCCTTTATTTGGGGTTTTTCATAAAATTATGAGCAACACCAACTGCAGCTAATTCTTAAAGGGAAACACCAGGTGTTTAAAAGGAAGAAATTTTCTTCTTTATTCCCGCTTTCAAGTACACACTATAATTTTCTCTGACAGTATTTGTTTAAAGAAATCATGTGGTTATCAATGACCTTCTATCTTCCATGCTGTTTTTCTAACAATCAACTATTTAACTGGAAAATATATGAAAAACAGACAACAATGAGTCTCTTTAGTCAGATTTAGTGGGCAACACTTAACAGGACAGACACAATATTCTAAAGACTAGAGGCTTTGTGACATTTTACAAGGGAAGTACACATATACATACATGAATAAAGCAGAGAGCACTACCCAGAATATAACTGCACCACGAAGCTGCTATAACACCTTGTATTTCAATAGACAGGCTACAGATAAAAATTGCACATAAACAAAAATGGGCTAAGTTTGCCACTGCTTAGTTTTCTTAATAAGACTTTAGCATCTTTTCCTATCTTATTTTTCAGCAAAACTCAAAAATGCCTTATTTATGTACAGAAGGAAATATGACTATGCTTTTATAAGCATTTCCCTAAGAACAAGAATACTTTTCCCCAAAAATGCTACAGAACTCTGATGTGTAATTCTGTTCAAGTTCAAGAAGAGAAAGAAATGACAACGGTGAGGGGACAAGAATGTTAGCACCTGTAAGGTACAGACCTGAGGTCTAGGAATGGAGATTCATGTCTAGAACTTAACCTATGGCGATAGACCACCCATACAGTGGCACTAACGACAGGAGGGAGGGAAACTTGGATTGTAAAACAGAGCCACTTTCTCTTAGGCCTCTGCATCATGACAAGACCTGAAGAAATAAATAGTGTCCACTTAGAACCACAAAGATAATGACCTCAGGACTAGATAAAAGAAGATACTACCTCCAAGAGAGAAGTTGAATTTGCCAGCTGGCATTTAGCCAAAATGTTGTAGTAAAATACCTGAAGCTTTCATTCAAGTTGCCATGGGAATGTAGCAAAGGAAGACTCCACATAAAGTTGTCATAACTTATTCACACTTAAAATCCTTATCTAGGCCACCTGGGGATGGGGAGCCACATAAGTTTGACAGGAGAAATGCTCGAGGAAGAAATAGAAACTTCAAGCTTTATAAATGAAACAAAATTCTAATTTCTCCATTTTTTAAAAGTTTTAATCTTTGAACACAAGATCTGAGAAACAAAATTCAGACAAAATGACGAAGTATGACTGGCTCAAAGTCCAGGAGTGTCATCCTGTCTTTTGACCTTGGCCACAGAAGGTTTACCAGAGAGTATGAAAGTCTCAATTTCAAGCAGGCTTCAGCTCTTAGGGGTAGGAGGGAATCAGAGGAGCTGTTTCAGACCCCTACTTTTTGGAGCTGCTTCCAGTGAAGAATTTTGTTAGTGTATAACTTACGGAAAGTAACCAAGGGTGAACTCTGACAAGGCCAGATCACAGTGCCCTAGTTTGTAAAATCTGAATTTAGTTTTTAAATACAAATATAAAGAATATGAAGTTATTATTAACTAGGAATTTTCTTTTTTCTTCTCTTTGGTCAGTCCTGGGGATTGAACTCAGGGCCTGGATATTATCCTTTAGTTCATTTGCTCAAGGTTAGCACTCTACCACTTTGAGCCACAGTGCCACTCCCAACTGGGGGTTTTCTTCAATTTACAAAGACAATAGTATTTGATTACAGAAAATACAAGTGATATAAAAAGATAGAAGGAAAAAACTTCCTCTCAATACTCCTCCTTCCAGGGATAACTATGAAAGAAACACTAGAAAATATTAGATTAACAAAATACTGAGATACACCTATTTTCAAGTTTATGTAAATAGAATCATAAAATATTTTATTACAGTTAACAACAGTAAAATTTTATGATTAACAATATTGATTCATGTTATAATTACCAACAGAAATAAAATTAATATTATTATCATGACTACCTTTTAAACACAACAGTATTTCACTATGTTCTTCTTGAAATTATATCAGCCCAGGTGTCCTTCAGCGAACAAATGGATCAAGAAAATGTATATATACACAATGGAATTTTACTCATCCATTAGAAAAAATGGTAGTATGTCATTTGCAAAGACACAGAAGGACCTGGAAAATAATATGGTAAGTGAAATAAGTCAGGCCCAGTGAGAAAAAGGTTGAATATTTTCTCTCAAATGTGGAAGGTACAATTGGTTTAAAAATATGTAAGTAAATACCTTGGGTTGTATGCCAGTATACATACGTGTATTAATTGGAATATAGTAGATTTAGGGAAGAACTCAAATAGCGTAATTCCTTAGTAAGGCAAAAAACATGGCTCACAAAATAAATAGCACTTGAAAGGGATGACATAATATTAAGGGGAAGGAGTAGAAAGTAGTAAACAGCTAAATATATATCCTACAAAATTTAAGTTAGGAAAGGGATGGGTTGGGAGGATGGGCGATAATGTTCAAAGGGGTAGCATTGATCAACATGCATTGTATTGATACACTGGCTGTGTTCAACTACTTAAAAATAATAAACTATTAAAGAAAAATAAAAGCATGTCTGATGAAATGAATTTTTATCTTTTTAAATCATTGGACCTAATTCAGTTGGTGATATTTAGTGACTGGATGACGCTTTAGAGAAAATGTAGAACTTGGAGAAAAAAATTTGTAAATTCTTTACAGTGAAATGATCCGACAGGCACCTAATTTGAAAGGGATTGTGGAAGGATATAGTATATATGAAGAAATAAAAACAAAGGAGTACACAAGCAGAAAATATATCATAGTCTATAATTTGGATTTAACCATAGGAATTAGCCAATCTTTTGGTATTGAACATTTAGTATATTTCTTTCAAACTGAAAACAAATCCAGACTTAAGAAGTAACTTTATTCCAGGGTTATCTGCAGAGGTTGACTCCAACAGGGACAACACTCTGACCATAAGATGGACAAAAATAATCATGGTTAGGCAAAAAGGGCTGTACTTTCACAGAATGTGCATTGGTTTGAGTCTTAATGTCTTCCTAAGGCTGGCATGCTAAAGATTCAAGTCACCAGCCCCTGGTGCTATTAAAGGTGGTGCAACCTTCAAGAGTTGCGGTCTAATGGAAGGAAGTTTAGTCATCCTGTGCCCATGAAGGAGATACCGGAATCCAGCCCTTTTCTTTCTCTGTTTCCTTCCTGGCAGCCATGAGTTAAGCAGCTGTGCTCTACCACCTGTTCCCTGCATGGCTGTACTATGTCACCACATAGCCCAAAGGCACAGAGTCAAGTGACCACAGATTGAAACCTCAGAAACTGTGAAACAAAGAAATCTCTCCTCCTGTGAAGTTGTTTGTATGAGGTATTTCTTCTTCACAGTGATGGAATGCTGATTTACAAAAGAGAGCAATAAACAAGGGTCAGTAGGATGTGAGGGAAACAGGAGGAGAGAGCAGTGATAGATGGTATTTGATTGACTAACGGGTATCTAGATATTTGGGAAAATATTATTCCAAAGCTTTCTGTAAGGAAATTTTAAATATTATTACACCCAAGACTGAGTAGGGCAGAAGGCCTTCTCCAATTTGACTCACCTCATCCTATCAGCTAGTTGAAGAAGACATGAAGAGAGCAAGAGGCAAAAGAAATATTCCTTCCTTTTTCTTGTCTCTGTATTTGAAACATCACTCTTCCTAGGTTTCCCTTGAGCCTTCTGCTGGCCTTTGTTTTGGACCTAGCAGGGCCTTTCTTGGTTATCAGACTCTGTGTTAGGATTTTAACTTCTCTATTTCTCCTGCCTAAGATGGGAAGAACAGGACATAAACAGAACACTAAAAAGAACAATGCAGAATGAATGAGATGATGAATGTAAAAAGACCCAGGACACTGCATGACACTTAATCAATTTTCATAAATATTTCCCTCCTATACAGAGGAAGTTACATAGGAGCAAGACATGGTAGGAGGGAAGGAACTAAGTTGTACTAAGTATCAATTTGCCAGATGTGTATTCGAGAGTGGTATAATGCACTTTACAGCTCTTACCATTTTTAAATTCATACTTATGAATTTACATTTATGACTTCATATTCATGAAGTCATCTCATGTTATAAATCAAGAAACCAAAATACAGGATGTTAAAGTTGTTAAAGTTGTTTGAAGTCCCACTTCAAGTAAATAGCAAAATTCCAGTTTCAATCTAGTTGTTCTATGAAAACCATCATTCCCTTTCCATTGATCAATGAGTTAAAAAAAAAAGATACCCCAATACTTAGGAGTAGATATGAACAGTATTCTCCCCTTCTGGGAAAACAACAGTCCATTGGATGTCAAACTTACAGATTCTACCAAGCAGATCCTACTTAGCAATCTCAAGCCTCACTCTCCAATGCAAGGCTAATACCTACACTGGGTCTCCACCCCATGTCTAGGACATACACCAGCAGACTAGTCAGCAGCTGCACCAGTGCCCTACTCCGTCTGTTTTCTTTCCTCACATTTCCCTTGAGGAAAGAAGTACTCATTATAATAGGCCTAAATGATTCACAAAATGAATTCACACTATTGCTGATTTCTATAATGCCAGGTATCTCCTGAACTAAAGACTGAAAGTAAAGCAATTGAATCTTGACAAAGTAAATTTCTTTCCTTGAGGTAAGTGGAAAAGAAGTTGAAAATAGACAATTATCATACCTTCAAAGCAAGTCCATTCTTTAGTTGTGGAAACTGAAGCTCAGAGCTTAGTCAGTGGTAAAGCTCATCAAGTTGTATGACCCCAAACACTCCAATTTTTCTCCTCCTATTGCTTACTGAAAACATTAGGTCAGAACCATATAACACCTCAAGATCAAAAAGGAAGGGAAGAAAGGGGGTGAGCATTCACATTCCCTTCCCTAATTTTCACTCTCCTGCTCTTATTACTTTGCTTTCTTTGCTTAATTCCATCTACCACATTAGGCCAGTGTTACCAAAGTGAACACCCCAACTCATGTGAGAATCCCCAGAAAAGGTATGGCTCCTTCTCCTCTGTAGTGTACAGTAACAGAAACTCTACAGTGGGGCCCTGCCAACCCCCACCTCCAACTGATTCCAATATATACTAAAAGGAAAATCAGTGTGAGAGACCCCTCCAGGGCTTTTGAGAACAGCAATCTGTGAGCCCCACCCTAACTTCTGGTCACTGAATCAGAAGTGTATCCTTAGGATCCATTTCTAAAAACATAATCTTACTGTTATTATTAAGGTATGGTACAGAGGGGTCACAATTCTCTAAGTCAGACAATGAGTACAATGCTTCCCGGACAATGAATTCTTACTTATAAAAGGCCCCAGGTAATACCTATACATAAATAGAAGTCAACAAAGGATCCCTAAAAGACCTATGTGACAATTAGAACTTTTAATGGCATTGTATATGGATGCGTGAACATTACCAGGACAATCTATGTTTAAATGATGGCCTCTTTCTTGACCAGCTAAAGGGCATGGCACAAACTAGTCTCTTAGTTTTCTTCTCATTTCTAGAATTGAGTTCATACTTTTAGGGGAATGAGAATTAACAATCTAAAACCACTGGTAGAGTTAGTACCCGATACATAGTAAGTGCTAAACAGGAAGGAGCTATTATTCTAAATCACCTAGTAGCAATAAAGAAAAAGATCTATCAAATTTCTATTGTCCCAAGAGGCATGGGTGGGTATGTGGGAGGAAGACTCCTCAAGAGGAAACCCTCTGTGGAGCTCTTATATTCCCTTGGTCCCGCTGTGCAAAAGGATATGCTCTTGTAGGGCAATGTGACATCCTTTAATTACACTACCTTGTAAAAATCAGATGCAAAAGTGAATCAAGAATGTAAGGGAGGGGGAATGGGGTGGCAGCAGTGTGGGAGTATTCAGAAACAAAGACAGGACAGAAATAGCTGTGCAGTGCCTGCAGAGTCCAGGACACTTCCAGGAAGGCTGAGCCAACTGACACAAGAGAATCCTACACAGCAAGGGGCTCTGTCTGGCCTGCCCAATACAGGGCTGCACAGCAGGAGAAGGCAGCAGGGAGAGAGGGGGGTAAACCAGTCAGACCTACGTAAGAATGAGGGTCTGCTTAAAGTAAAGCAGAAAGAATGAAGAATGAGGGCCTTCTTATGGCACAGCAGAAGCCAGCAGCTCTTCTGAACAAATGGAGAATCACATTCTAATCTCACTCTGGTGTGTGTGTGTGTGTGTATGTGTGTGTGTGTGTGTGTGTTTTAATCTAAGGTGCAAAAGCAATCGAACTTTAAAGGTTTTTCTTTCTCTTCCTGCTTGAAGCCTATAAACCTGTTTTCTTGAGATAGTGATGGGCTGTGTAGGTCTCTGTGCTCAGGCTTTTTTCCCCCTAAGGTTCCTTTCTCCTCCACATGGCTGCCCTCTCTCCACAGAAGCTGTTTTCTGCAGGGTGGAAGGCTACACTGAGACCTTTCTTCTCCACAACCTGAGCCATGCCAGGTCCCTCCTCTGAGCAGCCATAATACTGAGCATAAAACCTGGTCATAAAATGTGGTATTTATGTACCATGGAATTATACTCATCTATCAGCCTAATACTGTGTCATCTTCAGGGAAATGGAAGGATCAAAAAAAAATTATGTTAAGTGAAGTAAGTCAGGCTCAGAGAGACAATCGGCATATGTTTTCTCTCATATGTGGAAGTTAGATATAAAATACAAACATGCATGATAACATATACAGGGCTATATGCATATATACACTAACAAATTGACTAAAGGTTGGCATGTATACTCAGGGGAGCAGTCCAACAGTGTAATTCCTCTGAATAACTAATAACTGTTTAATAAAATGAACACCAGGAAGCTGAAACATGGTGTGGAGGCAGGGTACATGAATGGAGGGAGGAAGAACGAGCAAATGTAGTTCAGTACAGTCAATGTACATTTTATGTGAAAACTGAACTATAAAACTGGAAAGCAGGGACAGGATGGGAAAAGAAAGGGAAGAACAATGGAAGGAGAGACATTGGCCAAGATGCATTGTACTCATAACCTGACTTCTGGAATTGTAATCACTGTGTAGACTACTTAATAAATAAATATTTAAAGGGTAAACCTGGTCCTTTAGCCCAAATTCCGAGTGTGTTTTACACCCTAGTTCAGAGACATGTTAACATGTGTTATTCGAATGCAGCTCTACAGGCAAGTAAGTTTGGGAAATGCCAACCTGAAGTAAGCTGGGCAGCTTAACTATTGTTTATCCAACAATTACTAGATATCTAAATCCAAAAGTTACTAGTACACAATAAGACTGTCAGGAAATGTTAAATAGGAATCCCTACCTGAGTTGACCATGGATTCTATTCCCTCAACTCTAGATCTAGAAAGCAAAGTGTGTCATAGTCTGCTCTATTTTACAGCCTTTGCCTGTTCTTTCTTCTTTGCCAGTCTATAATTTTCTTGTGGAGAGAAGTATTCATGATGAACATTTCAGGGATCTACCTATAATCAGCTGTGTGGGAAATACAAAGAGAAGGTCAATTGAATGGCAAAAGGCTAAACCATCATTTTGCTTTTGCAAGCCACCAGTGGCTTTTGATTCCATGAAATGCTGGATGCCTTACTACAATGGCTCCTGCCATTCCCCTCCATAACTCCATTCTGCTGAACTGGCCTTCTCAAAAGTTTCTTCATTACATCAAACTTATTTGTATGTATTGTGCCTTCTGCTAGGAACACTTGCCCACATGTGCTAAAAGAATATCAGACAACCTTAACTATTTTTCTCCCTGCTAGCTGCATGAATGCAAGATGATAGTGTGGTGAATATCTACTCACTTGTGAAAGAATGCATTTGATCTCTGAATTAGCAGAAATAATGGACTATATATCAAGAATCTTAAAATTAATAGTGTTTTTGATTTAATAAAATTCATGTCTGAAATTCAACTGAAGAAATTACATGAGTCAGACAAAAGTGTAAATGTTCATGTATACTTGTTTGTTCAAATACCTTCAACTATCCTTAATTTTTATAGAAATAATTAAAAGCAGAACTGAATAAAACACAGAAACATTAAAAATAGAAATAAGAACATAGAAAAGAACAAAATAAAAAAAATGTTGTTAATTAAGTCATTACATTACTCAGCAAATTAAAATCTTAAAAGCTTTAATGCTATGTATACAATTACTTAAATTATGTAAAATAACCATACATGGAAAATATAGATATATACTTTAGTATATATATATATATATAAAATATTTATTTCCTACATGTTCAAATATTAAAAAGTTAGAAAATATACCAAAACAGCCTTATTTTAGAGACTGTATTAGATAAGAATGTGCATGTTTCTTCGTGTAAGTTTTCTTCATGAAATATACATGGCGTATAATCTAACTAAAAGACTATTTTAAAAAAACACTTTTATACCCAGTAATTGCATTTCTAGTCATTTGTAAGATGTAAAAAATAATGCTAAACAAAGAGTTGCCCTGAAGTGTTTTACATGTATTTATATTATAATATTTGTACACTAGAGAAAAAAATTAAATCCATTAAGTATCCAACCCTAAGGCTTAAAAATAACATAAGGTCATCTGATGAATTGCATTCCATTAAGTATAAGTTATAAGGAGCATAGAAAATATGGAAATATGAATATGTAATAATGTTACTTTAAAACTGCAGCCTAAATTATCATTAAACTGCTTGCACAGTTTCAACTGGACTAAACTGATACAGATTTTTAAAAAACTCAAAGTGAATTAAAATGGGGTAGTTTCAAATGGTGATAGTAGTTTGACTTGAGGGGAGAGGATTGCTTTAATTTCTGGATTTTTTTTAGTTATACTTACACTCAGCCTCTTTTGAAGATAAAATAAAAACAAATTGAAAGAATATGAGGCTGTTGTTACCAGAAACCAACAATGGCTTACACTCAATATCTTGTTTCAGTGTGGATGTCTTAAGGAACAGCCTCAGTCAAAGTCAGGATGGGCAAGAGCCCTGCATCCAGGGGTTGGCAGTGGGAAAGGGAAGGAGAGCATTTAGAGATAGGAGTGGTTAAAAATGCAATTGTAATGAGGTGATAATTAGTCAAGGTGGTCCAAAGCTCCTTGATCCTCCAGAAATATGGAGTGTCTCGATAATTATCAGTTTTAGGGCTTCTGTCATTAGACAGAACCAGCCCAGGCAGGTTGCATCTCCATCCTGCCCTAAATGGACATCTTTGTAGTGTCATATATCAGCACCAAGTAACTAAGACAGAAGTTTAGTGGATACTCCTGAAGGAAGGAAAGTGGAAAGCTACAAAAACCTGGCTCAGGAAGCCTACGGGGTAAGTATGGAGCAGGTGCTGCGGTCCAGCAGGTAATGAGATGAACATGGTCCCTGCCCTCATGGAATGTACAATCTGGAAGGAACCATTAAACCCATAATTGCACACAATCCATGAGAAATTCAAATGTGATGAATGTTAGAAGAGGAAGTGGGGTTGTGGTTTGCACATAAATGTGACATCGACAATCAACAGTAGACAGGATTCAGGAAGCAAATGAAATTAATATAAATAATGCAAGTGAACTATCTAATCATCCCATTTAAGGACCCTACTCTTGAAATGGGATGCAAATCATCTCTCTTCTGGTTTGCTTCAGTTTGTATTTTCTAATATTGTGCTGCAAATATTTATTTTTCCTACACAAGACCCTAATAGGGGTATAGTTCTGTGTGCATTGAACAAACTCAAGGTACCACTCACATCATGGATTACATACTTAACACTTCTTGAGGAGCACAACATATTTTCTAGATGTGACGTGGATTTGTTTTTCATACAATCAGGACTCAAAAATGGGCCAGAATGACTATCTCTACTGGAGATAGTTTATTCTCTACTGTCCTAAGAGATTGTTTTTAAGATTATTCTAGTTAATAAATTTTGATACTATGTACTGACTTTAGAACCAAATTATCCATTTTAGTGGAATTCTAGCAAACAAGAGGACATATAAGTGAAATGTGGTCTCTGCTAGACAGACTCCATGTCAAAGGCCATAGGTCTAGGCTTTGGATCAAAATTTAGCTTAAGCTAGGAAGAGAATCCAGGAAAGTACAGCAGGAAGAGGAGGATATTCTGCATATAGATAAGACAGGGGAGTTTGGAGTATGCTTAAGGAACTAACCTTGGGGGAGAGAAAGCAATAGGGACAGAAAGCCTAATTTCCCACCATTTAATCACATCTTAACAAACCTTCAAGGTCTCTTTATGAACCAAGCACCTACTGTCTTCCTGAGTCCTTTATACCCAAAGGAATTCCCTCCTTTTGACTAACCACATTTGCTTTTGTGTGCTCACAAGGCACTTGATCAAATATTGTCATTTCAGTTTAGAAACAATCTCTGATTATCAGCCATAAGCCAAGCACCAAGAACTCTCCTGCATATGGTAATATCATATCCTGTTTCTTGACTTTCCTAAAGTGTTCAGGTGCTGTCCCCTTAAGCAATCTGTATATTCTTTCTGGACAAGACTGTCACTAACTTACTAGTATATTCCTAGCACAGTGTTAGGCTCAGAGTAGATAATAAGCAAAAATGGCATACTGTCACATGCCTCTTATTAGCAAGAAATCTGAGACAGAGGTGTTAAGTGTCATGCCAGAGGTCACACACATAATTACTGACACTACATCTAAAGGACAGACCTCTTATAGAAGGAAAAGCTGGGATTAAATGCAGCTATTTGTTTTTAAAATGTTATCAGGTCCTTTTCATGAAGTGGTTCAGAGAACATTCAAAGACAAAAATGACTGGATTCAACTCCTGGCTTGGTTGTGTGACCTTCAGCAAGTTAATCAATGCAACGATGCCCGTTTCATAATCTGTAAAATGTGGATAATAGTCTGTTAGAAGACTGTAACTTAAGTTATGTGAGCTATTGTTCTTAGGAAAGTTCCTGGTAAATAGAATATATTATTCTATGTTTAATAGAATATTAAATAATGGTTGATAAACAGACTATGCTAATTTACATGTTTTCTCAAATCTGGTTAGTCTCCATTTTTATTAGTTATCACTTAAGGAAGCTACAAACCCACAAACCAGTGGCTTAAAAAAAATAAAGAAGAAAACATAGCCAAGTGCCAGTGTCTCAGGCCTATAATCCTAGCTACTCAAAAGGCTGAGATCTGAGGATCAAGGATAGAAACCAGCCTGGGCAGGAAAGTCTGTGCAACTCTTATGGCCAATTAAGCACCAAAAAAAAAGCAGAAAGTGGAGCGGTGGCTCAACTAGCCTTGAGCAAAAGAGCTCAGGGAAAGTGCTCAAGACTTGAGTTTAAGCCTCAGGATTGGCAGAAAAAGAAGAAAAAGGAGGACTAAGAGGAAGGAGGAAGAAAAGGGGGAGGGCAGAAGAGGCAGAGGGAGTAGGAAGGAAAGAGAAGGAGGAGGAGGAGGGGGAATGGAAAGAGGGAGGGGGAGGAAGGACAGGAAAACAACGGAGGAGGAGGAAGAGGGAGAAGAGGAGGAGAAGGAAGAGCAGGGGTTGGCAATCGCAGCAACAGCAAGGAAAATAGAATTAAATTTCTATAAAGGAATTTTCCAGAGGTATAGAATTCAAGGTTGTATGGAATCTTTATGAAAGCTCACTGTTTTACTATCTATAGGGTATGACTCTTATTTTGATCTTTAAGTAGCTGTTACAACTCTAACATTGACTTCATTCAGACCCATAGGAAGGAAAGGCATCCATGACTCTTTAAGAATCCTACAGGACAAACTTAAATGAATATACATAGACTTTCAGAGAAAGCTGGGGACTACAGATTTTAGAGTCCTGTGTGCAGCTGAAAGTCTGAGTTTTGTTAATAAAAGGATAACAGTGTAGATGAGATGGGTACTGAACATTCTCTCTACTACTGGTCATGATCCAGTCATGTAGCTTGGAAGTAGATTTCAGTACTGTTCAATTTTATCAAGGTTTTGGGGTTCGTAACAAATCTAAGGGCATTTTCCAAGCATAATTCCTCAAGATCCATAACTCTGCCTCTACTTTAATTATTTTGAAAGCATATCCCTCTTAAGGGAAATGTAACTATATGGGCCTGATTCACTCTAAATTATTGAAAAATTGATTTTTTAAAAAGGTGTTTGCTTGCCAAGACTTTTCAACCATTTTAATGAGCTGAAAAAATAAAACCACTAACTCAATATTAGAATAATGTTTTGCCAAAAAAAAAGAAACCAAAACTTAACCCCCAGACTATTCCTTGCATCTACAGATAGATAATCTATCTTTTAGAAGTCTTTGGTTTAGAATAAAAATTAAATATATTCTCATCACTATCATGGCCTATTTTTTAAATGTCTTATTTACTTCATGCTTTTATTACCAAATCTTTGGCAAATAATTCAGGTGGTAGTGACTCCACATGGAAGCATTACTTACTGGTGAATTTTTCTAATCACAAGGATATATATGAAGCTTATAAAAAAATCAGATATTTGCTGAAAGTTCCATTCAAATCAGCATTAAAGTCCTAAACAAATGTACCTTTACTCTCTGGAAAGCTTATCAGATTTCTATTGCATTTTATAGACAGTGATAGTCCAAAAGAAGATACTCTTCTAAGGCCAATGGAAAGAAAGAAGATGATGGAACCAGAGGACCATACTAGAAAAAAACAAAGCAGGAAAGAAAGAGGATTGAAAAGACTTGGCCTTGCATGGTATGATGAGTCAAGAATCCAGTAAGCCAAACGAGTCAGCACTATCCAATGAAAAATGCATGGACTGTCACAACTGAAGATGTAATTTACTGATAACAAAGATGAGCTTTCTTGAGTCAGGTGGGTCAAGTTTCAGATCCTTTACCTCCATCAAATAACTGTGAGACTTTAGGCCAGTTATGCCCTTAATTAGCCTCAGTTTCCATACTTTTATAAAGGGAAATAATAAGACCTTTATTTCACTAGCTGTTAGGAAGTTAATAACCAGATAAATCGGGGGAAAATGCTTGGTAGTGGTCTCTGGCACTTAATACAAACTCAACAAATAATAACCATTATGTGCCATTTCTTTTTCTGCTCATTTTACTGTAGACACCCTCCTTTCAAGAGCTCTACATCTGCCTTCTTTATTTTCTTTAAAAGAAGCCAAAGCTAAAAGTGAAGATGGGGTGGAGAGGACTAATTTGAAATCACCTCCCTAAGGTGTGATAATTTACCTGAAGGTGGAATCATGGAGCAGAAACTGCTTCAGACAACATATAGGCCAAAAATAAAAATAATGTATTTTGGACAAATCTAAGTCTTCATCTTCAAGTTGGAAAAAAATTAAATGGAAGTATTATATACTAAACCAACACAATAAAGAAATACATCAAAAAGCAAAACACAAAAATCAAACTAGATTTAAAAAAACAGTAATTTATGTATGAAGACCATAGGTATAAAAATAAGACTGCTTGGATAAAGATTAAATTTATCATCACAGATCCCAGAAAAGAGTATTTTATTCTTATAACTTCACCTTAACAATGGTTTATAGGAATATCTCAGTTATGGTCCAGCAGAGCCTTAACCATGCTTTATTTATCTCTATCTACCACAATACCTGTCATATGATATGATATCCACAAAGTAGCACTTCTATTTTTATTGGTTGTGAGGCTTAAACTCAGGGCCTGAGAGCTGTCCCTGAGCTTTTTTGCTCAAGGCTAGCCCTCTACCATTTTGGGCCACAGCTCCACATCTTGTTTTTAGGTGGTTAATTGGAGATAAGTCTCATGGCCTTTCTTGTCTGGGCTCGCTTTGCACATCAATCCTCAGATCTCAGTCTCCTGAGTAGCTAGGATTACAAGCATGAGCCACAAGCGCCCTGCTCAAAGTAGCACTTTTGACCATCCAACAATATAGAAAATTAATAACGTTAGTCATTAGTGTCTGATCACCCAGTATCTAACAACTAGAAGATAACTGAGAGATCACCTACTCTAATGAGCAGCAAAGTATGGCTGTGGAGCATCACCAGAGAACTTAGTAGAAATACCATTTCTCAGACCCTTGCCCAGGATTTCTGGTTCTGAAATTAATGAGGGCATAAGTTCACTAAAACCCTCTAGGTGGTTCTAATGATAAATTCAATCTCTTTAGTTTATAGAGAAGTTCTTTTTCCAAAAGCAACTTTTATAATTTCTAGATATAAAAGTGCAAAATTTAGCAGTTCTCTTTTGTTAAATTTATCACTTCTTAGTTGTAAATAATTATGACTTTATTTCACCTCTCTGAGATTCAGTTTCTTTATCTGCAAAATGAGAATAATACTGTTTAATGGCATCTATAATAATTAAATGATACTAAAAGATACAGAATATGCATAGAGACAACCACATAAATGTGTAAAAAATCACATATACCCATTATATATATATATATATATATATATATATATATATATATATATATACAAATCACATATTTTTCACACACAGAAACATGTGCATATAAAACTGTAATTCTGTTGGAAAAATAAAATCAAAATTCTTATACCCCTAAACATACATATATAAAACCTTATAAAACCAGGTTATTTTTGTAGGGAATGAACTTGCTTGAATATAAAAACATTTGTCCATGATTCATTAAGTGTGCTTGAGGTTAGAATTTGCTACCATGAAGGCTGTAGGCTTCACTTAAGATTTGTGTTGGCAAACCCGCAGGAAGTTCTAACATCAGGCTGCATTTTGAAACTATTCCAAAGTGACCTAAGCCATTAAAAGAGGACTCAGCTGGTGATAAAAGGATCCTGGTAAACATGAACATCAACTTGACAAACACATTCGTTTGGAGACATATAACCCTTGGTCTGCACCCCTATAAACAGAATTTTCAGAATAGTTTAGTGTACCCAAGAGAGTGTGGATCTTGTTCACCATCTGGTTACGAGGGCCAGTGTTCTTCTTGTACTTACATAGCTGGGCTGATGATGGCATATAGAAATAAATCAATTACACTGGCCAAGAAGCAGTTAGCAAAGACCTAAACTAGAATTCACAACATTAGGAAACAGGATCTATAAAACAGATTTTTTTCCTATCAGTTTTTACAAGATACTCTGTGAAACAGAGCCAAACACATATATGTTCCCATGGGCAAACACATGTTTTTCATATGCACAGAGCCGAGATAAAATGGTGAAGTGTACCCCTTGAAAAGCTCCTATCTTACCAAATGAAAAATCTTTTGAGTTCAGGTTCTTGCTTAGCCTGTTAGCTTTATAAATATGAAACCAAAAGTATTGATAATGTATATAGGCATGTCTGAGCTGAAACACTGAAAGGGTTTGCCATCAAGCAAACAGAGTTCATGGGAATCTATGCCTGGAGACTTCCAGGTTGATAGTTAAACAGACAACAGTATCCCAAGGTAAGTTGGTGACTCACTTTTGCAAAATTGTTTTCCTGGTGTGCACCTTATTACACACATACACTTCTACTTTCCTCTTGGCTCCCCCATGTCCATGTTTCTGCTGAGGAGAGGATATGGAAAGAAACAGAATGAGCATTCTGGAAAGAATATGGATTGCACACAGAATCGCAAACAGAAGAAAACCCAGATTGGAGCTCTAGTGGACAGACTGGCCCAAGTTATGTAAACTTCTAGGCATGAGTTATCCTGTCTATAAAATGGAATAAATGTCTCCTCTATTCCTTTCTGAGTACTAACATTCTAAAATTTTTTTTTAATTTAAGGAACTCTCTAGACCATTTTCATAGTTAAAACCTTTAAACAGTCCCCACTAACCTAACACATTGTTTTCTAAACATTTTGATTGTCATCAACAAAAAGACTTCGGCAAAGATTCCCGACATGCCTATTTCTTATTTAACAAACTATTACGTTGCAAATCATGCACTGCTGATTTTGTTGATACTGGGGTTTGGCTCAGGGCCTTGCACTTGCTAAGGTGGGTATTTTACCTCTGAGGTATACCCTAACCACCCCCCTCCTTTATTGGCACTGGTTATTTTTGAGGTAGAGTCTTACTTCCTGCTCAGGCATGTGCCTTGACCCCCAACTTGCCTATTTTAGGCTTCTTACAAAAAGTCTAAATGAGATGGAGGCTACAACACCATGCTCAGCTTTTTTTCCATTGAAATGGAGTCTTGTAGTCGTTTCTGCTTATCCTGCCTCAAACTGGATAAACAGAAATTTGAAAGAGTGAAGTAAAAATGAAGATAATCTGGGTGCTGGTGGCTCCTGCCTATAATCCTAGTTAATCAGGAGGCTGAGATTTAAGGATTGTGGTTCAAAGCCAGCCTGGGCATGAGAGTGTGTGAGACTCCTATCTCCAATAAACCAAAAGAAAACCGGAAGTGGCGCTGTGGCTCAAGTGGTAGAGCACTAGCTGTGAGCTGAAGAGCTGAGGGACAGCATCCAGGCCCAGAGTTCAAGCCCCATGAACTACAATGGAGGAGGAGGAGGAAGAGGAGGAGGAGGAGGAGGAGGAAGGTAGAATTACTTTTTTTTCTCTATACCCAATATACATTTTGCTTGATTTTAGCTGGGAAATGAAAGCCTATTTGGAGACTTCTGATATATAGAATAAAGTCTAAGCTTCTCAACATTGCACAAAATAACATTATTTCACTACTCAGTTCTTCTGGAAAACTGCAATATGACCTCTGAAGGTTTTCTTTTTCTAATTTCTCTCATTCAGTGAATATACCCCATGGCAGTGAAATGGAGGCTGAAGAGACTGGGTAAGATCCCAGGAGTAACATCTTGAGAACAAAGCAGATTCAGTTAACATATACACATGTTTCCTTTTTCTCTTGTCTTTCTTTGGCCTAGAACATAGATTTGAACTGGAGGGAATACCATGAAACCATAAAGGGAGGTGAGGACAATGGGGTGCAGAGAAAAGAAATAAGAGATGACCAGAGATTGAAGGACAAAATAGTGCCAGATGAGGAGGCCATGGTGGAAACCCTCACCACACAAACAGCTCTTAAGAGCACTGGGAAGATTTGGGAAGGTTGGGCTGGTAGGCCTGAGGATTTGATTTTCATTATAAAATCCATGCAGGCATCCGGTGTAATCCTAGCTACTTAGGAGGCTGAGATCTGCGAATTTCAGTTCAAAGCCAGCCCAGGCAGGAAAGTCCATGAGAGTTTTATCTCCAATTAATCACTAGAAAACTGGAAGTGATGCTGTGGCTCAAGTGGTAGAGCGCTGGCCTTGAGCTGAAGAGCTCTGAGAGAACGCCCAGGCCCAGCCCTGAGACAGGAGAGAAAGAGGAGAGAGGGAGAGAGAGAGAGAGAGAGAGAGAGAGAGAGAGAGAGAGAGAGAGACAGACAGACAGACAGACAGACAGACAGACAGACAGACAGAGAGACAGACAGACAGAGAGACAGAGACAGAGACAGAGAGACAGAGACAGAGAAAGAGAAAGAGACAGAGACAGAGAGGGAAAGAGAGAGAGAGAGTATCAATGCAGGCTAGGATATGCAGAAAGGAATAGACTGTAGTTTCCATTCTGTGAGAAGTGCCTAGATTCCTGTTGACTCGTCAATGTGAAAGATCATGGGAACAGAGACGTGGTAGTATTTACAGGTGGACAGAGTTCATCCTACAACTAACAGCATTTGGTAACTGATGAGAGATGAGGGATAAAGAAGATGATAGTGTTAAGGGCTTCCAGAGCAGGCTGGCATGAGGGAGGTTCTGTGCATTAACATTATAACTGTATAAAACAAAATAAGATACCCAAAGAAAAACCCTTTTCCTCTCAGCTTGCTACAAGAATAATGAGGAAGCTGGGAGGAAATTGTACCATATAGAATAGGACTGTTATAAATTTATGGCCCAGTCCACAGGGCTTTCAATGGGATTCACTATCCACACTTTGTCATTATACACTCCCTCCTCTAAACCTCTATTTCAAGGAATATTTATTTTTTCCAGACTAGTTTGTATATGCTAGCTTTTCTTAGAACATTTCATAAAACTTATAACAAGTAGGCAAAGGCAAAAATCAGGTAAAAGGGATTAAATAGTAAATAAAAGCAAAGATGGGAACAAAAGGAATTGAACAGGAATTAATAGTTAGGACTCACTGCCCATCACAGATGAATCTCAGATTTGTGTGTGTGTGTGTGTGTGTGTGTACGTGTGTGTGTGTGCACGCGTGCACCAGTGTATGTGTCTGTTTGTGTGTGTGTGTGTGTACGTGTGTGTGTGCACGCGTGCACCAGTGTATGTGTCTGTTTGTGTGTGTGTGTGTACGTGTGTATGCACGCGTGCACCAGTGTATGTGTCTGTTTGTGTGTGTGTGTGTGCGCACGCACCAGTGTATGAGTGTGTGTGTGTGTGTGTGTGTGTGTGTGTGTGTGTGTGTGTGTGTGTGTGCCAGTATGGCTTGAACTTAGGGTCTGGATGCTGTCTCTGAACTTTTTTTGCTCAAGGCTGGTGCTCTGCTACTTGAACCCCAGCTCCACTTCTTCCTACTTGGTGTTTAACTGGAGATAAGAATTTCAAGTGCTTTCCTGCCACTGCTGGCTTCACACCTTGATCCTCAGATCTCAGCCTTCTGAGTAGCTAGCTTAACGTACAGAAGCACCTGGCTTTGTTCTTTTTTTTTTTGTTTTATTTTATTGTGAAAATACCATACAGAGGGGTTACAATTACATGAGCAAGGTAATAAGTACATTTCTTATCAAGCATTGTTGTCTCCTCCTTTGTTTCCCCTTCTCATCCCTTCCCATCTACCCCCAGTACTCACATCAAAGCTGGGAAGGGGAAGAGAAGGAAGAGGAGAACTAGGATGGGGAGGGAAAGGAGGTGGGAGGGGAAGAAAGTAAAGGGAGGCTAAGCCAAACTAAGCTAAATTAAAAACAAAAAAACACCTCAAAACACTTTGGGTACTCAGATGAGACACAACTTTTCTTGGGAGTGGTTTCTGTCTGAGGTCACTAAAATCACCAGGCAGAGGCGTTACTTTCCCCATGAAGCCCTTACAGGTTAAGCAACTTGCTTGATTTTAGTTGCTCAGCTAGTACACGGCAGGGACATGTTGCAAACTCATGTCTATCTGGCTCCAAAACCATGCTCTTTCCATTATCCCAAAATGCAACTGAAAAAAGAAATGTTCCTTCCCCCAGGAGCCCAAGTCAACAACAGATCTCAGTGTGCAATGCCCCCTAATAGAAAAAGACATTGCAAAAATCTTCTTCTGCATCTTAAGATTCCTCAGCAGTTTCTATACTTTCAGACAAATGCACAGTTCATAGCAGAGAAGAGGGGGAGGGGAGGGTGGAACATGAAGTATTAATAAACACTGCAAAATCATTACCTCGTCCTTTAAGTAGCTTTGAAGTAAGGGCAGTGTGGAGAAACACTGTAGGAGGTTTCTTCCCCCTCCTAGCAGATTGTATCTTTCAATAGCTAAATGGGTATGAAAATTTAACGAAATTTTTAATGTACTTCTAGGTTTTATGATACCACAAAGAGATCATCTTTGTTCTCCCCGCCACAAAACACAAGGGTGGCAGGGAAGGCGGGTCCGTGACTCATCACCTCCTCATGCCCACAGAAGCTGTCTGAGCACAGGCAACCTTCTGTGATCAATAGGGTTCATGAAATGCAGCATTTGCCAGCAAATCCTGGAGAAAGCCATTAGTCAACCAGTGACCCTAACCTGACCACAGCAGCCCTCCGATATGGATTCTCAGAAAGGTTAGCCCATTCTGAGAAACTAAAGGTCACAGGTATCTCTAAGTCAAAACCCACAGAACACAGTGAGGGACACTACAGAGGAGCGGAGGGAAGGTCACTCCAGACACTGAGCTCACCACCTTATCAACTTTGTGATCAAGAAGATCTAAGAAGAAGAGCTATGACCTGTCACATTCAATGCAGAAGGCTGGTTATGGACAAGGGCTGCTTTTTAAGAACATTGGATTAACAGACCTCTAAATGGATAGGGATAATGGCATAGGGTCAGATGTCCAGCTAGGAGAAAAAAAAAGCAAGTCGTCAGTTAATAATTTTCAGAAAAAGCAATCGGGGGCAGGGGGGAGCAGGTTTCCTACATTTTGAGCTGTAGATTGCAATGAGATTAAAACACGTGAATCTTTGCAAGTATCATTCTGTGCATTCCTTCCCAGCATTCCACAGGAGAGCCATCTTTGGTCTGCTCTCTACCACTATTTCAGGGAAAGGGAAAACGAACAAGAGAGGCACCCCTTACCACTTGTGATGGACAGCAGTTCACTCCAGAGGAGTGACACACTCTGCTGTCACACCAAGTGAGTTTAGACTCTTGAACCAGGATTTACTACTATTTTCAATTTGGGAGGTAATTTCACAAGGTTAGATAAACCCAAACTGTTCAACTGTTTCTTGTACTGATTAGAGCTAAATGATCTATTTCATGCAGGCCAATTTCCTATAGGTATATGGCGTTGTGTCAGTAGCCATTGCAAATGTGAGGTCCACATGGTTGCAGTTACAATCAATCTAGGACTAGGGCTTTTACTGACTGATTTTGAGCATTTTAGCTCAGATTCAAGAGGCTGTGCAGCCTCATGATCAGATTTGTAGTTTCTGGACACAATCTCTGGCATTGTTACATATGATCTAGAGCAGCTTATTCAACCTTTTGGTGCCTCAGTTCTCTCATGAGAAAAATGAATATAATAGTACTACATGGAGTGGTTAAAGGGATTCAATGAGTTGATATTAATAGGCATCTAGAAGCAATTGGCACATAATCCATAATACATAAATGTTTCTTCTCAATCACCATTGAGAAGCTACATTTTTCCCATCTGTATACAATTTTAAGAAGAAGACATGGATATAAATTTATCCCTGATTAAAAAAATACAACTTGTTAATTTTAGCTAATCTTTCTGATAATCTTCTATTGTTTATTAATTATTTTGTTATCAATTGATTGTGCTGATACTGGAGCTTAAACTCAGGCATGGTCACTGGCCCTTAACTTTTTCACTCAAGACTACCACTCAACCATCTGAGCCACTTTGGGGATAAGAGTCTCAAGGGTTTCGTGCCTGGACTGACTTTGAACTACAGTCCTCAGATCTTCAGCCTCCTGAGTACCTAGGATTACAAGCATTAGCCACTGGTGCCTGGCAATCTTCAAATATTTTAAAGAATTTTATTCAATGTATTATCTATGGTTGTCTGTTCTGCATCATTCATTTATACATTTAACCAGCAAGCCTTCTATATCTTTATCTAAGATGCTGATTGAAAATATTGACAAGGGTAAGTTAAAATGCAATGGCATGTTTTAGACTACCACAGGCTCATGAGGGAGTGAGATTTAATCCTTTAGCTATGGTCTTTGAGATAGTTGCTCACTTGAGAATACATATGAATGGGTCATTCAGCTCAAAGATCTCTATTTTGTCTAGCAGGGAACTGTAAGAAATTTCTCAAAAATGCATGGCACACATGGTACGTTTCTTGTATGCTGTTTTATTGATCTACCAATAACACTCAAAATTCTAACAAGTATTCAAAGATAGTAAGTTTCTATTGTGTCAAGAAGCATAAATAATGCAAGAATAAGGCGAGACCAACTAGTTAAAAGTGCTAAGAAGAAAATACAGCAACACTGCTGGCATGTAAAGGAGTATTATCTCTGTGGTAAGGCAAGGCTCTCATCTTCACATTAGGGCTAAGATCTGAGCAAAGACAAAGAGAGAGAGACGTGGTTATTCTGAGAAGAGCCATTCAGAGGGAGGGCACAGCTAATGAAAAAACTATAGGCACTAGAAATGTTTAGAGACAAAAAAAAAAAAGGCTAGTATGGTTGAATGCTGAACATATGGTGGCAGAGTAAGAAATTCAATCAGAGAGAGTTCCTTTAACACTTTTTTGAATATGGCAAGGATCTTAGATCACCACACACATGGACACACTCACACACATGGACACACTCACATATATACACCCCACAGGAAGGACACTGCAGAGATTTATGTAGGAGAGTACGATAATCTGACTTACATTTTTAAAATATCATTCTGGAAAATGGATTATCAAAGGGAAGAAAAGAAAGAGGCTAGCAAATTAATCCAGCAAGGGACTCAAGATACTTTGAACTAGGTCAGTAACACTAAAGAGGGATAAGGATATCTAATTTGGGGTCCATTTTGGAGCAAAGTACAAAGGACCTGTTGATGAGCAGATATCAAGCTGTAAGAGAAAAAAAAGCATTACGAATGATTTTTCAGGCCTGGGTCCTCATCAACAGAGAGAACTGAGGGAACTTTTACCAAGATAGAGAATACCAAAAACAAAAACAAAAAAAGTATGGTCAGTCATTGGTTTGTGAGGACAGAGAACAACTCAGAAACTCAACCCAATCTCTCTACTTATGCATCAATCATACATGTGCATTTGATGGTGTTGTTATGTGAAGCAGACAGCCTTAAAATATTAACAGCTAGTTGAGGAATCAAAAGCAGATAACAAGAAGATTCTACTGAAGCTTGGACAATGTACCAACAATCTAGCCAGGGAGAGGGTTGCAAAGAAAAGAATTCAAGGAAAGGCAATACCTGAGGTTAGATAGCATGACTTATTCATAATAAACTGGGTTCATCTTAATAACATTTCCTTTCACAAGTGCATGCTTAATACTCAAAACAGATCCTGTCTATCATCATGGTCATAGGTTAATAGACCAAACTTACTGGGACAGTGATGCCCATTTTCTGTATGTGAGAAGCAGTTCAGTTTTACTCCATGGGGCCACAAAATCACATCTGCAACTTATTTTCTTGCTTAGGGATGTCTAGCTGGCATGCCAATATAAAATTAACTAAGATGCTCAAAATACTCTCGTAGGTTTCCTATTTCTCAACCACATTTGGTCTTAATGAAGCTACTTCTCCCAGATCACTGGCCACATAGGAAAAGTCCAGTTACTACATATGTACAGATGAAGCCTGGACAACAGATTAAGTAACTTTTCAGTGCGTAGTCCCATTTCCATGATTGTACCTTAACTGGTATAAAGGTGTTTAAAAGGGTCAAGCAGAAGAGCTGGCATAAAATAGTCAAATGGCCCCCAGACATGGGAGTCAGAAGACCTGTTTCTGGTACTAGCTATATCACTATAGTGCTATAAGGTAAAGCAAATCAATCTTACGTCCCTGAGTCTCAGTTCATGTCCGTAAATTAAGGGCATTGGAGTGGCATCTCTATGTTTCCTTTCAACTCTGCAACTTGCTATTTCTCTAGCAGGAGAAAGAGAATTTGAGAGTTCAGCTCACTTCTGGGGACTTACAATCATCTTCCAGAAGCCACCATGAGTAAAGGAGCAGTTCCATAAAACTTCAGGGATAGCAAAGCTGCCATATTGTAGTCATCACTGTTCCCCAATCCCCTTGGCTCTCCAGAGCTATTCCTGAAAGGGAGGGCTGCTGAAGTGGTACTGCTAGGAATGTTGGAGAGGGAGCCCAGGGTAGAACAGTGTTGAGGGAATGAATATTCCTGAGTCCAGGTGCCAAAGTACACTTACAAATAAAAAGAGCCCGGGAAGGAAAGTCTGTGAGATTCTTATCTCCAAAAAACCACTACAAAACCAGAAGTGCCACTGTGGCTCAAGCGATAGACCACTCACCTTGAGCTGCAGAGTGCAGGGACAGCGCCTAAGCCCAGAGTTCAAGCCCCATGATCAACAAAATAAAATAAATAAATAAATGAGCAACATTTCTTTTTTTTTGGGGGGGGTCCAATCTTGGGACCTGAACTCTGGGCCTGGGCGCTGTCCCTCAGCTCTTCAGCTCAAGGCTAGCACTCTACCACCTGAGCCACAGCACCATTTCTGGCTTTTTTTCTGTTTATGTGGTGCTGAGGAATCAAACCCAGGGCCTCATGCATGCAAGGCAAGCGCTCTACCACTGAGCCACCTTCCCAGCCCCAAGAGCAACATTTCTATAAGCTATATAAACCACACTTTTCTGGGATATCTGATATCCCAGGTTCAGCTTCACTACCAAGATTTATATAAGGAAGGTAGCTAATAGATAGTGTATATAATTATTAAAAAATGGGTTTGGGATACACACACATGCGTGTGCACACACACACACACACACAGATTGAAGTTACAAAACTCCTTTAACACTACCTGTCACTATGGGTTTTATTTGTAGTATTGGTAAAAGTAGTAACTAGAAAGAGCTCTTAAAAGAAATGGAGCAAATTTTGTGGAATGTCTTACCAGCGATCAATCTTCAAGGAATGATAGGAAGTCCCACTAGAAACTGGTGTCCTGTCCACTCTCCTACCTCTACCCACCTGTCCTTCTTCATCCAACCTATTCCCCAAGAAGATATAACAGTCAATCATTCATGGACACCTTGTACTCTTCTCCATATGTAAGCCATTACTGATAGCATCTTCTGCTGTGGAAGTTACCTCCCTTCTTTAGCTAGTAAAATGCCACTCAGGTTTTTAAGACAAATATAATTTATCAACTTATGAGAAGATATTTTCAATACCATTGCCATCATTGATGTCTTGCTCACTTCTCCAGAGAATGGGGCATCCCAAAACACACTGAAAACCTTGAGGATATGATTTTTTTTTAATTTACCCAACTCCACCCTCAGAAATAAGATCTTCTAGGCGATAGATCAAGAGGAATTCATCTTTATATTTATTTTACGTACTAAGCTTACTTAGCACAAGGCACCTGAGAGGCACTCTGTACATGTGACTGGCTGCAATGACACATGTCCAATTAGATCACTAACTGGCCTGGAGCCCTCTGGGCCATTCTCTCATGTGAGGCAGAAGTCTGACAGTAAAAGGTAAAATAAGGTCGTGCGATAGTCAGAGAATACATACTTGTTTTCAAATTTGAGGAAGACCTTGTGATATAGTTTGGATAGGAATAAGAGTATTGGGAAAGATCAAAGTCTTATGAAGCAGGGAGGAGGCAAAGCCCAACCCAAACCACTCATGGGAGGGACTCACTCAGGACACAGGCGATGGTGGTGTACAGTGCTCCAAATAAACTAGACAAAGCTGGAAGTAACCATAGGCAAAAGTTCAGACTTCCCCTGCATCAGGTGACATAAGGATAAAATAGAAACACTCAGTAACTCTTGAAGGGCAGAATAGTAACATTGAACTGCATGGCTTGTTTGCAACAAATGAAAATGAACCTCACATTCTAAAGAATGAACAGAGGAGTCCTTGTAAATACATCAAGTTCTTTTCGGAAATTAAGAACAATAGGCCTCATTTGTGGTCATTTGGGTAAATGCCCAGGAGTGGGATTACTGGGTCATAGAGAAGCTCTATGTTTAGTCTTTGGAGAAACCTCCATACTGCTTTCCAGACTGGTTGAACCAATTTACATTCCCACCCAACAGTGTAGTAGCATTCCCTTTTGGCCACATCTCCACCAGCATCTGTAATTATTTGTTTTCTTGATAATGGCCATTCTAACTGGGGTGAGGAAGAATCTCAATGTAGTTTTGATTTGAATTTCTTTTATGGCCAGCGACATTGAACATTTCTTCATGTGTCCATTGGCTATTCTTAGTTCCTCTCCACAGAAGCCCACTTATGAATGGGGTGGTTGTTTCTTTGAGGATTTGTTATTGAGAGGTTTAATTTTTTTGAGTTCTAGGTATATTTTTGATATGAGGCCCTCTCTGTTATATAGCTAGTGAAGATCTCCCCATCTGTGGGCTTTCTATTTATTATGCTATTTATGTCCTTTGCTATGCAGAAGCTCTGCAGTTGAATGGATCCCATTAACAAGGCCACACTAAAACTACCAGCACAACTATGTTCACTGCAGCATTATTAACCATAGCTAAGATATGGATCAGCACAGATGCCTCTCAGTAGACAAATGGATAAAAAAAATGTAGTATATATACACAATGGAATTATATGCTTCAATCACAAGAATGACATCATTCCATTTGTAAGAAAATGGAAAGACTTGGAAAAAATCATATTAAGTGAAAAAAGCCAGATCTAAAGAAACAGGCTTCCATAGTTCATCTCATCTTGTAATAATTAGTGTATGTCTAGGACAGTACTAGCAGAGGAAGGATCACAATAGCTCAATATCTATGTATAAATGACCATAAAAAATAATGCTAATCGAAAAGAACTCTGAAACATGGAAACAGAGGTTTGTTGTTGTTGTTGTTTTGGTACTGTGTGAAGTTATTTCTTTTTACTTTCTTTTTTTTTCCCTTTGGTTTATCCCCTGTTATCACTTTATTTTGATACCCTGTGTCTTGGATATACATTTATATGAATTGGGGAGAGAAGGGGGATAACAAAATGGTAAGACAAAAAAACAAAGGGTAAACAATGTAACAGCGATACTCATAAGATAGTGTGTTGGAAATCAACTTTACAAGTTGTCAGGGGAGAAGAGGAGTTGGGGAGAGGGAAAGTAGGAGAAAAGGAGGGAGGGAGTATCACTGTTCAACAAGAAATGTACTCATCTCCTTGCTTATGTAACTGTAACCCCTCTATAATCACTTTTATAATAAAATAAAATTTTATTTTAGAAAAAAACTTTTCCAAGACAATGTCAGATAATATCCGTATTGTGCTGAGATAGAGAATGATTTCTGATGATAAAAGACAATGCACAATAAAGTGATTCATAAATTTAAAAAAGAACAATAGGCACTAATAGATTGCACATTATTTTATAAAACCCTCTCCTATAGATGGCATCGGTAAGTTCAGGTTTCTAACTCTGGCCATGATTCACATTGATCCCATGAGGGGATTTTCTCCTTTTTCCTCCAAGGTAGATAAAAGTGGACAGGAACCCCCCCCCCCCATCTTTTGTTTCTCTAGTGTTACTTACTCCATCTATAGGAAGAGTAATCACTTAGATGATATGTAAGATCTGAAAGAATGAAACACTATGGGGCAGGATGTGGCCATATCCTAAACACTGAGTCAATGCAAGCTTGAAATTTGTCTCTTGTTGATCTGCCTATACTCAGGCAAGTGATTCTGAGATCACAGACAAAGCAGATCAAATGAAGCTTATTTTAGGCCAGTATAGCTAGATTTAGTTTGCCTGTGCCCCAGGTTCTTTACCTGCCATTCAGTGGTATAATCAATATCCTACAGATCTCAAGGTCTAGTCTCATTGCAAATAGAAGTGGGAGACCACCATGACTCAAAGCAGAATCAATATTATACTATGGCTTGGGTGGTTCTGGGAATTATTCTCAATCAGTTAAAACTCACTCATACACCATCAATGGTAAATACTGGTACATTTGTGTGTACAATCATATTTGTAATTAGCCAATATTTTTCACTTGTGCTTTTAAGGCTACAAGACAAAAATATCTAAAAGGCAGCATCAATTACAATAAATTTTATTTTACTCAACAGAAAAGTAAATTTCCCAACCTTCCTATAATAAGTTGTCGTTAAATATTTCCTGCCCAACAGAATGGTGAGACAAAGGACAAGGGAGAAACCAATACAACAGCGATATACACAAGAAAACATGTTGTAAATGAGCTGTACAACTGGGGGGGGGGGAGAGATAGGGGGAGGGAAAGTAGGAGAAAAATGAGGGAAGGGGTAACAAGTTTGATAAGAAATGTATTTACTACAGTACTTATGGAACTGTAACTTCTCAGTACATCACCTTGACAATAAAAAGTTAAAATAAATAGATAAATAAAACATAAAATAAATTTTACAAAAAAAAAATTCCTGTCCTGGCCAGGTGCCAGTCACTAATACCAGTAATCCTAGCTCTAAGAAATCTGGTCATACTACACATAGAGCTCCCCTATGGCCTAGCAATCCCACTTTGGGGGCATTTACCCATATGAAATCAAACAAGGCCATATTAAAGCTACCAGCACAACTATGTTTATTACAGCATTATTCATCATAGCTAAGATATGGAACCAACCCAGATGCCCCTCAGTAGATGAGTGGATCAAGATAATGGAATTCTATGCTTCCATCAGAAAGAATGACACCACCCTATTTGATAGGAAATGGAAAGATGAAAAAAAATCATATTAAGTGAAGTAAGCCAGTCCCAAAGAAATTTAGGTCCCATGGTTTCCCTTATTTGCAATAATTAGTATACATATAGGGTGATCTTATTAGATGAGCTGAAAAGTTCAGACACTATGTATATATGATCATATAAAATGATGCTAAGTGAAATGAACCCGAAGGTATGGACACAAGAGGTCTGTCTTTGATGTTGTTGTTTTAAATGTACTATGTGATTTTGGTTGTTTCCTTTGTATGTTCTTCCTTCTATGGTTTATCCTCTGATGTCACTGTACTTGATTTTGGTACCCTGCATCTTGTATATACATTTGTCTAATCTAGGGAGGTGAAGGGGAATAACAAAACGGTAAAACAAGGATACAGGATGGCCCGTTACAAGAAACCCACAGGACAGTATATTTGAAATGAACTGTACAGCTTCAGGTGGGGGTGGGGTGGGGTGGGAAGGAGTGTGGGAGGTGGAAGAGGGAAGGGATAGTGGGCCAACAACAAAGGAAGGGGTAACAATGATTGACAAGTAATGTACTCGTTGCCTTACCCCTCTCTACAGCATCTTTACAAGAAAATTAAATTAAAAAAAAGAAATCTGGTCATAAAGCTTCCCTATGACCCAGTCATACCATTCCTGGTCATCTACCTAGAACACAACAAGCCAGGATAGCATAAAGACACTTGAACACCTGTGTCCATTGCTATACGATTCACAATTGCCAAGTTGTGGAAACAGCTAAGGTATCCTATAATAGATGAGTAAATCCAAAAAATGTGGTACATACATACAATGGAATTTTACACAGCCATTAGAAAGAATAATATTATGTTCTTTGCAGGGAAATGGATGGACCTAGAACAAATCATGTTAAGTGAGGTAAGCCAAGTTCAAAGAGACAAAAAGCACCTATTTTCTCTCATATGCAGAAGCTAGATCTAAAATACACTGGGACCTGATAAATTATCCACATCTCTAGGCATTCATACAGAGTAAGATCTTAGGAGAGGGAAAAGAAAAGTATAATAACTATGTGCATCTCATCATACAAAAAAAATTATAGAAATGAACTCCAGGAAACAGAAATAAGAGGTTTCTTTCTTTGATGCTGTTTTCATTTTCTTTTCTGTATCCTTGTTCGTTATATGTCTTTGGGAGGGTGAGGAGAAGCACAGAAATGGAGGGTTCAAGGTAAACAAATGAAGCAGTGGTACTCACTGGACACTATGTTGAAATGATCTATACAAGTTGTGGTGGGTATGGGGGAAAACTTAGAGACAGAGAGAAGGAAGGGGTGACACTGTCCAAAAGAAATGTACTCCATACCTGATTTATATAACTATAACCCTTCTGTACATCATCACCTTTATAATAACAATAAAAGAAAAAAATAAAAAAGAATGGGGTTGGATTTAGGCAATAACTCTGCTATACTTTCATAGGAGTATCTTCTTAAATAGAAAGTGCTAGTGAAAGATTATTATGAACACAGAATTGATGTCAGAAATTTGTTAGGTCTCTTTCACCTTCCACTATCATTTAACTTAAAGAATCCATTGAAATTCCATTAAGTGTTAAAACAATAAAAGCCAAGACAGAATTTACTTAACAAATCCTTCATTCACATACATATTCACTCACTCAACAAATATATCATTGGTGTCTATAACATGCCAGGTAACTGTATCCATGGTGTCTAATGCCTAAAATATAGTCTCAGAGGGGAGAGAAAACCATTTTTAAAAAGGCAGCCTCTGTTCCCCTCAATAATGTATCTTCTTCCATGTATAATTTATATGCATTTCTGCTTCTCTCTGAATACTCAGTAATTCGATCTATTCAGGCCTTATATTTCTTGTTTTCCTGACTTCCTAAATCCAAAATAATGAATGAGCTGTAAGGTAACACTGAATTATTTTACATAATGAAATCCTATAATGCAAACAACTACTCTATATTTCAGCCATCTTATACATATGAATTTTCATGAACTGTCCTACCCCAATAATATACCAAAGCGTGCTTTTCCCAGGAAGTAAAAGCAACTGGGACATGCCGGAAGGGAGGCTGGATAATCGATTAGAACAGGTGGGATGTTGCTTATCTTCCTAAGGGTCCTCTCTCCTTGCTGATGTCTTCCTTCCTGTTCACTTTTGATAGATGTATAGGATTAAATAGGTAACCTGGGAATGATTCACATGGGACTGAAGGTAAAAATTTATTGAAATAGATCATTTTATTGGACTATAGGTGGATAATCTCTTACCCACTCTCCACAAAACATGCAGAGAGAGAGAGAGAGAGAGAGAGAGAGAGAGAGATAGGTTTGAGCTTCTTCCATTAATTCTGAATACTAAACCAACTAGGAATTTAATTGTAAAGAAATTTCCTGGTATATTCTTTTCATTCAGTTATTTTATGTCTTATTTTGCACAGTGTTCTCAAACCAAACTATCAAGTACTTCCTTGGAAGAGCAGAAGGTAGCAGCTTTGAAAACTTACATGTAGTTACTTAAAACACTGTAAATTTCCCTTGTCCTTGAAATGCACTATATAAATATTGCATTTGATCCTTAACTTACACTTCATAAATAATTTATATCAAAAATATTCTTCCATAAGACCATCAGTTGCTGAGGTGTTCAGTTTTCGGGGAAAGCATTTATTTACTGCATGAGCCGAGAAGGCTGGTAAAGACTTGGCTAAAAGCTCCACATGGAGCAAATTATGGTAATTGTATTAATGCTCCAGTCCACCACACTCAGTGCTCAAATCTGCTAAAAGGTTTTGTGCTATATTGCTCACATTTTGATGAGCAATGAGGCCACTGGAAATATTTAACACTTTATAGGGAGACTTCCGAGATTCATTTTACATAGTTCCAAGAATTACAGACAATGTCTGGAAGGGAGCGAGGAGTTTCTGAACATCAAACTGAGAGTAAATATCTTTTTAAATGTTTTCTGCTTTGGGTTCAGATTGAAAATCTAAGCTCAAGTAACCAGAAATGAAAATCAGGGGAAGATCACACAATTAATTTTGATGAATGAGTATGTTTTAATCCATGTACGGCAATATTCTGGTTAATGATATGCCTCCTTAGGACATCCATTAAAAATCCATTAACTTAACAGGCAAAATCTAATAAAGTTACTCTGGAAATTTTCTGCCAGATTAACATTATGGACTTTTAATGAACATTTCTTTAGGTATTGCCCTATTAGCAGAGCTAATATACTAATCAAACATGTGTCTTGTATGCAGAGGAAAGAGGAAAATGTTGAAAAGGCAAGAGGTTAAAGGATCTGAAGAGAAACCAGAGTGTGAGGAAAATGGTAAAATAATCAGAAAATCAAAGCCCACAAATGGTACTGCTACAATCATAAAAATCCTTATAGATTTTCAAAACAAAATAGATCAGCTCCCAGAAGCATGAATCTATCTTCCTATTAATCAAAGAATAATAAGGCCATAAAAATGTGTTATGCCCTCTGTTAGAACTGGGAATATAAAAGCAAATAAGTGAAAAACCTCTTGTTCAAGACTTTACAATTTACTATAAAATCAAGATATATAAGCAGGTACAGCTGTTCAGCCATGGTTCTTGCCTGTAATCCTAGCTACTCAGGAGGCTGAGATCTGTGGATCATGGTTCAAAGCCAGACAGGCCAGAAAAGTTCATGACATTCCTATTCCAATTAATCATGAAAAAGAAAAATTGGCCTACAGTCATGTCCTATCCATCATAACTGATTTATTTTATTTATTTTTTCAACTGATTTATTTTTTCTCTTATGCTGTGGTATATTAATAAAATTTTAAAATTATCTCTAAATAGTTGTACTAAAAGGTTTCAATTTAACATGTCCATGTATGTGTACAATACATGTTGATCAATGTCACCCCTCCCATCATTCTTTCTCTCATTCTTACCTATCCCATCCCAGTTCTATTTCCACATATGCACATTGAGTATTATGTCTGTATTCACCCACCCTTCCTCTCTCCATTCAGCCTTCCTCTTCAGATAAGACATGTCACTATCTGGTTCATTTTAGAAAAACCCAAGTCTTAGGAAAGTAGGGTTGGTTTCCTATACTAGAATCTAGGCAAAATGAACAATATGTTACATACATACATAAACCCACTTATATATGTATATAAAATACCAATGTATGTATAGATAGAAAGATAGATGGACAGATGGATGTGATCATTCTCCAGATTTTCTCCTCCTTTACCTATTTTGCTGTAATTATCAGCAACCAAGTCTTCCAAACCAACCATCTTCCAGAAACTGTCATCCCAGCCTTTATCTGCTGAATATGTCCATTTACACACCAGGGAGCAGAGAGACCTAGGGAAAGAGGAGAGAGATAAAACCAATGAACCATGTTTCCTTCATAAGTAAGTATCGACCAGATTATCTTGAGTAATATGAAGAAAAATGTTAAGTATACACCACTGTTTAGATCCAAAGGTCTCCCTGGACACCTGGCAATCACTGGTAGCCCCTTCTTTTACTTTCAGAAGATTTTCAGCTCTTTATTTGGATACCGATCAAACAATGAATATTTACACTTACAGCTACACACATACAGATTTTTGAGGTAACTATAAATTATGATATTTAACTAGCTTTTAGATGAAATTAGCTTAGCAAACTTTAAAATATAACATTGGTTATGTTAAAAGCTGTTCCTTATCATTCAGAGATATATGCTAACATATTTATATGAGATGAGATGTTATTTTGGATTTGCTACAAAATAGCATGGGAAGAAGAATGACATTGTAGACAAGGCAAGACTAGCCTTAGTTGCTGGTCACTGAGGCTGAGACCAAACATTGTCCACTTTGAACATATTTAAAATTCTGTTTAATAAAGATGTTTTTAAAAGTTCCTGGTGGTTGTTCTAAGCTAAAGTAAAATGTAATAAGGAGGCATTTTCCTTTTCAGCTTTATTTCTCATCAAGTCATTCTTAATATTCTATATTCCATCTCTAAAAATAATTGGCATTTCTCTAAAAACATGACTGGAAAAGGGCGTCTTAAACTTCTATGTCTCTGTCCTGTACCCAGAGGCTTAAAAATTTCTTCCAGAACCCTTAGATAAGTATTTAAATGTTTTTTTCTTTCATGCATTTGTTTCTAACTCATTTATAAGATTATTTCTTTGTAGCTTTGTATGTCCCTCCCCCACAGTACAACCCCTGCTTTCACGATATTTGATGTCGGTATAATTTGTGGAGGAGATGGGGAAAAACAAGTCGTTTAAGGATACAGGTGGACCCGATGCAACTATGAGAAGTACAAGTCGTCATGTCAAAAACGAACTTTACAACTTTGGTGCAGAGGGGGTTGGGGGGGGATTGGGGGGCGGTGAGGGGAGGCTGGGAAGGGATGAGAAGGGTAAATAAAGGAGGAGGCTGCAATGCTTGATAAGAAATGTACTCATTATCTTGCCCATGTAATTGTAACCCCTCTGTACAGTATGTTCACAAAAAAAATAAAAAATTAAATTTAAAAAAAAAAGAAATTTCTTCCAGCTTCTCTTCTTTATAATAAAAACTTGCACTTTCACATAAGCTGAAATTCCAGTTTGGGGTTATGTATTCCTTTTCTGAGATCCGAGCATAGCATTATTGTCTAGCACATCCTGTAATTAATTGCTTTTTTATAGATCTTCCTTGTAGCCCTAATACTTTTCAATATATTTTCCATATTTCTCCAGTGCAATTTTTTAAAAATGAGATTTGTTACATCAACCCTGATTAACTCCATTCACTTGACCTTTGTGACATCACTGGTTTCCATTGTGTGATTCCCAGCCTAGCTTCCTCCTAGTGTACCATCTTGAATCACTTAAGAAGTTTTTACATGTCAGCTCAGACAGTTTAGGAGGCCTCAATGAAGGGACTGTTGTTAAATGACTATTTTCTGTGTGCAACCAATTCTATTATAGGTAGACAGCTACTGCTTGCCTACCCACTTCGGCTCTCCCAGCAAACCAGCAACTCTTTTGACATAAAACCAGTCTTACTCTTACAAAACCAGTCTTACCTGCCCACATATGAAAGGACACTTTTCATTAACAATTTGTTCATTCGTGGCACAACTGCCAGAACACATAGATTGGTGTTTAGTGACACCAATACATTTAAAAAGTACTTACACAAATATAAATACATACATACACTATATCCTTTATTTAAGGTAAGAGATGCAGAGTAGGTAAACTCGCCCTTGGCACAATGTTTGAAATTTCAACTATCTAGGAACTCTCTTAGCTCACTGGGAAGAGCAATTATAAACAAAAGACAATGTAGGAGGATTATTTTCAATAATCCTAGCAAATAAGATAAATCTTCACTCTCTAGATGCCCCATTAATAGAGACTTCTGTTCCTCTACTCTTAACTATTTCTTGCATCTTACTTGACTTTTGCTCCTCCCATGCACCCTTGTCCACTTTGGCAACCTACAAGTCTTCCTTTTTATCTAGTTCCCATTTAGTTCTTCTATCAACATGTCCATACTATCCGCAAGCCAATTTTAAGTCTCTCCTTTAAGATGCCATGGAAAATTACAAATACATTACAGTTTTTAACATGTAAGGGAGGTTTACTGTTAAAATGGTCCTGTGCCTTGAATCCTTCGACATATCCACATCCTCTGCCATGTAACTAAAGAGTGTGGAAACTTCCTCCTTACAGTATAGGCCATGCCCTATGGGAAGGACCACTTTTCTTATCTCTACACTTTGAATTGGGACACACGATTGGATTTAGCTAAAGGAATTCAACAGAAGGTACTGCATACCACTTCTGTACCCTAGGCTTAAAGATGCTTCATTTATTTTAATTGCTTTCTTGCACCTCTGGCTCCACCATGAGAAATTCATGTTGAGCTAGCGTACTAGTCACATGAGGAGGATCAAAGATGAGAAGCATACAGCAATGATCAAAAAAAAAAAACACAATCTGGATCACATACCTCTAGGTGGTTGTGGATCAAGTTGAATCAGACAACCAAGATGCCAGTGAATGAATCAAACTAACATCAAAAGAACCACTCACCAGAGCACAAACTAACAAAGCCTCTTATCAGGCAATCAAATGATCACTGGATTCCACTCTGAGCCTTGGTTGTGGTTTGCAAACAAGCAGTAGTTAACTCAACACTTTAAAATGTAAGTAAATTAGTCCAACTGTATTTTGCTCATATAATAAGAGAAAAAATAGGAATGCCTCATTGCTTATTGTTTATAGTAAATTAAATAAGTGGCTAAAAAGTGTTCTAGGAGTGAAGATGACTGAACCACAGTCTTGTGGCTAAAGATGTCTCTGGAAACTCAATTCTCCATGTGGACTGTGCAACTATGATTAGGATTCATTTCATTTGTATCTCTGTAAATCACTCTAGTGCTAATAGTGATTGACATCTTTCAGAGAGTGCATCTCAAGTTGTAAGTTTTTAGCAAATCTCTAGGAAAGAAAGAATACAGAACTGCATCTTCTTTCTGGGTAAAGGCAAAGTACCAGTAACTAAATAAAGGTTTATTCTTGCCCAGAGATTTCTGTTACAACCAGAGTTTTGTCATTTCCCTGAAGTGTTTTTCTGTGCAACTAGCCTCCTAGTCACCTTTAGACAAGCTATATCTACCAGCCCATCATGTCATTCCGCACAGGAGCATTGTAGAATTAAACTTAGAAGTAAAAGCCTCGAATAGTCAGAGACTACCTCGAATAGTCAGAGACTACACTGCAGGCTAAGTTATTTCCAAGAACAATGTGCAGAAAATGAGTGCTATTTTTTCCCAGGAAGCTTGTAGAGGATAGAAGGCGCCTTGAACTCTTGGTGAATTGGCTCACTTCCAACAGGAATATCAGGGCATAAATCCTGTACCTTTCCTAGCATTCAGATTTGTTAATGCTGAATAGATCCTCAAAAACCTACATATAAGCACCAAAAATATACAGACCCATGAGTAGATTTTTAAAAACTATATAACTTGGAGAGACAGGTGTTTTTGAGAGAAGATTATGTAGACCATCTATAAGAAGCAAGTGGCAGGTCTCACTGAAGTAGAAATGATGAAAATACTGGGAGGCAACATTAATGATGAAAGCAAGGAGAACTTACACACTTACACTTACACTTTCTGGAAGGTAAAGCAAGGAGAACTTACACACTTACACTTACACTTTCTGGAAGGTAAAGGTTGTTTTTTTTTTTACACTAAAAAAATCAATTGGCCCTGATGGAAATTAAATTAATGTTCTGGAAGACAAAGTGAATGAATATCTTTCTCAAAGCAGTAAAGACATGAAAGGGGAAAAAATCATGATGGAAGGGGTAAGAAGCTTGGGGAAAGACCTAGGACCCTGAATGAGAATAACAGGAACTCCAGGAGCAATTTCTTTAAAAGGAACAGGAAAAAGAAAACAGAAGAGATGAGTGAACCATGATAAGTAAATGAATACAGTACAGGTACATGGTTACACTGAGTTAAAATAAGACTGAAGCCTATAGATGAAAAGCCTCACTTAGTCCAAGAAGTAAATCTTGAATTTCAAAAGCAAACAAAAAATCCCACCAAGTCAAAACAACAATGATAAAAAAGAAATAAACAAGGCTGAGAGATCAGAGTGTACAGAAAGAAGAGTCTTGCCCAACTATTCAAGCCTTAATATGGAGAAAATAACAGAGTAAAAGCAAACCTAATTTTTGATGATCACATATCGTAACAGCTACAGTTATTATAACCTTTCTGTTTTTTTAAAAAATCAATGAGTGCTGAGTACATATCAGAGATTTCCTCAGCAGGAAGAAGTCTCAAAATTAAAAATGAATAAAACAGCCACCAAATACCATCCATATAGACAAGATAAAGCAGCCTCAGTAAAAGCAAGAAGTTCCAACTCTCCAGATCTACCCAGAGCAAGGCAAGCACATGAAAAGCACAAGTCTGCTAAGTTCCAGGGGCCTGATCATTTTCATGCATTTCTCCAAGACTATGAAAACGAAGTCGGCCCTGCTGCATTATTTATAGACAGTTCCCTGCATTGACATTGCCAGGCCCCTACTTTCAAGGGAAACCTTTTGTTCTCTGCCTGGGGAATGCAGAACCTGGAGAGTCTCAATCGAACAAGCTAGTGAATAACAGAATAATTAGAGTTGGGTTTGGGGATAAATTACCAAGATATTTCTGGCTACAGTCTTTGGTACATCACAGGCCCATATGATGGCTCTGTTTTTCCAAGACATGCAGCAGAATGAATTACCAGCACTAAAGATACCGCTCAAGGGGAAATATAATGACTGGGGTTGGATTGCTAATTGCATCAACAAAGAGACCAAGGAAGGCCTTATTTCTGAAGAAATACCACTGCACCAAGTGGAGTTGCTTCTGTTAAAGAGCTGTCAGATTTCAGGCTTGTTACTATTGGCTCTGTACTTCATCAAGACTTGCTGACAGGTCCATGACAGACCAAAATAATATATGCAGTGATGCAACACAGGGCAATATTAAATTGCCTCTTCAGTTAGACCTGCTGATAACATGGTTCAAACGTAGCCATGACAATATGGGGAGCATGAAAGAACTGAATAAATAATCAAGTTGAGGGAGTTTCCCATGAGAGAAAGGGGGGGGTGTCCAAGAGTCAAAATTAAGAGACCCTATAGTCAATGCCAAAACATTGGTGAAGCCCCTGGATCCATAAATTTGAATTTGTCTTCTAACTTTAATGAAAGGCAATGCTAATTAGGGGCACTACTGAGAGGAGGAAAAAGGGCAAAGGCATCTCTGTTAAGTGTGAAGTGCACTGTATGTAGGTTACTGAATATCACAATGAAATTGTAAAGAAAGTGACAGAGAAGGACACTTCACAGAAAGGTTGAGTAACTCCTTTGAGGTCATACCATTAGGAAAGAGCAGGGCAGAAGTTCAAACTTTGTCCTGATTACTGCAAAACTATACTTATGAATGACATACTTTTTCATGCTCATTCATGAAAAAATAGTTACAAGGCATTGCAATCACCAATTAAACAATGTGAAAGAGTACAATAAGTTTGAGGTAGTATTCAATTTTTCTAGGTTACTTTGTCTATCTTTTCTGTGTGTATGTGGGCATATATGCATACATGCACACATGCTAATGACCAAATCTTGCTTGGTAAGTACTGAGTTAAACCCCATCTCTCTCATTTTCTTAGTAGATGAATAAATACAAAAATTAAAATGGAGCAAAGAAGCAGCTTCCTTAGGTAGCTACTACTGGTAAAGGTTAACTTGTTCAAGAGTTGAATAGTATATGCAGCTATTCAAGGACAATGAGATTAACTCTCATGATGTCCAAATGAAGAGTACTTTTGACAGTTCAGTTATAAGGTCACATAATTAAAAATAAACTGTGAAATATGATTATAAAATGACCAAATTACTTCAAGGTCATCCAAAGGTAATAGTAACCAGCCCTTCATTAAGAAGCTTAAAGAAAGGATGTCTTTGTCAGTCAGATTGAAGATGACAAGGAAAAAGAGGAAGAGATAAAAGAGGAGGCTGCAATGCTTGATAAGAAATGTACACATTATCCTGCCCATGTAATTGTAACCCCTCTGTACAGTATGTTCACAAAAAAAAATAATATAAAATAAAAAAAAAAGCAAAGGCAAGTGTTAGTGGAGACGAGGAAGAACAGTTCAGATGGAGAGTTGCATGTGCAAAGGGGTGGAAGTTCGGTCCCACATGGCACAGCATAGGTTTCAATGAGAACTTCATAGGGCAAATCTTCCAGCTAAGTGCTTCTTGTATATGAAAGTACTCTTCCTTCTTCCTTCTCTACCTACTCCCTTACACATATCAACTAAGCTCTTCTCATGTACCAGGAGTAGGTATTATGTCTTTCCTCTTAGAGCTCACAATCAAAGATTCATCTACTCTCTTGCTCTTCCAAATCCCTTTCTTCTGAATCCCATACCTTGGTGATAGCTAGCTTCTTCTGCAGTATCTACCCTAGTATGTTTATGGGGCTACTGACACCAAGACCTATTACTAAATATAGCTGTGCCCCAGTATAACCTACAAGAGTTTGAGGACATGAGCAACTGTTTATTCTGACTCATAAAAGTTCCCTGAATTTCACAAGCTCCAATATTAAAATACCTTTTCAAGTGGTAACACATTTTGTTCTACTCTATTACATGATAACATATTGTGTGTCAGCATGCATGAATAGTGGAGTCTATCATAATCTTTCCAACATCCTTCAGCAATAGTGGTATCTTAGACTTGCCATTTGGGAAGTAGAGCATTGAATGGATCTGAAGCAGTCTAACCTGTACACATCAGTAAGCCTGGGGCCTAATGTCACTGACAATATGGAGAAGAAGAAAAAATAGTAATGCTATTCTAAAGAAACTAATTGGGAGGAAGGGAAAGTAAGGGAAAGAAAGTTATACTAATAAATGCACATTGAAGACTGCTCTGCCTTGAAGAGATAATGTAAGATTCCTGGCAGAGAAAGAAAAAGGAGTTAGAATCAGATAGTTCCTGCCAAAGGCCCAGTACATCTCAGTTCTGTTTTGCTATTAGACTACTTTATGATTCATTTCTGGCAAGATGATCCAACAAGCATCATATTAACTTGAGAATATTCTTCAGTATGAATAAGCACATAAACAACGTATCAAAGAAATATTTTCTTGTCAAGCTACCATTATCTTTACTTTTTGAGAAATAACTATAATATATACCATAGTTCAGCACAGTGCCTAACATATGGTAGGTATACAACATATATTCTTTGCCTATCTTTCATGAGAGAGGTTAACTCTAAGACACACTGAAAGACATAGAAATTTCTATCACACTAAATGCCCCCAAATGGCTCTAACTTTGTTCAAGGATACCTAAGCCAGGTGCTGTAAACTCATATCCACAATCCTAGCTACTGAGAAGGCTGAGATGTGCACATCCTGGTTCAAAGCCAGCTCAAGCAGACAAATTCAAAAGACTTTTATTAAAGCCAGGGAAATGGAGGTAAAACTCAAGTGACAGACTGCCATCCTTGAACAAAAAAGCCAGGAGAAAACTCAAGGCCCTAAAATGCTCTCGGTACTTTACTGAAAATACCTTAGATTATTGACTTTATGTTTACAGTCTTCTTACTCTATCAAATGATGCCACTTAATTCCCATGGTGCATCATGCAAAATTGGGGCATTCTTCCCCTTATTCTGCTTCCTTTTGTGCTCCAGGTGACAAACATCCTCATCATCAAGACAGCCATAACAATTGGAGGTCATTTATGATAATGCTAGTAGGCTCCATGTGACAATATCAACTGCTCCAGCACACCAGAATCTGCCTATTTAATGTTTCCACAGTTGAGAATATAGCAAAGAGCAATTGGGGAGAGTTGAATTAAGACTTTCCAAATAAGGTGAGAAGGCAAAAGTATTAAAAGAAAGAATTGGTGAACCATGAGTATGTAGACGTGCAGTATTCTTGGCTGACATATGTCTTACTTCTAAGAAAAGAAGGAAAGGAAAGGGACAAAACCTAAAAGAAAATGAATATAAGTATAAAAGGAAAGGAAATAAGCAGAAAAAGAGTCTTTAAACTAGGCTCTTATCTTTCCTCAGAAATTAAGATTTAGAAACTGGCAGAACAATGGCTGCTTTTCAGAAGGAAGACACAGACTTGTTACTTGCAGAAACATGGAAATTCATGACTTACCCATTAACACCTTCATAGTATTCATCATCCCTCTGGCCTCAAGGGGTGAACATTCTCCCTCAGGGGAGAAAGACTCCCAAGATCCACTTTTGTGAGCAGAGATAGCTAGCAGGGGACCCAATTAGCTTTAGAGTCTAACTCCTTAGCAAGAGGTATAAGAATAAAATTTTTGCAGGCGGAATGTAAGACATAAGAGCCAGAGAAGAAGAAACTCTACCTGGGACCTGGGAATGCTAAGGAAACGTTCAACCAGAATCACTGCAGAAGCTGTGAGTCCTGAATGTGGAAAGCCATTCACCAGATCAACAAAGTTGTGGAAAATGTGTTCTAGGCAGTGCGCTTAGCTCAAATGTGATCTTGACTCTGGAAAGGGAAGAGGATAACTGACCTCCTAAGGACTCTTTTAGACTTGAGATTTTCTTGCTGTTACACAGGAGGCATGACTGAGCATGGGCACTGTGGGATTTTGATCATTCACTACCAAGACATCCTCATGCTCATCGTTTTCCTTAACTACTAAGGAGGGTAAGTGTAGTACTTACCTCATAAATTAATTAAAGGATTAAGTGCTATTGTAACTTAAATAGCAATCCCTGTCAAAAGAGCTATTTTGTTTTTATCATTTTCATCAGTGGCACAATCACCACCTCTAGCTACCTTTGAAAAAGAAAATACCAATGAGAGAGAAATATTCAAATCAATACTCCCTTTAAGACACTAGTGAAGACACTACAGAGACAGAAGCATGTTTTTAAGCTCAAATTTGATGACTATAATCTGAATAAAATAAAATAATGTCATAGGAAATCTAGCTCAGCTTTGTCCAAGTCAACATAAAATTGAATTGAGAAGTGTAGCCTAGTGACACAAACCTATAAATTTAGCTTTAGAGAGCCAGGTACCAGTGGCTCATCCTTATAATTCTAGCTACTAAGGAGGTTGACATCTGAGGATCATGGTTCAAAGCCAGCCCAGGGAAGGAAAATCCATGAGACTCTTATCTCCAAAAAGCTGCTGCTAGCCTTGAGCAAAAGAAGCTCAGGGACAGTGCCCACCCTTGAGTTCAAGACCCAGGACTGCCACAAAAAAAAAAAAAGAATGATTGCTTAAGGCCAGTGCAGGCAAAGTTAGCAAGATGCTATATCAAAAGACAAAAGGAATGGTTAAGGGTATAGCTTAAGTGGCAGAGCATTTTTCTAACAAACACAAGCCTCTAGGTTCAATTCTCTATGCTATCACAAAAAAGTAAAAAGTAAAGAAAAGAAAACAGAAAATCATTTTAGTTCATACCTTGAACTTTGAAACCAAACTTTGCCTTCTGTACACTTGAAGGTAACACCACCCAGAATGTTCTATATTCATGGAAAGCATTCATTTCCAAACTATATTTGTCAGCACTGAACATAGCACTGAAGAAACAGACATTCAAGGGTTTTTCCCTTGAATAGCTCAGAGGTAGATAAGGAAAACTGGTGAAGGTAAAGGAATACAAAAAGTAATGTAGGTCTAGGTGTGGTGGTGCATACATGTAATCTCTGCCAATTAGCTGAGCAGAGAGATCACAAATTCAAGGCTAGTCTGTGCTATATAGTGAGACTGACTCAAAACAATAGTAATGTAAGATTTTCAGTAAGCCTGATAGGAATACAGAAGAGCAGAGATATCAACTTCAACCAAAAAAATATTCAAAGAAAAAATGAGAAAACATGTATAGGCTAGAGAACCTAAGATAAACAATACTAAGTTATTCATGGTTTTCATGTATCTGGCTAACACAAACTATCCAGCTCCTGATGTCAGATTCTATGCTTGGTGGTATATACCTGAAACACCTTGATCTTCCTTAACCTTCATAAACCTTAAGCCTTCAGAGGTCAATTCCTTTGGAGTTCATCCAGAGCTGTCACTTGCCTCTCTTTGAGTCTTCGTTGCTCCCTATTGCAGCACTAAATATTGCTAACAGACTTTTTCTCTCTTCGTTGGACTGGAAGCCCAGATGGCACACTGTACCATGTTCTTTCTTGTAAGGCTGGATGTCTGAGGTTCACAAGAAACAACTGTGAGTGATTACTGGCCATCACCTTTAACCTACTGCCCCATGTACCAATGCCCACTTCATTCCTGCAGAGGCAGTCTGTTTTGGATGCTGAACTGGGACCACCTTTGCAACTCAGTCCATATGCGAAGTTTTCAAATGGGCTAGTATTAAAAAAAGAAAGAAAGAAAACACCAACAAACAAAAGGGATCAGAGGCCTCTGGCTCAAGTGTAAAACAACAGCCTTGCTAAAATCAATAAGCAAAGGAAGCTGCCTGGTTGATATCCTTTCTTAGTAACTAGAAAGAAGAAGCTTGCGCGGCTCTAAGTAAGAAGCCATATGAAAAGATAAAAGTGCACTTGGAATCTATCATGGTTTTTTTTTTAAATCACCTTTAGAATTTCCATGTGTTTTTCGAATTGAGAAATTATTAAGGTTTATTGATAAACCAGATCTGGGAAGAAAAATATATGTGGCCTGAATTCAATCTATTTCCCTTGTGCATCATTTGTTTCTTTTGAACCCGCAAAGCATTTGTAACAAATAAATCATATCTTATAAATTTAGTAACTGGAGAAACTGAGATGGGAATAGTTGATAGCAGGCTTAAAAAGATCCTACCATGTATGACTTGGGGACAGGGTATTTCAGTTACTCCCCAAGATTGGATGAATCGACTGATTTTAATGGCATGAGACATATTCCTAAGTACACCTAAAATCAACAATCACTTACTAATCATACCCAGCCCAATTTCATTTCGGCAAAGGACCAGTAAGTTGAGAAAGTAGCATTTAATGGTTTGGAAAAAGAGAACAAAAAAGAATGTCAAATGGAAAAGAAAATTATACCTAGGGAAGAGAAGGATATAGAATGATGGAATAACCATCTCTATGAAAAAAAATATTTTCAGCTGAAAGCAGCTGGTTTTCATTTCTATGAAAATCAGTGAGCATAAATTTCAGTAAGGTTTAGTTCTGCAGGGAAGCTGCAGAACTTACTTACTTACAGGACTAGAAGACGTGTCTTGGTGTAAGAGAAGACAAGTCTTCTCTTAGAAGCTCTGCAGCCTAGCATATCACATGGCTGGGGAACACATGGGCTTGAAGTAGGGAAGTATTACACCGAAGATTGCTGGCGGTTTTATTAGTAGTAATAGAGTTCAGGCTCAAAGATTCTGTGGTTCATTTCATTTACTCTAAACTCAACCTCTTCAACCTCAACAAAAGAGCAATACTGAAGAAAAATGTTTCTAAGAATTTCAAATGCATAAAAGATAGTGACAATTTATGGTCTGACTTAAATAAAAACTCACTAGTTTTCATTACATTTCAATTTAATAAAAATCTACTGAGTGGCTATGAAGTGCAAATTCTGTACAAGGTGTCCGGTTCATGAAGAAAAAAGAAAAATACAGTTATGGCTCTTCAGCCCACTGGAGAAAAGGAAATCCATCTACCAATCACTGTGAAAGGCCAGAGATGCAATAACAAATACCTGAGAAACACAAATTCTCACAGAGAAAAAAGAATAAAACAATAATGACCACTGAATTGTCAAGTGCAACAAAAAATTTAGGGGCAAAGAAACAGATTATGAGGTGAATGGTAAAAAATTGGTAAGTTGGCTGGTAAATGCTACAAACATTATAAACAAAGACAGAGATGCAAAGGTATCTGAATCATACTGCAATCAGAGCCTGGCCTCACTTAATCTGAAAGAAATTAGTTGTATTGAGGAAATAAGAAAACCTGAAGTTGTTTGAGTCATATAAGTAACCCAGTATGTAAGTCTCTAGAAGAAAGGCAAATGACAGTTATCTCTGAGAAATTTGCTTCCTATTATTTTTCCTCTTAAGTGGAATAAATGTTAGCATTTTGGCATTTTTAAACAATTTCTGATATTAGAAAATTAGGCAATTAACTGATAGCTGCCAAACATGTACAATATTTGACCTGGCATCCAATGTAAAACATTCACAAGGGACCTACACAGGATTTGATTCTTAGAGAAAGAACAGCTGGGTTTTTTCAGGATGGTTGTGATACTTTCAGAAGAGGCATATTTGTTTGGTTTGTGCCAGTACTGGTGCTTGAACTCAGGGCCTAGTCTCTGTCCCTTAGCTTTTTTCCTCAAGGCTGATACTCTACCACTTGAGGCACAAGTCCACTCCTGGACACTTGCTGGTTAACTGGAGATAAGATCCTCTTGGATTCGTCTGCCCAGGCTGGTTTCGAACCTCAATTCCCTGATCTCAGCTTCCTGAGTAGCTATGATTACAAGCATGAGTCACTGGGGCCCAACACATTCAGTAGAATTTTTTTTTTAATGTCATCACACTCAAAAACACTTTCCAAATCAGAAGCAGAAAAACACTAAAGATAGATATTTATTTTTTAAAACACCTATGAAATGTCTAAACTTCAGAGCCAGCTATCTTTGCAGAACATGCCAGGCATTGTATAACATGAAGGTTGTATAATAAAAAGAGAAAGAAGAAAATTCCTGTTGAGTCAATGGTACTATCTCTCAAGTACACAGATACTTTAGGATATTGTGTGGTAAAAGGGAAGGCCTCTCATCAGGTACCAAATCTACCAAACCTGGGTCTTGATTTCTCAGCATCCACTGTGAGAGATACACTTCTGTTGTACCAAAGCCACTCCTGTCTCTGGTATTTTGTCATTCCAGGATGAATAGACTTACCACAGAAAAGCCTGCTGTCCTTGATATCACCGGGTCTCTTCCACCTTGTGTTGTCTCACATTTGTTATGTATATCCTCGCTATATATATTATATATGTATTTTTTCTATGTGTATCCTACCTATATACATATGTATGTATATGTATATATATATATATATATATATATATATATATATATATATATCCTACCCATGTGGGCATGTGAGTTTATGATCCACAGTGAACATCAGTTGAACCCTTACAGTTGTACAAACACCTCCTCCATCCCCCATTGGGACAAAGGAAGGACTTGAGTGTCTGACTTTCCATTTTTGTCATGAAGTCAGTCACTCACCATGTACTTCTAGAATTCCTTGTAGGTCCTGGGAACTGGAGGGGGAAAGACAGACAGACCTACACACAGTCTGACTTAATGGAACTTACAGTCCAAGGGCCATGAGCAATCACGCTGTACCATTTCCTTGGATGACCAAGGTATACTGATAGTATATCATACTAAATATTGTTGGACAACTTATTAGACACATTGATCACTCTGGTTTGAAGAAAAACAAACAAGCCAAAGGCCCAAGAAGCTAAGGACATTGTCTAAAATGGCACAGCTAATAAATGTTGGATCTTGAATCTGCATATCCTCTCTTGTTTTTAATTGTCAACATGATATAGAGAGAGGTTATGTAAGTCAAGTAAGGAGTACATCTCTTTTTGAAAAGTGTCACCCCCTCCCTCATTTTTCTCCAAGTTTTTCCCTCTATATCTCTTATCAATAATAAAGATACTGCAAGCAGGGAGGGCTATCTCCAATCATTAGATTAACCAATAACACCCATAATGTTTTCTCCTTGCAGAACAAGCTTTAGAATTTTAACAGTAAAAATGGTGGATACCAACTAGTAAATGGGTGATTCTGCCCAGACTGGCTTAGACATAGGGAAAAAAATCACAATAGTGAGGCCGGCCAAGAATAAGATGTGGGTTTCCAATAGAGTTCTTCCTGGGCTCTATGTGTCACCAGTGACACATCTGGAAATAGAGAGACAGGGAACAGAGCACAGCTCCTGCTCTGCCAGGAAATTCACCAAGGCACATTTTTGGTAAAAACCAATGAGATTTTGCCAGGTGTTACTAGGCCAGTCAGCTTATTAGCATGACCCAGGGAGAGCTGCCTCTGGAGAGAACTTCCTGGTAATCCTGGGGAAGGCCTACTACCACTCCAGACAATTTGTGAGCAGCCAGAGCTCACCTTCAGTTCTGGACACACTGAAGCATAGAAAATGCATCATAGTCCTTGAGTCCATCATAGTCCTTTCCCGGCTTGGAAACATCTTTATGGATGTAAAAATTACTCCAAGGTTCTTGGCCTTCATTGAATTTTAATTCACCGTTCTTAATCAAGAGGATTTCACTTATCAGGGAAATTCTAGAATATGTAGAAACATTTCTGATTTTTCTGATTGGGGGCTGCAGAGATATGATACTGGCATCTGTCAAGTAGAGGCCAGGTATGTACTCAATATCCTGCAGGGCCCAAAAGGACAGCCCATGATGAGGAATTATCTGGCCTCAAATATCCATAGTGTCAGAATTAAGAGATCTTGACTGAAATGCCTTAAGTGCTTACTGATTGCTGACTGTATACCTAGCCTTAGGCTGCGCTCTACAAATACATAGCTAAACTGGAAAAGGCCAACTTTCCTCAAGATGCTCAGAATCTAGCAAGAGATGGAATCACAGACAGAAATTCCGTTTCATGAGACTTGATCCAAAGTAGAGGGCTCCAAAATAAGCTCTAGGTTCAAAAGTGTATTAGCTCTTGTGACCCTGAGGAGGGCACTTTGTTTTTCAACTTTTACTGGAACTGAATGGGATACTACAATACTGACACTTCTAACTGCTAAAATGGAAACTATTCAAATGCACTGCCATCATTATCACCAACACTGCTACTCTCCTGACTGCTAATGCTACTGCAGAGATAGAACACCAGGTGGACAGGAGACTTACGGGATATGAAGCAGGACTATTTATGAATTCTGCAGTATAATCTTATTCTTTTTCTCAAAATTCATAATGTAATAGTCAATCAAATTTCAGAGTGGACGAATATATTATCCACCTAATGTGAGCCATTAAATCTGACCAAATAGTTTATTATGACTAACATTTGAATTTTGTTGGTTATTCTTATTCTTTATTCTGGCAAATAAAAATCTTTCTCTCTTCCTTCTTAAACTGGCAAGAGTATAAAATATGTATTACAGAACTTGAATTTTTCCAATATATATAATATGCCTAATATGTATATCAATTCTCAAAATACCTGTAAGAGATAATAAACTTCAGAAGAAAGAGAAAAAAGTATTTATAATGTAAGGGAATGTCTGCATCAATACATTCTCTAAATCTCCAGACACCAACCCTATGTTCTATGAAAATCCTAACAACTTAGAGGTGAAAAACATTTCACAGCTCAAGGATGGAGCTGCACAAGACAGAAAGTCTAACCCTTCCATACTTTAAAAGAATGAGTTATAAATTGGAGGTTCATATAATCTTCCCCTCACGTCACAAATTTGCAATAATGGCTCATAGAAATCACTATACATCTATTTTTTAAATAAAAGATATAAATAAATGGCCAAATGAAGAGGGACAATAGCCCAAGGTATGTAGGAAAGACAAGGAATACCCATGGCTTCTCCAGTGCCAGCCTCCCAGAACCTCAATGTATTTATTCATCAATCTGAAACCTTTATGAACTCTATGTTCTAAAGGCTTTTAAGCAGACTTCATTAGGTTGGTATGATCCATTGTTTCTTTCCTTTTTTTCTTTAAGTCTGAGATCCAGACTTGAACTTGTTACCTGCCACTTTTGCTCATTGGCTGGCAATCTACCAACTGAGCTATACCTCCAAAGAGACTAAACTTATTAAGCCAAAGTTCTTATTAAGCCAAAGTCTCTAAAGGTGGAAGGTCTGTCCCAGCTTCATCCACTTTCCATCTTGCTGCCTAGATGGAAGCTGTGGTTGAAAGCTCCCTGGAGACCACACAGACAACAACATCACAGTAAGTATAGTACAGCTAGTTCCCAACAAGTTTTATGCTCATGAATTCCAACAACCTCAGTTGAAAGCATCCAATAAAAAAAGTCCCATTATATGTATTGAATACATATAGACTTTTAAAAATTATCATTATTCCCTCAATAATGTAACAATTGTTTCTATATCATTTTTATTGTTTCAGGTATTATAAATCATCTAGAGATGATTTAAGGTATTCTGAAGGATATATACAAATATTATGTCATTTTATATAAGAGACGTGAGCATCCTAGGCCTTTGATGTCAAAAAAATGGTTCCTAAAACCAGTCTCATGAAGATACTGATAAAGAAATATACAAGGCAGAAGACACCTAGGCTTCTGAATGGTCTCATGAAAAAGATCTCTCTTGGGACTATCAGAAAGAGAAATACAGAATCTTATTGAAGACATTCTGGTGTTATAATATTGAAATGTAGGAGTCAAAAGTAGGGGACAATTAATGAAAGGGCATAAGAAACAGTACCTACAAGAGTAGAATTGAAAGAGAATTCAAGAATCCACTCCAATTACTTCCTCTTAGCAGGAGCAAGGCAGAGAGTGGAGGGTTGTGAGCAGCTAGGTTACAGAGGGTCATATATGTTATTCTACAGAGTTAAGACTCATTTACTACAAGTATAGGATGTTACTGAAAATTTTCAGAGTTCATTAATATCAGATTTGCATTTTAAGATAACAGGAGGCTGGATAAGTATATTCTCCCAGGATATGGGTAATTCTTTGCAAGTTGATCGTTGGCTTTTCTAGAATAGGATATAGAAAAGCAGCCCTACATGCAAATTGAAAATACTGGACCAGCAGCTAACAGCTTGGAGTTTATTCCTTATTCCTTGAAGCAGGAATCGTAGTTTAATTTAGATACCATTTAGTCAGTGAAGAAAAAAAAATCTCCTTTCAGCTCTGAAACAGGGTCATGTAGCTATAGTATTTATTGGAAAGAATTCAGGGGAGGGTGTTGGATGAAAAGAAAACAAAGAACTATGGGATGAGTTCAGAAGACTGTAACAAAATCTGCACCTGCTACCACTCACTCACTACTTAAATCTTCCAGGCAGCTTAGATTTAAACCAGGCGGGCCTGCAGTGCAGCCTCACTGATGTTTGGACTGTTTTATCAATAGCAAAATCAAAATGTATGTGCATGCATATGTGCACATGCATGTATGCATGAGAGCACATGAATGTGAGTGACAAATAAATTGGCAGAGAGGGAACCTCAAAGCGAATGAGATTTAAAGTCTTAGGGTGTGCATAAGACAGCAAACTTTGCTGGCAAACCACTGCAGCCTAGTCAATGCAAAATCCAGATTCCTTGATATTTGCAACCTGAGGATTTTTATTCTGATCACATCCCCAGAATTAAGTGTTATAAAAGGAAATAAATAGTACCAACTGAACTGAATTGAGTAGAAAGAGGTGGGGGGGGGGGGAATCAAGGGGAGAAATCATTAACATAAAAAGCAAAATTCCACTTCTCTGAAAAGATCTACGTTCACCTATATTTTCAGTCTTTAACATGTATATTTACAACTTTTTGTTGTTGTTGTTCTGGTCATGGGGCCTGAACTCTGGGCCTGAGCGCATCCCTCACCTCTTCAGCTCAATGCTAGCACTCTACCACTTGAGCCACAGCGCCACTTCCAGCTTTTTTTTTCTTCTGCTTATGTGGTGCTGAGGAATCGAACCCAGGGCCTCATGCATGCAAGGCAAGTACTCTACCACTGAGCCACCTTCACAGCCCTCTATTTACAACTTTTTAATCTTTTAAGTTTCTTAGCTACAAAACAAAACACAACAGAATTATAATTCCATCAGAGCCACAAAGGAGTTTACTACTCTAAAAGTTTACCCAAGTTCACCTGCCTACTACACCATTGTCAGTCATGTCACGTCTCTGATTTCAGTGCATTCCAGTTCTCAGGAAAGTGAAGAGAGTGGTCTGCTATGCTGGGTCAGTCTATCCTTGGTCATCAGCACTGAGATCCCCCTGCCCTAGCCGAGAAAAGCCACAGAAAGTACTGTTTAACTCCTTCGTTTTCTTTGATAAGAAACAAGGCCAAGATAATTGCCAAGTTCTAGAGGACAGAACAGATGCAGGTGAAAGGGCCCTCATTACTACACCTTTCCTATCCACAAGCATCTCTAATCCTGTCCAGTGGTCCACTCACAGCTTACTGGTCCCAATTCTGCCAGCAGGAACTCCCGAGGTGGGTAGACCTCCACCAGTGCATCCCTCCAACAAGTTGTCTAAGTCTCAGTTGTCTCACCTGAAATATGGGGCTGCAGCTTTTAGAGTTTAACCAAAGTAATCCAGGTAAAGCAGTCTGTAAAACAGTTCCTGGTAGGTAATTAACACTCAGTATTTCGGACGTACTTTGAAGCTCAAGAGGTCTGAGCAAGCAGCAGTAAATGAACCTCTGGAGTCCCTTTCTGATCGCTGGGTATTTACAGGCAATGGCACTTACTTGACATCATTACTGAAGTGTTCTTTAATTGGAAATAGTATAGGTGATCATTTAGTACTTGGGAGCTAAAAGTACTGAATCAGATTCACTTCTGTAACTTACTAGCTGAGTGACCGAGAAAGGTGTTTAATTGTTATGAAGCCTAGTTTCCTTGCTCATAAAAATCATGCTATATTCTTTTTTAAATTTTATTGTAAAGATGCTATACAGAGGGATTACAGTTACCTTGAGGAAGGTAATGAGTACATGTTTTGTTAAGCATTGTTATCCCTTCCTTTGTTTTTTTTTCCAACTATCCCTTCCCTACCTCAATACCCCTGTCTCCGCCCCCCCCCCCCCCCCGACTGAAGTTGTAAAGATCAGTTCCATTATAGTGTCTTGTGAGTATCATTGTTGCTATGGTCATCCTGTGTCCTGTTTCAGCATTTTGTTATTCTCCTTCTCTCCCCAAACTAGATAAACGTATATACAAAATGCAGGGTATCAAAATCAAATACAGTGACAACAGGGGATATGCAATATGGGAAAGAACATACAAAAGAAACAAAAAAAAATCACATAGTACATTAAAAACAACAAGAAGAAAAACCTCTTGAGTCTATATCTTAGGGTTTATTTCGCTTAGCACCATCTTATATGGTCACATGTACATAGCTTTTGACATTTTCTGCTCATCTGATAAGATTATCCTACATATACTAATTATGCAAATAAGGGAAGCCATGGGACTTATGTTTCTTTTGGGTTTGGCTTACTTCACTTAATATGATTTTTTCCAAGCCCTTTCATTTCCTAACAAATAGGGCAGTGTCATTCTTTCTGATGGAAGCACAGAATTCCATATATTCTTAAGTATAGTAAAAGTTCCATGGAAGTGTGGGTATATATGTATATATATATATGTATATATGTACATATATGTGTAGATATATAAATATATACATATATATCACCAGCTCTGGGCAGCTATGAATTGGAAAATGTTGACCAATCACTGTAGAACAACCTGCAGACACATGTATGGAATGATTACATAACACAGGTGCTCCTATATTCCCTGATCCACGTACTTAGCAAACATCAATAATTGACTGTTCTTTCTTACTTAGCTGAGATTGGCTTCCTGGTCCTCCCTCATACCATGTTCCAGACAGCATTTTCCAAGGTATAAAAATAGGAGCAAAGGCCAATCTATCTGCTTTCCCCTAATCCAGGCATGCTATCCCTTGTTAAAAAGGAGAATGCAGAAGGTCAGTAAGTTAAGTGACTTTTCAAGGGACTTAGATGTAGTAAGTGACCACCTGAGCCCCAGAACATAGACTGCCTAGCTCCCCAGGAAGTGCCACTTCATCCTCGCTCTGCCTCTCCAAGTTCCCCTACATCTTTGGGGAAATGATGGAAGGTACTTTGACACATTGTCTCCCTCCTCCTGGCTGTACAGGGTGGCTGCTGCACTTAGCAAATTGCTTGTAATCTAATTCTGACAGCCCCTTTTCTTTGACAGGTGAAGAGGAGGGGAAAAGTAAAGTGTCTCTCAAATGCTTTGATTGAAGCCAAAGAGATTTGCACCTGTTCTTGGCCAAATCTGGCTCTCAGGAGTATAAGCAAAAGCAATTCTCCCAGTACAGGGAACCTGAACTGAAAGCTAAGCTAGAGCAAAGTGAGTGGTGTCAGCTGAGGGAAGAAATGCGAGGTAACCAACTCTCACCTCCAGTGTCTCATTCAGGCATGAGTAAAGCAGCAGCTATGCAGCTATGCAGCTGGTATCATCCACTGATCAGGGACCGCGTGGGGCCATCTGCTCCTGTCTACTGGGCAGAAGCTCAGCACGCGCTGGTTCCAGCTGGATTTTTGTGGGGAGGGAAGCAGTGGGTGAAGGCCTCAGCTGCTGTCAGCAGACAGGGAGGCGCCTTTTCCTCACCTCCATCCTGGGTGCCCGCCATGGACCTGAGTTCCCAGCTGTCCTGTGGTTACAGACTCTCTTTGCCTGACTCAGAATGTAAAATGTACCTTCCCCTAAAAGGAGAATCAAAAACTTTGTTTTTATTTCTTCATATCTGACAGGGAGGGGACCAGGCATGAAAAAAAAAAGAAACAAAACAACTTTGCTTTTCAGGTGATACTATCTGATAAAAGATTTTTACTTCCCTCAATTCCACAACATGACTGGCTGCAAAAGAGGTTTTGAAACTAAATAATAGTCATCTGAATAATTATCATTCTTTATCATTCTTATATAAGCACTACCAGGTAACCACAGTCCCTTTCCCAATGATAACGTCATCCAGAATAACTTGAATTGTACAACTAGGCCATCCATCCATTCATAAAGTCACTGGACTAACCTAGACTTCTCCATGCCTACCCTCACCCCCAACAAGACATTTTTCAGCCTCCTGGTAATTCATCGTTTAGTTTAACAGTTAGTTGTTCAGAGGAATTATACCATTGGACTCCTCTGCTGAGTATACAATCCTTTAGTGAATCTGTGTTCATATGCACACACACTGTATGAATACACTGCCACATCTGATATTACAATGTAATGTGCTATTTCTTAACTCTGAATTATTGAGATTTTTGTAATAGTGTATTTCGGACACCACTCATCTTTCCTGACTTAGCAACTCAATTCTTCCTTCCATTCTCTCTTCTTGCTATCCTGAATATATTTATAGCAAGATCTCAAGGCCCTTCTTTGATTCTGCAATGGCTCCACACCACCCATCTCCTACCAAGAGCACCATTTCTGCTAGGTTAGTTAAAGATTAAAAACAAAACTCATTGGAAATGGAAGCTGTTACATGAAGCAGAAAAACTGCTTTCTCAGCTGGTGGTTCTGAAAGTTCAAGGATGGGTTTGGGAAGTGGCCTAGTAGATACCTACCATCCTCCATACACCAACCCAGGAGACTCCTATCTCCAATTAACTACCAAGCAAAAGCTGGAAGTAGAGGCATGGTTCAGGTACAGTATTAACTTTGAGCAGAAAAAGCTAAGCAAGAACATGAAGTCCCACTACTGACACAAAAATGAACAAAACAAAATAACACGGACAAAACATTAGTCACATCCATAGGGATCAAGCAATGCTGTATGGATATAGAATCAGTGTATACAAGAGTAACAAGAATCCTTACAAGCTATTAAAATTCCTTCTATCTCAAACCTAATCTAACAGGAGAATCATGTAGACAGCTTATAGAATTATATTTTTAGTGTTGTTTCTATCCAGGCCTCTGAATCAGAATCCCCAAACTGTATTTCTACTATTATTTTTAATGAAAAGCAAACACCTCCTGAGTGATTTTTGACATCATGACCTACTTTCTGAAGCTAGCTTTGGGATCCAATGAGCTAATGATTAAATCGGATGATTCTCAGAGTAAAATCTCAAAGCCCAGAATTTATCCAAATCACAGACAGTAAAAGTGAGATGTCAGTGTGTCATAAAAATCCGGACTAAAACAAGAAGTGACCATAACTTCAACCCAAATTATTCACATTTTAACCACGATTTTTATAAGCAGATTGCAGTGGTAGAGTGGGGAAAGGGATGCTAAAAAAGATTCTGCTACTAATCAAATAAGGCTTCTTAGAGGTCAGAGTATACCCTGGAAGTCTCAATAACCCATCTGGGTCTCTAGAAAGTGCCAGGCCTTTTGTGCTGCCATAATGATAGATTCTAATTATATCTGCCAACTTCATACAAAACATCTGTTTCCTCTTGTTAGCCCAAATAAAATCCAGGGAAAGGAAAAAGAAAAGAAAGATGGGAAGTAAGAAAGGAAAGAAAGGGGAAACGTTTGCTATCAGTTATAAAAATCTTGATTCTTTTCCAGTAAATTCTAGACTTTCATTATTTTTCTCCAAATATCTCAGTATGGACATATGAAGCAACTTCTTTTTATTACAATACAAACTTCACAATAAAAAGAAATCAGCCAGTACCTCAGTAAATAGTAAATCATGTTTCTCCAGTTTTACATTTTTTAACAATTATTGCAAAATGAAGGTTTCAAATGAGGATCATAAACCTCAAAAGGCTGCATGTCTCCCATGTACCTCTCCATCTTTCTCTACTTGCCTTTCACATTTTTTCCTAGTCAGAGAAACTAGTCTACTTAACTGGCTTTTTATCTTTGTCAGAGATTTCCCTACTCTAAGAATAGACTAAGAAACTTCATTTTCAGATACTAATTACAATTGGTGGTCATACTGAGATTTTTCAAAAACAATTCTTCTAAGATTTCTCAAATTAGAAATAGCCCAAGAACAGCAATTTTCACAACTACACCAGAAAACACTTAGGCTCAAATATTCTTTGTGCCAAATGCTTGGGGGTAAACATGAGTTTTTAAATGATTGTGAAATTACCCACTTCTGTCAGTCTCATTAAAAAAGAGAAAACGAAAACAATACTAAAGCAATCAGAAGGACCTTTTTGGACTTCAGAGCTCTCAGAAACATGTTAATATTCATTGTAGAAGAGTGTATTTCCCTTAAAAGATAGTAAGGAATAAGCACTTGGAAAGAGACATTAGGGGAGGTCCAGAATCCAACAAGCTTGAAAAAGATTTCACCAAATTTGGTGAACACCAGATGCCCTGGAGTCGGTCCCTCTCTTCTGGTGCCCTGGGTTTTCCAAATGAATGAGGTTTCCCCAACACACTTCTCCAAATCCAGGCAGACTTCCACCTCTGCCCTTGGACTTTAATACAAGGCAGCCAAGCCTTGTGTTTGCAGTGGCTGTGTAAGTCCTGTGCACACCTACCGGCTCTGGGAGTAGTGACTTCACTGCACCAGTCTTGCCAAAGGATTGGTGTCTTCTGATGTCATGATTCCATTTCTTCCACCCTCAGAAATACTCAACTCTCACTAGACTTGATCCGACCCAGATTTGGGAAACATGTTCTGGTGTTTACAATACATAAAGTCAGGATTATGGAAGGAAAGGAACCATCCATGGGAGATGTTCATTCATCTCTGCTTTGTGTAAGACACACGTTTCTTAGAATATATATATACATTTGCTAATTCTAAGAATTGTTAAGGATCTAGTTAGGAACAAGCCATGATGCCTAACTGAGGACAGTGGTTACATAAAGGAGGCTGTTAGGAATCACTAGGCATTGCCTTATTTCCAATTAAACTTCTAATGATTCAGAGATAATAAGGTTACAAATAGGAAAGTCAACTTACTGTTAGCATAGCAGCATTATAGAGTTCTAGTGAGCATGCAAAATAACCTAACCTGGAAACCAAATCCACTGGCACATCATCTGCCTTTGTGACTTTCTAGGCCCACAACGACAATTCATCTTCACTGATGGCAGGTACTCCCAGAAAAACCTCTGGATTGTGCTTAACTCTGAAACAAGCTTCATCAATTCCAGTTCATTAGGGTTCCTATTCCCTCATAAGACCTTGCCAAATTTAGCCATGGACAGTGAGTTCAATTTTGCAATGAGAAGGCAACTTCTCCAAGGTTATAGTTCCACTCTAGAGGTCACACGTGATCTACAAATAGTCTTGTGCCAATTCTCTGGGCTTATGTAGTAACTCTCCTAGGACATGAAGGGCATGTACCAGTCCCATTTGGAAATCAATATTGCCTTATTCCTATCCCTAGCTTAAAGTGAATAGGTGAGTTGTTATAAGAATTACAGAGTGGCTATCTACATTCATTCCAATGCAATTAAGGGTATTAACTACCAGATCTTTATTTTAACATAGCCAGAATTTGATCCTGGACACTGGCATACTGTAAACAATCTACTATGTGGCACAATGAGGAAGCAGGCATTGAATGTCAGGCTTGCTCGCTCCATAATACCGCTGTTATCAGGTTTAGTGGTTTCTTTGACTGTGTTTTTTTTTTTGGGGGGGGGGGTTGTGGGTTTTTTGTTTTTGTTTTTTACCTCTAATGTGATTTTCTCTAAGATACTTTTCATAAAGCTGCTAGGGATTTTTCTACTTAGGCTTTTTCTAATCAGGCTTCTTGTCACCTATAGGATTTTTAAAAGCAAACAACAAAAGCCGACCAAAACAATTTTGATACTTGCTAAAGATTCACAAAATCTGGTTTCTGTGTCTCATCCTATCCTTATCTACTCAGAATATTGCTGACAATTTAATGTACTTTTCTCCAGCCTATCCCCAAGCCTATCAAGGTAGTACAGGAGAATCTTCTTTGATGATCCTTCCTAAATCTTTGCTGTAGGTGTTGTATGTTCCATTACGCAGTCACAAACAGGTGTTTACTGAACTTGGGAGTGGAAGCTTCTCAGTTAGAGAGTGCAGCACCTGTGACTACTCCAGCCAGACTCCCTGGCTCCAAAGCACAGCCTTCCCCCTCCACAAGTATTTGACCACAAAGACCAACCAAAGAGAAAGAATATCCGAATGCTCCGCTGATTTGCCATTCCAGATTCACTCTATAGCTTGCTGAGCCAGGATACTGACAGATACCCAGATACCAAAGGCTCCCTGGCTTTTGGCTCCAGCTAGGCTAGCCCAGGGAGACAGACACACAGAAATCAGCAGGCAAGAGGACAGAAGGGGTTAGCTGTTGTTCCCTTACAAAAGGTCATATGGATGAAGCCCTCCCCACAGCCATGTCTCCAGGATCTGGTGAGATGCCTTCCAATTGCTCATTACACTCAGAGCTAGGATAGGTCAACTTTTGGAAACTAAGGATCTTGCATTGTCTTTCTTGGTTTACCTATACTTTTCTATGCTTCTTAAAATGCCTCATGAACAAAGGTGTCCCTGGGCACTAGTGGAACCTACTCCCTCTTTCCCACTTTCTCCCTGGCAGTTTCCAGAGAGGGTAGACACAGGGCAGCCAATTATTATGTGGACATAGAGGTTAATTATACCTTCCACTCCATTCTTCAGATTCCTATCTGATCTATACATGCTGCATGAACATACATTTCTAGATAACATGAACCGGAACAAACAATACTTGGGGTTAAAATTGGGGACATGAAGTGTTTTCCCTAAAACAGAAAAATCATGATAATAATTACAGTAATAACTACCATTTACTGAGAGCTCATTAGGTGTCAAGTACTTGACTAAGGCTTCTTAGGCATGATTTCAGTTAATATTCATGAGGTGCCTATGAGCTATGTTATTATTCCCATTTAAAGACTAGGAAAGTTTGAGCCCAAAGCCTATACTTTTAGTCATCACAATCACTCTTTTCAGTGGCAAGGATTCCTACAAAGTTGTGTTTAAATCTATAACATCCAAATGAATGAGTTATTACAAAGGGACTAAAAGAGGCACACTGGTAACTGTATAGAAAATAGTGTAAGCAAAATTTAGAGATGGGCTTCTAAATATGAAGTTTGTTAATATGGTAGACACCAGTTTTCCTCCTGATCCTCTGGAGAAAAAAGGGTAAATCACTAAGATACAACCAAGGAAGGCAGGGGCAAGTTGGTAGAGAATTTGAATCTGGGACATGCATGGAAAGGCCATGCTGCAAGGTTCAAGGCAAGTCAGGTTTTGAAGAAACAACTGTAAATGCAGATTTGGCAGTTACCAGACCCAACATGAAATAAACAAAACCAAGCCACCCATACCAAGTTTTCCCAGAAAACATTCCTGCAGAAGTTGCACAGCAAAGGGGGACACATCTGGAATCCAGGCTTGTTTGTCCCCATTGAGTTCTAAAGAAAAAACTGAGTCAATGTATAAAAAGCTGGAGATAATGATGAGAACAAAAACCTACATTTCCAGTTAACTTGAAAAGCAGACCTTAGAAGACTCAGTCATCACCACCCCACTTCCGGGAGTCCAGGCAGATAGAGTGCATTCAGCTAGGTACCATCTCAGTATAAGTCTCCACTTAAGCCTCTTTCTATCCCTCATCTTGATACATTTCCTTCAGAGCACTTCCATTTAGCAGAAATATTTTTGTCTATTTGGTTATTTCTGATTTACTCATACCTCACACACACTAAGCACTATCAGATCAAGGTCTTTGTCTACCTGGATACAAATTCTGACATAGGAAGGTCCAAATAGATAAATTTGAAATAAGTGAACAAATTAGAATGAATGATCCAGTAAATACATGATACTGTGAAAGCTAAGGGATTCTAGAAAATAGGTACACAACAGTACATGCTTGCATCAGTTCCCTAGAAAGCAAGAAGCTTATGCACCAGTACTGTACTACAGAATAGGTTTTGTGATCTCAGGGAGCAGGAGGGGAGTGATAGACAAAGGAAATGAGACAGGAGAAGGGAGATAAGACTAAGTTGTGTTGCCAAGTTGGCTTCAATGAGTGACTTGACTCTCCATCCCACAAGACTATCTGTGGGATAACCTCCCAATTCCCCAAAGCAACTTGGAATGTACCTGAAAACCATCATGATGGAACGGAGTCATCAGTTTTTTCCACTGTGCACATTTGGACAGAGTGAGATCCAGAAGAGGCATCAGGGGGAAACCTCACATTAGCTGATGAACACAGAATATTCAGCACAGGGTGAGGTTCTGTCTTCATGTGTTATGAGATGCTTTCCAGAAGCCTATGGTAAACCTAGTTGCCACAATGGCCCCTAGGGCAAGCATACATGCTCCTGAAAAGAATGACTGAAATGGGGTATAGGAGGTATGGGATTTCCCTAAGAACTAGGAATAGGCCAGGCATGGTGATTTATATCTAGTATCCTTGGTACTCAGGAGGCAGATATAAAGATCGCAGTGGGAGGCCAGCCTGAAGAAAAAGTTTACAAGACCTCATCTCAAACCAATTAAGACCTAGACATCCCAGCAGCATGAAAAACATAAATAGGTAAACTATGGTCCAGCTACTAGGTTAGACATATAAGACTCTATTTCAAAAAATAACCAAAGCATAAGGGCTGGAAGTATAACTCAAGAGGTAGAGTGTTCATCTAGCATTATAAAGTCCTAAATTCAAGTACTGCCAAAAAAAAAAAAAAAAAAAAAACCCTAGGAATATCCACTGATTTAGAAATGTCTTTAATGACAGTTGCATTAATGCACTGGGGAGAGTGAAATTCGTGAGTAATGGAGTTAAGTGTAGGAAAGGATAACGAAGAGCCAGAGAAGACACCTTAGGGAAGGACAAAGTAGTAGCATGTGGAAACAGAAGGTAAACATACGTGCACAAAAAGATACAGACACAGATATAGTAGTGGCATACACCTGTATTCGCAGCTTCTCAAGAGGCAGAGATGGAGGACCATCCTGGCAAAAGTTAGTGAGACCACATCTCAAAGAATAAGCAAAGGGAAGTGATTAATAACTATAATCCAGCTAAGCAGGAAGAAGAGATGGGAAGATGATAGTCAAAGGCTGGCCCTAGAGAAAAGGCAGAAGATACGATCTAAAAATGAGCACAAGGTGGTTTATGCCTGTAAGGTCTGTACAGGGACACCTCCCTGCCTCTTGGCTGTTTCCATCCAGTATGTTACCTAGGTAACTGGCAGACCTGGAAGCGGTCACCTTCCCCTCCTGCTAGGTCACATCCTGGGCCACCTCTGGTCACTTGCCTCCCCTCTGACCTTAGGAGGGTCCTAGACCCTGAGGTCACATCCAGATCCAGTGTGGCCACACCTTTCCCCCACCAGGCCACACCTCTTCCTGTCCCTGGCCTAGATAAGTCCTGACCCAGGAGTGGGTTGCCCTACCCCCCCCCCCTCCTTTTTCAGCCATGCCTCTCCACCTTGCATGGCGGGGGCAGCAATTTGGTAAATACACTTTTTTTCCTGCCTGAATAGCACATGGTGTTCTCTTCATCAGCTAACTAATGAAAGCTACCTATTTAATATACTTTACATATGGTGCCATGACTCGGATGGGGTTTTTGAGATGGAAATGTTAGAATTTCTTAACCATCCCTTTTCTGGGAACTGAACCACCTTGAGACACCACGTGAGACTTTTACCAATACCATTGCTGGCCTTCACATCCACATCCACACCACTTCCCTACTCTGGTGAGTGAAACTACTCTACAGTTCTCTGTGGCTCAGTCTCTGTCAGATGTGGTGCCACCAGAGAGCTCCTATGGCTTTTAGCCAAAAGGCCAGCACCTCAGGAGCCGAGGACGCTTGGTTTTGGAGGCTTGCCCATTTCTCTCTAGAGGGCTCTGGGGGAAGTCAGGATGCCGCTTCTGCCTGGTCAGCTCTCCTTCACTCACCAGACTGACTCTCCTACACATTTAATGGGGTGCTGCGAGTCACACCTGAGTGGTGAAACCCCTTTGAAATGCCTCCTGCGCTCCCTAGAAAGACAGAGCGCCTCATTTTTATGCTATTCTCAGATGTAGACAGTTTTTGCCACTGCAATGGTAAATGGCTGGAAGTCTGTTTACTTTCAGGCTCTCTTTGCTCTCTTTCTGCCAATCATGTCTAACTTCCCCTATCTCTTCCTTTCTCTTTTCTACAACATTTCGGCTTGTGCCCTAAAGAGCATGACCCAGGCCGGGTCCTGGGGACCCCCCTCTAGGTTCCCTCTCAAAGGCTAGCCATTCTAAGTTTGAACAATGTCAGAGTTTCCATTTGTTCAGGTTTTCTTTGCACTTTTTCAGAAATTCGTCATCTTGAGTTCACCGCCATGGCCACATGGTGGGTTAAGGGCTGGGTCTCATCTGACCCTTAACCTTCCATCAAGCTTACTACTCCACCCACTTCTGCAGCCTCCCCTGGGAGGTGCCCCTGTTTTGCAGCCTCCCCTGCAAGGCCCTCCCCTCTTACGACCTCCCCAGTGAGGGGCACCCCCCCATTTGTGGACTCTCCAGCGAGGCCTCCTCTGTTTTGCAGCCTCCCCCACAAGTCTCCGCCTCTTTTGCGGCCTCTCCTGCAAGGCCCCCTCCCCTGCGGGACCCTTCCTCTGCCTTTGTAGTGGGGGTAGAACCTGAAGCTCCATGTGTGCTAGAAGCAATGCACCCTTGCTGTCAAAATCTTCAGCCCTCTCCAGCATTGTCCATGTGGCAGATGCGCCATCTTGGCATCGTGGGAGCTCAGCTGCTATTTCGCACCAACTCGATTTTGTGCCGACCTCAACTTGATTGTGTGTGTGCATGCCTGTATGTATATGTCTGTGTCTGTGTAAACTTGTTATCTGGCATTGTAATCAAGTTATTTGGCTTAAATTGTAAGTTTGTTCAGTTTGGATCCGTAGTTCAATGCCAGCCAGTCTACATGCAGTCCAGATCCAGTCCATGTCTTCCAACCTGGAAGACAGGCCTCACGTCTGCCTAGACCATCCTGACTACCTCCACCACGGTAAAAGTAGACTAGAGTCTCACCTGGTTCCATCACACACTGCTGTATTCCTGGTGAAAGATTGCTTTGGATTTGCAAAAGCTAAGGCTCTTTTTATAACTTCGGTTAACTTAAGCACTGTTAGGGTTACCAGAAAGAAATCAATACTATGTCTGTGCTAAAATTCTTATCACATCTAATGAGTTTTGTCATTGCAGAATATTTGTTGGTCAATTCTTGATAAAGACCAGGTAAGCTCTACTTATTCTATTTGATCTCCTTGTTGCTTTAATTGGAAATAATGAGGGGTTTTTGTGGCAAAGATTGCAGTTCAATGCCAGCCCAGGCTGAAAAATCCCTAAGTCTCCATCTCCCAACTAACCTGCAAAGATCCAGGCTGGAAGCATGGCTCAAGAGACTCTTATCTCTAATTAACCAGCCAAACACTGGAAGTGGTACTGTGACTCAAAGTGGTAGAGCATTAGCCTTGAGCAGAAGTGCTCAGGGACAGTGCCCAGACCTTGAGTTCAAACCTCCTTGAATACCAACTGGGACAAGCCATCCCAGCAACGAGCACCTAGACTCAGCCAGTCTGGGGATCAAGGGACCATGGAGAGGAGTAAGAGGAGATGATGTCACATTAGCCACTTTGTGCCTGTCCTTTCAAAATTAGCCAGAGCTGGGAGGTGAATAGAAATAAGAAGCCTGCCCCTCTAACGTCCATACCTGTCTACCTTCTAACTGGACAGGAATTTACATTCTTGCCTTTGTTACCTGACGTTCTCCCTACCTAGTCACCAGATGTCAGAAGTAGCTAGGAACATTTCCACCAACTCCAGGACAGCCTGGAATGAAGGAGAATTTTCTGCCCCAAGCCCCTTTTCTTGCTATTTGTTGCTCTCTAGTATTTTTTTTCCACCCCCTCAATGTCTCATGAGACTTCTCCAGACTTCATCCAAGAGACCTGCCTCCTCCAGACTTCATCTAAGGACTCAACCCCAAGTGACAGCTGCTGCCTGCTGCCTTCTCCCAGAGGGGACCACATCTCAGCCTTTTACCTCTATTGTGGACGCCCCTTGCAAGCAGGAAGTAGCCAGAGAGAATCTTCGCCCTTTTTCATAATTATCAAAAGGCTGGAATGTAAGGTCTGCACAGGGACACCTCCCTCCCTCTTGGCTGTTTCCATACAATATCTGTTTCCTAGGTAACTGGCAGACCTGGAAGCAGTCACCTTCCCCTCTTGCTAGGTTACATTCTGGACCACCTCTGGTCACTTGCCTCCTATCTGATCTGAGGTCACATCCAGATCCAGTGTGGCCACACCTTTCCCCCACCTGGCCACACTTCTTCCTGTCCCCAGCCTAGGTAAGTCCTGACTCAGGAGTGGGCTATCCCCCTTTTTCCTTTTTCAGCCATGCTTCTCCACCATGCACGGCAGGGGCAGCAGGCAGTTCAGTAAATAAACTTCTCCTGCCTAAATAGCACAAGGTGTTCTCTTCATGGGCTACCTAATGAAACCTACCTATTTAATATACCTTACAAAGCCAAAAACGATAGTTAATATGTATATCACATGGTACACTGCTTGCCTAATAAGTATTATGCCCTGAATTCAAACCCTAGTACCTCCACAGGGGGAAAAAAATGATGTGGGGGGGGACTTAACAAAAGGACACAAAAGTCAACTTGAAGGAGTTCACAGTGATTATACCTGGGGTTTTCTACACAACAAAATAATGACAGTAATGGACTGTAATGCACTGAATAAGGTAAGAACTGATAAGCACAGTGTAACACAAATAAGTAACTGAATAAACAAATAAATGAGAGGCTAGGGGAAAGCTCCTTACAGTAAAATTCCAGTGAATAAACCTAAAAGGAGCATAAACAAAGAAAAACACCATTGGTCTAGACCACAAGAATAACAGCTTCAGCAAGAAGTAATCATGCATGGTAAAAGAAGTGGGCAAAAGACTGATAAGATGTCTGATATTTACATACTTTCAGAGTATCTCCCCACAAGGTAATTACTAATAACAAAGGAAGAAGTAGTAACTTCAAAGTAGAGAAATTTGAAGTGACAGAGTTAACATCCCTTGTAAAGAGTTGAGTGAATGCTACTGACCCAGCTTTGATAGACTAAGAAAAGTGATTTTCCTGCCACACTCAGACCTGAAGGAACATCAGATAAATCTAACAGAGGGTCAGTCTGAAAAAAAAAAAAAACAACTAGCCATACTCCCCCAAAATGTGATACTTGTAAAGGATAAGTAACGAAAGAGAAGCTGTTCCCAGATGAAAGGAGACAAAGAAGATGTGTCAGATAAATGGAGAGCAGAAGGGTAGGAGAACATAATCATAATATTCAATATACAGATGTGAAAATGAACCAGGTAACCTGAGAGGATGAGGTGAGGTTGGGAGAGATGGAGGAAAATGATGGAAGGGTGATCAGCACGCACTGTATGCGTAAACTGACATACTGAATTTAAGATAATGAGATTTTAAATGAAGATGTGACAGCTAATTGAATCATGTGTGATACTCTATTTTGGGACATAAAAACAGACATTCATAGGAAAACTGGACATATAAGATAACTAACACTTAATAGTGTTAGTTACTGCTTTTGACAAGTGTGTATTAATTGTTTAAGATGTTAGAGTGAGAAGCAGAAGCTGCAAAGAAAAGAAATACAGACATTCTGATAGTGCCTGCGATTAGACTCATTTTTCAACAGATGATATGTCAGACTCTACTTTATGCCATCTATAGGTTTACATTATTTTCAAATATGAACATGTCATAATAATTCTTTATTATCTTTAAGCAGCAAATCTAAAAATACAATGAGAGTAAAGAATGTTAGTAAGTTCCCCTAGATTCTATTACCTACCTAAGCCTTAGAGCCTGGCTAGGGGATGAGGGTACAAGACTCAGGGCCTGGAAGTTGTTATCCTTTCAGTATTTCCTATCTAAACCATCCACAGCCCAGCTACTGGCCCTCTCACAGGGGAAATAAAAGTCCATCTCAGATGGGCTTCTAAAGTCTGATGCTTCTAAAGTCCACCACAATATCCATCAAGGATCTTCTGAATTCCACGTACAAAATCTTTCTCAGAAAAAAATTAGTTCTAGGACATGTTTGCTTTCAGACACTTTCTAGAGGATGGATTTAAGTCTCATAGTCCTACTTTGGGGAAAAAATCTGACTACAAAAGAGAGATTAGGAGTTGCGGGATGAGGGAGAATATAGCCTTTAAAAAGAAAAGTGGGTTTAGGTTACAAGACTAAAAGTCAAATAAAAGAACAAAAGCCCAGTTAAGGCTGCCTTGGTTAGAGTTACAAATAAAATCAAACACTTCATAGATCTCCCATAGTTCATGAACCCAAGAAAGCTCTGTGGAGGCTCTCATGAGCTTGAACAACAGGCTAATTTTCAAGCAGGAATCAAAGTGCTTAGGCTCCTGGTCAGACTGTTTGAAAATCTAAGCACAAGCTGGTTTGGGAGAGTTAAAAGGAATGCAGACTGCCCCAAACACCAGCCATTTGTTTTTTCTGCCACCTTTCCAGGGGTCATGTCTGGAGCGAGGATAGACAGCTCTGGGGGGAGAAAATGATGGGAAGCACAGACTTTGGGAAAATAAAACATTAGAACATTTCTTAAGGAGTCATGGGTATGCCTGTATGGGCGGGGGGGGGGGGGGGGGCGGGGGGGAGATGGGGGAAGATGAAAAACATTTAACGCATCTGTGTGTGTGTGTGTGTGTGTGTGTGTGTGTGTGTGTGTGTGCGTGCGCGCGCACCCACCAAAATTATCCACTTTTGTATGATTTCCAACCTGAAGAATGAGGGCTTTAAGACCTTAAAATGCTGTTGCACTTTTAATCAAGAGCAAACATTTTTACAAGGACATTCTAAAAACAGAAAAGGTGCCTAGGCAACATTTCAGCTTTATTTATTAAGTAAAGATTAGGTGCAGTGTGATTGGTGAATATTAATAGTATAATTAGTAGCACAATTTTTCATCTAGATTGCTTAGAAATGTGTTTGTAATGTCCCAAATAGAAAATGTAAAAGAAAGAAGAGAAAACTTCATCTTAAGGCAGGACCCAAGGAAAGTGCTGTTTGAGCTTCATCCTATTTCACCTGTACAACCACTTCGGGCAGTATCAGCTTTTAAAACCAGATGCTGGCAGGTGGCGGGACCTCTTTGCTGGCCATGGTTTCCACATTTTTCCATAATCACACCAAGTGGCCTCCCTCCAGAATGGTGAGAGTCAAGACAGTCTTCTCAATTATTGCTAGGAAAGCAAAGAAATGTTCCAATCTCCTGGGACAGGAAAATATCACAGCAAGGTTAAAAATAAATAAATGAATAGATAAGTAAATGCACGAATACATGAATGAAGCCAGCAGCATTTTCTGTGATCTCCACTTGAGCAAAAACCAGACCAAAAGCCCTTTGGTCCAAGATTAAAAGCCAGAAGACAAACAATTTACATGGAGCAGGTGATAAATATTTCATGACACTTGGTACAGTGGTTCTTCGAAAATGTGTTTCGGCTCCTAAAGCCAGTCTGTTAATCCGCACTTCGGCGGGAGGGGGGTAGCCAAGTCTCAGGGAAAATACATTTTTAATAAGGGCTGTGCCAACAAAAGAGGCTCAGAGGTGCATAGCATTTCAGGGTGCAGAGTATGCAGGGATTTCTCGCTCTGGGGAGAAGGGTCCTAATGCAGAGAAGAGAATGAAATGAAGTCAGAAGAGGATGATCTAGGGCAGGAGCCCTTTAGAGCCCTGTCAGGATAATTACCACAATGGATTTTTTTTCTCCCTGGGTAGACGGGCTTGTCAGGTTCAGAGGAATCATATTCCAGACAAATAAGCTCAGGATGAGAGGAGCTGGCTTCTTTCCAAGTGTCTGTGGCATCGTATCTGCCTACTCTAGGCCCACGGGACACTAGCATAACACTCTTGACACCTGACAGCCAGAGCCTCTGGTGAGCCACCCTCTCCTCTTTCTTGGTCTCTCTGGCTCTTATGAAGTAGGGACTCTTACTAGCATTACTTGATTTTCTTTTCTGCTTTGGCTTTTGAATCTGATTAACAATAGCAAGGAACTACTTCAAAGCCTTTGGTCTATTGTGTTCTTTAGGATAATAGAAGAGGGTGTAACTGGAACTCAGGACCCAGGGTCAATAAGCATAGCTAGAGCAACAGTGAGCAGCAGAGCTTCAGAATGTCTATGATCATTGCCACAGATGTTGTTCAGGGCAAGGAGAAGAAGAGAAAGGAGAGAAAATACTCTGACTTCTTTTTACTGTGTCTTGCCATTTCCTACTGATGTCACAATGTTCGATCAGGGATCGACCCTACACATCACAAGGATGACAAGGGGATCTATAAGTAAACTACCAAAGGCCAACATAAATGTAGGTTAAAAATGTGTCATGTGATGTCATAACAGCTAAATATAAGCATATATAATTTAACCAATTATATATACACTGTACATGTAGTTTGCAATATTGAAGGATCAAGAACAAGAGAGAATATAAGAAAAACAGAAAACAGTTGATTCTCATTATTGTCTTACAGAATGATTTCTACTTGTCAATTTTGCTTCTATCGAACATGTTCTATAGAACATTTTCTCAAATACATTCTATAGTCTCCAGAAATTGACTCAGAGAATACTGCACTACTGATTGCAGGAGAAACACAGGTTAGTTTCCTCTAAGCCTCTCATGACATTTCATCAACCAATAAACACCCAGCCTTATTTCATGTGTGTTTGTGCTTAAGAACACCGCATTTAGTAGATACTGTTGATTTGTTAACATTGAACTCATAGCCATCAGCAAATCACTCCTATTGGAGCAAGGCTTATCTAACACAGTGCAGTCTCTGTAAGGCACAATAAAGCCTTCTTCCTCTTAGGATACTAGATAGCACTTGGATACTTCATCTGGGCCTTTTAAACAGGGACATCAACAACAAAACACACAAAAATGAGAAATCATAGCATCAACAGACCTTAAGAAGGACAACTATTTACAACCTGAGAGCTGAACAAAAAGGGCATGATCTTTTTAGTCTTTGCTGGGAACAAAATCAGGTATCAATTAATCACACACATCACCATATGTGTGTGCATCTGCTCTCAAAATGCCACAGGTATTGATTTTAAGGTGACTGATAAATCTGACCAAGTAGGTGAATTTGTAAATAGAGCATCAGCAAATAATGAGAATCAATTGCCTACCGAGATGTTTAATTTTGTTTTAAAACTTTCTTCCTGGAAGATTGGAGATGAACTGTCCTTTCTTTCATTACATACTTTCCCTTTTCTTTTCATCTGTTGTCTAGTTTTTCTGCATTAAGCTTGCAAATAAGACTCTAAATATAAGATTTCTAAAGGAAAAGAAATGCTACAGGCAGAACTATCAAGAAGTAGAATTGTTTGTCCCAGCAGGTGATTATCCTGAACATACCCCCTGGGAGCGCAACAGTACATTCTGGAGTGATATGAAGAGCAGTTCAAAGTATTCCTTGCACTTTTTCAGTCAAAGATCCAAACACATAAACAAAGGCCAACAGCAGGTAAGCTAAGCCAAAGAAAGGCAGACACCAAAGAGAATGCTATGCAGATAGCAAATAGAATCCCTCCAATAGCCTGTCTTCATGGACTTACACCTTCCTCATGTAATCAATTCAAATCTTCTCTAGCACTCATTTGATGCTCACTAATGAGAGGATGTGAGCTACTGATGGTTCAATAAGTACGATGTACGGTTCCACACTGTATAAAATACTACATGAGGTGCTAGAAGGAATAAAAATCCCTGAACAAACTCATGCTTGAAATTATTGACAGAACCAAAAAACAAAAAATCAAAATCCTAATTTATGAGATTCTTCGGTTTCAAACCAGGAACAAAACTGCATTGCAGAACTGAAACAGCATCAGAATAACACAAAAGCACAGTAATCGAGCGCTCTGCTCATTTCTTATGCCATTAATGAGCATCTTTTAATCTTTAATCCTCCTCACTAAGCTGCTTTTACTGCCCCATCTGCTCCTCTTACTCATGCCTTCAAGATTGTATAATTAAATTCTAATTAAAGTTTAAGGCTTGTAATAACAAAAACACTTGCGGAATGCCTTTGATTCAAGGGGCCAAAATAACATTTCAACAGTTTGCAGAAATGAATTATATCCTTTTGCTTAACAAGCATCTTTAAAATGGAATTAAAAATGGGAAATTCCAACCATCCATGACTTTCACCAGCCACACATTATGTAAATATGTTCACCATGACATGTTACATGTAAGTTGGCTGAACACAGCATGAAGGGAAGCAAGTACAACACACATGTGCAGTTTAGTGGGGGTTCCGTGGCCACTCAAGATCTAAATTCATTGACACCACCCTGGTACCTAGTTACCTACACACAGGGTTGGGCATCAGCATCTAGTTATCCATATGTGTAGATACTGGAAGAATAGTGCCTTTATCCTCCTTATGCAATCTGTCTCCAAAATGAATCAAGCCTGCCTGGCCAGCATCTTCTAGGATCTGTCAACATACACCTTGATGCCTATTACTAGTATGGCCCACCTAGACCCCTTAGAATTCCTGCATGGTTTCGACTTCAACTACATGCCCCAGACCATGGTCCACTCCACCAACAGCAGCCTCTCTAACGTACTGCTCTGATGGAAGGGGTGACACTGATCAACATGCACTGTATTCATAGATCATTATGTTGAATTGAAACTCCTTTATACAACTACTTAAAGAAAAAATTTTAAATAAAAGTAAATAAAGGAAGTGGTGCTGTGGCTCAAGTGGTAGAGCGCTAGCCTTGAGCTGAAGAGCTGAGGGACATCGTTCAGGTCTACAGTTCAAGGCCCTCAACAACACCCCCCCTCAAAAAAAAACTAATCTTAAAATGTAAATAAAGTGCGGGTTGGCCTGGGCTGTTCCACTCCAAATGGACTCTGTGTTAATAATTTTTGTCCCCCTGAGATCTTAAGAATACCTAGATGATAGCTAGTTTTCCTCTAGACTTTGAGCTAGTTTATTGAGAGTAGGCATGGTACTGCAAAGAAAAACAATGCACTTAAAAAATAAGACACCTGAAATGAAAATTTTATTTTATAAACTCAAAGAATGCTTATCAACATCTTTCAAAATCATTTAGTTTGCTGACAACATACACCTCGCTTCAACCTTGTTTACAGGGTATAATTTCATCTTGCCACGATTAGGTATTGATTACATAATTGCATACTTTATATAACTATTAATAACAATAACTGATATCCCAGGCACTGTTTAAAGTGGTTTGTGTTGTTATTCAAATTTTCACAAGTGATTTTGAGGCATGTCCCACCTTCACCTGAGATAAGCAAACAAAGGACAGAGAGGACAGAACACTTACTCAAGATCATACAGATATCAAGGGGCAGGCCAGGATTTACAGCCACACAGGTCTGCCACCAGAGCTCACACCATCGATTTTCTTCAAGTCCAGAACCTGAGGAAAGCATGTAAGGACCTTGTGCCCCTGGGTATGTGACTTATGACCTGCAGACTAACTTCCTCTACACTGCAATGCTCCATAACCTGTTACCGGTGTGCTGGCTTCACACCAAGTGACTCCCCCTCACCTGGAGCTCATCTTTCAAGTCTTAGCTCAGTCACTGCCTGTCTTGTGAGGTTTTCCCTGACTCGATGCGACTGCTTTCCTTTTTACTGCATAGACTTCCATTCTGATGCTGACTACACTGCAATGTGGCCCTCTGGGGAGCTGTGTTTTCTTCTCAAGGTCCCTTCAGAGAAGAACATATAGAGCAGAACTTTGGTAAATGTAAAGAGGTGAAGAAATAGAAGAGTTCTCTAAATTTTCCCACTGGCAAATGCCTACATAGCATGCTCAAAGTTAATTTAGAGAGAAATGAAGAGAAAAGGAAAGAACAAAGATAATTAACTTCATAAGTCCAGGGAACACATCTCTCACTCTTCCAGAAGCATCCAGTGAACTGGCAATTCAACCTTTGTTAGTTCCTTTCTTCCATGACACTATAAACTTTAGGATAAGACCTACCTAGATCAATGAGAGAACAAAACGGTAATTCAGGCTCAGCTGCACATGGCTTTCAACATGAGGTTAAGGCCTCAGAGCCTAGGATTTTCATGCCTTCCCCTATGTATCAGGAAGTATCTCCAGGTAGGTTTATCCATGCTATAGAGTTGCATGGAGACTAGGTCTACTTCCTTATGCAATGGGCTTTTTCTGGCAAATAACCTCTCTCCTGGAGTATAGAACTACCTGCTACTAGCTTATTTCTGTTTCAGATGACCAGCTACTATGAACCATGGAGCTGCTACTCTGCCTACATGCTCACTGTTTGTGCTACAAAACCCCTAGCCTTGTCCCTTATCTACAATCAAGTTAGTTAGCATGCCCACAATCATACAACTGATGAGCTGAGGTAAAATTCAATAACACATCCTTTTGACTCCCATTATGAATCCTGACTTTTGGTTCTCTATCCTTAAAGAGAGGAAGAAGTATTAGTGAAAGGAAGTAATAAATAAATAAAATAATATTGCATGTAAGTACATGTAGCTGACTCAACCCTTCTAAAACCCCAGGATGTATTTCCATTCTCTGTCAACTCCATACCACTGACCATTTCCTGAAGATAAAACAAAGCTTACATCTTTACTCATGTCTGCTATGGTCTGTCCACTGAATTCACCCCTATAAATCCAGCTTATTCATTCATCATTCAATATGTATTAAAAGGCATTTAGTCACGAGTTTCTAAACTAAGTGATAGAGAGATAAGATTGCCAGCATAATGGTGTATGCCTGTAGTTCTTCCCAGCATGGGTGCTAGAGAGAGGAGGACAGCTTGATTCCAAGAGTTCCAGACTAGAGAAGATTTAGTGATTTTCCTTAGAAAGCTTAAAGTCTCCCAAGAACTAGACAGTTACATAAATCAAGCAAAACAACACGTCACATAAAAAGGGACCGTATCAGTTATTGTAGGAGTTCATAGGAAAGGCTAAAAACCCAATCTTGGAACCAATTATCTGGCATTGTTCTCCATATTCCTTCCCTCATTCTGTCTCTAATCTCAGCACAATTTCTTGCTTCCTGCATTTTTTAAATTGTACTGTTCGTTCTGCAGTCACAACATTTTACACCATAAGTCATAATTTATAAACTGGTTATTTATCTGCATCACCACAATTAATTCCTGAGGGAACCAATTAGTTTAACCCGAGAATGCTTCTTGAGTAGCTTTATAGAACTATAGTGGTTAAAAGTATGAATCTTATTATTTAAATCTTAGAAGTACATACTATCTCCATGTCCTTGGGCAGATTACTTGGCATCTTAGATTTCCAACATATTCTACATTTCTAAAACAGGACCCAATTAGAAATGTATTGAACTTTAACACACCAACAGTGTTTGCCCAAAATCATGATGTGATTTACATCTATTTCAACATCAACTGAGCACCAATAGTGACAACATGACAGCGAGAGTTTCCATCATACAGAGATCTGATAGCCATGTCAGTAATCTGAACACGTTTACACTTAAAGGTAATATAGCAACCACCCTCCAAACAGGGTTAGCAATTTAGGCCTAAGTTGGGAGTCGAAAAACTCTATGAGCTTTATATGTTGAGAATGAATTAGTTACTTGAAATATACACATACATTTATTACTATGGACTAATATTAATTACTTTAAAAGCTATTACTATAACATACCTATTACTTGCTACATGCCAATATTGATTAAATGTAAAATAACTTAATAGGATAACAGATAATTAAAGTAAATATCCAAAAAAGAGAGTGGTAGCTAATTGAGTTGAACAAGAAAAAGCATACCTTTTTGAGATTATGAACTGTTTAAAAAGATAAGTAATATTAAGAAAAGTATTGTCAAATATGAGATTACAACTCTAATCTTTTTTCTTATAAATGCCTATTTCATATTTATATATTATATATGTCTTCCAGATCATTTACAAATAGTTAAACATCTACATATATCAATTATACAGTGGTAGTTTTTATTATTGTATTTTAACTATGCAAAGGGATATCACGGTGATATTTCACACGTGCATGTTTTGTACATAGATTGGATTAACTCCCTTTTACTGCTCTCTTTCTCTCCCAGCTCCCCTCTATTTTTCAACAGCCTTCACGGAATTACTTTATACCATTTCCAAACATAGACCATGTAATTCAGTAGATAGTTCTAGTCTTTATATCACTGCTTATGTAGAATATTCATAGCACATTCAAATACAATAGTAAAGAATTATATACATAGCATCATGTTCTGTGCATGTAAAGGACCTTTCAGAAAAAAGCTCTAATTAGAAACTGCTTACATTTTATAAAAGTGAATTAATCATTTCCATATTTCACAAAGAAAAACTCCAAAACTATATATAAGAACACAGTCATGACTGATACAAACTAATTTTTTAGAAAGAATACAAAAAAGTGGTAGAGAAAAATTAAGTTCACAAACCATATTTCCCCTGCTTTAATCTTTAAAATTAAAGGCTTTAAATTATTGCATAAGATGAAAACTCCTTAAAACTCTGAGCCTATGTAGCATATAGTTCTGGTTCCAGGGTGATCATATAGTGCTACTTTGCATATTTAGGATATAAGCCACATGAGAAATTACTATCATTCGGGACTGTGGGGGAAGAGGGAAGTATTTATTGTAGAAGGTTAATGAATTAATGGGGAATTAAATAAATGAGGAAAGTGCATGCTGATTTGACTAGAAAAGAAGAGAAAAGGGGCAGAGATCCTTAACCTTGTTTCAAAAAGTCCTTTCACTTATTAAACAGAAAATATAGGCTAAAACTATTTGGAACATATTACATCTGCACACACAAGCCTAAAGGATTGTTGCTCCTGATGAGTGCCAAAAATGAATGTATAACATTGGCTCCACCCTACCATCCAAACATATTTGAGTCCTAAATGTTTGGCTTCCCCTGAGTCAGTTTCCTTAACAACATTCAGCATAAACAGAAAAGCAAAACTTCGAAGCCAAGACATGTTCATGTTCAAGTCCACAATTTTGAACATCTGTATTTCCTAACAGAATATTCATATTTATTATCCAGATACTTCTCAACAAATGGAAAGAACATATACATGCCCAGATAACCAGATGTAAATGGTACGAGTTCACATGTATAATTTTGAAGGTCACAGAAATGCAAGAGCACATTCTTCCAATTTTTATTAATATATGTTAGGCAGTAGGAACTTTAAAAGGAAAATTATCTTGTATGGCAAGAGAAAAGTGAAGATAATATCACAGTGCATCATATTCAGAATATCCATCAAGTGCAACATTTGTTTCCTTTTTAAAAAAATCTACTGTTACTATTGTTCTGAAGGGTTTTGCTTTTTTATTTGTGTCCATATTGGGCTTGAACTCAGGGCCTGGGCCCTATCTCTTACCTTTTCCCTCAATGCTGACACCCTACCACTTGAGCCATAACACTACTCCAGGCTTTTTGGTAGTTAACTGGAGAAGCACAATCCTCAGTCTGATCCCAGTTTCTTGAATAGCTAGGATTATAGATATAAGCCACCACATCTGACCTGTTGTTCTTGTTATAGTTTATAAACTTGGCTCAGAGGAGTCTATAAGAACACGAGTTTTTCAAAACCTATTTGTTTGTTACCATAAAAAAAGTTTCTTTACCAACTGCCCGATTAATAAATGGGCTATAGTCTTAAAGAGAGACTTCTCTGAAGAGGAAATAAGAATGGCCAATAGACACATGAAGAAATGCTCAATCTCTCTAGCAATAAAAGAAATGCAAATTAAGACAACGCTGAGATTCCACCTCACCCCAGCTAGAATGGCTATAATCAAGAAATCCAGTACTGGGCTGGGAAATTGGCTCAGTGGTAGAGCGCTTGCCTTGCATGCTCGAGGCCCTGGGTTCGATTCCTCAGCACCACATAAGCAAAAAGAAAAAAGACGGAAGTGGCGTTATGGCTCAAGTGGTAGAGTGCTAGCCTTGAGCTGAAGAGCTGAGGGATAGCGCCCAGGCCCAGAGTTCAGGCCCCAGGACCAGACCCAAAAAAAAAAAAAAAGAAATCCAGTACAAGAGATGCTGGAGGGGATGTGGACAGAAGGGAACCCTACTGCATTGTTGGTGGGACTGTAAACTTGTTCAACCACTCTGGAAAGCAGTATGGAAGGTCCTTAAAAGACTCCACATAGAGCTCCCCTCTGACCCAGCAATCCCACTTTTGGGCATTTATCCAAATGATCACAAACAAGGTCATGGTTTGACAGCTATTAGCATGACCATATTTATTGCAGCATTATTTACCATAGCTAAGATATAGAACCAACCCAGATGCCCCTCAGTAGCTGAATGGATCAAGAAAATGTGGAATTCTATGTTCTATGCCTCCGTCAGAAAGAATGACATGGCCTCTTGTTAGGAAATGGAAAGAGTTGGAAAAATTATATTATGTGAAGTAAGCCAGGCCCAAAGACACATAGGTCCTATGGTTTCCCTTGTTTGCAGTGACTAGTACATGTCTAGGACAAGCAGAGTTCAAAGGCCATGTACATACGACCACATGAGATAATGTTAAGCAAAATGTACCACAAGACAGGGACACAAGAGGTTTTTGTTTTTTTTTTTCATTCTTGCTAGTGTTTTTAATGTATTTACAATGCACTATGTGATTCTTTTGTTTCTATTGTAGGTTCTTCCCCCACGGTATGACTCCTGTTTCCACTGGATTTGATGCCTGTGTTCTGCACCTTGTATATACATTTTTGTAATTTTGTAATTTGGGGAGGGGAAGGGATATTGCAGAACACTTAAATGGGGATGCAGGCTGACCCATTGTGATGACAAGATGTACAGGACACTATACTGAAAACGAACGTTACAATGTTGGGAGGGGGGTTGGGGAGGAGGGAAGTGATGGTAAATAAAGGAGAAAATAAAGGAGGAGGTTACAAAAAAAGTTTCTTTTCTTTCTATAAATTTCATCTTGCTCATCTACAAAATGGGTACAACTACAAAATGGGGGATGGGATTGTGGATCAGTGGTTGAACGCTTGCCTGACATGCATGAACCCCTGGGTCGATTCCTCAGTACCACATAAACAGAAAAAGCTGGAAGTGGTGCTGTGGCTCAAGTGGTAGAGCACTAACCTTGAGCAAAAGAAACTCGGGGACAGTGCCCAGGCCCTGAGTCCAATGACTGACAAGAAAAAGTGAAAAAATAATATTTACTATATAAGGTACTATTCAAATGGAAGCTGTGTTGACAACTTTTATTGCCCCAAACTACCCAACTTGCAACAGATCAAGGAAAAAGATTTAAACTCCTATCTATTTGAGTGATGCTGAAACTAATACAAACAATAGCATTTATTGAGAACTTTTACCAAGTGCCAGGGTTATGCTTTACTATATTAACACAACCAATCAGCACAAACTTAGTACATAAAACAGTCTGCTATATAGCCAATGAGTAAACTGAAATATTCAGAAATCCCACAGTGAATAGTTACCAGAAGTCTGACAAGCTTCCTTTATGCCAGTGTGAGGCACTTCCAAAAACATAATTCCCATCCATCATCATATTCACATAGCCTTCTTGATAATGAATCTGTATGTTGAAATCATACAGAGTATCTAAGATACATTTTATGAATAGAGGCAAATATAGATGAGGACATTGTACTGATTTCTTAGAGAAGAGGCTTTCCATGGAAAATACTATTACAATTACTATTATTCAATGACTTGAAAAAGTTACTATACCTACTCATTGCCTGCCAAGCCCTGGTTGAATCTAAATGGACCCCTTTCTCCCTGTCTCCCTCTCCCCTGCCTACTCTCTCTCTCTCATTTACCTGTACCAGCACTAGGGCTGAACACAGTGTCTACCACTCTCACTGACTTTATAGATCTCAAGGATGAAGCTCTACCATTGAGCAACAGCTCCACTGCTGCCTTTTTGACGGTTAACTAGAGATAAGGTCTCACCACAGGCTGGCTTTGAAGTACAATCTTCAGCCTCCTAAGCAGTTAGGCTTATAGGCAGTCAACCACCACTGCTCTCTTTATTTTTTTTTAATATTCTTCAAAATTTAAGACACTTTACCTGAAAAATGCAAAAGAATTGTGCCAAAAACTGTATAAATTGACTTTCACAGCTAAAAGCTTTGAGAAGGATGAAAGCTATAAGGTCAAAATGCCCTATATGCTATAATAAATGACCCTTGGAAATCATTTCTTCTAATTGATACTCTTATAAAAATTTTACACTTTTATAAAGCAAAGGGGATCAAGATCAACAAAAATGAGATAAAATAGACTGCAACTGAAGAAAGTCCTTATAGGAATGACTAAAAACATCATATATAACTTGAAACAAATGAGTATAGGACAATAATACAAGTTGAGGCCCAGACTATACTCTCATTAAGACTAGAAGAAGCAATTGAATTTGTTTTTTGTTTTTTATTTTTGGTGGTTTTTTTTTCTCTAAGAACCAGTCCTGGAAGAACAAAATTAGAAGGGTCCTATCCTTTAGATGTGCTTTTGAAAGTATCAAGTACTGAGTCTGGATGGCTTTTTACAGACAGTTCACAGGTCAGACCTTAGTGCATGTTATCCCAAAGGTCAAAGAGTTGGCAGAATGGAGAGGACTGATGTCAAACAGGAATGAGCTCCCTTTGAAGTCTGAGGCTCACATGAGCCAAAGTATTCTCTGCAAATGAGCAAAGACAAGAGTAAAAAAACTTAAAATGCCGCTTTGTGTAAACTGAGATCTCTTTTAAGTAATGCTGGGAATAAAGCTGGCCCCTCTGTGGTCCACCACCATCATTACAGGCTGGGTGAAAACAGCCAACCGTCCTGTGAAGCAGGATTGTCCCAGTGAACAACCACGATGATCACTTCACTGTCTACATTCTGACAAGTCTGTGAAAAACACTCCTTCTCTCCCTCAAAGTTCTGCTCCTGCCAATTCAGTCTACTCAGGTTTTTTTGTTTTTGTTTTTGATTTTAGGGTTTTGTTTTTGGGTTGGTTTTTTTTTTTTTTTTTGCCTTTTCTTTATTGATGCTTACTTATTTTCCCCCCATTGTCTGATTCTGTTCTCTGGAGAATTTCTAGATAATTCATTAGTTTAAGACCAAATACTTGAGTTGTTTCTATAGTATCAGTCAGGAAGTCTCATTATGCTAATTAACCAAACCTGCTCTGACTTTCAGTTTAGTAAATCAGATGACTATCTAACTCATAAATCAGGAACGTGACCCTATGTCTCAGGATCCAGCAGCCCCAGTAGCTGTGGAATGGAATACCAGTGGAATTAAGGGAAGTTTTTGCAGACTCAAATATCACAGAAATGCAATAATTTGTCTTTATTAATAGGAGGTCAAATACCATGTCCCTCTGACAGTTGCATCAATATTTTTACAGTTCTTAGGTCTTGACTTTCAGCAATAGCCCCTTTAATGTAAAAAACTTCAGTCTAAATCCTGACATTGTTAAATTGCTTTATGATACCTTTCGGCAAACACATAGATTTAAGACATAAAGCGTTCAAACTGGTGCCTGGTTTTTTATGCAATTAGACCTCCCAGAATTCCAGCCATCAATTTCATTCAAGCCCCGGATTACCAGCCATTCTGGAAAAGCTATAATCTACTTCATAGAATATTCTGCAAAAAGATGCTAAGAGATTACTCCTAAGGCTTCCTCTAACACAGACCTAGCAAGCACAACTCACATGCACAACCTATGTCTGAGCAAATCCTCATAGCATCATTGTAAGGCAAGTCATTATATCTCAATGAAGGAACTGCTATCTGCTCAGTGGTTATTTCTTTAAAATCACACATGTAAAGATACTGCACCAGGATTCCACTCCAACTTCAAATTCCTTCTGTCTGCCACATGTAAATCAACAATCAACAGGACCTGAGACTGCTTCAAGGAAGTATCCATCTTTAGGTCTCCATTCCCTAGTCCTGCTCCTTCCCTTTCTCTGTTATCCCTACATCTGTTGCCTCCTTCTTCAGCCACCAATTAGGAACACCTGAGACACTTAGTATGCATAGAAAAAGTTCCATACTTTTAAGTTCCTTGATCCAAAAAGCCATCAGTAGGAAAAAAAAAAACAATAGTAGGAGAAAATCAGTAGGAGAAAAAAATCTCAAAAACAAACAAACCATTCAGCATCACATAATATCATTATACCCCAAAGTTCTAAAATTTCTCAAAAACTTCAGCAAAAATAGTCACTAAAGTGAGAGCTCAGGCTCCACACAAAATCTGGGGTATATGAAGATGAGGTTCTAAAAGTATAAAATAGAAAAATAGAAAAATTCCAGAGAAAATATTCAAATTGTAGTAGAATCTCCTAGAAGATACGCTAGAATATAAATCTGCTATTGTGGCCACGCCAAGATTTTCCAGTTCAGTAGATTGGGAGTGAAGTTACAGAACTTGAATTTCCGATGTATTTTCAAATGCAGCTAGCTTGCTCCTACGATTGGAGAACAGTCGAACAGTGATGATTTACCTCATAAATCCTTACTTTAGAAATATAGTTGTCTGTTAGATCCCTTTAATAATCAGTTAACAAAAATGAATAAGTGCTAGTCTAATCAGTGTGAAACCAAGGTAGTATACTATACAGCACACAGCCTGGATTCTGGAATTCGAGTCTCAGCTTGGTCATTCATTAATTATGTAAGACAAGATAGTTGGCCTTTTAGGGATCTTTTTATTGTCTATAAATAAATTATAATTATAAATTATAGTCTATATCCCATAGGGTATTTGGAGAACTGAATGGGTAGGTATATCTAAAATATAATTGTGAATAGTGGAGGTTAAGTACTCTTTAAGTATAAGCTACTACAAGTATTACTACTGTACAATCATAATCATTTCATGATTAAAATGCTTTCTGATGTTATATCACTGGGCAAACATCATAGACTATACTTATACAAACCTAAATAGTATAACCTATCATATGTCTAAACTGTATGGTAAAGCCTATAGCTCCTAGACTACAGATCTAAATAACATGTTACTGTAGTGGTTACTGTAGACAACTGTAACACAATTGTATATATCTATGTGTCTAAACACATCTAAACATAGAAAGAGTACAGCAACACTGTGGTATAAAAGACAAATGCATGAGTCCATACTGACCTTACCCCAAAATGGAGTTTACAGTATTATAGTTACAGTGAATTAGTGAGTCAAAGTGAAAGACTAAGGCATGACTTTATACTACAGTAGCCTTCATAAACACTGCATATTTGGGCTAAATTAAAATTATCTTTTTGTTTCTCAAATAATAAACTAACCTGAGCTTACAATAAATTTTATTATATAATCTACTAATTTTCTTTTGAATCTTTTTCTTTTGACTCTCTTCCTTTTGACTCAACCAAATTTAGGTTAAAATTTAAGCATAGTGCAGGCAATAAAAACTCTTAAGCTTCATTGTACTCTTTTTTTTTTTTTTTTTTGGTGGGGGGAGGTTCAGTCGTGGGGCTTGAATTCAGGGCCTTGGCACTGTCCCTTAGCTCTTTTCCTCAAAGCTAATACTAGACCACTTTGAGCCACAGCGCCCCTTTTGGTTTTCTGGTTGTTAATTGGAGAGAAGAGTCCATGGACTTTCCTGCCCAGGCCGGCATTGAACCATGATCCTGGGATCTCAGCCTCCTGAGTAGTTCTGATTACAGGCATGAGCCACCAGCACCCAACTTCATGATAGTCTTACATTATCATCATCCTATATGTGATTGAAACATCAGAATATAGCATTTGGCTGCAATTCTTTCTACCTCTAGAACTGTTATTCTGCACCACTCCCTGTATTTGGAGTTGAAAATAGAGCTGTGAACCAAACATGTATGTATCTTACATTTACCGAGTTAGACTAGAAAGGAAGACCAAACTTAAGCACTTGTTTACAACCATTATCTACTTCAATCAGAGGAATATAAGCCGGGAAACAAAGATGTTTCAAATTAGAAATCAGCCAGGTATTTAAAATTCTCCCTCAACTGGAAAATAAGGCAATGGAAAAATATACAATTCTGTCTGAATATACCTTTTCTGGAAAAACCTATGGCCTTAAAATATAGTGGCATGAAAATAACTTTCTGATCTATCCCTCCAAATTTCTCAAAAACCTAGTAGGTATTGTTGCAAGGTGAATTATCCCAGAAGCCACATTTTAGAAGATGGAATATTGGAGTCTTCATTACACAATTAGCAGTCTGCAGACAGCCCGTTGTTAGAAAGGCCTGCAGCCCCCAAATATTCATAACACAGCTAGGAAACAGGCCAGAGAGGAAAGAACAAAAAACAATAACAACAAACCAGTTCAGCTCTGATGAAGAGGAGAGCTGAATTAGGAAACTGAATTGACCAGAGATGAGCCAGAAGACAAGACACAGGACATGTATTGTGACATCATTGCACCTCTGCTGTTCCAAACCTAAATAGGGTCCACTCAGCGGGCAGGGTCACAGAACACTACCAGTCCCAGGCACTGGACTGACAGGTTCAGCAACCTATCAGCCAAGTGCCCACCCCTGTCTCCAGGGATTCAGGTTTGCCTGAATCCCTGTCTTCAGGGATGGGGAGGGGAGGGTTGGGGGGAGTCAGCTTCCCCCACCTTGAAAACAATATAACACCTGCATTTCTGTGCAGCAGAGCCCTCCTAGCTCACCTAGAGCTAGACATCTGCATTTCAAAGGATGGTTTATCTCACCTCAAGGCCTTGGAGCTGGGTGGACAGCCCCCAATCTCCTGCCTGGACTACAAATATCTGCAAGAAAATAATTTAGGCTCAGCCACCTTACTTCAGTATCATGCATATGGCACAGAAAGCCATGAAGGTTTAAAAGCTGTAAAGGTTTAAAGCTATGAAGAGTAGACTGTTGGTTCTTTACTCAAAGACCCTAGGCAATCAGAAGAAATAACCCAAGAAATAACCATAACACAGTGAGAGGAGGGCTAGAAGAACCACAGGAACCAGGAAGATGGACTGTATTAGTCAGCATTTCACCAGTATGATGGCATACACAATATAATCAATGTACAAAGAGAAAAGGTTTATCTGGGCTTGTAGTTTCAGATGTTTTAGTCCGTAATCAGTTGACTCCACTACTTCAGGCCTGCATCATGATGGGAGTTTGTGTGGCTAACCAAAATCACTTATCTCATGAACAAGAGCAAAAAACAGGAACAAAAAGGAGTAGGGGTCCCCGGGCACCAGTGGCTCACACCTGTAATCCTAGTTACTCAGGAGGCTGAGATCTGAGGATCGCAGTTCAAAGCCAGCTCAGGCAGGAACATCCTTGAGACTTCAATAAACCACTAGAAAACCTGGGCACTGTGGCCCAAGCCGTAGAGTGCTCACCTTGAACTGAAGAGCCCAGGGATAGCACCCAGGCCCAGAGTTCAAGCCCCACAATCAAAAAAAAAAAAAAAGGGGGGGGGGGCTAGGGGTCACAATATAACCTTACTCTAGGCCATACTTCTTAAAAGTTTCAGCACCTCCCAAGGTGACCACCTTTGGGTCCAAGCATTTAACCCATGGGCCTTTGGGGAGCATTCAAGATCCAAAGTGTGGAACTGCCAAGGCAGTATGAAGGGCTTCTCAAGCAGTAAGGCTCTGAGGGTGATTTTGAAGGCTAGGCAACAGTGGTCCACATACAAAAAAAAAAGGTAAAAAGATATCCTCAGCTGTGGGAACAGTGTGTACAAAGATATAAGAAAGCCTCGTTTGTCCAACATATTGGGAGATGTCTGATATGGCTGAAACACAGTGTGTATGATTACTGACAATGATAAAGCCAGCTCATCCCTGTGCAGAAATTTCATTGATAACTGAATAATAAGATGAACATGAACCCATTTCCATGGTGGTCAAAGGCGGTGCTATAGTTTGAATGTTACACATTGCCTAAAGGCCGATGTGTGAAAAACTTGGTCTCCAACTAGGTACTATTTGGAGGTGGTAGGAAATTTAAAAGATAGAGCCTAGTAGATTAGATAGATAGATAGATAGATAGATAGATAGATAGATAGATAGAGCCTAGTAGATTATATATATAATGTATAAATAATATATATTATATATTATTTATATATAATTAATAATATATAATATATATCATATATTATTTATATATTACTTATATAGTTATATATAATATATATTATATATATAATCTAATGCATGCAAGGCAAGCACTCTACCACTGAGCCACCTTCCCAGCCCTAGACTAGTAGATTTTTATATCACTAGGGGCTATGGCAGTTTTCTCCTGCCATTTTCCCACCATGGAATGCTGCCTTACCGCAGCCAAAAGCAGTAGGGCCAGGCCAAATCCAGGCTTTTGTAAGTTTTAGGTTTTAAATAAGAAGAGGTGGTTGCTGAGTAAGAACCACACCATGCACGTGGTATTCAGGTAAGGGGTAGGTTTATTCATCATTCCGGCTGGCACCAGGCCATGTTGGCGCTCCATCAGGCTGGGAAAGAGACTTGGGAATGAAAGTGTCTGGCCCTAGACTAGGCCTTATCTAGGGTAGGGTAGGGGCGGGGGTTGGGGAGGGGAGTGGCCACATTGATTCTAGATGTGACCTCAGAGGATGCAGATGTGACCTCTTCCAGGTGTGCCAGTTGCCTAGGTAACACAGGGACTGGGAGGAGACTTTGCTGGGAGGAGGGTGGAGTCTGCTAGCCTTCCAGGAGTGGACCTTACAGTAGGAACAGCAACTTTAATGCAGGGACTCTTTAAGAACAGGAACAAAGCCAGTCACATTGGTAGTTCATAGCTGTGATCCTAGCTACTCAGGAGGCTGAGATCTGAGAATCACTATTCAAAGCCAGCCCAGACAGGAACAGTCCTTGAGATTCTCATCTCCAATGAACTACCCAAAAGCCAGAAGTATAGCTGTGGCTCAAGTGAGAGAGTGCTAGCCTTAATCAAAAAATGCTCAGGGACAGCACCCAGGCCCTGAGTTCAAGCGCCAGGAATGGTGCATGCGCACACACACACACACACACACACACACAAATTAAACAGAAAAATAATAAACAAACAAAAGGAGAAAATTAGTTATGAAAACAAAATCAGGCCTAAACTTGAATATTGGTTTAAAATATGAAATAAAACAAATCCCTTGAGCTTTGAAGACATAGGTCCCCTTTGTCTGAGACAAGAACTGCTCACAGAAATACTTTCTGATTGCAAATCCTCCCCCTTTGAATAGCCACAAATAAGCTGCCAGCACCAGTAAGTCATTCTACTTGCCCATGCAAGTAAGGAGCTTTCTTTCAGGCTTCATGAGAAGTCTACCTCAACCTCTACTTGACAATGATTTAAACTTTTCTCTAGCATTTCAACAAAGATCAGTTAAGGTTAAAGCTGGTCAGTTAACTGTAAGACATAAAAGGTAAAAATGAGTAGTGTAAAAGGAAGTACAGCTTTCATCCTTTCTTCCTTACTGGAGAAGGGCCATGCCAAAGGGTACAACTCGAAGTCATGAAATCCTGCATTTGAATCCAGCATCTGCTCCTTAGCAGCTATGTGATCTAGAACATGTTCCTTAACATTTCTGGGTCTCAATTTCCTCAGGTGTGAAAATGGTACCTTGTAAGGATTCTATAGGATAACATTCAAAATGCCCAGCCACATTAGTTCTTTTCCATTAGATATGCCTTTCCTTTGCCTCTCTCCTTCTTACTCCATATTTCACCTAAGTCTTGGGTAAGTAGGTCCCTCTCAGAACTCCTGTGGTGACCTACATCATGATCAATCATTCTCTTGCTAATTCACTATGAATTCACTAGGTACCAAGATGGCAAAGGGCATGCATGCAACTGTCTTTAAGAAGCTCAGGTTAATGGTTGACCCTACTCCTGGAGCCTTTCTCTGCCACTGCATAGTGGCTAAGATCTTCCTCTAAGGTTAGAGTTGTACCATACTCTTCTACAGATGCTCACAGGAAACAGGTGCAGCTCTCAGGGGTGTTCTACCTGAAAACACCATGAATCCATCTTCCACTCTCCAGCTCAGAGCCAGTGTGATCTACATGCCCTTTGCCTGGCTGGGTGATGCAGTTCAGTTGATAGTGCACCGGGCCTCATTGTTGGCATTCACCTCTAGAACAAAGAAGAATGCCAGCTCTTCCAAAGCCATACAAAAGCAGACTTTCCACCAGTGGATCACTTTTCTTTCTGGAAAACAGTATTCAGATCCTTGTCCCCCAGTGAACTACATTTAAAATAGCTTTTGTTAAGGATTGACATAGTGGCCATTTTTATGAGTGTGTGCAAGGAGCAATGAAGTGACTGTAATGTGAACAATGTGTACTTCTTCCCACTCTGACAGAATAAATGACATTGTGTCATGGGCCTGGGAGGAGGTAGGGATGGGGGTCAAAATAAAGAAACCAAACCTTAGGTTTTGTTACATTAAATTTTGATAAAAAGCATTTTGAAGCCTCTTTCCCATCATCAGAAAACCACACTGGGAAAGATCAGAGCTTAACAGCCAACACACACACACATACACACACACACACACACACACACACACACACACACACACACACACATTCAATCCCTGAGATCATTTTCCTGAAATAGAAAACTACATATGTTTCTCAAATTTCACATCAAGCCACTGCAGAGGCCAGACTGCAAGGCTGAATTGGCCAAAGTAAGTAAGAGAGAAAGGAGAGGAGAAGAGAGGAGGAGGGGCAGGAGAGGGAATACACAGAAGAAAAAAAGCCCATTCTTCCACATCACCACATTCTCTAGCACAATCTAAACTTACAAAACACCCCCATTTTCACAGAACTTGCAGTGAAGGTTGCTTATCGGGCAGCCTTTACTTTGTCAAATTAAGATACATTGCCTTGGATTAGCAAGACTCCTTAAATTCGAAATGACTTCATGGTTGGCTCTCAGTGCAGTGTCTCCAGGGCCAGCCTCCAGGAAGCCATCCAGAGCAGAGCCTTCCCTCCTCCCTCACGACACTGACCTACCTGACTTCCAGCGAGACAAGAGAGCAAAATCTGAAGCAGACAGGCTGTCGGTGCTAATTAAAAGTCCAAACACCTCTTTAGAAACTATCTCCAACTCAATATTTATATAGAATTTAAACCTTCTAGCAGGCAGGGCTGGGAAGGGGAGGAGGAGGTGAAGGGTGGAAACAGGTTTGAATGGCATTTGGAACCCATTAATTTCTTTTAAAGACAGGCCACCCCCCTATATGCACCCAGAATGGTTCAAAATGTAAGGAAACCAGGAAGATAAACGAGCTGAAGATTATTTAGAAAGCCTAGAGAGAGTGCTCGCCTTTTGAAAGAATAATAACTGGGCAATAATGAGAGCTGACATTTTTTATTGGTTAAAGCAGGTTTTTTGGCACATTTTAATGACACAGGTTGACAATTTTTTATATTTAACAAAAGGAAAAACAATCTTCTAAATGACTTGGGAACAAAGAGCTCTCTGACTGCAATATCTTAATAGCATGTAAGAATTCTCTTCAAAGGCTTTTGACAATAATTTAGAGAGAGGAAGAAAAGAAAATAAGAAAAAAAAGAGATTTAAAAAATATATAATTAAGTAGAAATTAAGAGAGAAAAACCAAAGAGAAGACAACAGCATTTTAACATTAAACCCAATCCTAAAGGGCTGATTCTAAGGATAGACCTTAACAATTCTTTTTCAAAGAAATGTGTTTTAAAAGAGAGCTCAAGAGGAGACTATGGTTTTTATCCTATTAACTCCCAAACATTAGGCCTGGGAAGGGCTACTTGGATACACCAATTCAACTACTGCACTTTGCAGATGAAAAGGGGCCCAAAGTTACCAGACAAGTATGCTTCTGGCCACACCATTTCTATATCTTGTATCTTACAGCATGGGTACTTCCAAGCTGTGAAAGCCCTTACAGCATCATGGATTCCAAGATGCTACCCCAAACCATAAGGACAACACATTCAGAAGAGCCATTCAGAGGATGCTAATAAGAATGCACAAAGACTGAGATATTCCATCATCGCAAGGGAGGTTTCCTGGAGTCAAGAAAGGAACCCCTAAGCAAGGCACGATGCAAGATGGTCCCTGGTGATCCAGCTCTTCCCACTGGCTTCACCCTCAGAGTAAGACCTTTCTGGTTTCTGTAATATTCCCCGGAAAATGAGATCTGAATTTGTACCCCTTTTACATTTTCAAAACATTTTCAATAGAGAATATACCATATCTATTTGTAAATGAGAAATCAAATGGAAAGATCACACTCACTTTACCATACCAAAAGGAGAAATTGGATTAAATTCTAAGAGTGATTCAAGGTCTCTGAGAAAATTGTTCAGGAATGGAAAAGCTATACAGTATTGCTGTTCGGTTGGAAACCTGCAGTCATGCTGGCTATCATCTTTCAGGCATACAAAATTCATGTCTAGATGTATGAAGCAGAGAGCTGGGAAAGAAGTTCATAGAAACCAAATGTATTCAGACTCGCAGCTCTGAACAAAGGATGAAAGTCATAATCACCAAGATCACACATTTTCACCCAGATTCCACAGACCAAAGGTTAGGATCCTTAAATTTCCTCTATCCAAATTGGCTCAGCATGAAGATACAGATAGTCAGTGCTATGACAAAGAAGTGTTAGGATAAGGTAGCAGCAAGACTCATGCCCTGAGAATCTGAGCCTCCAAAGACTTGGATGAGAAACACTGATGTCAGCCCTCATCCCCTTATCCTGACTGACCCAACCTGGTCGGTTCTCTTACTCTCCCTGGACCTTCAGCCTCTGAATGGTCTAGCCTAACATCTCCCCAGCACTTATTCATGTCTTTATATCCTGTATAGCTCCAAAATGCTCTGGGTGACTCTCACTCCATGTATCATTGGGAATCTGATTACTGCCAAGATACAATCCCCAAACTGAAGAGGACCAACAGGAGAATAAAGCACTAAAAAGGTTTATTTGGTTTCTGAACAGTCCATCCTTTCTACCCATCTGCAAGCTATTTAACAGAGTTTGAGCTCACCTTAAATTTAACAAACACTAAGAGCTAAGACCTCAACCACCAAGGAGGAGGTGCTACACTAAAACCAGACTTAGCAGAATAACTGCCAGATTCTTTTGGTTTGTTGTATAATGGTTCTTGGCAGTGCTAGATAGCTATCTCAGATACTTCTTTTAGAAATCTTTTCCTTTAAGGCACTCAGATTTTAAAAGATGTTCAGGATACATTGTGAAGAAAATGAAAAGTCCCTCGAAGATGTATATTTGTGCTTTCTGTGATAGTACATTCTGAAGCACAAAAACCCAGCATTGATTTCTAAATATGAAATAAAAAATTTGTGGTTTTATATATTAAAGAATTTGAGGCTTCCTCATCTTAGTGGAAAGGTGGGTAAATGTTGTGAAGAGCTATAGTTACTTCTACCAACACACCAAAAACAATGCAGACAGTACATTAACATTTTAATGCATATTAAATGTATATGTCTGGTCATAGATTGTCTTCTTTTAGAATCTTAAAACCCAAACATTCTTTTTAAAAACATACTACTAAAGTTTGTAGATAATAAACTATCAATTATTTTTGACTGCTCTAATAAAAGCAAAGTAAATAAACAATATATTCAATCTTGGATAAATAACCAAATGTAGACACAATACTTCTTGTTTACCAATGTCCCACAAATCATCCAGAGGTCCTACCCATAATGTTTCATTTTCTTCACAAAACAAGTCCATGTCATTTTTGTCCTACATTTGCTCAGAGAAAATGAACCGACAGAAATTAATTATCTCCCCAAATTTCACCCGAGTGGAAAGTATCAGAGACAACTCTCGAAGCAAAGGACTGTTAGACTGTTGGGGTTCAGCTTTGTGTGTGTATGGGGCTTAAACTCAGGGCCTGAGTGCTGTCACTGAGCTTTTTTGCTCAAGGCTAGCACTCTATCACTTGAGCCACAGCTATACTTCCAGACTTTTTGTGATTAATTAGAGATAAAGAGTCTCACTAACTTTCCTGCCTGGGCTGACTTTAAAATGAAATCCTCAGATATCAGCCTCCTAAATAGCTAGAGTTACAGGTGTGAACCACCTGCACCCAGCTTTGGCTCTAGCTTTTATATGGACTTATAAAGCATAAGCCTGCCTTCTGCCAGATCGGAGAGAGGTATCTCATAAGCTCACTGTTACTATGTTTGTGAAGAATCAGTGAATGACTACATGAATGAATGACAGAAATCAGAAGCTACAGTGGCTTCCAGCTTTATCACCAACCCTATGTCTACTGTCTGTACGCTCCTATCTCTTTCTCCAATCACAGAAAGGTTACAAATTAGTATCTGGGACACTATCAGCTTAATTTACTAAGAAATGATCATTTTTCCAGTCTCTTTTACCTGTCTCCCATCACCTCTCCACTTTCTCTTAATAGTAAGGGAACTACAAATGTATTTGGATAGCAAAGGATCCAGCTTTTTCCAGACTACATTCTGTATACAGAAACCCAAGAATATGTCAATGACAAACAAGCACAAGCACTACCTTCTAAGAAGGTCATTGATACAAAGCTAGCTCAGAGGTGTGGCACTGTGTTTGTTTTCCTGGACCTTCCTGCTTCCTGCTACTTGGAATGTGGACTTTATCATGGGGCTCCAGAGCATTTTGGACTATGAGGTGACCTTGAAAATGAAGTAAGAGCTGAAGTAGAAATGAAGTAGTAAAGTAGAAATGTCAAAAGAGCTGATGTCCTTAATGACTATATGGTGCTATAACAGTAGCCGAAGATTACATGTAGCTGGATTTATTTCTAAAAAAGAAATCAACTTTTGAAATTTCTATTATGTCTTTTATTCATCAGTGATGAGTTAAGGTTATAATTCCTCTGTAAAGAATAAGTAATACTCTTCTTTGACAAACATGAGGGCACAAGAATATTATATTTACAGATTATTTCTCAAGACAATATTAACAACTCTGAAAAATAAGCTGATTAAAAAAGCACTGAATCATTCTTCCTAGAACCTGTGAGATTCATTTTATGCAATGCTGTTCTGAGAATTCAGCCTGTAATACAATCATAAAGCAATGCAAATCAACATGCTTTATTATCAAGCACATTAAGAATAATTCTGCTTTTTTTTCCCTAGAAAAAGAAAATTTTATGAAAGTACCTGAGGATCCTCATCAAGATGTTTCCATAGAGGCCTAACCAAGAAATTTTGTGTCGCCTTCATCCAGAGAATGCTAACATTTAAAAAGGCCAACTATTAAACCATAATGAGAGACCAATTTACACCTGCTGCAATGACTATAATTTTAAAAAAGGAAAGGAAAGAAAAGCATTGGCAGGGATATGAAGAAATTGAAACTCTCATATACTGGTAGGAATACTAAGTGATATAGCTGCTGTGGAAAAACTTGGGTGATTCCTTAAAAGCTAAACAGAGAATTACCATATGAACCAGCAATTCCATTTTCAAATTTTACCCAAAAGAACTGAGAACAGAAACTTGAACAGATTCTTATATTCTATTGCTATGGTTTTTCCCACAAGAGTTCATATGCTAGAAGCTTGGTCCCTAGCATGTCTGAACTGAGAGATGACAGGGCCTTTAAGAAGCAAGAGCTAGCCAGGTACTGGTGAATCACACCTGTTAGCCTAGATACTCAGTAGGCTGAGCTCTGAGGATTGCAGTTAGAAGCCAGCCTGGGCAAAAAAGTCAGTGAGACTCTTATATCCAAATAATTACCAGCAAAACCACAGCCAGAAGTAGAACTGTGGCTCAAGTGGTAGAGCACTAACCTTGAACAAAAATTCTCAGTGACAGGGCTCAGGGAATAAGAACAAAAACAAAAACAAAAAAAGTAGGAGCTAGTGAGAAGTGATTATTAGGTCATACAGGCATCAATCTTGTTTTTTGTTTTTGTTTTGTGTTTTTATGTGTCTTTTTCTTGATTGTGGGACTTGAACTATGGGCCTGAGCACTGTCCCTCAGCTCTTCAGCTCAAGGAGAGTACCACTTGAGCCACAGTGCCACTTCCACATTCTGGTGGTTAAATGGCATTTAAGAGCCTCACAGACTTTCCTTGCCCAGGCTAGCTTTGAACCGTGATCCTCAGATCTCAGCCTTTTGAGTAGTTAGGATTATAGGCATGAGCCACCAGCACCTGGTTAGGCATCAATCTTGATTGATGTCTTTCTCAAAATTCTGGGTTAACTTTAGACTAGTTTTTAAGGGACTGGGCTAGTTACCAAGAAAGTTGATACTTATAAAAATAGTCACTACTCTTTCTCCCTCATGCTTGTATTTTTCTACACATGAGTTAATATTATACGACATTCTTATCAGAAGCTGAGAAGATGTAAGCTGTGACCCAAATTAACTTCTCTTCTTTACAGATTATACAGTCTCGGTATTTTATTAGAGCAACAAAAAGCAAACTAAGACACCAATGTTCATTGTGGCATTATTTCAATAGCCAAAAGACACAAACAATGGGAACATCATAACAGATACAAACAATGGGAACAGCAGAAAACAACTAAGACACCAATGTTCATTGCAGCATTGTTCCCAGTAGCCAAAATATACAAATAATGAGAGCATTGAACAGATGAATGGATAGGCAAATGTAGCATGTGTGTACAGTGAAATATTACCTGAGCCATAAAAAGGGAGGAAATTATCCACATGCTGCAATATGGATAAACCTTGAAAATATAATACATGAAGCAACATTGTATAATTCTACTTAAATGAGACATCTAGAATAGGCACATTCGTAATAGACAGAAAGGGGATTAGATGTAGCAGGAAGTAGAAAGTGGGGTTGGAGAGTTATTGCTCAATAAGAAGAGTTTGAGGTCATAAATTTTGGAAATAGTTATTAATGATAGTTACAAAACACTTTGGACATGATCAGTGCCATTGAATTGCATACTTGAAATAGTTAAAATGGCAAATTTGAGGTGATACATTTTATATACCTCTATCAATTAGTACACTTACTAAAAAATAATTAACACACCAAAACTGTATAGTGCATGAGTTATTTCTCAGTAAAGCTCTTGTGGTATAAACCAAGTCTTTTCTTGATAGTAACTGAGACAGAGGATCAGGAGGAGAAGAGATGAGGAAGGAATGTGGACTGCAGCAAGCCCAGGGTCAAATATTAGTGTGCAAGTTTCTCCCTTCTTCTCATGCTGCTACTTTGGCCCTCAAGGAGGAAGAGATTTCTGCCCAAGCTGATGTCTGCACTCAGAGTGGCACCAGAGCTTACACAGTTGACTTTGTGCCTCATCCTCTTACTTAATTTTCTCCAAGTGGATAGGGAAAATCCACCTGTTCATTGAGCAAATGGGCTCTATTATACCACATTTTAAGGACCCAGGTGTTGAAGACAAGATGGTGCTGCCTAGAGCAACAACAAGCTCTTGTCATTTTCTATACCCAATTGCAGTGGGTTTGGTGTTCCCTTGCTGTGGAGTAAGCTCGCCTGCACATACTGGCATTCAGATCACAGAATAAGGTCCTGAATGTGGTCTTCCTACCTACCCTAATTCCACATAAGCATACAAATGCTGAACATGAAGATGATGCTTACATCAACTCAACTGCATTAATCACTCAGGATACCTAAGTTTTACTTGTTAGCTGTGAAAGTGTAATTTCTGAGATGCCAGAATAGCATTTCATTCCCCATTTGCACATATGATTTGTAGGTAGCCTCTATCAATCAGAACACATATGGCAAAGAAGAGAAGGGGAACTCTGATCCCTTACTAGGATATCTGAGATGCATTTCATAAAGATTAATATTTATTACTCTAAGGGTGATAAATGGGACTGTAATTAAATAGGAGAACATAGGTATCCTAGAGTGATTACATTATAGTTAATATCAAAGATGCAAATTAAAATAAGATATTGGTGTTAGGCAACTTTTAAGTTCTGTAACAAAATATTTAAAAATCTATTTTTGAGGAAGAAAGGCTTGTTTGGGCTCAGGTTCAGTAGCGTCAGTTCATGATCACTTAAACCATAGTGCTTTAGGGTCTGTGGAAATTCTGAACATCATGTTGGAAGCAGAGGCACATAGCGGAAGAAACTGTTCACCTTATGAGTACTGAGGGGCAAAGAAAGAGAGGAAAAGGGGCAAGCCTTCCAATCTTCCCCTCCAGGGCACATCCTCAGTGACTGTTCTCCATGAGGCTGTATCTCCTAGAGGTTTTACTACCTTCAAACAGCACCACAGGCTGGAGACCAAACAGAGCACACAAGCCTTTGGGAACATTCAAGATCCAAATCACAGCAATTGCATTGAAGCCTAAAATTTTGGCAGAATTCATATAAGCATGATATACTAGTAGAATAGAATATTGTATAAGTATTATCAGATAATATGTGTTGATAGCAAGAACCCCAGTAACATAGCAAGTTGAAAAATATATTGTACAAAGATTTCCCATTTTTTAAAAAAAATGAAAAAATGTGGGAAGAGTGCTACTGTTTGAGATTCCAAAAATAGAATGCACGAGTCAAATGCTATTACTATTGAGAAACTAGAAATTGAAATTAGAAAATGACCAAGCCAATAACCAACTCCTGATGGATTTATAAATCATCACTGAAAAAATAATAGCACAATAATATGCAGAAGGAAAAAAATTTAAAAATGGTTTTTTTCAAAAGGATTACAGTTTATTTTTGTTTTTTGTTTTTGTTGGTCATGGGGCCTGAATTCTGGGCCTGGGTGTTGTCCCTCAGCTCTTCAGCTCAAGACTAGCACTCTACTACTTGAGCCACAATGCCACTTCCAGCTTTTTCTGCTTATGTGGTACTGAGGAATCAAACCTGGGGCCTCATGCATGCAAAGCAAGCACTCTACCACTGAGCCACCTTCTCAACCCCAAGATTAGTTTTCTAAAAGCCCTAATTTCCTCCCTTTAAAGTAGGAGAAAGAACATTTGCTGAGAAGCAATACTACATTGTAATGGAGGAAAATATAAATAAAAATGCATAAATATACAATATAATAAGACAGGGAAAATGAATCTGAGGTTTTAGAAAGTTCAGCTCTGTTTTCCCATATGCTATCCAAATGTCTCAGAAATGCTAACACATAACCTCTAAACCAAATTCTTTTCTATCTAAGAAGTCTGAGCATCAAATTGTTAATCCAAATCCATAAAAATAACTAAACTAGACAAAGGCAGTGTCACAAACAGAATATTTCAGAAAAACACGTAGCAATTCCACCCTCAAGGAAGTGAAGCATAACTCTCTGGTCCTTAACTGTGGGCTGTGCAGAATGACTTCCTTCCAAAGAATACAGATTAGAAGGGGCCAGGATGGGAGGACCAATTTAGAGTGGAGACACCTGACAAACAGGATCTCAGCTAAGTCATCAGAGCCACATCAACAGAGGTAATTCACACTGAGAGGAGTGTGCAACCCTGTAAAATACAATGAGATATGGGTAGATATAATATGATATCCATGATGAGATCCTGGAGCAGAGAAAGATTATTAGGTAAAAACTAGGGAAATTGGAATCAAGTATGCAGTTCAGATAATGATAAAATAGCAATATTAGGCCATTAATTATGGCAAGTATGCTATACTGAAGAAATTCAATTTCAAGCATATAAGCATTCTCTTCTATTATATGAAAAACCTTTCTGGATGAAATAGAAAGCAGAAATTACTTTTGATTATTAGAAAATTTAATAGAAAGTGCTTTTAAATACTTTATACAACTAGTCAACTTTGATAACAGAGGAGAAAGTTCTCTCAGATCTCAATGTTACAAAACCATCCAGAATTTCTGAAGCAACAGTCACGTTTTCATCTTTCCATTCAGTTAATAGTGTCATGCTCTCTATTTATACTTGCTTGCTTAAATATGAATCTATTAATAATTATAATAATTTCATTTCTAAAAAGCTGTTAACATAAACTAATTTAACCTAATATTTCACGCCTCTCTCTGTCTTTCTCATTCACTCATTTGTTCTCTCTCTCTCTCTCTCTCTCTCTCTCTCTCTCTCTCTCTCTCTCTCTCACACACACACACACACACACACACACACACACACACACACACTGGTTCTGGGGACTGAATCAGGGCCTCATATATCCTAAGCTTTTGACTAACCATTTCTCATGTTCTGAATAATTACCCCCTCAACAGCTAGAACATGGTAAATTACTAAAGCTTTCAGCATTATGCTTGAATTGCAAAATGCTAATAATACCACCTGCTCTATGGATGGTTATTGGGGATTAATACAGTTAATATTTGCCAATATGCCTAGCACAGATAAAAGGAAGACACTCAATAAATGATCATTACCACTGTCATTAAGAATAACAGTAATTATTTTCTGTAATATAATGGAATGAGAAGAGCTGCATAAAAACCAGTCATATGGCTGGTGGTGATTTTTCTCACTGACCCAGATAAACAAAAGTAGCTGCCATATTTTGGAGGTTGAGAACAACAATAAAGAGGAGAGGGACATTAAAAAAAAAAAAAAAAAAAAAAAACAAGAAAGAGGGAGGGAGGAGGATCAGTAGGAAGAAGGAAGAGGAGGAGGAAGAAGAGACAAGAAATGGCAGGAAAGAAGATAAGAGAGAAGAAAGAAGGAAAGAAACAAAGAGAGGGAAAGAAAGAATGAGAGAGCAGGGAGGGGAGAAGAAAGGAAGAGGAGGAAAGGAGAAAGAAAGAAGAGGAATTCTTACACTGTCACTGCCAAAAACAAGTTTGAAAGCTGTAAGTCAGGTGAAATCCAATCACTTCTTAGCCTCTACTAGAATAACAGAAAGAAAAAGAAAAACACCCTCTAACCTTTTGGCATTGATTTCACCAAAGCCACCCAAAACAATCACATGTAAGAGCCAAATGAACATCAAATCTGAGCCTCTCCTTGGCCCAGAGTATGCCAAGTTCCTGTCCTATTGCCCAAAGTTTTTTTGGCCTTGGTGCATTCCACTTCAGACTCTCAATTCCCTTATTCTGAATTCTTGTTAAAGCCTTTATTATTCAAATAGTATGTGCCACATACTTATGCACAGTGCTTCTAATAAGAACACTGAGAGGACTCAAAAGGGAGAAAATGAGGCTTGAGGATATAAATTATTTTCTCCAGATTCCTGAAGGTAGCACATGGATGGAGACTGAGTCTTGGTCAGTCTAACCACAAGGATTTTTCTCTTTCTACAATGCCAGAAACTTAGTGTAAAGATTTCTTGCCAAAAGTTGTGAAGAAAGGAAATAAAATAAAATAGCTAATTCCTTCAACATTTTTCTATGGCACTGTGTGAGAAGCTTTTCTATTGTCATCAGTCAAGAAAGCTCTGAGGGGTTCCTCTTTCATCTACATTATGCAAATGAAACAGAAAAAGGCTACAGGACTAAGATATTAAGTAAAGAACTGAAGAGAAGAATGCAAAATGCAAGCTGCAGTAGGGCTCAAGAAGAGGGCAAACACTTTTGCAAAATGAGTTTGGTGGGGGCTGGGAAGGTGGCTCAGTGGTAGAGTGCTTGCCTTGCATGCATGAGGCCTTGGGTTCGATTCCACATAAGCAAAATAAAAGCCAGAAGTGGCACTGTGGCTCAGGTGGTAGAGTGCTAGCCTTGAGCTGCGGAGCTCAGGGACAGTGCCCAGGCCCAGAGTTCAGACCCCATGACCCGTAAAAAAAAAAAAGAGTTTGGTGCCTTTTGCTGAACATCCACAGGCTCTGCTCTGGAGAAGGAAACTGAAAGCTATGAACTTGCTCCTAACTATGGGCCAGGTGGGGAAAGGGAGCTTATTAATAGGTAGTAATGAAAACAGAACAAGTCATGAACAATAAGAAGCAGAGCCAATAAAATATGGCAAGGATGACCAGATGGCCAATAAAACATTTCTGAGGAATACACTTTCTGCTTCCTCAGAGTTTGAGACTGTCAGGCAGGGATAGAAGATCCCAAGTAAGTCTGAGAAATCAAGAAGAAGCCTTTCAACTATAAACTGGCCAAATTCATTAGGCCTTTCTAATACTAATCGCTCACAGGTATGGAATACTTTAGTGTCAGTACTATTTCATGTATATTCTGCCTCGTGTTATCCAGATTTACTTGTCATAAGGATATTTATTAGGTCTCCTATGGGGATTTTGATTCAGTGGGCTGAGAACTACAAGCTCAGAAGATGTGTATTTTGAATAAATGACTCATGATGATTACAGTCAGGCTTGTCCCTTACAACAAGCTTTCAGGTAGGTATACAATTTCCATGATACAGGAGAGTGAGCCTCAGAGACATGTACACAGGCACACAATGATTAAGGAACACAAATCACAATGTAACTCCATAATGTAGGTAGATGTATGCATGTCATTTCATTAGGTCCAAATGAACCAGGGATGCCCTCTAAAAGCCCATACTGGGTTGTCAAAATACACTATCTCAGGAAATGAGATAATACAACATTCAGAGCCATCAGGAAAAAAAAATAGGAACTAAGTAAAAGCAGTGGGAAAGAAAGACAGCTCTTCCTCCATCTTTACATTAATGTAAAGAGTCCCCAAGATTTGTAAGTCATTCAGGATCCTAGTAGTGTTGCTTTGATTGCTTTTGTTTTTGTTTTTTGTTTTTTTGTCAGTCGTGGGGCTTGAACGCTGGGCTTAGGCTCTCTCCCTCAGCTCTTCAGCTCAAGGCTAGCACTCTACCACTTGAGCCACAGTACCACTTCCGGCTTTTTCTGCTTATGTGGTGCTGAGGAATCGAACTCATGGCCTCATGCATGCAAGGCAAGTAGTCTACCACTGAGCCACGGCCTCATGCATGCAAGGCAAGTAGTCTACCATTGAGCCACCTTCCCAGCCCCTGTTGCTTTGATTAAGAAGTCTATTTGGCTAAAATAATCTAATATTTACTTAACAGAAAGGGGGAGGGGAGAAGAGGGGAGGGGAAGGGAGAGGAGGGGAAGGGAGAGTAGGAGACAGGAGAGGGGAGAGGGGAGAGGAGAGGAAGGGGAAAGAAGAGGGAAGGGGAGGGGAGAAGAAGGGAAGAGAGTACAGGAGAGAGGGGAGGGAAGAGGAAGGGAGTAAAGGACAGGAGAGGAGGGGAGGGGAGAGGGGAGGGGAGAGGAAAGGGAAAGGAAGGGGAGAAGAGAGGGAAGGAGAGGGGAGGGGAGAGGGAAGGGGAAGGGAGAAAGGGAGGGGAAAGGAGGGGAGGGAAAGGAGAAGAGGAGAGGGAAGAAGAGAAGGAGACAATGACAAAGGAAGCAGGAAAGCAGGAAGGAGAGAGAATACTCTATAGTAAAATCCTCTCAGAAGTAACTTTAGACAATATCAACCAAAAGAAGAATCCACAAGGTAAGGTCTTCAGTCACACACTGCCCTCTCCTTCCCAGTGGAGAAAACTGTAATGGTGACTGATTATACTGTATAGGGCAAAGTTTGGACCTCACCTCCAGAGTCTTCTTTCCTGAGAGGGGTAATCAGAAAAAGTTTACTGAAGCCATCTCATGGATGTCCCCCACCTGAGATCTGGGCTAGTGAATTTTGATGCAAAGGGCCGTGGGGAGAGGGGAATGGCATGACAAATGAAGTGCCTGTGAAATGCATCCTTTCCTATCTCTTTCTGGAAGCCAGTGTGCTGAACTATCACACCCTTATCAACTCACCAGGAGCAAAGATCCCAACCCTACAAGACAGGACAGATGGAGAGAGCACAGGGGGGCTGGTACTGTTAGTCCCACTACCCCTGAGGTTAAGCAAGGAAAATGGGGAGGATCTGACCCTCAGAAGATACTGACTCTAAGACACAACACCTGCCTCTCTAATTTTTACAGGATTGTCTGTATAAATGTATGTAGGCTCTGTTCTCTGGGAACTGATCCTTACACATTTGTGGGTGATCCACATTCTAAATCTTTCTCAGGTTGAGAAGACCTCACCCTTGGGGATCCCCTGAAATTCAGTCAAAAGAACAGAATTGCCATAATTAGAGTTTCATGCCGAGTGCTCTATGTATACACACAGACACAATCACTCTGTTCATTAACAGCCACAATTCCACACTTAGAGAGTATTCAGTAAAATCTCTTTCATGTAGCACATACTAAATTTTAACATTATAATGAAAAATATTTGTTGAATATATATATATGTATATTTATATACATATATATATATATATATATATTAAACCAGCAGTGAAGCTGTATCTCTCAAGTAGTACACCAACTGACTGCCCTGGGCCAAAAAAAGCCAAGTTAGATCATCACGAGGCTGTGAGTTCAAGCCCCATTACTGGTACAAAAAAAAAAAAACCAAACAAACAACAAAAAACAAAATAAGTTTCTATCACATCGATCTCCTGTCCTAATTTCAGAGAAATATGTTTTCTTTTTTTCTTTTATTCACCATGCAAGAAGTGTTTACAGGAAAAAGAAAAAAAGAAAAATTTCACTCTGAATATTTCATATCTCCTTCAAATGTATCCAGTTTTAATGAATGGTCTTCAAATTGGGTACCCACATTCCAGGCCTCATAGTGTTTGAGCATGTATGGTGGAGGTAGAAGATAGATTCAAGATGTTTCAAGTATGCAAAATCACATGCAGATGTAAAAACAGTACGTCTAGTCAAAGAGAGTTAAGAAAGCAATATATATATACAGACATGGAGAATGGAAGAGCACAAATAAAATTCAACTTGTAATTAACATACCGTGCTGTGACACCTGTTGCCTTCCACGATAAGAAGTCTGGGAGATCAAAGAAATGTCCCGCCTTATCCCAGCAAGTCTCTCTTAAGTTCTGCCAAATTAAATATATATTAGAATCAATTTCTTTTCTCTAGCCCTCTCCTCTTTCAATAATGTTTCATGATTCTCAAAATAAAAACACAGCCAATAATATCCATGAAAACATCTGTTCAAGGGTTTAGAGAGTATGGTTTTTTATATAAAAAAGCAGTACTTATATAGGAAAGACAAAAATTATAATTATTGATCCTTCCAAAAAATGACCATAATTTCTCTTTTATTCCTGTTTGCCAACCAGGAAAGGGAGAAAGCACTCTGTGCAGATATGCAATCCATCTTCCCTGTGAATGTGAGAATATGTTTCAAACATAAAGTAAGATAGTAACACTGAGCAGCTATAAATGAAAGGGGAGTTATACTAAGCAAAGCACAGGTTTGTTAGATGTAGAATCACTAAAGACCTTGCATAATGAATGTGTCCTCCCTGCAGCCACACAGATTGGCCACAGTGGATGATGGAATCTGAATATATTATCTCTAAAAGAGACCATTAAAGCTTTTGACAAAATGAGACCTCCTGGTGGTAGTAGCAATGAGGAACCCAGAAGCATTTCTTCCTGCAGCCATATCATCTCCATCCATCAAAGCCAGAGACCTCAGTCAACCCCCCAATAAGGATGAGGAACCAGATACAACATGTTAGAGAAGAACTTTTCTTAGGAGCATACATGGTCTAGGAAGACCATGGGTTTTCCCTGGAGACCAGTCAGCAAAGGGAAAGGGAAAGGGAAAGAGTTTTGGTGACAGGACACATGTCTGAGAAGCCTGCCCCTGGCTTTGAGATGCTGGCTGTCTGAGAATGTTCTTCCACTGAGCTATATGATTCACAAAAGCCATAAACTGCCATACTTCCCTAGGAAGTATGCTTCCAAATCAACAGCTTTAATTTTACCAAATTAATTCTGTTCTTCTAACCCTTGGGCCTACATCAGAAGGCAGTGATTGTCCTCTTATTTTCTCCACAGCTTATAATGTTTCCCATTCATATGACCTCACATGATTCTCAGCATGATTCTCAAGTAGCTGTAATACTCCTGTTAAGGATGTAGAAAATGAGAGTCAAGTTCCAACAGCTTCTACCCAAGTCATCCCGAGTTTCTGCTGTAACCTGAGTGCTCTTCCCATGTGGTACCACAGCGACCACCCTGAAGCCGTTAATCCTACAGAAGCTGTAGGTTTGGGCCTCTGGAAACAAGATGATGAAAACTACTGCCATTCTTGACAGCAGAGAAGAAACAAACAAGACCTTCCAAACACAGTGCAGAGATTCCAACATCAATCTTGAGCAAATTGCTAAATTTCTGTAGCCCTAACCCATCCTCCATGTACAAACAGAATACATGTTAGAGAACATGCAGCATGTCTTAAACACATACAAACTTTGTATGCATCTCATCATGTGATAGCTTAATCCAATGCAAACGAGGAGATCTCTGTACTGAATGAGTTAAGTTTTTCTGTCTCCCAGTTACCAAGCAACTAACAAAAATGAATCTTTTTAACAAAAAAAAAGGAAAAAGAAATAATCAGCAATGACTTGGGGTGTATTGACTTGGCACTCAAGGTTTCTGCATTCCAATAACAATCCTTTGAGCTAAGCAATCCCCTGGCTTGAAAGTAACCAAAGAGCTTTCTTCCCCTCCACCCCCTTTCTAAATCTCTTATTACTTCATAAAAACCACAGTACTTCATGGGAGGAGGCTACTACTCAAAGCTCACACAGCTGCAGGGCTCAGCAGAGGGTGGGGACAGAGCGATTACATCCAAGATTCAAGGCCAATCCAGGCAACAGCTGCCCTGCCAACCTCTGGGCAGAAAGAAGGCACCTTCACCCTTTCCCACCCAATGCAATGTTCCAGGAAGCTGTGAGATTTCTGCTACTTTTAGACACAGGAAGCAAATAGGGAAAATGAGGTGGAAACTGCAATGGCACCAGGGTCTAAGAACACCATGAGAAAATGGTGATTCCCAAAGAAGGATCATCAAAGTGTTCTATTGCAAAGAGATTCTGTCCAGGCTATCTGTAGTTATCAGTGAATAGAGAGAAGAAACAGAATGCCTTGATTCCTCAGTAAAAAGAATCCTACCGGTACCTTCTAAGTACTCATAGTGTTGGTTTTCAGAACAACTATCCAAGAAAAAGCAAACCTACATCCTTACTTGATGTTCAGGACTTTCAATTAGGCTGAAATTCCAGAGAGGAAAAATATCTCAGCAAGAAACTTAATCCTCAATGTCATCCTTAAAAGAAAAATGATACTGAAAATATGGAATGGGCCCCAACTAGGAATGTTCCAAAGTGAATAAAACATTTTTTAAGTTTCAAACTCCCACCCATAGAGACTAAGATATTAGAGATGTTTCAAAGCAGACACATTCACTCAGGTCGATGCTACTAGACAAGGGCCATCTTTCTAAACACTATGGCTTATTGTTTCATTCCTTTGTTTAAAATGTTTCAACACATACTTGTGACCTGGACTCACATTTTCATTCCTTAAAATGGATTTTAGGCCTCTTACAAACCTGGTTCCAACTTGGCCATTATCATGATAATGTTTTTCTGGGCTAATATCCCATGTACAGAAATGCTAACACTACATTTTGCTTTCATCTCATTTCTTTAGACCCTCTCAACTCAGTTTTCTTTCTGTATTTCCACGCTTTTGTTCAGCCTTGTACCTCTTCTTGGATTTACTTTCCTACCCCTCCCTTTACCAACCTTCTCTAAGTCTCAAATTCAGCTCAGATATTACCTTTGCTGAAAATGTCCCCATTCCATGCTGTAAGTGAATTATATATTCATGTGCCTAAATCCACATAAAAAATGACAAATTTCTGGAAGGCAAAAGACAAGTCTAACTCATGGGGGAAAATAAAAAGCTTTAGGCAATATAAAATTAATTTAAAGGCCAGGACTTTCAAAAGAAAGTTATAAAGGAACTGGAAAAATGTTCACCAATGAAAAGTAATTAGAAATATGATGTATGACAATAATGTAATGAGTCTGATACCAAGATTTGGTGAAGCAGTTTCATAACTATCATAATATTTTGTGTGTGGCTATATATCTATCTCTAATGAGTAATCACAGATAGAGTGCTGAGAAAGAAAAGGGCTTTGGGGCTCGAGAAGTTACAAGAGGCTTCATGGAGGAGACACTTGAGCTGAAGCCTAAAGATCAAGTCAAATAAATACGACACTGCTGGGAAAGACACTGAAGCCACAAAAGCCTGAACTGACAAGACAGATTATTCCCATTAGCAAAGGATTTGTTCAACGGTGCCATCGTATAATTTATTTGTAAAATGAAATGATTCCATTGCACAATTCATTTTCAAAAGTTAGATTCATATACATTCCCTTCTCCTCTGTCAGCCTGTTACTATACAGAATGATGAATTTATAATCCGCACTACAGTTAATTTCCTAACTAGAAGAGCATTATCATCTGCATAACAACTCACCAGACTCAGCAAAACTGACTTTGCCTAGGAGGAATGCCATGAAGCATAGTAGGAAAACACAGGTAGAGTATGGGAGAAGTGAGTCCAAGAACTTTAGGCTCTGGCAGCTCTGAGTCTGTTGTCCTCTTTACCTCTCATCCTATGGAGCTTTAGGAAAACTAGTTTCTCCAAAACCCATTTTCCTCAACTGCCTCCCAACTAGCATCTATCTCAAAGGATGCTGTGAGCATAAAAATGAAATCAGTCTACCAGGCTCAGTCATTACTGCTACAGACCTTCATATTTTTCAAAACCACTTGACAGGTATGATCTCATCTGAGCTGTACAAATCCTTGAGGCAGGAAAGGCAAGAAATCATAAACCTCACCTTGCAGATTAACAAAATAACACTCAGAAAGGAGCTGTAATTGTTCCAGTACCAGGTGGTAGATAATTGGACAGTCAGTCAGTCAAACTTTTACTTCTAAAGCCCAGGCCAGTGCTAGTTTAGATTTCTGCTTTTGTAAAGCATAAAAATGCATGAAGCCCAAGAGGATGGGAGGCTAAGGCCACCGTATAACCTAGACACCATGGCTCCTTGTTGGGGGCACTGTCTATGGGAGGGAGTCCTCCTGTAAAGAGGCCTTGGAAATGGCCAGGAGTCTTGGAACTGACAAGGAAGCAAAAGGTATTTACAAGCAGAAAAGTGAAGGATCATTCTCTTGGATAGGTTCACACCAATTTCATCACTTCTTTTCTGCCTCCTTCACTAGCTGCTTTTCTTTGGTGGGTCTTCAAATGTGGATGCTCTCCAGGGTTTGTGCCTGAGACAGATGATTTGCTCTTTGTTCATAGGCTCACCAGGAAATCCCAATCACTCCCATGATTCAATTCCAGTCAACATCCAATCTTCCAAGCTCTCTTCTGAGATGTATCTCCTGGATGGTCCATTATACCTCTCATTCAACAAGTCAGACAGAATCTGTTACCTTCCCTCAGGTTACTCCTCTTTGTTTTCTATGTCCAAAAGAGTCATCTTCTGTTTTGTCTTCTGTTTCCTTACATCTTACATCCAATCATTCTTCTAATATAAACTCCCAGAAAATTCACGAAGACTTCACATCTCTTTATCCCACTAATAAGTCAAGGCACTCCAGGGTAATAAAAACAACAAGGGTGTTTGTGTGTCCATGTGTGTATGTGTGTGTGTGTGTGTATGTGTGGTGGTGGTGGTGTGTGTGTGCGTGTGTGTGTGTGTGTGTTTGTGTGTGTGTGTGTGTGTGTGTGTGTGCGTGTGTGCACATCTACTCATCACTTGGGAATTGAGTCTGGTTTTACTCCATGAATTTGCCCTGGACTCCACTAAGGCTGAAGTCAATGCTTCTTTGGTATAACCTATAAAACTTCATGAACATCCCCATCACTGTACTCCCAAAGAGCTATCTGATCCCATTTGTCTGTCTCTTTCATTAGACTGAAAGGTCCTCAAAGGCAGAAACTGCTGGGTACTTTTTTCTAATTTTTCTATTCCTAGGATCAGCATTATATCTGATACATAGATGATGAGTAATGTTAGGTGAATGAATGAATAAATGAATGAATGAGTATATGTAGCAGCTAAATAAGAGTTTGTGGAAATGAAAATAAGGAATGAATGGATAAATTAATGAGGTTGTGAATAAGAACTGTCCCAGTTTCTCCTTATTCATTCAAGTTAATGGCTTTTCTCAGTCTGTTTCAGGAGAAGAGACATATTCTAGCCAAGCCTGACTGCCAGGAAGATAAATTTCTCCTCTAAGGGTGAGCAGGTCCTTTGGAGAGGTTTCATTTTAATTGGAAAATGGATTCATTCACTTCCTGGCGTGGGCTCCTGGGTCAGCGCAGCACCGCTGAATGGCTGCCAAGCCCCAATGGAGATGGGGGCTTCGACAGGAAAAGTGCTCCATCAAATGAGTGCCTTGGGACATCTGAGGACAACCCAGTATCAGCTCCAAACTGACTCACATGGATGCCCCTTCTTCTCTCTTTCCCCAAAGGCCCTTCTCCCAAGTTTATTCATTCTAAAGCCATAATGGATGGGTGTTCTTACAGTCCAAACTAGCATTTCTTAAGGCGTACTTGGGGTATATGTACAGCCTTAGCTGTTCAAGGATCCATCTTTGCAGTGCTCCACTGCTGTGTCCTGCTAGACAGGAAATAGGGTCACAAATGAGCATTTCCTTCATAACTCAAGCACTAGACAAGATAAGGACTTAAGAACTCTTCTTTATGAGGATTCATCACATCCAAACTCATAGAAATATTCCTTCTAGGAATGACCTGCATATTTTGTCAAGGATTTGTAGAGGTTTTATCTTTCATCTTTCCCTATCATACCTAGCACATGCTTGATCAAAGATAGGGTTGATAGATATTGTTATACTGTCAATAAATATTTCATTGAAAAATATTTAATGTTATCTCTAGCAACAAATTAATAATAATCTGTCCCTTACCCAGAGCTGTAAGTTTACTAGTGAATATAGTAGTAGCCACATATAATTTGAGAAAAGGATAATGGAGGAAACTAGCAGTTTCTGGAGGCATGCCAGAATAGATAGAACCTCTTTGAGTTAATCCAACTAACAACATCATGAGTTAAATATTTCTCTTTTTTTGATGATCATAGTCTCACTTTATTGATGCAATATGAAATATGCCTTAGAGACTCCTAACTGTTCACTGTTTGTCTGCCCTGAATAAGCCAGCATGAGCACAAAAATTATTACATCTTGCAAAGTTTTCAAAGTATGTGGGATGTAAGACATTTTTTATTGTGAAAATACTGTACAGAGGGGTATGAGTTAAGTATTTCTATAAATGGACAAAGTAAGACCTATACACATTAGTTAATTACTCGTCAGAAACAAAATAAATGCCAAAAGTTATTTTAAGGTAATTTTAAAAGTGGCTCATGTCAGTAATTCCACATACCTCAGAGGCAGAGACTGAAAGGATCAAGTTCTAAAACCAATCTGGGCAAAATAGTTTACCAAGACCCCATCTCAACCAATAAGCCAAGTACTGAGGCTTGTATCTATGGTCTTAACTACACAGGAGCCCATAGGTAAGAAGATCATGGTCCAGACAGACTCTGGGTAAAAACTATAGACCCTACATATTAATACTAACACTATAAGTAATAATAATAAAGCAATACTATAAGTAATAATAATAAAGCAAAAGGGACTGCAAATGTGGCTCATTTGCTTTAGTGAGTGAGTTCAAACACCAATCCAAAAAGAAAAGAAATGATAAGGAAAGAAAAAAATGAAGGAGATAAGGAAGGGAAAAGAGAGGAGAGGAGAAGAGGGAAGAAGAGGGGAAGGGTTAATTTACTGCTTTATTCTGGGGGGAACTGACCAGCCTAGTCTTCAGATGCCTGGAATGAGGAGAGTGTCTGTCTCAGGAGGGAAGGGGAAGGGAAGAGAGAGGTAGAAGAAAAATCATAGAAAAGAAGAGAAAGGGGAAAAGAGGGGAGAGGAAGGAAAGGGAGTGGAAGAGAAGGGAGGGAAGAAGGGCAAAAGATGAAGCAAGGAGGGAAGAAGGAAGAAAAGAAGGAATGAAGGCACCCATAAGTAAGGAAAACCAAGTTGATCTAAGGTGAGTAATAAGAGGTGATAGAACCACCATTTAAATAGTAATCAGCCAGGTACCAGTTGTTCATGCCTATAATCCTAGCTATTCAAGAAGCTGAGATCTGAGGATTGCAGTTCAAAGCCAGCCAGAGTAGGAAAGCCCATGAAACATATCTCTATTAAAAACTACTCACCCCTTAAAAAAAAAAAAGGAAAGACAGAAGTGGAACTGTGGTGGGAGTAGTAGAGCACCTTGAGCCAAAAAGCTCAAAGACGGTGTCAAATCAATCAATCCATCATTTCAGAAGTACTTGCTGTATGCTGAATGGTGCTCCACATGATTTCACACATATGTCAATTGATCCTTCAACAACTCTAAGGCATAGGTACTTCTACAGCATTTAATAAATCATAGGATGTGGAAACTGGAATAAAGAGTGATTAAGTAGGTTACCCAACGCCATATGGCTATAAGGAAGCATCAGAGCTGTCGTGCAGCTCTGGAGATGGTGCACAGGATGTGAAAAGCCACCACAGTACAAATGAACTGCTGTAATTACCACAACTGCCATTGGATCAGTCAGTTTGGAAAAGTGGAGATTATGTATACTGTTGTTGAGAGGTGAAGGCTAATGAGTAAGCTTGGAGCTGGTTATGAAATCTTGGTCCCAACCCTCAAGTTTTATTGGCTAGGTAGAGCCGAGCATATAAAATACTCAGGAGGAATGCATCAATAATACAGAAAACTTTAAGGTCTAAACTACCTGATTTACAAACCATGGATTCTTTCTGCCTTGTCCAGGAAGGAGAGGGCAGGAGTCAGTGTGGGATCTGGATGTGGGGAGAAGGCTGTGCAAGCTGGAGCAGCTGCCTGATGGTACAAATGGCAGAACCAACTGCCCTCATAGCCAACAAGAAGGAACCAGGTGACAGTTAGTCTGAGAGAAATATGCTGGAATGGAGTAAGAAGTAAGTCAGAATTTTCATTAGACATTCAGTTCAGAAAAGAATGGGAGCCATCATTAGCCCTGGAGCAGAAGGTAATTTGTGAAGGCAGTTTTAGGATTATTGAGACAGTAATCCCCTTATGGTAATCTCAGAGAGGAAAGAAACAGGAGACCAGAGACCAGTTTCCATATACATTACTAACAAGAAGAGAAGAGAAGAGAAAGAAAACGAGGATAAAAGAGAAGATGAGCAGAAGAGGAAATGAAACAAGAAAAATAAAAGAGGAGGAAGAAGACAAAAGCAAAAAATGAACAAAGAAACAAAAGAGGATGGGGAAAAAAGAAAGAATAGGTTAAGTATAAAGTATGACTAAAATGACCAAGATAAGAAAAGGAAGTGAGAGGGATGGCCAAAAAAGAAAAAAAATGTGTGGAAAATGATAGCAGGACCATGACAATGTCATCCACAAAACAAAAGATGAGAAAGGGAGGGGGAAAACTAGCCTGTCTGCACACTTTCTTTCCTCTGGAAGGATGAAGTCATGGTTGATGTCACTGTCTCTGAGTCACACACCCCCAAAAGGAGAGGTGGAAGGGCTGTATGTGGTATTCATCCCATCCCTGTGAACAAAAAGTTAATCCCCTGCTTTATTCTTGGGGGCTAAGATGACTAGAAGAAGGAGTGTCTGTCTGGTCAGGAAGGACACTGCAGCCATGTGAGCGCTAAGCTCCTCCACAGTTCTCACGTTTAAGTCCTTGAGATAGGAGAGTCAGAAACAACTCATGGCAAATAGCCTCTGGCTTTTATCACATTGTGGCTAATGCGTCCCATCTCATGGTGTCCCAAAAGATAATTTCATAGTGAATAGTAATGAATAGATAAAAGAGACTCAAAGGAACTTGTTGACCTACTAAGCTTCCTTGTCACATTCTGAGCTCTCATCTTACTGTGCTCACAACCCTATAAGGGGTCTCCTTTCCTCATATTGCCACTGGACTGCCTTTCTCAAATTCTAACATCCCAATTAATTATGGCCTCACACCACTGACCAGTGGACACATTACCAGCTCCTATCCTACTCAGCACTACAATTCCAGAGTAATCCAAATTTCTATGACACTTAGGCAACTGTGACTTTCATCCCTGTCTTCATAGAGAATAGGAGCAACTTGTGTACAGCAACTCTATTTTGTTCACTAGTATATTCCCCATATTTAGCAAAATACCTGGATAATTTTTTTGCAAGTATTTGTTGAATTAATGAAGGTCCTTAACAACTCTAGTAGGAAGTATAAGGTGATTGGTACTGAGATAGTTTTAGACAATTTCTAAAAGAGACACATATTCTTACAGCCAACACCCCAAGAAGGTTAGCTGATGAAGATAATACCCTGTATTATCTTCTACCCTGACAGTACAGTTGGCACTGATCTGGAAGCATCTGCTTAGGGCATCTCAGAATGGACTTGCTCTCTCCCTAAGCCTGGTTTCCAAAACCTCTGGTCTCTGAGCTACAGAAAGAGCACAGCTTGAATTAGATTTGGGCTAAAACCTCAGAGCAATCACACAGAAACTGCAAGGGGTGAAACTTTCTCAACCTACTCTCGCCTGCTCAAACAGGAATCTTATAAAGCGTCTATGTTCTACTCCTTGAGCTTCATTTTAGCAACCTCCAGAAGTTACTTACAGGCTGTTCTTCACTGTTAAGTTTACATATTTTACAATGACTTCTTCAGGACTTCCTGTCTCCTTTTCTTCCACTATGGTTTGGATAACATTCACCAAAAGACACATATAGCTCATGGTCCTTACAGGGAGGTGGTAAAAACTATAGGTTACACTCTTCCTGATATACCTTGGATCTAAGGGAAGAAGTTAGACCTGTGGGAACTTGCAGTCTAAAAAGAAATTGGGCCCATAGTTTCTTTCTCTCTCTCCCTCTTTTTCCCTCTCCCTCCTTTTGTACCCTAATGCTCCTTTTCTCCTTTCCTCCTCTCCCCGGCCTACAGCCATGTTTGAACAGGTTTCCTCTATTCCCTGTTTTGTATTGCCTATTGATATACACAAGGACTGAAATCTCCAAAACTGTGGGTTAAATAAGCTTTTTCTTTTTTTACATTAATTTATCTCAAGAATTTTTACAGCAATGGAAAGCCAACACACCTTTATTATTGTCTCAGGAAAGGGAAGTTTTTCTAAATTAGTTGAAGTAAGATAACTTTTTTAAACTAGGGCTTATTTTGCAAAACTCTGAACTTTAATTCAAATGTATGCCAATATATTCCAAATAAAGTTAATATTCAAACACAGTTGTTATTGTCAGATGGTTTAAAGAAATTTCTGGGATAGTCACATGGAATACTGCTTATTAATGAGCATTTCTAACTTAATTTAACCAAAAACAGCAACACTTTTTTGCAAGTCTTCATTATGTGGTGTTAAGAAGTTTAATTGCAAACGAAGCAATATTTAAGCTACTAAAATAGCATATATAAATTATGTGTATGTGTATCTTCTTCTCCAGCTTGTCCATAAAGATTAACACAATGTTTTAAAAGTGCCTATCCTTAAACAGTGTGAATTCCACTTCCTTTCCCTGTTGGATTACTTAAACCAAATCAATTGATACATATATCAAAAGCACATTTCACTAGTTTTCTTTCTAAATATCAACCTTTGGGGGGGAGGGGTGGTAGGGAAGAGGGCAGGCTGAGAGGCAGTGAACATAATCATTTGAAAATAAATCCCAAGCACTCTACAATTTACTAAATACTTTCGGATACGTAACACTTCAAGAAACTAAGGACTATAATGGAATAAACTGCCCAAATCATGCAGACAGTGTAGTGTCTAGCACAGTGTCGAGGGAAAAACTCTGGCCACTTGAATACTAAACCCAATATCCCTACACCACTGTTTGTTCACTGCGTCCCAGGACATGGGAGGTGCTCAATGAATACCTCTACAATGATTCACTCTCTCTTCCAGGTCCGTGGGCTTGTCTCTGACCCCCAGCCAAGGTCAGACCACAAGGCCACTTGCCAAGGCAACCAAAGGAGGCTTCATTCTGGTCCTTGATTCTTTCAGTGTTTCTCTGAGGTTCACACAATGCCAGCACGCAAAAAGGGCTCCAGAGGCCAGCAGCACCAGCTGTCTCCAAATACCATAAACACAGACCGGTGTTAGTCCAGGACCAAAAAAACCTTCATTAATCAGTGGTCAAGTAATAATAATAAAAATAATGATAGAAAAACAAATTCTTCATTATTAATAAAGTTATGAATAATTGGTCAAATGAACAAGATCTTATTACCTAATTGCTTGCTTTGCTTTACTTGGGTAAGTGCCAATACTCTCTACACATGGAGCATTGCTAGGAAAAATGTCTGTCTGTGATACAGTTCAGATCCTTTAGCAAAACTATAATGAGAAACAGAGGCCAGGTAGGGTACAGCCATTTATTCATGCAGCTCATGAATTCCTTCTTATTTCCCCTTTTTTGTACTTTTGAGCCAAAGGACGTAGGGCTTTGAGATTACAACGCTGAGGAGCTAGACTGGAGCAGCTTTTTGAGGGGGAAGGGAATAGGTAATGACAAGATCATTGAGTTGAGATCAGACTTCCTTATAGAGCTGAGATCACTCACAGGTTTCACCTAATGCATAGCTTCTTCATGAAGTGAGGTCTCAGAGACAGGCTGGTCTTCACAGAAATCCCTGAATCACTTCATCATTCAACCAGCAGACTGGCCACTGCTCAATGCACAGAAGCAAGCTTTGAGTGAGGTCTTAGCTGCAAGGTTCCAGGGTACAGAAGAGATAAGGAACTACTTCAGTTTTTCACTTATTCTTTCCAGCTATACATATTTACGGGTATGCAAAGAAGAAGAGGCCAGCTCTTTAAGGGTAACCACAATGTGTTGGGATAAAGCAAAACAACTCTTGGGTTGGAATTCATATGCGGAGGGAAATAGTGCCTACTCTTTAACTCTGAGTCTAACTTTGGAAATCTAAACTTTAAAAACTCTAACTTTGTATTCTATAGTTTGTAAGTGCCACTGGGATTTGAAATTTGAAAACAGAACTGGTTCTTTCTACCTAGGTACCTCATCTGTGGACTAGCAATGACAACCTTGCTTAATAAAGGCTAAAGTTTGATCACAGCCTTAACAACTCTGGTTTTGTAGAGTTTTGGTTGTTTTTGTTTTGTTTTGTTTTTTGAGACAGGGTCTTATTGGGTAGCCTAGGGTATCCTTACCCTCCTGAAGATAACTCCTTTTTAAATTAATTTCTTAGAACCAAAAAAACCTGGGCTTGGGGAAGAGTGCGTACTTGATATTGAGTGAGACACTTCATTGGAGGTTAAATATCACTTAAACTTTAATTTTTTAAATGGCCTCAGAAAACATTTGCAGAAAACCCAGTTGTGCATTTCAGCATTAGAGGAGGTCACAGAATCACAGAGGCTGTCTACTTAATCTCTACTCAACAGAGCTAACATCTTCTTTATAGGACGTTCACAGAAATTAAATGAGATACAGGACACAAAGGCCCATATAGAGAGCAAATAAAGCCCAGTATATGTGTAGATAACCTACCAAACAGGGCCCAGAGTAAATATTAAATATCTCACACAAGTTAAAGGCTTTCAAGATTTCAAACTGCAATGTGTAACTTGAGAGTAGGGATGGGAAGGGGGGAAATAAAGAGAACAATAGAAGGAATAAAACTGAGCAAGAAGCATTGTACTCATAATCTGACTTGTGAAATTGTAGCCTCTTGGTATAACTACTTAATTTAAAAATATTGTCAATAGGAAAAAAAAAAGATTTAGGATATTACAAGTCTAAATATCTATTCGCCAAACAATGGAGCACCCAAATTTATCAAAGAAACACTACTTTCCCTCAAATCCCATATAGATCCAAAGACATTAATTGTTGGGGATTTTAACACACCACTCTCCCCACTAGATAGATCAACTCGGCAAAAACTCAACAGAGAAACCGCAGATCTAAACAGCTGCATAGATCAACTAGACTTAACAGACATCTACCGAACATTTCACCCAGCAGCATCAGAATACACGTTTTTCTCAGCAACACATGGAACGTTTTCTAAAATAGACCACATTTTAGGCCACAAAGCAAACTTGTCTAAATTCAGAACCATTGAAGTTATACCTTGCATTCTCTCTGACCACAAGGGAATAAAATTAGAACTCAACACCAAAAGCCACCAAAGAAAGTCCGGTATCACATGGAGGCTGAACAACACACAGCTGAATCAAGAGCGGGTCATGGAAGAGATTAGAAAGGAAATTCAAATGTTCATGCTATTCAACAAAAATGAACACACAAATTACCAGCTCCTCTGGGACACAGCAAAGGCAGTACTCAGAGGCAAGTTTATACCTCTGAGCTCCTACATCAACAAATTGGAGAGATCTGAAACTAGCAATTTAATGACACATCTAAACCTCCTTGAAAAAGAGCAGCAAGATAAACCCCAATCCAGTAGACGGAAAGAAATAATCAAAATTAAATCAGAATTAAATGAATTAGAATCCAAAAAAACTATAGAAAGAATCAACAAAACAAAGAGTTGGTTCTTCGAAAAACTTAACAAAATTGACAGACCCTTAGCAAATCTTATCAGAAAAAGAAGAGAACACACCCAAATTAATAAACTCAGAGATGAGAATGGAAACATCACCACGGAAACAACCAAGATTCAGAACATTATAAGGGAATACTTCTCAAAACTTTATGCTAATAAGTTTGAGAACTTGACAGAAATGGACCTTTTCCTAGCAAATACTGACATGCCAAAACTAAACCAAGATGAGTTAAACCAGCTTAACAGGCCCATATCAAGCATTGAAATAGAAACAGCAATAAGAGACCTCCCAGCTAAGAAAAGTCCAGGACCAGATGGTTTTACAGCGGAATTTTACAAGGCCTTCAAAGCAGAGCTCACACCAATACTCCTCCAACTCTTCAATGAAATTGAAAGAGAAAGCTCACTACCGAACACATTCTATGAAGCCATCATAACCCTCATCCCAAAACCAGGCAGGGACTCATCAAAGAAAGAGAACTATAGACCCATTTCTTTGATGAACATTGATGCAAAACTTCTCAACAAAATTTTGGCCAATCGACTTCAACAATTCATCCAAAAAATCATACACCACGATCAAACAGGATTCATTTCAGGGATGCAAAGCTGGTTCAATATACGCAAATCAATTAATATTATTCATCACATCAACAGGAGCAAGAATAAGAACCACATGGTTATCTCAATAGATGCAGAAAAAGCATTCGACAAGATCCAACACCCCTTTATGATGAAGGTTTTGGAAAAATTAGGAATCCATGGAACATTCCTCAATACAATAAAGGCTGTATATGACAAACCTACAGCCAGCATTATACTCAATGGTGAAAAACTAAAGCCATTTCCTCTTAACTCAGGAACAAGACAAGGATGCCCACTCTCTCCACTTCTCTTCAATCTAGTATTAGAATACCTAGCTACAGCAATAAGACAAGATGCAGACATAAAGGGGATCCAAATAGGGAAAGAAGAAATAAAACTCTCCCTCTTTGCAGATGATATGATCTTGTATTTAAAGAATCCCATAGACTCCACTCCCAAATTACTCAAGCTGATTCAAAACTTTGGCAAAGTAGCAGGTTATAAAATTAACCCCCAAAAATCAATGGCTTTTCTGTATGCCAACAATGAGAAAAGTGTGGCTGAAATTAGGAAAGCAACTCCATTTGTAATAGCCCCACAAAAAATAAAATACCTAGGAATTAACTTAAGAAGTGAAGGACCTCTATGATGAAAACTTTAAAATCTTGAAAAAGGAAATCAACACAGAACTTAAAAAATGGCAAAACCTCCCATGCTCCTGGATTGGAAAGATTAACATCGTGAAAATGGCAATACTTCCCAAGGCTATCTACAAATTCAACGCAATACCTATCCAAATTCCAACCTCATTCTTCAAGGAAATAGAAGAGGCAATCCAAAAATTCATATGGAACAATAAAAGACCCCGAATAGCAAAAACCCTCCTGAATGGAAAGAACACTGCTGGAGGAATATCAATACCAAACTTCAAACTCTACTATAAAGCCATAGTAATCAAAACAGCTTGGTATTGGCATAAGAACAGACCTCACGACCAATGGAATAGAATTGAAAACCCAGAAATGAACCCACAGACCTACAGCCATCTAATCTTCGATAAGGGAGCTAAAACAATAGAATGGAAGAAAGACAACCTCTTCAGTAAATGGTGCTGGCAAAATTGGTTAACTACATGTAGAAAACTTAAGCTAGATCCTTATATATCATCCTGCACCAGAATCAACTCCAAATGGATCAAAGACCTTGAACTCAAAGCAGACACTCTGAAAACATTACAGGATGGAATAGGAGAAACCCTAGGTCTCCTTGGCTCAGGCCGAAATTTTCTGAATAGAGACCCGGAAACACAACAAATGAAAGAAAGGTTGGACAAATGGGACTGCATAAAGTTGCAGAGCTTCTGCAGGGCAAATGACATAGCTAGCAAGATCAATAGAAAGCCCACGGATTGGGAGAAGATCTTTACTAGCCATACAACGGACAAGGGTCTCATATCTAAAATATACTTGGAACTCAAAAAATTAAACCCCCCAACAACAAATCCTCAAAGAAACAACTGCCCAATAAATAAGTGGGCGAAAGACTTAAAGAGAAACTTCTCTGAAGAAGAAAGAAGGATGGCCAATAGACACATGAAGAAATGTTCAACATCCCTAGCCATAAAAGAAATGCAAATCAAAACAACATTGAGATATCACCTCACTCCAGTTAGAACGGCAAAAATCAAGAACTCTAACAACAACAGATGCTGGAGGGGATGTGGACAGAAAGGAACCTTACTTCATTGTTGATGGGAATGTAAACTTGTTCAACCACTTTGGAAAGCAGTATGGAGGTTCCTCAAAAGACTTCACATAGAGCTCCCCTATGACCCAGCAATCCCACTTTTGGGCATTTACCCTAATGTTTACAAACAAGACCACACTAAAGCTACCAGCACAACTATGTTTGTTGCAGCATTATTTACCATAGCTAAGATATGGAACCAACCCAGATGCCCCTCAGTAGATGAATAGATCAAGAAAATGTGGTATATATACACAATGGAATTCTATGCCTCCATCAGAAAGAATGACATTGCCCCATTTGTTAGGAAATGGAAAAACTTGGAAAAAATTATATTAAGTGAAGTAAGCCAGGCCCAAAGAAATGTAGGTCCCATGGTTTCCGTTATTTGTAATATCTAGTATATGTATGAGTCAAGCGGAAAAGGTCAGATAATGTGATGTCAGGAAAATGAACCCTTAGATGTGTATTTTAATGTTTTTTTCTTTCATGCATGTGTTTCTAACACATTTATAAGATTATCTCTTTGTTGCTTTGTATGTCCCTCCCCCACAGTATAACCCCTGCTTTCACTATATTTGATGTCAGTATAACTTGTGGAGGAGATGGGGAAAAACCAGTTGTTTAAGGATACAGGTGGACCTGTTGCAACAATGAGAAGTACAAGTTGTCATGTCCAAAACGAGCTTTACAACATTGGGGGGGGGGGGAGAGAAGGGGGGGAAGGATTGGGATTAGGGGGGGAGGGGGGAGGCTGGGAAGGGATGTGAAGGGTAAACAAAGGAGGAGGCTGCAATGCTTGGTAAGAAATGTACGCATTATCCTGCCCATGTAACTGTAACTCCTCTGTACAGTATGTTCACAAATAAAATTAAATTAAAAAAAAAAAAAAAGATTTCAAACTTCTGGCCCAGTGTCAATGGCTCACACCGATAATCCTAGCTACTCAGGATCAAGGCATAACTCCTCTGAACATTCAAGATACTATTTATTGAAAGGAATTCCAGGAAATGGAAACATGGGGCTCTCTTTTTGTTTTTGTTTTTGTTGATGTTGTCACTGATGGTGGTGGCTTTTGGTTTTGCTTTTTTGGTTTGCTGTTTAGTTTTGTCTTTTTTTTGGGGGGGGAGGTCAGGAAGGGGGCACAGAAGTGGAGGGGGAAAAGGTAAACATATACAGTGTATTCTATGTAAAAAATGAACTACGTAACTTAAGGGTAGGGACAGAAGGGAGACACTGGGGGAAAGCAAAGGAAGGGATGACTTTGTCCAAAAAGAATAGCACTCATTACCTAACTAATACAATGGTAACCCTTCTGTATAACACACTAATAATAACAACAATAAAATTATATTTTTAAAAAGATTTTAAAGTACTAATCAGGTGATGGTGGTTTATGCCTGCAATCCTAGATAATCGGGAAGCTGAAGTCTGGGGATCATGGTTCAAAGCCAGCCCAGGCAGGAAAGTCTGTGAGGCTCTTATGCCAATTAATCACCAAAAAGGCAGAAGTGGAGCTGTGACTCAAGTGGTAGAGCACTAGCCCTGACAGGGGGAAAAAAATCAAACTGCTTTCACAAATGTAATGATGTCCCAACCAATTCCAAAAACTCAAGCTGTATTTATGGAGGTATACAGGTGCAGAAAGATGGCTATATATTTGAGAATATCATGTTAATGAATCTAGATGATGATATGGTACTGGGTGTTCAATTCAAAATGATTTCAATAGTTCTGTGTGTTTGCAATTTCTGATATTAAAATCTTTGAAAAAAGATGGCTTTCATGGCCTTTTGCTATTGGTCTCAGATGTGGGAGTTCCTTTTCAGAGATGAAAGGTGGGCCTGTCTCCCAGCCTAGCCACCCCTTCATAGCAACAGTGATTTGTATAAAGTAATTTCTAGACAAAAGTGTGTTTCACTGAATAAAGGAATATATAAGTCTAACAGTGAGACAGTAATTCTCAGTGTGATAAGAGATGCAAATAAAGAAAGTTAAAGCAATCTAGATCTTCAGAGAAGTAAGATTTACCCTTCCAATAAAAATACTGTTTTACATCTTTATGGACTTTGGCCTGCTGGCCTTCCCTTGCCTCAGTTAACAACTACTGACCCTGGACTTACAGATTTCCAAGATGGTAGTCACATGCCAGTGAGTTATCAATATTGTTCAATTCAATTTTAATTTTTCACATTGATCAAGACACTTGGATATCATGCAGTCCTAATTTAGCAATCTTTCTCTCACCTTTCTGGTTTTCCTGAAAATTCCTCAAAATAGTGGACATACCTGCAGAGCAGCCAGGAAGAGAAGCAGCAAGCTTGCAGGGCTCGTGGTCTAAATACCACAGGTATGGTTCTGGCTTTTGATTGACCAGGAGACATGAACTCATTTAGCAAATATTCACTGTGTTTTAGATGCTAAGCACTGCATTTGGTTCTGGTACACAGCATTCATTCTCACATGAATGGAGAGATGTATTTCCTGTCTTATAGAGCTAAGAATCTAAGAATCCCAATGGAGATGGAACATAATGTTGTATAAAAATGAAACCAAGCAAAAAAACAAAACAAAACAACAACAACCTGCATTAAGATCCAGTCCTCAAACATACAGACAGTCATTTCATCTCTTTGGAATATTTCATCTCATGAGGCCATGCCATATATCAAATTAAAAAAATACAGCAAAGCCAACTGTATGCCATAAACTAAAATACAAAAGAAAAACCAGTTTTATACTAATAGCTGGCATTTAATCAACGCTAGTAGGCATTGGACTGAGTGCTTTTTTCCGTCTTCACTTTAAAATTGCTTTTTACTATAAAACTAAAAAAATACAACTCATGTTTAACCAAAATCAATATGTTAATAGACAAATGATGAAGAAAGGATTCATAATCCAGGTAAATAAAGGCAGTCTTTCAGCCTCAGTGTTGTGAATATTCGGTTATGAGCCCAGTCTACAGCAGACCACGGTGGAGAAGAAATCTACAACAGAAACCTAATGAGAGCTGATAGGATTGGTTACTTTACTCAAAGGCTGGGGGAAATGTCCCACCAAATGAAGCCCTGCAATAAACATTCTGAAGACAGGCTTTTGATTTTGTACACAAGTCTTGTATTCTGGGGAACAAAGGGAGTAACTATAAAAAGAGGTCCAATGCAGGAGTCCAGAGAGGCAGAGAAGAAGCCCAGGTACTCCTTGTCTGACTCTAGAGCCTGCCTCCACTTTGTTCACCAAATAAGTCATGACTCGGCTAACAGGACCGCAACCATGGGGTGAAAGTAGGAGGAAAAGAGTGGTAATGCTCCAAGCCTCATCCTTGACAAGAGGGAAGAGAAATTAACTTAGCATGGGAGTGTAATAGACCTTTAGTTTGGAAAAGAATGAATGGACAGATGCACCCAGCTATCAAAAACAGCATACTAGATGATTTAGTAAATCTGTCCATTCAACTATCCATCATATATTATATTTGAGTTATCCATGTTAGATGCTAAAGACTTTAAAATAAATAAGATACAATGTAGTATAATAGTTTCCAGAGTAGAGATAAGCAGAGGACAGAGAAAGTCAAAGAAAGCTCCCTGGAGAAAATGGAGGTTTTCTTGAGAAATCAGTATATGTTATGCAGGTAAAGGAAGAAATCATTAGAAGGTTGCCAGGCAGAAGGAAAAACCTGAGCAAAGGCCCAAAGGTATGAGAGAATACAGGCATGGAATCATTATAGCCAGTGACCAAGAAATTTGCCATCTGGAAGGTCTTTCCATTGCACTATGCATTTGTTATAGGAAAAGTAATGATGGATTCCTTGAACAAATTCCCACAGCCTGGATCTCAAATAGGAATGCCTGGAGCTAGAGGACTGGAAATAAGGGAAGCAGGCTGGGTGGGGACTGGAGTGACAGGAGAAACAACAGTCCCTCCAAAAAGAGCAGCCCCTGCCCAATGGGGCGGATGCCTTCCACGTGGAAATTCAGACCTGGCATTGCCAGGTTCTTTCTTTTTCTAGAGAAGCGGAAAATCTGGACTTTTATGGGAATTTTCTTAGGTTTTAAATGTTGTACACTAACTCAAAATTACTTTTCTTCTTTCCAAACACAGGGTGGGTCAAACAAAAGCTATCCAGGAGACTAGAATCAGCCTGTGGGCTGCCAATGTGTGGTGCTAGCTAGAGGGAGGAAGTGAGCAGCCTTTAAGAACAGGCAGTAAGGGGCAAAGGGTAAACCTAAAAAGGCGGTCCAGACTTGTGAGAACCCTGGCCCTACTGCTCTAGAAAAGCTGCATCAGCCCCTGGCTCTTAGTTCCTGGTTTGTATAATGGGATATAACAAACACTGAGGAGCTTACACAAAATTTCTGCAGAGATTTTTTAATAGAAAAATAGGCCCAGGGGAAGGGAAGAAAACTCCTTGCTCAATAATGAAGTGTTATCAACCAGAATGCTTGGCTCTGAGTACACGGTTGTTTTTATTTAATGGAGAATTACTAAGAAGTAATAAAGGAACAAATAGCATGCGCTCATAGTAGCAGACAATTCCAACCATGGACAGTGTCCCATTATTAATGTTATTAAAACTATAGCCAATCCTTTAGCTATATGGGTAATTTCACAAAACAGATGTATATATGTAGAAGCCTACACACTCAGCCTTCTAACGGTTTTCCTTCATCATTATAGTATAAACTTTGTGGTTACTGTGCAAATATTTATTATCTACATAGATCTATGCCAGAATGTTTTTTTTTTTAAGTCATAAAACAGATCATGTCACACCCATGATGAAATCCCATCAACCATTTCCCAGGATTCTTGGAGTAACATCCTAATTGCTGCCCATGGCCTCAAGGCTGTGCATATTCTAGCCCTGTGTACCTCTCCAGGCCCTGTTACTACTTAGTACTTAGCTCATATCCGACCAGTCCTGTTGATCTCCCCCAGGTAGCCCACTATTCTGACTCCCTGATAATTAAATCAACCAAAACATCCCAAGAAGAAGCCATGCTAAATCTGTTCATCTGTGCTTCTCCTTCATAACATTTTTCAGAATGCAAAATCATTGGTGATGTAGTGGTTGTTGTGGTATGATAATGATATATGTGTGTGTGTCTCCTTGTCTATTTTCTGCTTCTTTCCAATAGACTCCCAGAAGCCTATCTGGGACTATCATGTCACTCAATTTCACCTTCTCATCATCCTCAAGGTCCAGCCTAGTGCCATCCCATAGGGAACCCTCAGAATCTGTTAAAGGAAAATAGGAGCCCAAAACCTGCTGCTCACAGCCTCAGCTCCTCCTGAAGCTACAAACTGCTTCCTGAACTAGCTCAGGAAGGACCTAGCAAATGCTTGAAGAAGCAGTAAAAGGAAGAGGCGTTGATACAAAATGCCACTGTTCCAACCCCAGCCTAGTAACTTACTAGCTGAGTAACCTTAGGCAAGTTGCTCCAAGTCTTTATGCCTAGTTCCCTAATCTGTAAAATATGATACATAATTGATAGGATGATTTTGGGTTAAGATGAATTAATGTAGATAAAAATTCTTACAATAGTTCAAGATATATAATAAGTGTTGTATATGCTTCAAACACTGCTTCCATCTACTTTCTTGCTCAGTTCCTATTGCTTGGTTGATCTCTATCTTTCTCCTCTAGTCAGACCAATTTTTTGGTGGTAGAGACCATTTCTGGATGCGCCCACGGAACTACAGAAACTGACATGGGTCGCAGTAGGTGGGGAAGACAGAGCCATGGCCTGGCTATGACATGCTTGGGTTGGCTTACCTGGTGTGAGAACATGTGCCCCTTAACTCTTTTGAGTTCCAGTTTCCTCAACTGTAAAAATGCATAATATTGCCAGGTATGATCCTCGCACTCAGGAAACCAAGGCAGGAATTCTCAGCCTGGGCTACATAGCAAGTCTTTGTCTCAAAAAAACTCTTAAAAAAAAAAAAAAAGGAGAAAGCTAGGGGCCGGTGGCTCATGCCTGTAATCCTAGCTACTCAGGAGGCTGGGATTTGAGGATCACAGTTCGAAGCCAGCCCGGGTAGGAAAGTCTGTGAGACTATTATCTCCAATAACCATCAGAAAACCAAAAGTGGTGCTGTGGCTCAAGTAGTAGAGTGCTCTCCTTGAGCTGAAGAGTTGAGGGACAGCACCAAAGCCCAGAGTTCAAGCCCACGGCCGACCAAAAAAAGAAAAAAGGAGAGAATATTTATCTCATATAACTCGTATGAATTCAATAAAGTAATTGTGGTGCCAGTAAATCTGTGGGCCGTGAGCTCAAAGTTGACTACCTGTGACTTAGGTATCACATATAGCAGGTAGATGAGAATGACTTTGAAAATAGATAATATTCTCTTTTATTGTCTACATTCTATGATTTTCTCTGACAGCCTGATGTAGTTGCAGATGCTTTCCTTAACTGTCAGGTAAACAAGAAACATAAAGCACACATACCGTCCAGCTCCATGAAATAAGAGTACTAGAGTTTAAAACTCTCTCTATTGCCAGTAGCATGCTGCATGGCCCATCAGAAGAGAAAAATATGAATAGAGAAGCCCTAAACGATCATTTATATCAGCAAGTGATTTTTAATAAAGTGTCCAGCTAATTCAATGGAAAAGAAACATCTACAAACAATGCTGGAAATTGGCTATCCACATTCAAAAAGAATTACATCCCAAATATAAAAATATGTCCAAAAATTCATGGTAGACCTAAACATAAGATTGATAATTATAAAACTCAGAAAAAATGCAAAGAAGATACTTTACAACATTGGAACTGTCAACGAGTCATAGAAATTATACTAAAATTATAGAAAAATAGATAAAATATACTTCATCAAAATCAAAATCTCTTCATCAAATGTAACTTATAGAAGAGAACATAGGCAAATAACATATACGATACAGAATTATAGAATATATAATGAAATTAAAAAATAAAAAAAGAATGCAATTATAAGACAGGCAATGGACTGGAACAGACTTTTCCCTAAGAAATATATGCCAATAAATAGCTAATAAGCACAGGAAAAAGATGCTCAAAATCATTACTCATTAAGGAGTGTGAATCACCAGACCTGCAATGAAATATCATTCTCATGGACTAGGATGGCTATTATGAAAACAACAACAACAGGAAATAATCAAAAGTGGCATGAAAATGGGAAAATGGAAACCCTTGTTCTGTGTGGGTGGAAATATAAAATGGTGCAGCACTGAAAAGTACTATGGAGGTTCTTCAAGAAGCTTAACATAGATATGTCAGATTGAACAACTCTACTACCATAGGCAAAAGAAACAAAGCAGACTGGAGACATAGTTGTAAACACATGCTCATAGAAGCGTCGTTCAAAAGAACTGAAAGACAGAGTAAACTCAAGTATATCTCAATAATGAATCCATGTGTAAAGTGTGTACTGTACATACAATGGATGGAATGCTATTGAATTTTTTTTCTTTTCCCTTTTGTAATACACAGAACTGCAAAAATGCTAGAGAAGGCAAGCATGGTGGCTCATGTTTATAATCCAAGCTACTCGAGAGGTACAGATTGAGAAGACAGTAGTTTAAAGCTACCATGTGTTCATGAGTACCCTATCTGAATCAATAAAAAGCTGAGTATTGCCACATGTACTTGTCATCCCAGTTACAACATAGGAATTACAAATAGGTGGATCACAGTCCAAACCAATGCAGCAAAAAATGAGACTATCTCAAAAGTAACCAAAAGAGCCAGGTACCAGTGGCTTACACCTGTAATCCTAGACACTCAGGAGACTGAGATCTGAGGATCACAGTTTAAAGCCAACTGGAGCAAGAAAGTCCATGAGACTCATCTCCAGTGAACAACCAAAAAGCCAGAAGTGGAGATGTGATTCAAGCAGCCAAGACAGAAAGAGCTAAAGCATGGCTTAAGAGGTCCTGAGTTGAAACACCAGTAGTGTCCCCTAAAAAATACTAAGGAAGCACTCCACTACTGAGCTATACCACATCCTAAAACTTTTAAATGAAGAAAATTCGGATGTGTCTCAGGAGTGATGACTTTGAAGGCATTTTACTATGTGATATAAACTGGCCACAAAAATGGAGAAGGAGGAAGGAAAAGGAGGAGGAGGAGAAAATAAAGCAGGAAGAGGAAATAACGCAGGAGGAAGAGGAAGGCAGCATTTTAAAATAGTCTCACTGAAAGTTAAAATACTGTTGTAATATTTACTATATAGACTACTTTATAAACACCTTGCCAAATTTCAGCAATTTCACAGTGCCAATACTGGCATCATTACAGTTAAGCAGACCTTGAGATTCAGACTGAGTTTGTCCATGTTCTCATAACTGCTGATTGGTAATGGAAGATTTAAATGCAGTATACACAACTTCAAATCCTAGACATGTATGAAGATGTTATAGAACTGTGTAATAATGGAAAGACTTGGAAAAATCATATTAAGTGAAATAAGCCAAACTCAAAGAAACAAAGACTCCAGGGTTCCTTTCATATGTAATATTTAGTATTTGTCATAGTCCTAGCAGAGGATCACAAGATGTACATATGGCCATATAAAATGATGTTAATCAATTATTTACCATTGCTAAGATTTGGAACCAACCCAGATGCCCCTCAGTAGATGACTGGATCAAGAAGATGATACACACACACACACACACATACACACACACACACACACACACACACACATACACACACACGACTTCTATGCTTCAGTCAGAAAGAACAACATCGCCCATTCATAAGGAAATGGAAAGACTTGGAAAAAATCTTATTAAGTGAAGTAAGTCAGACCCAAAGAAACAGAGGCTCTATGGTTTCCCTCATTTATAATAATAATTAGTATGTGTCTAGGATAGTCCTAGCAGAGGATCACAATAGCTCAATAGCTATGGACCTATGATCATATAAAATGATGCTAATCAAAATGAACTCCAAGATATGGAAACAGGAGGGTTTTATGGTTGTTGTTGAAGTTGTTGTTTTACTGTACTGTACCAGGTTTGTTCTTCCTTCCTTCCTTTCTTCCTTCCTTCGTTTCTTCCTTCCTTCCTTCCTTCTTTTCTTTCTTTCTTTCCTTCTTTCTTTCGTCACTGCTTTTGATTCTGGTACCCTGTGTCTTATACATACATTTATCTGATTTGGGGAGGGGAAGGAGAATAACAAAATGGTGAATCAATGCAACAGTGATACTCACAAGACACCATGTTGGAAATGAACTTTACAATTTTGTGGGAGTGGGATTGGGAGGGAGGGAAAGGATAGTGGGAGAAAAGTGAAAAAATGGGTACCAATGTTTTAAAAGAAATGTACTCATTACCTTACTTATATAACTATAACCCCTCTGTAAATCACCTTTACAATAAAATAAAATTAAATAAAAATTTTAAAACTGCATTATATCTCCCAAGGTTCTTCAGTGCACTGTATTTGTTCCAGTACTTACACGTAAGTAAAATGAGACATGCCCATGAAATTTAAAGACAGATCAACCAACTAAGAGAGATCTATAGTTTCTGCCATATTTACTTAAAAAAAGATTGGCATTTCAAAGAAAGGTACTTATATTGTTTAATTTTCATAAAGTTTTAAAATTAGAATAAACCTTAATATAGAGAAAATATGCTATTATACATTAATAAGAATGAACATAAAATGCCAGACAAGGCATTGAAAATAAGCCATCCAAGTCTCTTATTTTACAGAATGGACTAGAAGAGGAAGGCTTAAGAACTAGGCTTTTTGATGTCCAGCAGGGTTTGCAATGCTTTCTACTGGAAAACACTCACGAGAGCACACAGGAAGTTACCAGACTTCCTCTCTAGGCATCCAAACTATCTAGCTACTTGAGCTATTGTCAAAAGGCTACACATTTACAAGAAAAGGCACATTAGAACAGATCAGAGACACAGGCTGGCTTCTATGTCCTCAGACAAATAGAAGCAGAAGGACATGGACGGGGAGGTGAGGGACAGATAGGATTCATTTTCTTCTCTGCTGACAATAGCAGAAAAAAAAAGAAACAAGTTAAAAGTCAGATTGGAATAACTCCACATATAGCCCCTACAAGCCCCATTAATTATCTTCCATTAACATTCAGCTGTCAGAACCCACATCAGCCAGTTAACTTTCATGACCTTGCCCAGTCTGTACCTTGTTCCCTTACAATGTTTTGAGTTTATAAAGATAGGCAACTCCAGCTGCTCCAGCCTGACAGAACTTAATTTACATTTGGCCTTCATTAAGTTGAGAGTCAGAATCATTGAGACCAAATGGAAAAGCCAGACTGCTGGGGGTTATAAAAAATTCAAATGGCATTTTTCCTTTTATCTGACAATTCTTATTAAGAAGACATATGTCAACCTAAAACACATAAACCTTAAATATAAAGGACATGATTAAAATTCCATATTGCAAGAGTAGGACCCAAATGACTGTACCCAAGAGCTACAGTGATCCTAGTATCTCTGTTCTGTCTTCTGGAAGCCCAAACTTCTCCACGTCGGATTCTAGGCTAAGGACAAGGAGCACATGAATGACAGCAACACTGAGTTGAGTGGGCAGCTTTGACTTCACCCACCTCAGCCCTCACAGGCAATCAGTCTCAACGGGCCCTTTAAAATTTCTGGGACTCTTCTTTTCTCCACCCTACACACTGAGGTCTCATTAGTTCTCACCTGGAACATTACACCAGCCCCCTGTCAGGTCAAATTATTATTTTTTTAATGTGTTCAGAACTGAGCTAGAAGTTCACATCTGTAATCCTAGCTACTTGGGAGGTTGAGATCTCAGAATCCAGGTTCAAAGCCAAGCTGGGCTATAAGTCCAGAGAGATTCATTGGAGATTCATGCCTCCAATTAATCAGTAAAAGCCAGAAGTACAGAAGTGAAGGTATGGTTCAAATGGTAGAATATTAACCTTGAGTGAAAAACCTGAGTGTGTGTCCCTGAGTTCAAGCCCCAGTACTAGTGCCAAAAAAAAAAAAAAAAGCCCAGCTTATTTAATTAAGGTTAGGGACCCTAGAAGAAACTAAATGAATATGGTCTCCATTTGTTTGTAGATTACAATGGTTAGAGGGGGTTAGACTTACATAAATTATATGCATTGACATCACAATATATAAAACAATGCTGGTAGCTGGTGACTCAAGTGTGCAACCCTAACTACTAAGGGGCTGAGATCTTGATCATGCCAGCCAGGGCAGTAATGTTCATTAACTACTAAAAAGCTGGAAGTGGAGCCTTCAGCTCAAGTGGTAGAACTCTAGGCTTGAGCAAAAAAATCTCAAGGGCAGTTCCCAGTCCTGAGTTCAAGTTCCATTATGGGCACAGAAAAGAAAAAAAGTATGAAAGATACAATGTGATAAGTGAATTCTGACTCAAGAGTCAAGAAAGTTTTTTTTTTTATAAAGAAATCAATAAAGCTGAGATCTAAATGATGGGTGAACAAAACACCAATGGTGAGAAGAGAAAATAACATTCCGAGGAAAAGGAAGAGTTTCTTAAGGATCAGATTTTCTGTTTTGCAGGCCCCAAATCTCTGGCTCCTCTTAGCTGTCATTATAATGCAAAAGCAGCCATAGGCAATACAGAAATGAGGATTTCTAAATTAAGAAATCAAAGAAGAGTAAACAAATAATAGCTCAATGAACTTAGAACACAGGAACTTATGTTTTTGAGTGTGCACCTGAATAGTTCTTCTGAAACTATCTAGCTTTCTTCCATTTCCCATTAACCTGTCAAAACGAAAGTGTCAGGATTCCCTACAAATGGATGCTTTTCTTCAGGGTAAAGGGGCAGAGCCTTTAGAATTAAAAGTGGTTCTATAAATCCACAGTCCGGCAAAATCAACATCACTTGCCTAAGTGTTAGAAATGAAATTTCTCAAAATTCTCAGTCATAGCCCAAGGACTACTGAATCCAAGTGAGTAGTTTAACAAGATCTCCAGGTGATTCATTTACACATTAAGCTTTGGGACCCTCTATGGGCCAACCCAGTCAGGCTTTCAGGAAATGCTAAAGCTGATTTTAGAAAGAATTCTGAATGTGTAATCAGACACCAAAAAGATTCTCAGCAGGAATTCCTGTACAAGCTTACCAAACAAAGCAAAAGAAAACAAAAATGTGAATTCAAGGCTCACCTTCAAGCACTTGAAGAAATCTGTGTGATTTCTTTTTTTGTTTGTTTCTTTTGTATGTTCTTCCCCCGTGGTATAACCCTGTTTTCACTGTATTTGATTTCAGTGCCCTGAATCTTGTATATACATTTTTCTAATTTGGGGAGGGGAAGGGAAATAACAAAATGCTGAAACAAGGTTACAGGTTGACCCTTTGTAACAATGAGATGTACAAGACAGCATGTTGAAAATGAACTTTACAGCTTTGGTGGGAGGGGCGGGAGAGGAAGAGTTAGGAGCGGGGAGAGAAGGGATGGAGGGGGAAAAACAAAGGAGGGTGTTACAATGCTCAATAGGAAATGTTCTCATTATCTTACTCATGTAACTGTAACCCCTCTGTACAGTATCTTAACAATAAAGCATATATTAAAAAAGGAAATGTTTAGTGCCTTATTAATAAATAAATTAATAGAAGTTTCTCTTAGGAGATCACAAATACTGTCATGTAATCTAGAAATGAATTATTTTCCCCAGACTTCATTTAGCATAGATTGTTCTTGAGTGAAGGTGGTAAGCATCTGAAAGTGTCATGCTGGAGGTGCAGGAAGATCTCCTGAGACATATACCCAAGCTGGCCACACAGCAGGAACGGACATAGCTCTGAAATGAATCCATGATTATGCTAATATTTTTTGTCTAATTCAGCATAACTCCTCCCCTGTCTGTGTTACCATCAAAAACCCATCTAACCCATTTCTTCCAGTGGTGTTGTCCACTATGAAGAAGAAAAACAAAAACACATAGAAGATATGCTAAGAGGACACCACTGCCTTGTTCCTATTCCTACTCCCAAACAATTTTATGGAGGGATTGAAAGATGATGGACTGTATTACGTCATGGAACAAGCTGGGATCTAAAGCATGGTAGGTAGGGTTTATTCCCCACCCCTCAACATACAGGAGTTTATTTCTATACTACAAAGTACTCTTAAAAAACAAAACTCTAAATATGCTCCTTTAATAATGTCTTTAGACCTGACCCAGAAACAACAGCCTGGCTATAACTGTTACTATATAAACCAGAAATTTCCAGCTAAGTTGTGCCCAGATTCTAAATTCCTAGAAACTGCAGCTTACTCTCAAGTACTATAATTATATCTAATGGTTAAATATTAGACTACTGAACATATTTGAGTGGCACTTCTGTACATTACTGACAATGAAGATTATTTTCATTTAAATAAAGGTAAAACTTAAAACATACTAATAAGCTGATTAAAGAATAAGTTATGCAAATAATATTTTTCCCAGAATGTGTGAAACAAAAATATAAGGTGTTTTTTTTTTTCTGTTCTTTTACAATATAAAAAGAGGTTTAGCCAGGTACCAGTAGCTCACACCTGTAATCCTAGCTACTTAGATGGCTAAGATCTGAGGATCGCAGTTCAAAGCCAGCCTGGGCAGAAAAGTCCATGAGACGCTTAATCTCCAATAAACCACTCAGAAAACCAGAAGTGGCGCAGTGGTTCAAATGGTAAAGCACTAGCCTTGAGCTGAAGAGCTGAGGGACAGCGCCCAGGCCCAGAGTTCAAGCCCATGATCAAAAAAAAAAAAAAAAAGAGGATTAAAAATTACTAGCACAGTGCTAACCCTTTGGTCTTATATTTTTCTTTACTAATATATATTACTTTTACAAAAGAATAGGTTTCATTATGGCCCTTTCAAACACATACATACATACATAAATATATATATGTATATATGCTATGTACACATGTACATATATGTGTATGTATGTGTAGATATGCATATTGATGGAGGGAGAGAAGAAAAGACAACCAGAATGAAGGATTTCAATTCTTGTTCTGCATCTAGATGAGTCAGATGCCCTCTTTCTCAGCTTCAGTGCCCTGTGCGACAGACCTTATGGGAACTAAGTCAATCAATACTTATTAAAAAAAAAAATAAAGAAAACAGCGGAACCTGAAAGACTGTGCAGAGTAGTCTGTATTCTAATTTCTTTCCTTCAGATTTTTCAAACTAATCTGAGCCGACTCTTAACTAGAAGTTTTTAGATGGGAAAATAAAGCCTGAGATTAAAAAAAAATATGTTTGGCCTAAAACACACCACTGTTAAGAGCAATGTCAGAATTAGATTCTTAAAACCCTTAACTCCTAAGATGGCTGACTCCAAACTCATCAGCCACAGAAGCCTTTCTACAGATTAAGACTTATAAGATAGATAACAAGCCCAGCCTGCTTTGATTAATGAAGTTCTCTTTTTTCTCCTTCCTCCTCCATGGTGAAAAATCCTGGGGCACCTTCCCAGGTACCCTTAAGTTCTCCACCTCCATAGACAGGCTGAATAACTGATGATTCAGCCCATCTGAAACCCCAGAGCCAGTAAATGAATCACATTGGGTCCTGTTCTTTAGATGGATTCTCTGTTCCTCAGACCACCTAAAGGGTTTTCAAGTCCCGAGGTTCCCAAAGGACTTGAACTTTCTCACACATCCATCTCTAATGGGAACCATTAAGCTGACATCACCATTCTCCACACTTCATAAAGGAGTCCTAACATCTGGAAATGGGAACCACCTGCAAGAGCTTTGACCAGCAATCACCATATCACTCAAGGATGTGGAAACTCGGGGGCAGGTAAAATGAGAAAGAGATATCTTAAAATGTCAACAGGGCCAAAGATTAATCATTTGAGGGCTAAAAGTATGTAGAAAAAGAAAGCTCTGGTCAGAAAAGCTAGACTTAAATCCCAGCCCTGCCACTTTCTAATTGGGATGGTAATTAACCTCTCTCAACTTAAGCAGAGTGTTAGATACTATGAAGAGAATTGATTTTGGAGCCAGCTAGTCCTAGGTTCAAATCTCTGCTCTCTGACATACTTCTTATATCACTTAACGTTGAATTACTTTCCTTCAATGAGCTTTAGTTTCTTGTCTACAAAACAGAGACACTTTCACTTGAAAAAGAAGAAAAAGGAAGAGAAAGAATGGGAGACAGAAAGAGAGAAAAAGAGAGAGAGAAAGAGAGAAAGACAGAAAGAAAGACAGAAAGAAAGAAACAAAGAAAGAGAGAGAAAGAAAGAAGGAAGGAAAGAAGGAAAGAGAGAGAGAGAGAGAAGAAGATAGAGGCCACTCCTGTAACCCCACCACTGAGGACACAGGCTGAGAGAGAATCCAAGTTCAAGTCTACCCTGGACTACACAGCAGTATCCTGTGGAAAGAAAGGAAGAAAAGAAGTAAGGAGTGAGAGATGAGAAAAATAAGCAAACTATTTTACTGGATAGTTGCATAAAACACTTACCACAGGGCCTGGCATTAATAAAGCTTATAAAACGAGGAGTGATTTAAATAATCAGTAAGATGGAATCAACTTTCCTAAGAGGTGGGGAAAACACAACAGACTTTAGGGGTGAATTAGGATTCTGGGACACATGGAACCTTCTACATCATTAGTGCCCTCTGCTCACCCTTGTGCTCACCTCTTTCAACCACAGGAGTTTGGGGGCCTGCATTTCCACAGACATCACACCCCCCACATACTTGAGGACACTATGTTTTGTCTTGTTGATCCTGCCAACCTGATTGACTGCTCGGTGGTCCAGCCACATGATGACATTTCGATGAGAATCCCCTAGAATAAAAACAACAGGGAGATGAGAACAGAGATGTATTCTTTTTCTTCTAGCTCAAAAGGCCAATTACAAGTTCTTAAGACAATGCACTGTACAACTTGTACTGTCACTTACTTCACCTAGGAACAATAAATAAGGTGAAAGAACACCAGTAAGGCTATGAGTAGTCTGCATCCAAATGTTGCAGTTCCTTTCTAGTGATGCATTCCTTGACCACAAGCCCTGGGTTAAAAGTCAATGCTAAAACTACAAAATTACTAATAAATATCTAAACACTAGATTTCTGTTGCACAGAACAGCCTAGGTCCTAATTTCTTCCCAAGTCCTTCCTTTTCATCACCTTGGTCCCTTTTCTCCAAGAACTCCTTTGGTGGAATGATGAAACTAGTATTGGATTCTGAGCTTAGAGGACTGTTTTGGGGAAAGTCACCATATTCACCAGCACATGGGGTCTTTCTGACATTCAAAGCAAGAAGGATCAAAGAAAAGGCCGACAATGAGATTATTCTGTCACACAATAATAAGTGATCTTAAGTGATAATGCTTAATTTACTTTGGTTTTTAACTTTTTGGTTGGCATCTAAAGATGGTAGCACTTTTGCCAGTCTTGTGGGTTTGGTGTTAGTGGTGATTGGGGTTACTGATCATCTTCCTAACCCTACTCTCTGCTTCTCACAATTACTCCAGCTAATCAACCAGGAGTTAGTCCCTGCCAAGAACCTGGAAACCACTTTTAAAATCTAATTTCATTTCCACACCTATGATAATCTACCTCAGATAAAAATCTAACCTTAATATAATCTGTTGACAGAAAGAAGCTGGTAAGGGGCACCTGCAGCTGTATGTGGCTGATGAATGGGTACATTTTAACCTTTTAGGTAGGACAGAGATATTTCAGCACTTTTAATTAAAATGGCAACTTAGCTCCCCTTTTAATAGAGCACTTGTTAAAAGGTAGCGATTCCACCTTCAGTGAGAAAAAAGATGGCAGCCAGAGAGGATATATATGCATTTAGGCAGGTTAACAACACTCTCTCTCCACGTCAAGTGTGGGTTCCCAGTATTTTATCTGTCCATTCATCTGTGCCCAATGGCAATCCATATACCAGAATTTCTGAGGAAACTTTTTAAATTCTGATACCCTAGTCCAAGCCAAGCGAACACAAATCAGTTCAGTTCAGGCAGCTGGAGGGTGGAGGAGTAAGCCTCATGAACGTTAATTTCCTAAAAAAGATCTTCAGCTGGGGCTGGGAAGGTGGCTCAGTGGTAGAACGCTTGCCTTGCATGCCTGAGGCCCTGGGTTCGATTCCCAGCACCACATAAGAAAAAAGAAAAAAGCCGGAAGTGGCGCTGTGGCTCAAGTGGTAGAGCGCTAGCCTTGAGCTGAAGAGCTGAGGGACAGCGCCTAGGCCCAGAGTTCAGGCCCCACGACCAGACCCAAAAAAAAAAAAAAAAAGATCTTCAGCTGATACTAATGCACAGCCAGGTTAAAAAGAAACCATATATTTTAGCAGATCAGAACAGCATGGACTCTTAATGTCTGAAGTTCCAACCCCAAATGAAACTTTCTCTACAGCATCCCTATCAGATAGTTATCCAGTCTTTACTTAAATAAAACTAATGGAGGAAGTATAATCTGCCTTCCTGAGATGTCAGTGTGCCCGCCATACTCCTAACTAGAATACTTGCTGCTACTCCAAAGTAGAATACTCACTGAGCAGAGTCCTGAGTCATGATCAATTCCCAACTCTCAGCTCTCGAGTGGTCCACTAGAGACATAGGCCGTTTGGAAGCATTTCTGAACCCTTAGTATCTCGTAACATAGAGCTTAGCACACAATAGGAGTTAATACTGGTGTCAAGAAAAGGGGAGGGGATTGAGTGAGTGTGCACATGAATGTGCATCTTTGTATGTATTATGGGACTCTAGTTATTCACCAATCTGCATCATTTTCAGCACATATCATTTGTGTGTGTGTGTGTGTGTGTGTGTGTGTGTATGTGTGTGTGTGTGTGTGTGTGTGTGTGTGTGTGTGTGTGTGTGTGGTGTCTGTGTCTGTGTGTTGGGGTCCTGGGGTTTGAACTCAGGGGCTGGGTACTGTCCCTGAGCAATTTTTATCAAGACTTGCCCTCTACCACTTGAGGCGCAGGTCCACTTCTGGCTTTTCTTGTGGTTAGTTGGAGATAAGAGTCTCACAGACTTTTCTATCTAGACTGGCTTTGAACCATGATCCTCATTTGGATCTCAGACTCCTAAATAGCTAGGTGACGTGAGCCACTTGCGCCTGACTCACATGCCACATAGTGAGTCCACAAAAGCGAACAGAACACATTCCTTTAACTGAAAGTGTTTCCAATCTACATGAGAAATTTTCCTGAGTTTTTAAGTGTAAGTGTTCACTCCTTACTGTAAAGCCACAGTTTCTGTATTCCAATCTTTCATTGGAGAAAACTGAGACACACATAGAAGTGAATTGACCCACCTAGGGTATTGTAGCTCAGCAAAACCAAAACCAAAACTCTGCCGTATCTGACTTCAATTCCAGTGTGTCATAATATGTCTTACTTTAGCAAAGAGACTAAGAACAGTGCCTCTATAGCACTGGCCACCACTGAAAGCTCTTAGCAAGAATCCAGCCCCAAACTTGCTTAGAATGGCTATCTTTGCAACTGCTGCGAGACAATGCCTGGAGCCACTCCTCCTTAGACAGAACATGGGATTTCCAGTATATCACAGTCTCCACCACTCCCTGATGTCTTGCACGTCTTGCAGGATCAAATATCAGTAAGAGTGCATCTTCACACGTGCTATCGTTTTTCTCAGACTTGGCCCATGTCTTAAGGAATGGCTATTGAGAATAGAGAGGCCATCTGTTTCCAGTTTCTGCGTGATTCATGGTCCTGTTTTGCCCTGTATCTTTTACATGGACTTGGCTCATCCACTTAAATGAACATGGTATAAGAGCTTTATGTACAAAGCGACCACAAATACTGATATTGCCTTCCCAAGAAAACATCCAAACCACAAATCTGTTTCAAGGCCACTCACTTGGAGTTAATGACTCAGTGTCTTGCCTTCACCAGGCTCTCCACTATTACTCTCAGGTTTTACACAACCAAGTCTTTTCCAGGCCCCATCCCCCAATGCTGTTTACTATGAAGTCTTTTTCTAAAAATTTATTTTTATTATCAAGGTAATGTATAGAGGGGTTATAGTTACATAAGTAAGGTAATAAGTACATTTCTTGGCAAACTTATTAACCCTTCCCTTGTTTTTCTCCCACTTTCCCTCCACCCTTTATCTCCCCCTCCTTGAGTTGTACGGATTATTTCCAACATACTGCCTTGTGAATATCGCTGTTTGGTTACCCCTGTCCTTTGTCTCACCAACTAGAAAGTAGTTTAACCTCTGGGATATCATATCTGGACTCTACACTTCACTTCCAAATCTCATCTGGGCCCTTTGAACTCATCAGCCAAGACCGCCCCAGCCCATCTCCCACCACTCAAGAAAGGGAAAATGGTCCTACCTTCATTATTTACTGGTAAAGGACAAAAGTGTGTATCCAAGACAACCAGGGAACATGTGGCATCAAACCCAAGTCCACGAATTCGGTTTAAGTCCATTCCTTGTATAACTTTCTGTTTCAAAAAAAAAAAAAATACAAATTACATGACACAAAGAGAAACATAATTACACCATCCAGCTTTTAAAATCTTGAAAACAATTTAGGATGAGAAGAAAATGAGTGACACAATGCAAAAAAGTTATTTGCATCCTAAGTCAGATAAAAGTTTAATATCACAAAGATTTCAACATATCTTTTTAATTAATGAGAAAAGGGACAATCAACCAAATTAGAAATTAAGCAAAATGCATGAAAAGTCACTTAGTAAGTAAAAAGAAATGATCATAGTATCTAAAAATACTTCTAGCTCGCTATAATGAGATAAAAAAATACAATAAAAATATCAAATTTTGCTTTTTAATTGGTAAAAACATTAAGGATTAACAACAGACTATAGTAATGACAAGAAATGGGAAAGTGGACCTTTTTTTAACATTATTGTAGCAATGAAATTATTGAATACAGCTTTCGAAAATAATTTATAGTATCTATTAAAATTACATATATGCATACCTTTTGGCCTAGCAATCCCACTTCCAGGAAACTATCTTAGCAAAATATTACTAAGTAAGTAAACTTATAGCAACACAGCTGAGAATATATTTTAAAAATATCAAAAACTATTTCTGTTAAATAAACTATAGCACATCCATAAGATGGGGTACTATACAGAAACTTAAATAAAGGTGGCAGACCAACTTCTGCGTATAGTGGAATGATGAGGTCATCAAATCGTCAGCAAAATAAAACTATAAATGTGGACAAAGTTATCAGAAACAATTGCTTTGGGGCTGTGGGAAACTGATCAAAGCCAGATGGCAAACTGTGAAGCATATTTTTCTTGAAAAGTCAAATTTATATGTAAAACAGTTGAGACAAACAAACCAAAAACTAATTCTAGGCCTAGATAGTTTCTCTGGGGAATTTTACAAATATTTACAAAAAAAACAATAGAAAACTTGTTTAAAATACACTAAAAGATAAAATACTTTCCAACAAATTTTATGTGGTCAGCATTACTTTGATATCAACTACAATAACTTAAAAAAAAGGACAGCACACACCAATATTAGTCATGAACATAGGTATAAAAAAACCTTAAGTATTAACAATCCAAATCTTGCAATGTATAAAACTGGCTTTGCATACCAGGTCTACATGAAGGTACCCCAAGATTGAAAGGGAGTTGTAATATCTATTAACCTATTGATAAATGGTAACAGAATAAAAAAGCACAAAAACCAAATGATCCTCTCAAAAGATGCAGCAATTTCTCCCTCCTCCCCACAGAAAGCCAATAAATCAGAATGGAAGAAAATTTATACAAACTGAAAAAAACACATTATCAAAAATGTATAGCTAATATCCTAGTAGTAAAATGAACTATTTCCACGGCAGAAATAAAACAAGAATATTCACTTTTATCACCTCTAGGTGACCCATCATAGAGATTATAGCCAGTACAATTCAGTGAGAAAAGAAATTACAAGTATACAGTCTATGGGCTGGGAAGGTGGCTCAGTGGTAGAGCACTTGCCTTGCATGCTCAAGGCCCTGGGTTCGATTCCTCAGCACCACATAATCAAAAAGAAAAAAGCTGGAAGTGGCGCTGTGGCTCAAGTGGTAGAGCACTAGCCTTGAGCTGAAAAGCTGAGGGACAGTGCCCAGGCCCAGAGTTCAGGCCCCACGACCGGACCCAAAAAAAAAAGTATACAGTCTGTACAAGAAGTTAAGGTTTGTATCTTTGCAGATACTACGATTTTATTTGTAGAAAAATCTATAATCAATGTATTCTATTGTAACCTCATTACTATATCATGAATATTTATCTTTATTAGCTTGACTTGTTTTTAATATTCAAGAGCTTACAGTACGATGTACAAACCATAAAATCCATTCATTGTGAATGTAAAATTCAAGTATTTTAGTATATTTACATGGAATCTATAATCAATTTTTGTAAGATTACAGGATTCAGGAGTAATATATAAAAATCTAACTGTGTGTGTGTGTGTGTGTGTGTGTGTGTGTGTGTGTGTATTTTTTTAGTCTGAGACCAGAACTCAAGCTCAGTATCTGATGCTGTTGCTCACTGGCTGGTGCTCTACCACCAAAACCATGCTTCCAATCTAAAAATCAATTATATTCCTACATACTAGAAACTAATAAATCAAAAAGGAAATTATGAAAGTAATTCCACACTTGGGAGGCATGGTTCAATAGCAGAGTGACAGTCATGAACTTCACTGGGTGCAAGTGTGAGGCCTTTAGTTCAAAGCCTGTTACTAGAAGATTAAGGGAAGTAATTCCATTCAGAATGATGTAAAAAACATCACTCAAGAATGAGTTTATCAAAAGAACTTCAAGCAGGTACCCAGTGATTCATGTGTAATATTCAGGAGGCTGAAGTGCAGAGCACTGTGATTCAAAGCCAGCCCAATAAGAAAAGTCTGAAAATCTATAAAGAGAGAGAGCAGATAGTTACCTATAACTAAGAGTGGAAACTGACTATTAATAGACACAATGGAATATTTTTGGAATAATAAAATTGCTTTAAAGTTGGATTATGGTAAAGACTGTACAACCATGTAAATATACTAAAATATTTGAATTTTACATTCACAATGAATGGATTTTATGGTTTGTACATCATACTGTAAGCTCTTGAATATTAAAAACAAGTCAAGCTAATAAAGATAAATATTCATGATACAGTAATGAGGTTACAATAGAATACATGGCATTGTTAATGGAGACAGAAGTGCATCTGGAGAATTTTTCCACTCCTTTCTGTAAGTTTTAAAAGTTGTAGAATAATAGATTAAGTAATTCTATTTTCCTCTAGGGGTTTTCTTTTAGAAAAAGCACAAGTGGCCATAATCTGTAACATTTCCCACTAACTTAAAATAGGACAATAACCTTTTAAATCTCACAAAAGTGAACATCCCCATTTATCTTAAAATACACAACTCTATTTGCTTTTGGTGAAACCTTATAATTTAGGGTTCCATTTTTTACTATTTAATATGCTACTCAAGAAAGAGCTATACACAACTGTTGGGCATTTCCAATAAAGAAAACCATTAATTTTTCAAATCATATTAGCAATAGGTAATAAATCTATCAAAAGGCATAAACATCTATGTGCTATCTGTTTCAGATGACTCATTTAATCCTTGCAACACCCTTTTCCTCTTATAAATGTTATAAAGCAGATATTTAATATTTGTGTCTTAAAATAAATAAATTAATGTCTGGGAAAGGGTGAGCCTGTAGTTACAGACAGGTTAAAGAATTGTCTTTGACACACAACTAGTAGATGATAAACCAGCATTCAAAGTTAGAACTTTTTCTGTGTTTTTCTCTCGGTCTTTGATCACAAAGAATTTCCTTTTGTCCATAAGATTCACTGATGAAGAGACCACATGCTCTGTGAAACCAAATTTGTTAGTGACCCATCTGTGACAGAGAGCAGTATATATTTGCCAAACCTATTCCCTGACAGGCAGCATGGTTTTGTGACAATAAGTTCCAAAGCTCTAGATTCCAATCCTAGCTCTGCCACACAATGTAGAGTACAGCACAATAAAATCCCTTCCAGCCATTCCTGCTGCTCCAGCCTTGCTGGGTCTTACCTCCACAATCTTTACAGACACTTTCCTCTTCCTGAAATCACTGGAGGCTGGTACCAACCCATGCCTTTGGGGACAAACCACCTGAGGCTGAAACCGGTTGGCCATTTACTAGTTCTCTGATTTTAGGAAACTAGATAACCAGTTTCCTCAGCTAAACATAGGTATTGCTTAAAATCTGAATCTCTAGTGGGTTTATGAGGATTCAGCAAAATAAAGTGTGACTGACTCAACACCTAGCATTCAGGGTATAGTCAGCAGCAGCTAATACTGGAGTTAACTATTTCAAATCTTCCTTGAACCACATGGGACATCAGTCAGTCACTGAGCTAGCCCTAACTTCTATGTATGTGGCCTTGATAGCTTTATGTCCAGACAGTGTATGCCTGCCTGAGAAATGTTCATGACTCAACAAAACCCCATATCACAGGCAGCACCATTAAAGCAATGCCATGGGATATGGTGACCAGAGTCCTTTCTGTTCTTAAAGTCATACAACCAATACTTCTGTACTATTCTCCTTGTCTTTCTGAGTCTTGGTTTCTGTACTATTCTCCTTGTCTTCCTGAGTCTTGGTTTTAGGAACCACAGCCCAGGTAAGGATCAAACAATTTAAGAATTTGAAAGTACCATGGAACTGGTATGCCTTTGCAGAAAATAGAAGAGAGGAGAGACCCACTCACCATCTTATTAATTATGTTCATGGAATATCTTAATGTACAACGCATAGCGTACTCTGTGTGTCAGAAAACACATAGGCAAAGGGACAAGTAAGAGAAAAATGGTATAGACTCAGTTCTTTTTAAGGATTTATAATAGGTTTACACTTTCAAGTAGGAACAAGGAAAATGATTTCTTAATCTATTTTAAGAAGACCCTTTGAAGATATCCAGTTCTGTATTCAAATCAGAGTTTTTCTATCACAAATGGGGCTCAGTGTCTTGCCACTTCTAAAATATGAGACCACTAAGAAAGAACTCACCAAGTAATGGTAGCATGCATTTAATTCTGACTTTGCTAGTCATTATTACTTCTCCAGTTTTACTAGGGAATGGCTCCCAATCACATTGACCCATAGCTGAGATCTGCCCTGTGCCACAATGTCCCTCAGCCATCCAAATACCCCAGGAAGATGGCTGTCAGGATCACACTGCCAGAAGGCCCCTGAGGCTTGACTGAAAGACCTACGGATTCTTACTGATATTCCTAATAATGAAAGAAAAAAGCAGCCAAGTAAACTCAGTCCAACAGCTTGGCATCAAGAGAATTTCCCTGATTAGAGAGAAAGCACATTGCTCTTCTAAAGAATTTCCAGAGAAGGAAATTTCTGCAGTCTCATTTGGTATCCTGGTCCATGTCTAACAACTGTCAACTCAGAGCTCTGAGGCAGCAAACAAATATTTGGGGAAGGGATTGGGCATTTCTTTGTTCTTACTGTGGGGAATGAGCTTGGTCTTGCACGTGTTTTAAATCAGCAAGTTCTGATATTGGGTGGAGAGGTACCATTCCCCAGAAACTCTCTAAATAGAGAACTGCAAGGGTCAGAAGCACACTTTTTTTTTTTTTTTAATCTTCGGTTCTATTTAGATTCAGGGTCAAAGCCTGGGGCTTCGGGAGCTGAATCCTGCTTGCAGCCGGTGCAGGAATCTTTTAGGTATAAATTTGAATGCCTTTGTCTGCTTGGAGTAAGCATGGAGTTTTGTAATTCTAGTTCCTTCGGTCTCCCTCATTTCCTGGGTCTTGTACAATTCGCTCACTTACTCAGCCTGTCCTTAGAAAATATAATCAATCCCCTACCAAGGTCATGCTATATGCTCCTCTAGCTATTTGGGAAATAAGAGAGTAAAGTTTCCTTTTTAAACCTTGCTCATTTGAGGATTACATTTTAGTGCATATAGAAAATAGCAAACAAATCAAACAAATTATACAATGTAGGTATACATTAGGCAGGATGATCAGGAGTATCAGAGAAGGAGACTGTGGTTTCTAAGAAAGGGAAAGTAATGCATGAAGAGAAATGTGTGAGGTGACCTTGTGAAAATGTGGGAAGAATGTTCCTGGCAGAGATATAGCCAATACAAGGCCCTGAGGTGGGACTAGCAATAAGAAAAACAGTCTGTATGAGATACATCTTTCCTAGAAGAAGGCAGTATCTTGTTAAACCTACTATAGAAACTTCTGATAGGAATGAATCCAGTCCTGGACTATTACCTACACAGCTTCCTAGATTAGGTATGGTTTTGTGTTCCTTGATGGTTGGGCAAGAAAATGGAAGCCCTACCCTTCTGTTTATGTCAGTAGCACCAACATTCTTCTAAGAACCCAAGATCTGAAATCCCATCTCCTTCTACTTTATCACCAAGTCACCTGAGACCTTCCTTCCCGTAACCTCTCAGCCCCTGCCTTGTTTATGTCTCTGCCAATGCTGCGGTCCAGGTATGCTAGCTGGAGATAGGAAGACTGGACAGGCTGAGGAAGGATTCTGCAGAAGTCTGACACTACGGGTGGGGGATATAGCTACAACAGAAAGATGCGGAGGCATCATTAGACGAGATGAGCAACAGGTCAGCCCCAGACTGTGCAGAGACCTGAAGGCCATATCATGGCTCCAATGAGTAAATGAAGGGTTGGAAACAGAGTGACATGATCAAGACATGCAAGACTAAGACCACTCTAGAGTTAGATACAATAGTATCCACCTATAATTCCAGCACTAGAGAGGGTGAGCTGGAGGACTGGGTTTAACAGGCCAGCCTGAAACACATAATGAGTTCCAGGCCAGCCTGGATTACACTGTGGAACTCTTTCCCCAGAAAAAAGAAAAAGAAAAAGAAGAGAAGAGGGGAGGGAAGAACAGAGGAAGGGAAAGGAAAAAGGGACTCGCTCTTGCTATGAAAGTATGGATCAGAAGGAAGAGCACACACACAGATATCAGTTGGGATGTTTAAGTAATGTAGGCAAAGGATGAAGGCACATTTCTAGAAATAGAACACATAGATTTGACCTATTTGGATCCTAGCTTATCACTGAGTGATCTTGGGAAATTCCCTGAACAATATGACCCTAAGTTTTAACTTCTCACCTATAAAACAGGAATGAATCCCTCTTCCTTACTTGCCTTGTAAAGATGATCAAATGGATATAAATGTGTTTTGCAAACTATAATAAAGGTTCTATGAGTGTAGGAGATTTACATTACTGTTCAATCCCACCTGAGTTACCATCTCTTCTGGCCCCTTCTAACAACCATATGCTTTACCCATGGGCTTCTTATTTTCCATATTTTATCTCAGAAATTCATTCTCCTCCAGAATGCACTTATTTTTGTTATCATGGCCAACCTAAGAAATGCTATGATTATTTCTCAGCACCATTAGCATATTTTCTACTCATTAACCCATTTAGTCATCCCAACCATAGGCAGATAACTCCAATCCTATTTTACAGGTTAAAATATTGAGACAAGAAATAGTAACGTGGTCCAAGGTCACAAATTGAAGGGTTGTAGTGGGATGTTAACCTTGATGTCTGGCTCCAGGATGCATGCTGTCTGACCTGCTCCCTCTCTAAACATACCTCCCCTCCTTTTCCCCTCACCCCAGCAATGCTGTTCTAAGCAGATGTGCCTACACTGCGGCTTCTGGCACATGGCCACCTCTCCATGTGAGAGAAATGGCTCAAGACCCAAGAGCTTTATGCAGGTTTGCTATATGGAGACAGCACTGCAGCGGACAAATGCCCACAGCACTTACAAGGCTCACAGGACTCAAACTGATGAGCACCCGCCCCTGCAGGAAGATGATTAAAACTCCACCATTAAACCAAGCTGAGATTACAGGAGACCTTTCTTAAAGTAGCTTTTCATCAGGGGATTCTCTCTCTATATATATATTTTTTTCCTTGACAATTTCCTTAATGGCCAGAAAGGCTATATGTTAGAAGAACAAAGGAGACCCAAGGGCAAAGAGCAGAAGATTTTCACCAAGCCATGAATGGGATGGGGGGAAGGGGAGCGAGGGGGGGTAGAGAGCAGGGAAAAATTAAACAGGCAGTAGAGAGATGCACCCCTCTTTTATTCCTGCATAATGTACCAGTGCTGCCCACCCCACCTCCTTTGGCCTTCTTCTCCAGGGGGCACTAACAGCAGCCCAGAGCTCATGAAAATTTAAACAGACTGATCGATAGGGACAGAATGGTGAATTGTCCATCTGCAAATTACCAAGTACCTCATGAATATTTAAGGAACTAAGCTAGGAATGGGGAGAAGAAGGAATTCAGGACTTTAGTTTTCCCTCTGGGTGGGCAGGGGAGGATATTAAAAAAAAAAAAAAAGATAAAAGGATGTTGATCCTTACTGAGCACCAGCATCTAAAGTCAAACCAACAAGTGAAATGAAATATGAACAAGTCCTGTCTATCATCACTCCTTTCCCCAAGCCAGAAGGTAGAACCAAGTCCAAGGCTACTCGAGGTGAGTACCTGCCACGACATACTGGAAATGCTCCAGTTAGACCCAGATTTCTCACTTTCTCAGAACCTATCACAGGCTCACGCCCCATGCCTTTATGATTGCTGTTCCTTCTGCCCAAAATGTGGTTCCCTCATTTGTCTACTTGGGTGGCAGGAGAGTCAAGAAGAACACAGATCTGGAGTCAAATTGCTTAGGTTCTGGTCCTGCCCCTGCTGTTACTGCTCTGAGGTAAATTAATCCAAAAGCCTCATTTTGGAAGATGGAATATTGGAGTCTTTATAATACAGTTAGCAGGCTGCAGGCAGCCAGTTCTTACAAAGGCCTGTGGCCTCCAAATACACTTAACATAGCTAAGAAAAAGGCCAGAGAGGGAAGAAAGAACAAAAATAATACCAACAAACCAAGTAAGCTCCAACGGAGAGCTAGATTGGGATGCCATGATGACCTGACATAAGCCAGGAGACAGGTCACAGGACACGATCATGGAGACACACATGGGGTGGCATAATGGTGGCTGGGCTGGTCTGGGCCTAAATAGGGTCCAAGCACGGGAGGTCCACAGGAAATTGCCAGTCCCAGGCTCTGGACTGACAGAGTCAGTAACCTATCAGCCAAGTGACCCAAGTGCCCACTGCTGCCTTCAGGGATCTGGGAATGCCCATCACCTGGCAGGCAGGTAATGGCCGGGGCATTTCCTTCTCCCAGCATGAAGACAAGATGCCAGACCCTACCATCCACCATGCGGCCAATATGGCACAGCCAGACCTGGCCTCGTTACTTTATTGCTAGCTATAAGAACTTGGGTTAGTTAACTTCTTGTTCTTCATTTCCTCTTGAATAAAACCAGGGGTAATGACTACCACCTTTTAGCGCTATTGGGAGGATCTGGCTACACAATGCATGTGCAGCCATTTCAGCCACAGTAAAGGCACATTAGGAGTTAGCTATGATCATCAGGGACTCCTTCCACATTTGTTCATCTCAAGATTCTGTAGCCTCTATCCCTGAGCCTCCTCAAGTTTAGATCTAGCCCTAGTCATAGGACTTAGCAGATTTCAGCAGTTTGTCAAGCTCTATGATAGCAAGTTCCAGACAGGCAAAGCTATATGCTGCTAAGCTCTGTAAAGCAAGTGACTCCAGCATAGTACCTGGTGTCAGGTAGACACATGACAAACACTGAGTAGGTGAGAGCATCCATAGGGGAAAACACCACAGGTCTGTCCATACCTTTGTGACAACACAGCATGCAGCCCAGATGTCTTCAGAGGACTGCTCATGGTGGTTGAATTGAGGCTCCCACTTCTTAATTGGCTGGTCTGCGAAAGCCACAAGAACCCCTCTCTGGTCCACTAGGGCTGCACGGACGCTTCCTGTTCCAACATCGACACCTACATAGTAGCTGCTCATCTCTTGTTCTCCACCTGACATTGTAGTCCTCCAGCTGTCATGAACCAATACAGAACCCACGTGACTCGTGACAACCAGTGGACCTGCAAAGACAGAAAACATGAAAGTGGAAGTGACATGGAGAGTACCCACTTAACTGTGGCCATTTATCACTTATTTATCCAACAAAAGTTTCTTGTTTATTGATTTGGGTGATATTAGGCTTTGTGCTGCTAGAGGTACCCTACCATTTAAGCTACGATCAGTGTTCTCTTAGCTGTAGTTATTTCTTTTAATAAAGTCTCATTTTGGTTTTTGTTGTTGTTGTTGTTTTTTAAACTCCAGCTAACCTGGACCAAGATCCTCTTCTTTGTGTTTCTTGTGTAGCTGGGCTAACAGGTACATACCACCACATATAGCTTTATACGCATTGACATAGGGTCTTGTGAAATTTTTGCACAGACTGGTCTGGAGGCTTAATCCACCTCATAGTCACCTCCTGAGCAACTAGAATTATAGACATGAGCCACCATACCTGGCCCCAACAAAAGTTTTTACAGATGCTATGCTAGGTGCGTGGTAAGACAGTCATGGCTTCAGATATGGATGGTATTCCCATTCCCGGAACGGGAATGTAATTACATATTAAGCAAAGTTGTAGTAAGTGCAAATAAGAGGTAGACACAATGGCAATGAATCTGTTCTTAAAGAATTTGAATTCACATGACAGTGGCCACGGTCCTGAAAAGGAATCCTCTTTCCAGTCAGCCATTAACTATTGGGCATCTATTCTAGACCAAGTAGTATGAAAAGGGCATATACATGGCCTCAATTCCTCACTAAGATTCTAGAAAGTGAGTGTCTTTAAATCTCTGTTGTCCCAATGATCAAGGTGAGACGCCAAGAAGTAGGTAACTTTTTGTTGCATGTTAGGTCCCACTCAGAAATAGCAAATACACATTATTACACATGATGCCAAAGACTTATGAGAACACAGGACTATGGGAAGAAAAGGAATTTACATAGCCTCACTCACGGGCTGCCTGGTCTAAGGTCCCATGTCTGTTCTTGCAATCCCACATCTCCTCTTTCCTTTCTTTCATGAAAGCTTGCAGTATCATTCTGGAGAAGAGGCAAATATATCATAGTGGTGTCATGAGGTGAGTGAGAATTGGGAGCAGCCCCAGGGGAAGCAGGATCAGGAATTTGTTAGATAATCTGTTTTCCTTACAGCCCACTGGTGAGTTACAAGGAAATCTGACCAGAGAATGCTCAGGTATTCCTTTGCCCTCATGGCTGCTCAAATCCCCTTTGGTCAAATTAGCACATATGACATAGAAATCTCACAGAGGCTTTTCATTTTCTGTCTACCACACAAAGAGCAACCCAGAGACGACAACACTAGTACACATGCTGCAACTCCCCAGTGAGCTTGGGGCAGACCTGAAGCAATCTAAGTGCCCAGAGTCCAATTTCAACCAAGTCCAATTTCAGCAGCTCCTTGTACCCTTCTACTTCGGGAAAGATAATGTTACCTTGGTCAGATCACACATGAGGGCCCTAAAGCAAGTCAGCCAGCAGATGTGCGATTACTGCTTCCTGGATATATATTCCAAAAAGAAAAGAGAAGAGAAGAGGAAGAGTGAGAAAGAGAGAAAGAGAAAGGAAGGAAGGAAGGAAGGAAGGAAGGAAGGAAGGAAGGAAGGAAGGAAGGAAGGAAGGAAGGAAGGAAGGAAGGAAGGTAGGAAGAGGTAGGGAAGAAGGGAAGGAGGGAGGAAGACAGAGAGAGAAAGAGAGAGAGAAAGAAAGAAGGAAAGAAAGAAAGAAAGAAAGAAAGAAAGAAAGAAAGAAAGAAAGAAAGAAAGAAAGAAAGAAAGAAAGAAAGAAAGAAAGAAAGAAAGAAAGAAAGAAAGAAAGAAAGAAAAAGAAAGAAAGAAAGAGGAAGAAAGAAAGAGGAAGAAGAGAAAAAAGGAAAGATTATTAAATGCAAGTGCTTCTAACTTAAGTCTTTCGTTCAATTTCCTTCCTTACATAATCTCTTTTACTTTGGGGCAATGTGCTAGGCAATTTCAGCATATGCATCACAGGGTGCTCACATGAACTGAGATGGGGCAGGCTGTAACATTCCCAGGCTGTCCTAGAGGTACTCTGTCATTGACCTAGCATCACTATGTGGCAATTCACTATACCTACTAGTGAACTGTTGCCTTCTAATCTTTGTATTCTTCATCTATCCAACAGAAAATACTTCCTGATTTTCTTACAATCACCTATCTTTTAAACTCTGTGATACTTACTGTTTCCCACACTAAACTGCAAACATAATTCTTAGAAGCAATGGCATTTTGCAATTGACTGGTAACATCTTTTCTCTTTGTGGTATATGAAATAACAGTACTTCTCACAATCAGCCATGTCTGAGACTCAAAGAAGTGTAGATTGTGTCAGGTACTAGGCCCCTCAGCTAAGGACACAGGAAGGGATAGAATCAGGAGGATGCCTTGGTGCAGAGCCTCCTGTTTCTTTGCCTGAAAAGAGGAGGAAGACTGACCCAACTTAACTGCTCTACCCTCCCTGCACCAACCAGTCATCTCCTTGCCCCACTTGGGATTCTCTCCACTTCTCCCTGTCCACTGTGAAAACTCAGGAAGCTGCTCCTTGACACTGACCCTAGCAAGCCAAGAGCTCTCTGTCCTTTAGTACATCTTAGACGATGCTACACTTGGAGAGAAACAAGAAAGCAATAGGAAATGAAGCATCTATATGAATCTTTGGCTTATACAGACCTAGCTAGTCACTAGCAAGGCTTCTCTCCCTCCTGCCAACAGCAAGAAGAAAGATTCTCCACGGGCCTGACTCAGATCCACATAGCAGGCTTCCTCACTTTTAATTCTGTCTTCCTTTGCAGGAAATACATCCTTTTAGTACCCACACATCTTGATTCCTCTCCACTGAAGTCTAAAGAAGCAGACCTCCACTACCTAGCTGACCATGGGCTTGCTCCAGTTCAGGTTCTGGATCTAGGGAAGAGCCTATCTTTCAGTAGATCTCCCCTACCTCATACACAGAGTACAGCAGTGTTACCATTACACAATTGACTCCAGCTGCTGCCTGGGTCACAGCAGGATGCCCAGTGCATGACACAGCACACAGCAGAAACTCAACAAGTCCTCCGTGGACTCAGTGAATGACCTGGATATCTTTAGAACCTACACTTAGGGAAATCATAAAAGACAACAAGTTTACTACATATCTGATCCTCTGCTAAGCAGCATGCTTACAAAGCCACTTTAAATCCTTAGTACAATTCTCCAAAACAGTAACAATTACTATTTCCATTTTGCTCATGAGCAAATTGGGTCCTAGACAGATAAAAGACTCCAAAGGTTCATGTAACTAGTGAGTAGTACAACTGAAAGCAAACCATTCTCTCTCACCTCAAAGCCTCTAACCTTTCTGGGCATGCTCTACTGCCTTCTGATATACTCCCATTCCTGAATGCTCTGTTAGGCTCTGTTAGGGCCCTGGCCTAGGGTACTGAGGCTAGATAACTCAGAATCCAGGATGTCTTCTTCAGAGACTGATCTTCCACAAACCCAGTGAACCATCATTTCCATAACATCGCATCAAGGCATCCCAGGAAATTCTCTCTGGGAGCCCAGGCGTCAGATCTCCCAGCAACATCTACCCAAACACCCCAGTTCTGTTCTGTTTTGTTTTGAATTTTATCTTTAAGTAGTTGTACAAAGGAGGTGTCATTCAACAAAGTAGTCTACAAATCTAACGAATCTTGATCAATGTCACTCCCTTACATCATTCTCCCTTACCCTCTCAACCCAAACCCTTCCCTCAATTTTCTTAGTTTTGTAGAACAAGCATTGAATTTTATGACTGCATGTCCCCAATGCCACCCTTTCTTTTTTCATTCATCTACCTAGTGCATATTTTCCTAAGAGATCCTAATAGAGATTAAGTGGTTTAGGTTCGACATTTTCCCCCCATTATTGCACTGATTAAACAATCTCTGAGATTGTTTCTATACCTGGAACCCAAAAATAAGCAAGTGAGAGCCCTTGAGTAGCTAGTTAGCTTCCCTGCAAGCTGATGAAGGCAGCACAAAAGCTTAGCAGGGCATTCTCTCTCTCCAATGGGAATCATTTGCTCCTCCTCCTCTGTGCCCTTTGTTCTGGGGCAACAAGTACTGTCTGCTCTCTGTGCCCTGGACTCCAAATCATATTCTACTGGTATCTCTGAGCCACAGAAAGTGAGCTCAAATTGCAAAACTGAAAATAGTATTCCTTTTCAAGTGTATTTATTTGTATTTAGGATCCTCATTGTGCCAATCATTTCCATACACATGCTCAACCCAAACAGGCTGTGAAACCTATAACTATCTCAGAGATTAGGGTAGGAGCAGTTTGCCCCAAATCACCCAAATACTAACCCTCACCCAGGGATTTGAACTCCAGCTTCCAATACCAAGTTCCTTCCCTAACACCAAGCTAAAAGCCGAAAAGCCTTTGGTAACTTCAAATAACATCACTTAAAAAAAAAAAGCCAGAACAACCCAGTGAGGTATCCAGAAAAAAGTCCCTATTTCCTAGGCAAGGAAATTAAGGTTCCCCAGAAGATGAAGCTGATTATGACCACATGGCATGAAGCAGAGGGACTAGAATTCCAGGCTATGTCAGTGCAGCTCCAAAACCTACTTATGAATGGTGAGTTCAAACTTTAGTTCCATTTCTTTCTTTTTTTCTTTTTAAATAAAGATGAATACTCTAAAAAGAAAAACAGCTGTTAAGCGTGTGGGGAGGGTAGTCAGGCCGAGAAAAATAAGAGTATGGGCTGTGGATAGCCAAGAGAAAGAAAAATACTGCAGAGAAATTCAAGCTGTGACGCACACGATTCCTGAGCCATGCCTAACTTCTCAGTCTACAAAGTCTCAGTCTCAGAGGCCCCAAACGGCCTCCTTCCAATTCCCCAGCATGGGCTGCTCTGACTTTTAGCCTCTATTTATGATCAAAAGGCTGCTCCGTATGATAAATATTTATACGGTTCATTAAATAACGGCCTGTATAAATATTATTAGAAATGTGCCACAGGAAACCACAGACTTTGCAGTTGATTGTTTTATAAATGTGCAAGCTGCTCAGATGCCCTGTGAAGAAAAGAAGGGGACCTGGAAATCAAGGCTGTTCTATTTCACCTATCTAAAGAAGGAATTAATGCTACAAATACTGTGATTAAAAATATATATGTATGTGTGTGTAGGTGTGTGTGTGTGTTTCTGTTTTCCTCTTCTTTCCCGCTAAATAACCTAGTAGCAGAGGCAGTACTTCCCAGGCCCCCAGCCCACTGGTATAGATGAGCTTGCCTTACCTTTGATTCTATTTCTTAAAGAGCTACCCCTGCAGGATTGATTTGGTTGGTGACCGAGACTATAGAACATATCCCAGGAATCAGTGAAGGCTTTTAATTGCCTCTCTCAACTTTGATCTTTGGACTCAGCTGGGAGTTTGTGTACTCAAGCCCCACACAAATTATTTATTTGGTTACATTGCAATCAGGAGTTTGGTATAACTAGTTAGATGAAGCTAAGTACTGAGTAAACTTCAGCCTCTTTAACAGCAAGGATTAAATAATCTTACTTTTTATAAGTCTCACATGCTTTAAGATGGTAAATTTTGACATAGGAGAAAAAGAATTTGACAACAATAAAAACAGGTTCTCTCTGTGGTCACCCAGCAAAGCAAATGCTCTTGGTAGCAAGTACTTCCCTCTTAAAGTGAAAGTTGTCTCCCATAGTCTTCCTCCACAGTTCCAGCTTTGCAGCTCAGGGAAGACTTTTTTTTATTTTTAAGTTCTCAGGTTGCCCACACTAACTCAAAAGAAATCCAAATACTTCATAGGTCCCAAATTTGTAGAGTTTGTGGCAACTGCACAAGCCATCTTTTATCCAGACCTACCTGTGGCCTGGCACTTATGAGCATACTTCCAATGAGGTATGGGGTGACCATCCCAGTTTGTGGCATCAGAGGGAAGGAAGGCAAAAGGCAGTACAACCATCCCCTGGCAGCTGCTGAGAAGCTAGGTCTAGCTCTTACCTAGGCCAGTTCCTAGAGAGCTAAGATAATCTTCCATCCATCACTGATGTCCAACACTCATGTATAACAAAGGACCTGGTCTACTGCAGCAAGGGAAATGGGGAAGAGAGGGAATGCGGCAGCAGCAGCCGGCGGGCGGGGATGGGGGGGGGGCGGGGGGGGGGGCGGGGGGGCGAGGGGGGCGGAGGGGGGGGGCGGGGGGGGGGGCGGAGGGGGGCGGGGGGGGGGGCGGGGGGGGGGAGGGGGGGACTGTGTGAGTCAGAGAATAAGAAACAGGAACTTCTTGATTTTAGGGAGTTAGGGCAAAGGGAGGGGCAATAACAAAAAAACAAAAATAAAAATGAAAAGTAGACATATTCCTTGACCAACAAATAATATCCAACAGACACTTTCTGCCTAAAGAAAATGCCAGTTCCGGGCTGGGAAGGTGGCTCAATGGTAGAGTGCTTGCCTTGTATGCATGAGGCCCTGTGGCTCAAGTGGTAGGGTGCCTTGAGCTGAAGAGGTGAGGGACAGCCCCAGGCTGTCCAAAAGAAAAAGCCAGTTCTCAGACTCAGACGAAAATCTAAATATCAAACCAAAAAAAAAAAAAATCCAAACGCACACCCACAAAAACCCTTGCTCTACTCTGAGGGCCACCCCCTCACACCTGGAGCCACTCAACTGGGAAGACCTCAAGATTCTGAATACTCAAGATTCACAAAGGAGCTGCAGGGCATGCAGTTCCTCAAGACTCTGTAAGAGCATGAAGAAACCCCAGACACCACAGAATATGAGAAAACACCAACACATGTATTGTCTCTCAGCCCAGGTGATCTCAAAAGAAGCACCAACCAGGAGTGTGACAGTTCCCCCACCAACAGGAAGGGGACTGTCCTGCCAAGTGAGCACATGGGCCACACCTGTCTTAGCCACCTGTCTATTCCTAGTGCATACACAGAGTAAATTCAGTACGCAGGGCACAGGAAGGAGCTGAGAAATGGATAAAGCAAGTGTCCCAGTCACTCCACCTGGAAAAAAAGGAAAACAATTCACACTGAAAAATCAATCCTTCAAACCTATGTGATAGAGTGAGGTGTGAAGGTCACTGGACTGGAGCAGGAATCAGGAGACCTGACACTTGTCCCAGATGCACCCACCACTGACTGCCATTTGGCAATCCCCTTCACCGATGTCTCTATTTCCAAGCATAAAGTGAGGTGTATGAATTATGCACAACTTACTCCACGGAGTTATTGTGATGACTAAAGGAAGTAATGGATATAATGGAGCTTCAAAAGCAAAAATCTCTTTATAAATAAAAGTAAACAGTACAGTTATCACCAAAGATACTATAGGCGGTGTGTTTCTCTGGCTTACCTGTCTTCTATCACTGAATCACATCCTGATACATCAGTCTTTGCACTTGTAATATCTACTCCTAGGTGTTCTCACCATCTCTAAACGCATAATATCTACAAAACAAATATTCAGTTTTTCGGTAACAAAACATGAGACTGAAAACATGTTCTCTGATTTTAAAAATTGTCAGGCTTACATTGCTATGGTCTGAATGTCTATGTCTTCCCCAAATTCATTTGTTGATGGTGTTAAAAAGCAGGGCCTTTGCAAGGTCACTCAGTCATGAGGCCAGGGTCTTTATGAATGGGACTAACATTCTTATCAAAGACAATGAGGAGCTGAACACTGTCGCTCATGTCTGTAATCCTAGCTACTCAAGAGGCAGTGATCAGGTGGATCACAATTCAAGGCTAACCCAGGCAAATCTCAACAAATTAGCCAGGCATAGTCATTCATGCCTGTGATTCCACCTACACAGGAAGCTTAAGTAAAAGAGTCCTGGTTCAGGCTGGTACAGGCAAAAACCACAACAACCTACCCGGAAAATAGCTAAAGTCAAAAGAACATGGGATATAGCTCAAAAGGTAAAGGACCTGCTTAGCAAATGCGAGGCTCTGAGTTTAAACCCCAGGAAGAAGGGGGAGGGTGGGAAGGAGGGAAGAAAAAAGAGGTGAAAGAGAAGGGAGGGGTGGGGTGTATGATTTCTGCCATTTATGCAATGAATTGCTAAAAAGATCCATCTTCCACTGATAGAAAACCTTTAGAGGAAAGCAGTCATAAACAAATCCAGGACTGTCTCAGCCAGAGATAAACTCTTGCTACCATACTTGAAAGGACCAAGACTTCTATACTAACTAATCAAGCTGCTCGGCCTATGCATACCTTGAATAAGCTTATAAGTCCATTTATAATGGTACACCTAAGACAATTATTAGAAATGCTTTTTTCTAGGCTCTGATTTATTGCACTTGCTTGTCTACAAACAAGCACAATACAGTGAAATGTGGAAATAGAGGAATAACTGGGTGGAGAATTAATACACAAATTGTTAAAAGAAAATTGTTGGTGGACACCCGTGGCTCACATCTATAATCCTTGCTACTCAGGAGGCTGAGATCTAAGAATCAAGGTTCAAAGCTAGCCAGGGTAAACATCCCCAAGACTCGTATCTCCAATTAAACAGCAAAATGCAGAAGTAGAGGTGTGTCCCAAGTGTAGAGTCCCAGATGTGCGCGGGGGGCGGGGGATGGGGGGGAGGGAAGGGGGAGAGAACTGAGAGCAAAAGGAACTGAGTTTAAGACCCTGCATTGGCACAAACAATAAATAAAGTAATTGTAAGGATTTTCTTTTTTCAGAGAGTTTTAGAAGCACTGTAAACAAGTCTTCTGTATGGCTTTGTGACTGGTGTACCATGCCTCCATCAGGGCAGTCTCCTTCCCTGACAGAAGTTCCTTCCACAGGAAGGAAGATGGAGAGGAAGTCCATGCAGATGAGTACCTATTCATCACTTCCTCCCAAATGGCCAGTTTACCTTTTCCAAACACAATTGAAAGCCAAGGTCACTAAAAACACAAGTTTGGGTTTGATGATCACTTGTGCTAGAATCTAGAAGCAGAAAAACCTAAGAACAAGCATAACAGAGAACTCATTCCTAAGTCTAAATGCAAAGTTACTTTATTTGAGGCACTGATATGCCCATTACAAAGTTATGTCCACAACGGGGAAAAGTGTATGTATACTTAGTGACTTATTGTCACATGTACTCCTCTGTCAGGGCTTGAGTTCTGAATAATTTCAATATGTATGTAGTTTCTCCTTCACTGTGGTTGATTTGCTAAGATAACTAACTATAAAGTAATTTTCTACAGAGCTAATTGGACTTTTAATGCAATACTGAGATCCACAGGCTTTCTGAGAAAGCCACTCAAATTAAGTCAACAGAAGATCCTACCAACCTTAGTGAATATTGTCAAATGTAGGCAAATTCACAATGGGCTTAGGTAAAGCTGAAGCAGAATGGATAGTGAAAACAAGGTATATAGCAAGCGTATAGCAAACACAGGAGTTATTCCTCCATGTACTTCCCTTAAGATTAAGGGACCAAAGTCATTTAGGGGAAAATGAAAACTTAAGGAAACTGAGGCCTGGTGGAGGCAACTCAGAAATATGGTTCTTAGAAACATCTTTACCATCTTGCTTCAAAGAGAGACAACAGGATGCATTCCTTCCCAAGGGATGCATTCCTCACCCCAAGAATTAACACTTGTCTTACAGGATGTATGACTTCCTGAGAAAATTGCTTCTCTAAACTGAAGTCTCCTGCCCCCAAATGCAGATAGCAGGGCGCCTCCTTATGTCAAGGATAAGAATCTGCTTTATGGCCACATGCATTTTTTACCTGGAAACACAAAAAGTAATACCAGGTGTGGTTACAGCAAAAACAAAACATCTATCTTTACATAATGTTGAAGCCATACCCTCTGCCTTTACCGTATAGGCTCAAGGAGTGCTGTGTGTGTGTGTGTGTGTGTGTGTGTGTGTGTGTGTGTGTGTGTGTGTGTGTGTGTGTGTGTGTGTGTGTCTGTGTGTGTGTCTGTGTGTGTGTCTGTGTGTGTGTCTGTGTCTGTGTGTCTGTGTGTCTGTGTCTGTGTGTGTCTGTGTGTGTGTGCGTCTGTGTGTGTGTGTCTGTGTGTCTGTGTCTATGTCTGTCTCCCTATGAGAGCACCCACACTCTTAGAGTATGCCCCTACCATTCTGTTTGTCTGCTTGTTATCTGTCTGCTCTACTGCTTGTTTATTAACTCAATGTATAAAGCTCCACCAAGTTTTCTTAATCATGACTTGTCCTGAAATTCTTATTTTGTGATCCAAGTCAAGGATCCTACGTGAAAAGTTCCTACCTTTAAAGGGAAACTTCATGAAACCCCATCTGTATCCAGTGACAAAGCTACAAATCCATTCTCAACAGTATGCAAAACTTCAGTGCCAAGGTAGAGACTAGCTAAGTTCTTGAGACTACTCTTGTATTTGCCTATTTGTGAAACATGGCCAAGTAGCTTTAAGGTTCAATGTGGAAGCCAAAAGAATGAGTTCATTGAAGACCAAACATTGGGGACAGTCTACCTTCTCACAAACATGGCCCTGTCAAAATTATCATAGAAAGAGAAGCAGAGTGAATACATATAAAAGTAGGAAATGTAAATAAAAATAATACTGAGATATAATTTTATTCTGAACAGATGAACAAAGTTGAAGTTGTGATATGATAATATCTAATTTGTATGACTGTAAAGAAATACTGTGCATAAGAAAGTAACTCATGAATCAGTTTGAGAATAAGTTGGCAATATCTAACAATATTCTTATTTTTTTTGTTGTTGGTCCTGGGGTTTGAACTCAGGACCTAGGCACTCTCCCTGAGCCTCTTTTGTGCTCAAGCTTAGTGCTCTACCACTTGAGCCACAGCAACACTTCTGGCTTTTTCTGAATAGTTGACTAGAGATAAGAGTCTCACAGACTTTTCTGCCTGGCTGGCTTCGAACCATGATCCTTATATCTTAGTCTCCTTAGTAGCTAGTTTACAGGCATGAGCTACCAGCCCCTGGCTCTAACAGTATTTTTTAATATACTTTTTACTCAACAGATTGTCTATTAAGAACTGGTGCATGGCTCACCATAAAGGTATACAAAAATATCTGCTACAGTATCTTTTATAAATGTAAGAGTACAACTAAAAAAAAAACTATGGAAACAAATTAGATACTTATTAGGAGTCGATTTTCCAAATTAATAACCAGCTGCCATTACAAAGAACAAGGCACTAAAGAAGCATGGTAATCATCCATGATTAACTAAAAAAAAAATTAAGTTTTTAGATGATACCATATAACCCTGCTTCTATGAGTTTTTCAAAATGATAAAGTCCCTCAGAAACACTGACCCCAAAGTATAGTCTCAGAAGAATAGCAACAAGGCCTCCTGGGGATGGGTTAGAAATGCAAATTCTGTGGGTTCAATCTGGTTTCCATGCTCAGCAACTTGTGCTTTGAAAAACTTAGATAATCCTGAAAGATGTCAAGTTTGGGAGCCACTGTATTGTATAAAAACATTTGAGAGCTACTTTACCATCTAAAGATCTAATTAGTAAGAGTTCAGGAAAAATACACAAAACTCTGTTGCTGGAATGACACTGAGGGAAAAGAAATGGATTGAAGGTTGGAGGGTGTTAAACTCTATTGCTCTGTGTTTCTCAATTTTCACTATGAGCAACTACTACTATTACTACTAGAAACTCTTCCTTGTTCAGAGCTCAGCTGAGCTTTACCCTATCAGCTAATTTTCCTCCACAGAATCATCCAAACAGCCTTTAGACCCCTTTAGGCAAACTGTATGCCTTGAAATGTATTAAGATGATGCTTACAACCTACAATTGAGTTTTGGCTCTGTGTTATGTATTTTCAGTCTCGATAACTGTTCCCCTATGATAGGTGATTTGTTTGTTTTTCCCACTAAGAGATTCAGGAAATGAGTAAAATACTTACTATATTTAACTGGGATGCCCGTCGGTCACTCATGTCCTACAACGTTGTGTGGAGCTATGGCAGGTGTATGCACGGCCAATAGGCCTTCTCTTTCTCTCTACCTCACCAGAGGCCCTAGGACAGAAACACCTGCTGGAATGAATCAATGCCCTGTCCAACCCCACTGAACTCTAACACCACGAAAAATGTGCTTCTGAAGGGAGAAGAGCAAGGCAGCCTGTAGTAAAGGCAGCAAATGACTATCCCCTACCCCCTTTCCCTGAGAGATCATCCCTTTGGGATAGCTACGACCATATAAGGCAGCAAAATTCCCCCCAATCCTGGAGGTTATAAAAGGTCACCTGAGACAACAGCCAGGCACTTCTTCTTACTTCCTCTCACTTGGAGAGAAGGGGTCTTGCCAGACTCCTTACTGGCAATAAGCCTTTCCTTTGTTCTTCCTACCTGGGTCTGTGTGGTTTCCTGGCAAAGTCTAATTTACTAACACAGCCCAAGGGTCTTCCCAAGCTGTCATGGATGGGGATCTTTCCTCAAAAGTTCATTAGAAAGTAGTGTTTTGTTTTACCAATAAGTACATTCACATGAATTCACATTTTTCTTAAACATCCTTATCTTGTGAGCCAATCTTCTTCTTAGATCAACATACTTCTTAACATCTATTTTGTGCCAGGCAAGTGGTACCAGAGATATCTCAGATGGCCTAGCAGAGTCACTGCCTGCCTGCAGCACTACAGGGTCTGCACTCATACATAGGAAATGAAGGCCCTGAGCAGTTCACAGAGCCAGTGAGCCACAGAGGAAGACCTTACCTTTTTCTTATTACCATGGGACAAGGCAATTTTAAAACATCCCAATAGTAACCCTATTGTAACTTATTTTTTTTGAGGGAGGTTGGTCATGGGGCTTGAACTCAGGGCTTAGGCATTCTCCCTGAGCTTTTTCCACTCAAGGCTAGCACTCTACCACTGAACCACAGCACCACTTCCGGCTTTCTAGTGGTTAATTGGAGATAAGACTCTCATAGACTTTCCTGCTCCTGTTGGCTTTAAACTGCAATCCTCAGATCTCAACCTCCTGAGAAGCTCTGCTTACAGGCAGGAGCCAGAAGTTCCTGGCTTATTCAAAGTTGTCACATAATTCTATAAGCACAGAATGTGGTAAACTAGACATGATCTGGCTCAATAATCATTCTTGATTTTATAGAATTGTGTTCTTTATTTTATCTACATCCCCCATACTGAATCAGCAACTGATTCCATTTTTAATCTGTCTCCCAGAACCAGTTAGCAGAATCCAAGTGACTTAGCTCACAACATCATCTGCAACTGATTTGGTTCCAAATCCAGATGGCGAAGGATAGGCAATACATTTAGCTTGAATGATTTCTGCTTTTCTCTCCCCGTGCTCCAGGAAGCCAGACCACACAAACATCATATTTATGTACTTTCCCTATGACCTGTGAATCAATGGTCATTTATGTTAATCAGGACTTCCTAATAATTTCAAATGATTAAAGGGAGTACAGGAGCCCACAAGGGAAAATATGCCTAGTCTGGGAAGAAAATAGAATTTCCCTTCAAACATCAAACCTACTTCTCCTCAAACATACTATCTGGATTTTTTGCTCCTATCTCAGTAAGTGTCTCTACCTTCCCCTCTGACACTGCAGCAAATATTAACAGTTGTCTTTGATTCCATGTTCAAGTGATGCTCAGATTCCCAAACTTCTCCACTATATAAATGTTCTCTTCCTTCTCTCCCTGTTGTGTTCTAGTCTCTACATATGAGTCTCTGCAGCTTTCTAACCCTCTATTTGGGTTTCAGACTGAAGAGCCCTTGCCAAAGGCACCAAGAAAGGAGGAGAATAAGGTCTGTCTCCACCTGAGGAGTCGGCTGAAACCAGGTGTATCTCTTGATCCAAAGTTATCCAGAGAGCCTTCTCTGCATGATTTCTCTTTTTAGAATCTGTTAACTATTCTTTCTCTTGTCCTGTTAGGTCTAGGGATACAACAGTCCTACTGTTATTTGCCCCAGATAATTCAGGTTACCCTTGCCTTCTGAATGGTTCCTTTGCTGAATATTATTTTAATTTGAATGCATCTTATGCTCCCTTATGACATACTTACGTTACAGGTCTGATGTGATTTAAAAAAAAAAAAAGAATGCCTGTTATCCTCAATCAGTTCCTTCATAAATTTTCTTTTAAAATTACAAATGAAAGCCTCTTCTTCCAGCCAAAGTGAAGTAACAACAAGAACTGTATTCCCTCACCAATGATTTAAGAAACAGAGAAAATAGTACGGAATTAAATGTGCCTCAGGCATCAGATATCAGGCAACAATGACTGAAGAAAAAAAAAAAAAACCTGAGGTAAATTCTGCAATTGCTCTAGCAGAAGGTTTGAGTATTCAGATCATGCCACAGTAAAGAGCCAAACCAAGAAGCCTTCCTTCATGGAGGAAACAGAGCAGAGAAGCTATGGAGAAGAGAAAGGCTAGAATCTTGGGACAGAGTGTAAGAGCAGCAAGAGCTGTGCAAGAGATTTCCAGAGAACTTGAGAGGATATTCTTCATAATCCAAGAGATAAGTAATCACTGTAACAGATGAGGAAACTGAGGCAGAAGCAAAATAAGGCACTAAAAGTAAATAGTTGGTGCATTTCAAAGAAAGCTAGCAACAATGTTTTTCCTATCAGCATGGGTAGAAAACCTTCTACCTCATGAAAGTACAGAGGATTCCCCTCAATAGTAACAAGAATGAACCCAAGATGAATGCTACTCAAGGGCACCTAAGAAAGCATAAAGAAAAACACAAAATGATCAAGTTGTTTACAAATAATATGTTCAGGCCATAGCACAAATCTCATGTGACTATTCAACAAATACAACAAAAAGTAAGAAGAAAAAATTGTAGCCCAGTAAGGTAAAAATATATAATGTCTGATCTCAAAAATTGCTTAGCATGCAAAGAAGCAAGAAAAAAAATCATCCAAAATGATAAATGATACACTTGATAGAACTGGAAGAGGAGAAAACAGTTTCCATAATGATATTTCTGAACCTAAAAGTTCATAAAGGAGATGGGCATGGTAGTGCACACCTATAATCCCAGCATACAAAGGAGAGGGAGGAGGATCTAGACTTACTTTGAGGCCAACTTGAACTATATAAACATAGTAAGTTCCAGATAAGCCTGATCTGCACAGACTGCCCACATGCTCATGCACGCATGTGCACATGCCCACATGTGCACACACACATTCAGATACATAAATCTCAACTTTCCAAAGTTGAAATTCTAAAATAATGTCTGATAGAAAAAAAAAGTAGTGACCTTCAATTAATAGGTAACAGGAACTGAAATAGGTAATAAGAACTATCAAAATATAATAAAGGAAAAATATTGTAATAAAGGAATGGAGCATCTGTGAACTTTGGAACAACATCAAAAGTCCTAAGAATTGTCAAATTGTCACAGAAGCAAAGGACAAAAAATAAGAGCCAAAAGAAATATTGGAAGAAATAACAGCCAAAATCTTCCAAATTTGAAGGAAATTATGAAACAGCATATTTTTAAAATCTCAATGAATCTGAAGCTCAAAATATGAGAAGCAAACAAAACCAAGAAACATCATAATAAGCTTTTCAAACCCATTTAAAAAAATAGAAGAAGGAAAACCTCACAAGGAGTCTCAGGGAGAAAAAGGATATTACATACAAAGAAAAAAGGTAAGAATGACAACAAATTTCTCATCAAAATACTGCAAGCTAGAAGACAATAGAACATGGTCCTTGAAATATAAAAAGGAAGATGCTTTCCATGTAAGTTCTTTACAGCAGAAGAAAATATTTCAAAACTCAAGGTAAAATAATTTTTTCAGACATCATACAAAAGGGGGAAAAATCACCATCAGCAGAACTGCACTACAGGAAGCAGGGAGAAAAATGACATTGCAGAGAAATCTGGACAGGTTAAAAAGCATAGCGTAATTATATAAGTAAGTCTAAACATATTCTAAAAACAGTTTTCTTAAATTTCTTAAGGTAATAATTGATTTAAGTTAATTTAAAAACCATGAATTTAAGATTTAAATGCATTTAGAAGCAAATCAGGAGCACAAAGTCTAAGAGGAAAGAATGGGAGCGAAGAATATGATACATACTCTTAAACATTTGTTGTATATGTATTCATAGAGGATCACTGACTCTGATAAGTTAAAGATGACTGCTATAATCCCTAAAGTGACAACTAAAGTAATTACAAAAAGATGGAATGAATAATCTGCAAAAAGACAGAATAAGAAGGAAAAGGGAATAAAATATAGATGGGAAAAATGGAAGAAAAATAACAAGGTGGTGATTTGAAATCAACTGTATTAAGTAAAATAGTCTAAACATCCCCAGTTACCAGATTGGGGATTTACTGGATTATCAGAGCTTGTTTTTATTTAGTGTAACTAAATGCTGTTAAGAGAAACCCACTAGAGGTAGGCACCAACAGCTAATGACTGACTATAATCTTAGTTACTCAGGAGTCTGAGATCAGAGGATCACAATTCAAAGCCATTGTGGGCAGAAAAGTCCTCAAGATTCCATCTGTATTTAACCAGCAAAAGGCCTGGCTGGATATATATAGCTCAAGGGTTAGATCATCAGCCAAGAGCAAGAAAACTGAAAGAATACAAAGCACTGAATTCAAACACCAATACTGGCAAATAAAGGAAGAAATAAAAAAGAAAATGAAGGAAGGAGGATGGGAGGAAAGAAGGGAGAGGAAGACAAAGGGAAGGAGCGAAAATGGAGGGAGAGAAATAAGGAGGGAGAGAAAAAAGAGGAGGAAGGAATAAAGGAGGAAAGGAACAATATAATATCAATAATTAAATATAAATAAATTTTCAAATCAAAAGATATAGAATAAAAGAAAAGGGCTCAACTACATATAGCCTGTAATAGATTCACTTCACCTTTAGGAACATATATAGGTTGAAAGTGATAAGAGAGAAAAAAATATTTCATGAAGATGGAAAAACAATTAGTAGGAGTAGCTATGCTTAACCCTGACAAAACAGTCTTTAAATCAAAATAGTAACAAGAGACAGTAAGGGTATTTTGTAATGATAAAGAAGTGAGTTCAACAGGATATAGCAATTCAACTACAAATATACCAAACATCAGACCACTAAATACTTAAACAAATATTAACAGATGTGAAGGAAGAAATGTAGAGAAAAACAATAAGAAACTATTGGATTTGAACTACAGCTAGATCAAATGAACCCAAAAGACCTTTTTAGAACACTTTTCCATTCTCCCCAAAGGCACACTAGACACCCTCCAGGACAGCTCATATCTTAATCCTCAAAACAAATATTAACAAAGTTAAGAAAACTGAAATCATTATCAAGTAAAATCGACAAATACATTGAAATTACACATACAAGGGAAATTAAGTGAAAGAGAGAAATCAAGAAATACCTTCAGATTCAATTGGAAACAACATGCAAAACCTTATAGTAGGTAGTAAAAGCAGTTTTATGAGGGAAATGTATGGCTATAAATGCCTACAGATAAACAAAATTGGCTAAAAGTTTGTCTGGAAAGTGCAAGTCCCTGAGTTCAAACACTGGGAAAAAAAAGAAATGAAAACACACACAAACACACACACACACACACACACACACACACACACACACACACACACACTCTTAAGAGTTCATCCTAATAGAAGTTGTGAAATTGTTCAGAATATACTGTGAGCATCTATGGAATTATCACAATGAAACCTCCTGGTACTATTAATGTAAGGTAATAAAAGAAAATCATTCAACATAATCAAATGAGTAACCATCTTGTAATATAAGAATGGTATACCATATGCAAACCAGTAAGTGTGATATCACATTAACAGATTAAAGGATAAAATCATATGATCATCTCAATAGATTCAGCAAAAGCATAAGGCAAAATTCACATACTTTCCTGATAAACTATCAACAAATGGGATATAGAAAGAATATACCTCAAGTTAAGAAAGGCCAAATATGATAGTCATATAGTCCTGTTATCAATGCTGAGGAATTGGACAAACTTCTTCCAAAGAAGACCTACTAAATGCCCAATTGGGAAATAAAAAGGTGCTTACCATAACTAGTCAATGAGATATCACCCCACACTTGTTATAAAAGTCTAAGGATAACCAGCATTGGTGTGGGAAAAAAGAGAACCTATATACTTCTGCTAGTGGGAAGATAATCCATAAAGCTTTTAAGAACACCACTATGGAGGTCTCTAGAAGAAAGAAAAATTATAAATATATCTATCATACAATCTAGCAATCTTACTTCTGACTCTATAGCCAAAAGAAACATAATCACAATCTTAGAAGTGTCTAAACACTTATGATTGCTGTAGCATCATTCACAGTAGCCAAAAGAAAAAAGAAAAAAATTAATGTCCACAGGTGAATGAACAGAGGGAAATGTGGTACATACATAAAATAGAATACTACTTAGCTTCCAAAATGGATTATCCACCATGTTCAACAACATGGATGAACCTAGATAGAAAATCAAACATAGCCCTCCACACCCAATCACAAATCAAAGATATAGGGGAAAAAACCCTCTACTGAATATTCTCTTGTTATTTCCTAAAGCACAGAGTATGACAACTATTTATACGTCCTTTACATTGTATGGATATTACAAGTATTATGGATATAATTTAAAGCATACAGGAGAAAGAGAACTGGAGGAATGATAGAAGGATGGTATAATTAGGAATGAAGTGTAAATGTGTGGAAATATAGCAATGAAATCTTCCCCCAGTATTACTAATATAAGTCAGTGTGTCAAAATACACAGAAGGTTATGCATAGGATACATAGGATACTATACCACTTTAATTAAGAAACTTGAGCATGGTAAGTTTGGGGATCTGCATAGAAGTAATCCTCCACAAATAATCAGTGACAATGAAACTGCCTGTTATTTCTTCTATACGAAATCTAAAATGTCCAACTCATTGAGACAGTACATGGTTGTGGTTGCCAAGAGCTGAGTGTGGGAGGTATGAGATATCAGGCAAAGAATACAAAGTTCAACTTAAAAGATGAACAATTTTTTGACGTCCAATTACAAGACTGGTAACTAAAGTTAATCATAATTCATTGTGTATCTGACATTTGCTAAGAGAGTAGAGCTGAAGTGTTTTCCTCACAAAAGGAAAAGAATAATTGTGAGAGTTCCGGGAAGATGGCGGAGGAGAAGCTGGAATCTGAACAAGCTCTCGCATAGAAAGCAGTTTTAGAGTTCCAGTGAACAGTCCTAAGCCAGAGAATCTCACCAAGTGTGCCATCACAGGACAGAGAGTTAGTCAAGAGAGGGGAAGCCAAGACAAGGAGACACATCTGACCGCCTGCCAGCAGCCGCGGCGGCGGCGGCGGCGGCAGGGTCGCAGCAGCTACCGCAGCCGCGGCCATACCTGAGCGCTCACACAGAGAGTCCGGGACGAAGGAGCCAGACGCAGAGGGCGAGAGGATTCTACTCAACACCAGCAAGAACCGACAAGGAGCGGACAACTTCATCCTGCACTTTGCAGACCAGAGACGACCCAGGATCCAAGACTCGGCGTGAGTAGCCCCACTTCCTCACTCCTTCTCAGGGAGCAGAGGAGGGAAGGCCACCCCTCCCCCCCCAGCACCGGTGATCTCCATCTTGGATACCGACAAAGCTCAGAGGAGCTGCTAGCTCCAACTCAGGCCTTGGAATAAAACGAGTCATTTAACAGGTCACAAGAACTTAACGGCGAAGTGACCTGCCAGACTCAGCTCCATCCAGGGAAAAGTCACCCAGCTCAGGCACCAGCCATTGGAGTGGCTTTCCTCACTGGGTAACCAGAGCCAGAGGCTGCCCCTCCCTCTAGCAGCCTCCACAATCAATTGAAAAACAGAAACCCTGAGAATGGCTCCAGGGTGGGCTCTGTGAATTTTTCACAAAATAGCCCCAGGGAAAAGCTACTGTTTGTTGAAAGGCCTCAACTCTACCAGAACCTAGCCTCATCACCCCTCTTTTGTGATTCTCAAAGCAGATCACCCTCCCATTAAACTAACCTGGGAGGGGGATCTCAAAATCTTGGGTAAAGCAGAGCATTTTTCTGCCTGTTCGAACAAACTGACTTAAGAAACCAATCAAGCCACAGGACCTCAAGCTGACCAGAGACTCCAACAAGAGGCTGGTAACAGACAAAAGGGAGATACAGGATTCTTCCCACCCCTCCCAAAAAAAAATCAAAAAAAAAAAAATCAAAGAACTTTTTTTTTCTTCTTTTCTTTTTTCTTTTTTTTTTTTTTTTTTTTTTTTTTGGTACCTTATATATATAAAAATTTTTTTTCCTTTTCTAAAACTTTTATTAATCTTTAATTTTTGCCTTTTTTGAAAAAATAATTGTTTTCCAGTAACTTTTTTTTCCTCTTATAATTTTTATTTTAGGAATACGTGAATGTACGTTTTCCTTTCTTTTCTTGTCTTCTCTCTTTTTATTTCTTTCTTTCTTAATTATCTTTTTGTTTTTTGTCTAGCTCTACTGAACTTCTGATCTTTTTTTTTCTCCCTTTCTTATCCTTTTCACCTTTTCCTTTCTTTTGTTCTTCTGTATGTGCCTTAACTCTTGTCCTGCACATCCTGATAAACCCATAGTTAACTAGTAGACCCTATCCCCCATTGTGTACACACTTAATCCACAAATTTATTACTCAATCCAAAACCTCTGAGACTTAAATTCCTTAATAGCAGTACTACCTCTTTATACCTATATAATATTTTAAGCATTTTTTAAGTTTTTCACATCTCCTCTATCTCCCTCCTGTTTTCTCATTATATTCACATTCCTCTCTAAATAGATGGTCTTTCAATCTCCATAACTATATTAATTTTTACGTTTCTAATTTTTTTTCTGGTCTCTTTTCATTTCCCTTTACCTTTCTTCTTTTTCTCTCCCTCTCTACTTGCATCCTACCCAACCTATTTCCTGCATTGAGATTAGGACATAGTTAACTCTCCCTGTGCCTCCCCACACCAATCTATTCCTAATTTTTACCCACATCTCTCCCTAACCCTAAAAATTTCTGGTTTCCCAAATTCTTCTCTGCGGTTCGAAGCCCATTAACATATAGTTGTTTGATGTTGAATAGATGTATCTGTTGAACTAGATTGTATCTGTAGACTATTGACTGTATAAATGCAAACGTTGGTTGATGGTTGCCTTAAGATAGTGTTCTAGCACAAAACTGGTGCTATTTTCATCTCAAATGGGCAGAGTAAGCCGAAAAAACACAAGAAAAATGGCAAATCCAGGTATCTCAATTCCCAATCTTGATAATCAGGGGTCAGATCAGATAATGAACAATCCAGAGGAGAGTTCCCAAATAGCTCTACAAACACTGGTGGCAAATATGATAAATGAGAAGTTTGACAACTTACAAAGGACTCTGTATGAGCGTGATAGGGAGAGAGAGGAGGCATCCCAAAAGTTTATGCAGGAATATCATAAGCGTGAGGAAGCTACTCAAAAAATGATACAGGATTTGCGTGAACAACTTGAGAATACTCAAAGAGAAAGGGAGGAATGGCGTGAGCAGGCTGAGAACACTCAAAGAGAACTGCAGGAATCCCAGGAACGGGAGGAAAGAGAACTGCAGGAATCCCACAAACGGGAGGAAGCTAATCAAAGAGTAATTCAGGAATTGAGAGACCAGGTAGAGAACACACAAAGATCAGTAAAGGCATTCATGGAATCCATTAACAAAGAGCTGAAGGAAGTCAGGGAGACCACAAAGGGAATGCTGAATGGAACCCAACAGAAGGAATGGGAGTCCAAAGAAATCATAACCAATCAACTAAGTGATTTGAGAACAAACACTGAACACCAAATTAAGGAAGTAAAGAAATTCATACAAGACCTAAAACAGAGCTTCAACAAAGAACTTGAAGCCATCAAAGCTGACCAATTAGAAGGAAAAGAGATAAAAAACAAAGTAGAGAGTCTTGACAGCAGGTTAGACCATGCAGAAGATCGAATCTCAGGGATTGAAGACAGCCTAGATATTATAGAGAAAGAACATACAACCATCCAAGACAAGTCCAAGAAGTATGATAGATCTATTCAACACCTAGAAGACACCATCAGAAGGCCTAATCTAAGGATAATGGGTGTAGAGGAGCACCTAGAAACAGAAGTTAATGGTCTAGGAAATTTGTTTAACAGGATCCTAGCAGAGAACTTCCCAAACATACAAAAAGATAGGCCTATTCAGATACAAGAAGCTTTTAGAACCCCAAATAGACCAGACCAGAATAGGACATCCCACCGTCACATTATAATCCACACAGGATCAACTCAGACCAAGGAAAAGATCCTTAAAGCTGTCAAGGAGAAAAGGTTAATCACCTATAAAGGGAAACCAATTAGAATCACCTCAGATTTCTCAGCAGAGACAATCAAAGCAAGAAGAGCCTGGAATGATGTATGCCATGCCCTAAAAACAAACAACTATCAACCAAGAATACTGTACCCAGCTAAACTCTCCTTCATAACTGAAGGCCAAATAAAAACCTTCCATAGCAAAGAAAAATTGAAACAATACATCTCCACCAAACCAGCCCTACAAAAGATTCTTAAAGATGTCCTACACATAGAAAACCAACAAGACCGCAACAAAGGCCAAGAAACTGCACCCAAACTGAGAATCCAAGAACCATAGGAAGAACCTAGTTTTCGCAGCCCCCAAGAAGGTGGATAACATGGCAGGAACTCCCAAATACCTCTCAGTCCTATCTCTTAATGTTAACGGACTGAACTCTCCAATTAAGCGACATAGACTGTCTAGTTGGATTAAAAAACAAGACCCTTCTATCTGCTGCCTGCAGGAGTCACATCTTGCCCGTAAAAACAAACACATTTTCAATGTTAAAGGCTGGAACAAAATCTACCAAGCAAACGGCCCCCATAAACAGGCGGGAGTTGCAATCTTAATATCAGATAAAATAGACTTCAAATTAAAATTCGTGAGAAGAGATAAAGAAGGTCGCTACATACTAATTAAAGGATCTCTCCTTCAGGAGGATATTACAATTCTAAATATCTATTCGCCAAACAATGGAGCACCCAAATTTATCAAAGAAACACTACTTTCCCTCAAATCCCATATAGATCCAAAGACATTAATTGTTGGGGATTTTAACACACCACTCTCCCCACTAGATAGATCAACTCGGCAAAAACTCAACAGAGAAACTGCAGATCTAAACAGCTGCATAGATCAACTAGACTTAACAGACATCTACCGAACATTTCACCCAGCAGCATCAGAATACACGTTTTTCTCAGCAGCACATGGAACGTTTTCTAAAATAGACCACATTTTAGGCCACAAAGCAAACTTGTCTAAATTCAGAAACATTGAAGTTATACCTTGCATTCTCTCTGACCACAAGGGAATAAAATTAGAACTCAACACCAAAAGCCACCAAAGAAAGTCCAGTATCACATGGAGGCTGAACAACACACTGCTGAATCAAGAGTGGGTCATGGAAGAGATTAGAAAGGAAATTCAAATGTTCATGCTATTCAACAAAAATGAACACACAAATTACCAGCTCCTCTGGGACACAGCAAAGGCAGTACTCAGAGGCAAGTTTATAGCTCTGAGCTCCCATATCAACAAATTGGAGAAATCTGAAACTAGCAATTTAATGACACATCTAAACCTCCTTGAAAAAGAGCAGCAAGATAAACCCCAATCCAGTAGACGGAAAGAAATAATCAAAATTAAATCAGAATTAAATGAATTAGAATCCAAAAAAACTATAGAAACAATCAACAAAACAAAGAGTTGGTTCTTCGAAAAACTTAACAAAATTGACAGACCCTTAGCAAATCTTATCAGAAAAAGAAGAGAACACACCCAAATTAATAAACTCAGAGATGAAAATGGAAACATCACCACGGAAACAATCAAGATTCAGAACATTATAAGGGAATACTTCTCAAAACTTTATGCTAATAAGTTTGAGAACTTGACAGAAATGGACCTTTTCCTAGCAAATATTGACATGCCAAAAATAAACCAAGATGAGTTAAACCAGCTTAACAGGCCCATATCAAGCATTGAAATAGAAACAGCAATAAGAGACCTCCCAGCTAAGAAAAGTCCAGGACCAGATGGTTTTACAGCGGAATTTTACAAGGCCTTCAAAGCAGAGCTCACACCAATACTCCTCCAACTCTTCAATGAAATTGAAAGAGAAAGCTCACTACCGAACACATTCTATGAAGCCATCATAACCCTCATCCCAAAACCAGGCAGGGACTCATCAAAGAAAGAGAACTATAGACCCATTTCTTTGATGAACATTGATGCAAAACTTCTCAACAAAATTTTGGCCAATCGACTTCAACAATTCATCCAAAAAATCATACACCACGATCAAACAGGATTCATTTCAGGGATGCAAAGCTGGTTCAATATACGCAAATCAATTAATATTATTCATCACATCAACAGGAGCAAGAATAAGAACCACATGGTTATCTCAATAGATGCAGAAAAAGCATTCGACAAGATCCAACACCCCTTTATGATGAAGGTTTTGGAAAAATTAGGAATCCATGGAACATTCCTCAATACGATAAAGGCTGTATATGACAAACCTACAGCCAGCATTATACTCAATGGTGAAAAACTAAAGCCATTTCCTCTTAACTCAGGAACAAGACAAGGATGCCCACTCTCTCCACTTCTCTTCAATCTAGTATTAGAATGCCTAGCTACAGCAATAAGACAAGATGCAGACATAAAGGGGATCCAAATAGGGAAAGAAGAAATAAAACTCTCCCTCTTTGCAGATGACATGATCTTGTATTTAAAGAATCCCATAGACTCCACTCCCAAATTACTCAAGCTGATTCAAAACTTCGGCAAAGTAGCAGGTTATAAAATTAACCCCCAAAAATCAATGGCTTTTCTGTATGCCAACAATGAGAAAAGTGTGGCTGAAATTAGGAAAGCAACTCCATTTGTAATAGCCCCACAAAAAATAAAATACCTAGGAATTAACTTAACTAAAGAAGTGAAGGACCTCTATGATGAAAACTTTAAAATCTTGAAAAAGGAAATCAACACAGAACTTAAAAAATGGCAAAACCTCCCATGCTCCTGGATTGGAAAGATTAACATCGTGAAAATGGCAATACTTCCCAAGGCTATCTACAAATTCAACGCAATACCTATCAAAATTCCACCCTCATTCTTCAAGGAAATAGAAGAGGCAATCCAAAAATTCATATGGAACAATAAAAGACCCCGAATAGCAAAAACGCTCCTGAATGGAAAGAACACTGCTGGAGGAATATCAATACCAAACTTCAAACTCTACTATAAAGCCATAGTAATCAAAACAGCTTGGTATTGGCATAAGAACAGACCTCAGGACCAATGGAATAGAATTGAAAACCCAGAAATGAACCCACAGACCTATAGCCATCTAATCTTCGATAAGGGAGCTAAAACAATAGAATGGAAGAAAGACAACCTCTTCAGTAAATGGTGCTGGCAAAATTGGTTAACTACATGTAGAAAACTTAAGCTAGATCCTTATATATCACCCTGCACCAGAATCAACTCCAAATGGATCAAAGACCTTGAACTCAAAGCAGACACTCTGAAAACATTACAGGATGGAATAGGAGAAACCCTAGGTCTCCTTGGCTCAGGCCGAAATTTTCTGAATAGAGACCTGGAAACACAACAAATCAAAGAAAGGTTGGACAAATGGGATTGCATAAAGTTGCAGAGCTTCTGCAGGGCAAATGACATAGCTAGCAAGATCAATAGAAAGCCCACGGATTGGGAGAAGATCTTTACTAGCCATACAACGGACAAGGGTCTCATATCTAAAATATACTTGGAACTCAAAAAATTAAACCCCCCAACAACAAATCCTCAAAGAAACAACTGCCCAATAAATAAGTGGGCGAAAGACTTAAAGAGAAACTTCTCTGAAGAAGAAAGAAGGATGGCCAATAGACACATGAAGAAATGTTCAACATCCCTAGCCATAAAAGAAATGCAAATCAAAACAACATTGAGATATCACCTCACTCCAGTTAGAACGGCAAAAATCAAGAACTCTAACAACAACAGATGCTGGAGGGGATGTGGACAGAAAGGAACCTTAATTCATTGTTGGTGGGAATGTAAACTTGTTCAACCACTTTGGAAAGCAGTATGGAGGTTCCTCAAAAGACTCCACATAGAGCTCCCCTATGACCCAGCAATCCCACTTTTGGGCATTTACCCTAATGTTTACAAACAAGACCACACTAAAGCTACCAGCACAACTATGTTTATTGCAGCATTATTTACCATAGCTAAGATATGGAACCAACCCAGATGCCCCTCAGTAGATGAATGGATCAAGAAAATGTGGTATATATACACAATGGAATTCTATGCCTCCATCAGAAAGAATGACATTGCCCCATTTGTTAGGAAATGGAAAAACTTGGAAAAAATTATATTAAGTGAAGTAAGCCAGGCCCAAAGAAACGTAGGTCCCATGGTTTCCCTTATTTGTAATATCTAGTGTATGTATGAGTCAAGCGGAAAAGGTCAGATAATGTGATGTCAGGAAAATGAACCCTTAGATGTGTATTTTAATGTTTTTTTCTTTCATGCATGTGTTTCTAACACATTTATAAGATTACCTCTTTGTTGCTTTGTATGTCCCTCCCCCACAGTATAACCCTTGCTTTCACTATATTTGATGTCAGTATAACTTGTGGAGGAGATGGGGAAAAACCAGTTGTTTAAGGATACAGGTGGACCTGTTGCAACAATGAGAAGTACAAGTTGTCATGTCCAAAACGAACTTTACAATGTTGGTGGGGGGGGGGGGGGGGGGCTGGGGGGAGGGAGGAAGGAGAAGGATTGGGATTAGGGGGGGAGGGGGGAGGCTGGGAAGGGATGTGAAGGATAAACAAAGGAGGAGGCTGCAATGCTTGGTAAGAAATGTACACATTATCCTGCCCATGTAACTGTAACTCCTCTGTACAGTATGTTCACAAATAAAATAAAATTAAATTAAAAAAAAAAAAAAAAAAAGAATAATTGTGAGATAATAGACCTGTCAAGTACTTTGATGGCAGTAAATATTTCAAAATGAAAACATAGATAAAATTCTGTTGTACAATTTGAAAGTGTGTCATTTTTATTAGTCATACTTCAATAAAGCTGGGGCAGGAGATTAAACAAATAACCTGAACAGCCCAATAATGGTTAATGCAGCACCATCCCAAAAGCTGGGCTCCAGGTAGACTCAAAGAAGGGCAAGAGTAGAGCTGACTAATACAGGCATTCTCCATTCTCGTTCATTTTCTCACTCTCATTATGTCTCTCTCTCCCTCTTTCCCTTTTCTTCTTATCCTTCTCTCTCTCTTTCTCCTTCTCCCTCTCTCCCCCTTTCTCTCCCCTTTCCTCTCCCCTCTATTTCTTTTTCTCCTTCCTTCCCTCCCTCCCTCCCTCCCCCCCCCCTCTCTCCCTCCCCCCCTTATTCATCATCAGGAACTTCTGAAACCACAAACCAATATAAATCTGTCCTGTTTCAAGTTGTTTTTCACTGGTGTTTGTCTCAGAACAGAAAGTCTTACTACCACAAATCTTATATCCATCAAATCAAATGACTTGGTACTTAACACCCTACTCCCAGAAACAAAAACAACTCCAGGCCCAGATGGCTCACTGGTAAATTCTACTAAACATTTAAGGAAAAAAATAATACCAATTTTACTTCAACTCCTATAGAAAATCGAAGAGGAAAAAATACTCCCCAGCTCATTCTATGAACCCAGAATTACCTAGAGAATAAAACTTAGAAAATGCAAGGACAGAAAACTACAAGTCAATATCCATCATAATGCTGCTAAAATCCATTAAATTTCAGCAAATATAATTCAATAATACATTAAAAGGATAATGTGATCTGACCAAATGCAATTATCTCAAGAATTCAAGATTATTTTAAAATTCAAAAACAAAATCAATGATGTAATTCATCATATCAGGTCTTTTTAACAATATGATTTCAACAGTTAACAGAAAAAGTAACTGACAAAATACAATATCCACTGCCAAGAAAAAAAAAAAAAACAGAAAAATAGGAATAGAATGAAACTTCTAAATCTAATAAAGGGCTTCTACAAAAAGAAATACAGGTAACATTCAATGATCAAAAAATAAATGGCAGTCCCTAGGATCAGGATCAAAGTAAAATCTGGTTTATCACCATCCATCCAATATGTGTAGAACTGAGACAGGAAGATTACAAGTTCCAAGACAGTAAGACCCCCATCTCAAAGGTAAAATAAATTCTCACCAGGTAACTGATGGCTTACACCTCACTACTCAGAAGACAGATCTAAGGATCACAGTTCAAAGCCAGCCTAGGTAGGAAAGACTTATCGCCCACTAACCACCAAACAGCTAAAAATGGAACTGTGGCTCAAATGTTCATGTCATAACCAAAAAATACCTTAAATCATGGATTTAAGATTAAACTAAAAACAATAAAACAACTTTAGCAAAGAGAAAAGCACGATCCATTAAAAAAACTGATTAAAAAATTGCTTTTCAAAAAATTAAACCTCATCAAATAAAACCTCATCAAATTCAGAACTCTGCCTTTTCTTGAGGGAGGGGGACTTGAATTTGGGGATCCACACTTGCTAAGCAAGCACAGTTCTACTAGGATCATTCTCCCAACCCATTATTAGTTTTAATTATATTATTATAGAAAGTTAACACCAAGAATGCATCAAAATGGGAAAAAATAATTGAACATTACATAATAAAGAACTTAAGATAACCACACTAAAGGACCTATCCAATGTTAATAAAAAGAAAATGCCCATGGTATTATTTGATAGCTCTTCATCTAGATTGTGATGGTGATTCCAAGTGATCTTGCGCTCTAACAAAACTTCTCAAGTTAGACATTAAACACATAGATAAGATATTCCTCAATAAAGCTGCTACAAAGTACCCAGTTGAAAATATCCTCTCTCTTTCTTGATTGCTTCTTTATCCTCTCTTCACTTAGTAATCCATCCCTAACCATCCTCATTGCCATAATTGTCACCCTAACCAATATCTCACTGGCATGACTACTATACTCTCTAGCCTTCCCTACTCTATCCTCCACCATGCAGCCAGAACTAACTTTCTAACATAAATACCCAGTGCATCACTGACTGCCTTAGAGATTGATTTCAAACTCCCTCAAGAAGATTCACTAGACCTTCAAATCTGGCACTTTCACTTTTCTTTGTCTCCTATCTGAGGATGTCTCACCTCACCCTGTCCTGCCCAGGCTTACAGATCAAGTATATTGCATTACTAAATGAAAGCTTGAAAGCAGAGATAAAGACTCTTACCATCTTTACTTCCCCAGGGAATACCACAGTGTTGAGCCCAGAGTGTGTGCCATGAGTGAATAAATAAATGAAGAGTTGAGTTGGAGGACCTCTTCAATACCACTGGGTTTGATTCTAGGTCCTTCTATTACAAAAAGACAGACAGGTGGGAAGTTAAGTGCCCTCTGTAGTACAATCTAGTAAAATAATCATTTCAAATCCCTTGGAGAAGTGAAGTGGGGCCAGGGGGAGCTAAAATCTACCTGTGGGTTTAAGAGCAGGACATATTACCTTAAATTATTTTAAAAGCAGATGGTAATTGACTGTGATTTGAACTAAGTAAAAGGTTAGGGAAAGGGAACCTTATTCGGGAAAAAAACAGAAGGCCCACGACAAAAATTAACAGGCTGGAAGAAGGCCAGTTTTCCCAGTAAGTTTCTCAACTTTAGCTAGAAAAGCTCTCAATATTCTACTCTCTGGGTTATTCTCATCTCCCAAAGTTTTGACTTCCAAATCCAGCCAGGGAGTCTTCCTTCCTCTCATAATCAGTCTCCAAGCTCTTCTCACCCTCTCTGTTAAATCCCTCAAATCATCTTGAAGAAGAGGCATCTGGGCCGCCCACTATGTGGTCCCCCTCAGCTGGCCCCTGCTAGAGCCAGGCCAGTAGCCATCAGGTCAGGGGCCAAGCATGAGGACCTCATTAGCACAAGACTCCCAGAAGACAGAGCAGCAGTCATCTGGCTGGAAGACTCAGCAAAACATGGGGGGGGGGGGGGGGGGGGGGAGGGGGGAGGGGGAATCAGGACATACACTTGGTGCATCATAGACAGGAAAAGGGAGAAGAGTAAGCAAAAGTCAAGGAAAAAAATCTAGCCACGAACTGAGAGGTCCCTTCTTATTGACTGGCCATTCAAAAGCACAATGGCATGGAGCCTTCAGAACTGACATCTGAAACGCATTCTCTCATAGCTTGGTCTTATCTGAGTCTTTCACTTAGGGATGAAAGTAAGTGTTAAGACATACTAGGTGATTTTAGTGGAAAAGAGCTCATGGTTAGGAAAATTCACCAGGCTGCATCCTGTGGACTCTCAACCAGGACGGGAAGGAGGGGCATCCATAAAAATGGAAACCTTTCCTATCTAGGAGATCTGAGCCCAAGGATGATCCCATCCACACCAACTTGCGCCTCAAACACGATCACAAGCTGCTGCAAGGCTCTCCAGGCACAAGTAGCATGGGTCTTGTACAGAAGGCCTGAGCAGCCAGACTTGAGTGAAAAGTCTCCAGAAATGCCTGGGTTGGAGGAAAGAGAGCAACTGAGTCAACAGGCCGGCAGTGGGAAAGACGGACGCTGCTTCCAGACAGCTCCAGGCCAGCCCTTCCCCGGAGGGCAGCCGCCTCCCCCAGGGGCGGGCAGGAGCGACTCCGGGGAACCGAGGCCTGGCGGGAGTGAGACTCAAGAGATGGGAGTGGAGAGCGCGAAGAGGCAAGCACAGGCCCACGGGCTGGCGGGCTACGGAACCTTCTCCTGGCCTTGCAAGCGGAGGCCCCGGGTGCCCACGTGCGACTGGGGGGAGAGTCACTTACTTGTCCAATCGGAAATTACATTCTAGCTAGCGGGGCCTGCCGGCGGCGGCGCCGAGAACCCCTGCTCCCCCGCAGGGCGGTCCCGCGCAGCCCGTGGCCCCGCCCCACGCCGGCCACGCCCCCGTGGGGGCCGAGGCCGCTGTAAGGCGCTTCCCGATTCGCCCTTTAAACCGGATTCACGATTGGCCAGCGCCGGTCAGCCCCGCCTGCTCCCATCCCAAAGCCCAATGGGGCGTGGACCACCCACTTCCTGGCTCCTCCCTCCCCGCCCTGGCGGGGTGGAGGCGTGGCTTTGTCCGCCTCGGCTGGGGCTGTCCCCCTCCCTCTGGGGTTCATCTCCCGCGGGATTCCCGGGAGCAGCTCCGCAGCCCACGACGGTCTCAAGTGTGCTTCCTGTAACCCCGCTCCTCAGGCGCTCGCTGAGCTAGTCTCCATGAAATCCAAGCAATTCCTGAACACTTACTTGGTGCCAGGCCTTGTTCTCCCTGCCGAACAGGATTTCACTTTTCTAACCCTGTGGCTTACACACTCAGTGTGTAAGATCTCCAGGAGGGACGGGAGTTTTTACAGTGTGGTAGGGACCAGACACATCAACCTAATAATCCCCATGTCCCTAACTTTTCCAGTGAGCTACTTGTTCTTCTGCTTACTTATCCATGCAGGGAGTCCAGAACACTTAGCTTTTCCTAAGAAACCAGAGGACAAATTCCTCCTGTACTCCTATCTAAACTATTTCCATTTTAAAAAAAGGGGGGGAGGGTAGGAAGGTAGGTTTCTTGGCTAAAGGAACTTGAGATTTAGGAGTCTTGAGTGCAAAATCTTTGTTCTCCTACAAAGGAGGCTGAGGCTCAGGAAAAAGAACATCTTTCCCAGAACACACTAGATGTGGAAAGAGTCGTTGAAATTACTTCACTGAGGCACTCTTGTGTGCCAGATTGTCTGCTATCTATACAATAACTCCCAAAGTAAGCAGATGCTCTTTACTTGGACTCATATGTGAGGACCCTGGCTTAGTGAGGCTGACAGCACACAGTCCATGGTAAGTGTTACAGGCATGTTGAAAATCTGGGTCTGGATTTCCTTACATTTCCAACAGTTATCCAAAGAACTGGCTGAAGACTCAGATCTATTACTTAGCACCATGTGAATCAAGTGTACAAAAAGAAAAACAACATTAATTAAGCCCACCTCATCTTCCCAGAGCATTATAAAGAAAAAATGAAATAACAGATAATCAGATGATTTACAAAACATCAAATCTTCCTCTGTGGACCCCAGGAGTGGAATAAGTCAAATGTGTTGATTGTCTCATACGCTATGGCAGGAGGTCTTCACTTGGCTAGACTTGAATGAGTGTGAATTTGCTGTCTGGCCTTTATGGATGGTTCTCTCTCTAGGTCTTTAGGTATTCATCTTTAAAAAAGGTTTTCCTCTTATGGCCATACTATCCAATAGCAACAATAGAATAGTAGCTGGAACTTCACCAGCCATTCTGGATTACCAAAGGACCTCAGAAATTAAAGCCACAAATGGTAAAGCAATAAAGAATGGACAAATAAATCAAGAAAATATGCCATATATATGCAATGGAATTTTACTCATCTATAGAAAGAATGATATATCATTTGCAAAGAAATGGATGGACTTGGAAAAAATAAGAGTGAAATAAGTCAGGCCCAAAGAGACAAAGGACCCATGTTTTCTATCCTATGTGGAAGTTAGATATAATATACATATGTGTGTGGGGACTTGTATGCATATGTACATAAACGTATTAACCAAAGCATGGTTATAGACAAATTCTCAGGAATTTGTCTATTAAAAAATAAACTGTCTTCCCCAGGCCCCTTTTCCCTTTTCCACTTTCACCCTGGGATGACCAGCTTCTGTTGAATCCATACAGCAGAAAATGGACTAAATGCTTCAAGATAGTCACGAAGAGCAGATCAGGGAAGAATTCAAATGATGTTACTCCTTAGAACAACTAACTCACATCTAACAAAATAAATGCCAGGAAGTTGACACTTGAGATGGGAGTGGAGGGAAGAGGAGGAAGGTAGACAATAAACAGACAATGTGGGGGGAAATGAAACCAGGAAAATTGATTTGGGAGGAATGGGGGGGAACTATGAAAGGATAATATTGATCAAGATGACTTGTTCTCATAAACTGACGTGTTGAGTGGTAACCCCTCTGCATAACTACTTAAAAATAACAAAAAAAAGGTAAGACGCATTTCTAATACCACGCAATTACCAGATCAGATCATTTCCAAGTGCCCATTCTAGAGTTAAACAAGAAGAAAGGACTCTCTCTATGTAAGGCACTTTGAGTTTGTGTTTTCTGTCACATGGAACCTTACCTAATGAAAACACACTTAGATTCTTTACATCTTGGAACCCTTACAGCAACTGAATAAAGTGCTACCTGTAGAAATCAGCCTAGAAAGTATAACTTGTTACAACTCATCCAACCAAAAGTGGCCAAGCTGAGATTCCAACTTAGGCCTGTGGACAATTCTCATTCTCTTTTGCAATTATGATAATTTCCTATTATGAATGAATGAATCATCTCTCACTCCATTACATTAATTTATTTCAGAGGTTTGGAAATCACTTTTGCAAAGGACCAAACAGTTAATATTTTAAACTTTGTAGGCTATATAGTCCCTGTTGTGACCACTCAACTCTAGTTTGTATTGTATATGCAACCAAAGACAATAGCAAATGATTGGGTGTGAGTATGTTTCAGTGAAACTTCCTTAATAAAAGCAGGCAGTGGACTGATGAGGCCCACGTACCAGCCTGTGATTTGTTCAATTCTTATGCTCAATCATAAAAGCATATTGGAAGTGTTACAGAAGATGGGGGTTGTGACACTAAAGGCATGCTCACAACATGGCCCAACATAAAACTGAGTGACATACTGGTTTGGTTTGTGTTTTTTTTTTTTTTTTTTTGGTCGGTTGTGGGGCTGAACTATGATCCTGGGCGCTATCCCTCAGCTTTTCAGCTCAAGGCTAGTGCTCTACCACTTGAGCCACAGCGTCACTTCCGGCTTTTTTCTTTTTGTTTATGTGGTGCTGAGGAATTGAAACCAGGGTCTCGTGCATGCAAGGCAAACGCTCTACCACTAAGCCACCTTCCCAGCTCCGTGACATACTGGTTTAAAGAAAAACTCAAATACTGCAAGATCAGGCTGTGTGTTCATATCTGCCATTGTGATAGTTTGAATGTGTCCCCCAGAAAGCATGTGTTAAAAATGTGATTGTCAGTGTAATAGTGTTGAAAGCAGGGCCTAATGAGCAGTAACTAGACCGTGGGGACTCTGTCTGAAGAAATGGATTAATTCTGAAATCTCAGGAATTTGTCTATTAAAAAATAGACTATTTTCCCCAAGCTCCTTTTCCCTTTTCCACTTTCACCCTGGGATGACCAGTTTCTGTTGAAACCACACAGCAGAAAATGGACTAAATGTTTCAAGACAGTCACTGAGAGCAGATCAGTGTCCTGGATAACTCCTAGTGGTCTCTCTCCTCTTTCTCCTCTTTTCCTCTATTACTTTCTCATATATATATATATATATATATGTATATATATATATATATGGGAAAGAAAAATTATATTATATTATATTATATTATATGTTATATATAACATATATTTTTAATATCTCTCTAACTCCCTTTTTCTCATATGCATATATACATATATGTGTGTCTATGTATATATACATGCAAATATTGTCCATATTTCTCTGATGTCTATGACTACAGGGAGGCTAAGAAGAGAAGCTATATGTAATCATATTTTGAAAAGAAATGGATATTATCCACTCATATATACCCCTATCCCAGAATATAGCAGATACCTCGTGTATCCTCTTTTCCCCAACTCTACCTAAAGGATTACTGTGTTACATTAGTTATAAGACTTGATTATTAAAAAGTCTAGACACTGCTCAGGGTCATGGACAGGCAGGATAAGGATCCTGCAATGTCATTAAAAACTAAGCATTGCCAGTCACACCAATGAAGCAGCCTGTCAGAATTAAGCAAGACAGAAAAGAGCTGGGTTGTGAAACCCAAGAACCAGCTGGACTGGAAATTTATGCAATTTCCTTTCTGCTCAAAGATACTTCTTTGAAGCTCTGGAAGACAGAAGACTTTGTGCTCTGTCTAGAAACTTAGAGGGGCCCTGTGAATCTCTAGCACATTCTCGAAAGTGTTTACCTTTTATCAACACCCTGCCTCTCACCATAGAAAGAGAAAATTTCCCCTGAGTCCCAAAGTCATAGCAATAAACTAAATATCATACATTTGTTATTCATGTATGAATTCATATGTTAGGTTTTCATTCAGTTAACAAAGATTTATTGAATGCCTGCTCTCCAAGCACAAAAGAAATAATGCTGTAATGACCATATAGTTATTCTTTCAGGGCTGAACAGATAGTAAGCATTCAATATTGCTTTATCTTCTGCCCATTTCCATTTTCTTGGGAAAGCTTTAGAGGACAAGGGCTCTGCCTTCTATACTGTCATCTCAGCAACTGGTGCAGTATTTCTAAAATATCAGGCAGTTACCGGTATATAATTATGCTGGTGACACCCCTTACCTGCCAAATGGGTCTTCCATTACTATTCAGATTTGTTTTCTCCTTTCTTCCATAATTTACAGCCTCGACCCACTGGCAGGAACAGGCAGCAATGCATACATAATCTTCCTCTTCCAAATCCATATCATCACATCAGGAGAAAAATTACTGAACTAGTTCACTGGCACCCCAACTAATCATCAAAAAAAGGGAAAATCATTGAGAAAAAGCTCACCAAGACTCCCACCATAGCCACCACCACCTAAGCCACATTTATATAAAAAATCATCGGCTTGTTTAACTTCCATCTCCAAAAGGGGGGGTCATCAATGCATTTTCAAATGTCCAGGAAAATGTTCCAGCTTAATTTATTGCTTACTTATTTCTTTTACTTGCTCCCTGTCTGCCTGACCACTCAACAAATATTTACTGAGTACTGAGTACTGAGTACTTGCTAAGCACCGGCCTAGAGCCATACTAAAAACAGATTGAATGCTATGAATCCTCCAGGGCTGATGAAAAGAAGAGAAGGTAGAGAATGTCATTGGAAAAGTGAGGTTGCGCTAATATTTGAAAAGCAATGGGTTCTGGACCTTCACAAGCAGGATCTCATTCACCCCAACCATCCACATGAGTTGGTGGGGACGATGACTAAAAAACACAAAAGTTGAGCAATTTGTCCAAGGTCATTTACCACAAGACACTGCAAGTCACACTGCTGAAGATGAGATTTTTGGCTGAGAAGCTGAGGTGGGCAGCTCCAACTGGACCTGAAGATTCTGAGTGAAGGTAACTCTTAATAATCCCAAACATATGTATATATATAATCTTGTACAAATATATGTGAAAGAAAAATTATATATATTATACATCCTCTCTCTGTCTCCCTTTATCTCACAGATATATACACACATGTACACATTTATGTGTGTCCATGTATATTTACATGCAAATATTGTCCATACTTATCAGATTTCTGTGACCACAGGGAGGCCAACAAGAGAAGTTATATGTAATCATATTTTAAAAAGCAATTAGTATTATCCACCCATACAGACCCCCATCCCAGAATATAGTAGATACCTGGTGTATCCTCTTTCCCCCTCCCCAACTCTATCTAAAAGATTACTGTGTTACTACCAGCACACGTTTTCTTCTTCAAGTTTGAACTGCTCTCCCATTGCCAGTTCCAAGTTTTCCTTTGGAACCATCTAACCAGTTCTACACTAGCCACATCTTTCCTACTACCACCCCACCACCAGATGGATGTCCCACAGCCTCTTGCCCATGAGTCATGTTTTATTATCTTTAAGCAGTTGTACCAATGAGTTGCCTTTTAACAAAGCAGTCTATGAATACAATGCATCTTGATCAGTGTTGCAGGAGTCCTTTTTAAACAAAACCACAAACTATGTTATAAAATGTGGCAACAATATGTATCCCTAAACTCCAACACATTCATGTGTCTCGCAATGAGGCAGAGGTGACAGAGGCAAGTGTAAGTCTGAGACAAGATGACAAGGCAGGACTCCAGCTTGTGCTTGCGAAAGGTAGGTGAGAAATCCTGCTCCAAAAGCATGGTCAAGGCCGCAGATGCTGAGTCAATAAAGGAGGTCATCAGAGTCTACACAGCATGCAGACTTTAGATGACTGTCTTCTTCCAGGAAAATCTCTACATACATAACGTTTGCAAAGAGAAGATGGATTCCAACTGGGCCATACAGGAATGGGGCTGCACAGCAAAGAAGAGACTGAAATGGACTTACTTCCAGGTCTAAAATACCGTTCTTCCCTGCCAAGTTGCTCTACTCCAAGATACAAGATGAGGGGCTAATACAGCTGAAAGCCACTTTCCACTTCACTCCCCAAGCTTTGTGCCTAAGAAACTGCTTGGCTCCACCAAGGATGGCAACTTTCCCTAATTCACACAAAGCACAGACTAGGACAGTGTATCATGGCCTTTCCAGAACTTTGAGCATGCACACATAGATGCACACACACTTAACTACACAAATATAACCACAAATGTGCAGAAAGGAACAGAGGTACGGATCCATATTTGCATGCATATAATTTAGGCGCATATACATTCAGATATGTTTTCTATCATGACATAACAACTAAGTATGAATAACAACTAAGTATGAATGTAGTACTAGCTGTACCACAACGTGACAGTAAAGCAGAAGAGGAATCAACTGCACGTAGAAGAGGATGAGTGCATGGAATGGCCTTGCTTTATAACAATCTGCTCTCAAGAAGTCTAACTCATTCCAGGAAACTAACATTAATCCTTTGGAGGACAGTATCCCCAGTGACCTAATCATCTCCCAATAGGCTCCAAACCTTAAAGGCTAAACAACCTGTCAGATCACTACACTTGGATGAAGCTTCCTAAAACAAAAACCCTTTAAGAACATAGTCAATCTATAGTTAAACCAAATTGCAATAGAGCGCACGCATATACACACGTGCATGCACACACACATATACACAAGTAAATGAATTTTTTCATAAACAGTATACACAAATAAATATAAATTAACCAGAGACTTAGACACAGACACAAGTATAGGAGATACAGATATATAGATACACTGATTCACAAACACACACTTACATGTACATACTTATACAGTCACATGCTCATTTACTAATTTATACACCACATATATATAACAACAGACACACACTCACACATACATTCACAAACACACAGACATAAGAGACCATATGTACACATATACACACAAACAGACCGAGGAGACATATATACATGCAGGCATTTGTAACCAGAACAACTCTTAGCAATTTTACATGACAGATTCTGATAAATGTTACTTATCAAATTTTTCAGAACTGAAAGATAAAGAATTATTTGCTTCTTTTGAAGACTCCTTTTTCACTCCTTAGCCAATCACATACGTGGCAATGTACAGTGATAAGATGATAGTGAGAACACTCAAACATCAAACCAAGGTTCCTCAAAAGACCACTCCTATGACCCAGCAATCCCACTTTTAGGCATTTACCAAAACTATCACAAACAAGACAAGACTATACTAAAGCTACCAGCACAACTATGTTTATCACAGCATTATTCACCATAGCTAAGATATGGAACCAACCCAGATGCCCCTCAGTAGATGAATGGATCAAGAAAATGTGATATCTATATCTATATCTATATATATATATGTATATATATACATATATATGGAATATATATATAAGTATATATATAGATATAGATATAGATATAGATATAAAATGGAATTCTATGCCTCCATCAGACCCCATTTGTTAGGAAATGGAAAGACTTAGAAAAAATTATATTAAGGGAAGTAAGCCAGACTCAAAGAAACATAAGTCCCATGGTTTCCCTTATTTGCAATAACTAGTATATGTCTAGGACAAGCAGAAGAAGTCAAAAGCTATGTACATATGACCATATATGATGATGCTAAGCAAAATGAACCCCAAGATAGGGACACAAGAGGTTTTATCTTTGTTGTTGTTCTTTTTAATGTACTTATAATATACTATGTGATTTTTTTTTGTTTCTTTGCATGTTCTTCCCCCATGGTACAACTGCTGTTGTCACTGTATTTGATTCTGGTGTCCTGCATCTTGTATATACATTTTTCTAATTTGGGTAGAGGAAGGGAAATAACAAAATGCTGAGATAAGGATACAGGTTGATCCACTGTAACAATGAGATGTACAAGACAGTATGTTGAAAACGAACTTTACAACTTTGCAGGGGAGAGGAGCAAGGAGGAGTTGGGAAAGTAGGGAGGAAGGGGGTGGTAAGGGAAAAATAAAGGATGTCTAACAATGCTTGATACAAAATGAACTCATTACCTTGCTCATGTAACTGTAACCCCTCTGTACAGTATCTTTACAATAATATATATATATATATATATATATATATATATATATATATATATATATAAAGAACAAATAAAATGCAATCTCTTCCAGAAAAAAAATCAAACCAACATGTCTGTGGATGCCCAGAACAGAGAGTGAATGCTTACAGAACTCTGTGGAGCATTGAAGTGGGGTGATAAAAGGGCAGAAGACCGCCAATGATTTATACTTGTCTGAATAACCTTTGCTCATAGGAATCAGTAAAGCAATGGGAGCAGGACAAAGGAACCCAAGTCAAGTTATTTACTCATGGTTTCCTTCTCTGTACTCCAGTGTTCTTATCTACAAAGTAAGAGGATTCAGAAAGATAAACCTTGAAGCATTTAGAACTCTTCTAAAGTCATACCCTAGCTGTGGCAAAGCAAGAAAGGTCTGAGTGGGGCTGGGAAGGTGGCTCAGTGGTAGAGTGCTTGCCTTGCATGCCTGAGGCCCTGGGTTCAATTCCTCAGCACCACATAAGCAAAAAGAAAAAAGCCGGAAGTGGCGCTGTGGCTCAAGTGGTAGAACACTAGCCTTGAGCTGAAGAGCTGAGTGAAGGACAGCACCCAGGCCCAGAGTTCAGGCCCCATGACCGGACCCCCCTCCCCAAAAAAGAAAGAAACAAAGGTCTGAGAACGTTTCCTACTGCTATATCTCATTTTTTATTTAACATCTAACACTAATAAAATCACAGGACGCCATATAATCAATGATGCCAGATACCAGGCTAAGACACACATCATAGCTGCATTGCTTGCAGGATAGTACTTGGTTATCATTCCTGCAACAAATTAGTGGACAACTACCTGTCATTGATGTTTGAAATCAACAAACCACCAATAACCTTTTAGAGGAACAAATATGAGCCCCATCTGTTGCCTGAGAAATTCCCAGTGACACCTTGTAGAAGAATCATATAAGATACTACCAGCATCAAAATTATCTCAGTGTTTAAGAGAAAATTTCCCAAAACAATAGTGTCACAGCATAGCATTATTTAAAGAACTGCTTCATTGCCCAATTCTTTTAGGAGTGTGTGTGTGTGTGTGTGTGTGTGTGTGTGTGTGTGTGTGTGTGTGTGTGTGTGTACTGAGGCTTGAATTTAAGGTCTCATGCTCTTGTTTGGCTTTTTTTGTTGTTCAAAATCTCTAAGAATTAGACTATGTTCTGGGGTAGCCAACATAGATGCTATATATTATTCTATTATTGTTATTATTATTATTCTGTATTATTCTCTTATTCTAAAACGTGGGAGGGAAGGTAGTCGACATCTAACCCACAGACAAGAGGTGAATTTCAGGACTTCTTTTGCCAGACATGCCTTCAAATTTTCTCTCTTCAAGGTGCTTTACAGTTTCTTAATATCTCAAAGGTGAGGCAAATGTAGATACTCACTTTGCGTTTCCTAGTTCTTATAACTTAATATTTCAAAGGTGGTTAGATGTGAGGAGAGCTTGCTGCTCATGGGCTTCTTTCCTGGTTCTAATTTTTGAGTCTCATCCTTTTATTATTAGTTTCACTAATAATATTGAAGTATATTCTACCTCAAAACCTCCATCAAAACCAAAAAGGGCTAGATGTGGAGGTTTGTCTATTATCTCAGCTAGGCAGGAAACATAAATAGGAGGATTGCAATCTAGGCTATATTTACCCCAGTCTGGGAAAACATGAGACTCTGTTAAAAAAAAAAATCATTGAAGCAGGAAAGTCTGAGGGCTAACTAAAGTGGTAGAGTGCCTGTCTGGTAAGCATAAGGCCCTGAGTTCAAACCCAGTACTGGGGCAGAAAGAAAGGAAGGAAAAATAAAATAAAAATCCAGGCCCCTGTGTTGAAATTTTATTAAGATTTCCAAGAAGTTGGTACCTAGCAGAGCAGGATCCTTCCATGCATCCCCTGTCCTCTGTATTCCACATGGAGCGTATGCATCTAATTGTCTGTGTTCACTTAAATCAGTAAGCAGGAAACTGATACTTGAACCTCTAGATCTTTTTGACCTGGAAGGCAATGGTCTGAATTCCTATACAACCCCACACAGGAATGTGGTTGTCTCTCAGGCAGATGCAGAGTGAAACAGACTTGATGTTCAGATCATTCAGGTTGGCTTGACACTCCCTCCTCATCTGCCCAACAGAGAAGCTGTGGAGTTGTGTGAAAGCTGAGGAGGAATACAACAGAGACTCACAGGGAAAACACTCTGCCTTGAAGGGCAGCAGTAACAGACTTGCTGCCACTGCTTTCTTCCTGGTGTAATTCAGGCACATTGGAGAAAACTCCTTCGATGGGAAGAATGTCATGGAAGGGTTTAGGAAATTGGGGATGATTCCCCTAGACCAGAAGAATCATGGCTGACATTGAGTCTCTTGCCTGCTGAGACAGCAGCTCTGTGAGAGAAAGGGGAACTAGCCAGCTCATCGGGCTACACCTAGTGCCTAGAATGCAGTTAATGCTCAACAAGAGAAACAATTAATTAAATGCATATCAGCAAAAGAGGGCTTACATTCATTTTGTGTAGCCCCAGTAAGAAAAATCAGTTTCTGAGAGATAGATTATGACGGTTTTGTTTTGTTTTGTTGGTTCGTTTTCTTTGGTGGTATTTGAGTTTGAATGACACCTACAGCCCTTTTTGCTTAAGTTCTTTCTCTAATAGGGTCTTGTGCTACTGTAGATGCTGGCCTGGTATTAGAGCCATCTACCTAAACTTCCTGTATAGCTGGGATTATAGAAGTGACCACCATGTTTGTTCCTTGAAATCGACACTTGTTCGCTTCCCTTACACCCCAGATTAGAATGGAACAACATGTTCCCATCTTTGCCTTCTGCAGCTGAGATTATAGTCATGTGCCACCGGGTTTATTACCTACATTTTTGACTGGCTGGCCTCAAATTACAATCTTCTTACCTCTGGTTCCCACAGAAATGGAGGGACAAAGGGTAAACGAATGCAGCAATAGTAGTTGCTAGACACAAGTGAGTGGGAATATGAGGGAAAAACTGAGGTAATGGAAAGGAAGGAGTGACATTGTCCTATTTAGGTAACTGTAACCCCTCTATATATCCCTTCATAAAAACAGTTTTTAAAAAAGCAACTATATGCAGCCTAAATTTTGACCTTTGGATATAAGCAAGTTTTCTAGCCTCCAAATGGACCAGATTTTAAGACATAACATTTATGACATGCACTTATGCATATTGGTGACAAAAACATTCTCCAAATGCATCCTTTAGAATGCCAAAAATGGTGAAGATTTCTACTCTGACAGCAAATCCAACTGATTAATAGTCGCTATCTTTCTTTCAGTAAGAAATGATGCTGGGAGGAGCTCCAATGGAGCAATTGGTTAGCATGCGGTACTTATACAGAAATGACGCTGGGGTCAGTTACTGATGCTCGTCAGGAGTGCATGAATGTCCTTTCCCTAGCCTTCCAAACTGTATTGATTGCTTCTCTATGAATCTGAATATTTTATCCAAGCCAGAATTGTTGAGTAAGGGTAACATCCATGCTTCCGTGTAAGGCCAATGAATTGGAACTGGATGAGCAGAGCAGTGCTTTTTCTTCCACATTAAAGGATTTTTTTCTCCCTTGATTAGAACAATTACTTGAAACACAGTGTCATTCAGTTCTAATTAAGTCTAAAGTTGTTGGGTTTTTGAGGATTATTTGTGCTTTACTTTGGGTTTTAGATACTGTAAATATAATATCCAAGTATCAGTAGGCCACCCTAGTTGTCTGATTTACCAGGCTTATAGACCTCTGTAGGGACAGAACTCTGAATAAATCTGTCATGACAGCAATGATGAATTACATTACTTCATAGCAATTGTAACCTTTGGAGGCAGAAGTCCAGACAGGTTGAGAAATGGAAAATGAGGACATGGGGGGACAATTCCATTAGCTGTAATCTAAAGACAAGGCCAAAAGGGGGTTCAAATCAATAGCACATTCAGGAAAGGGCAGGGGATAAACCAGTCCAACTTGGAAGAGGAAAGATTAAATATTTGCCATTGTTTCCTCTTTCTTCCTCCAAAGGAGTTTATTAATTCACACTTAAGACTATGCCTGCCCCAGTTAACTAAGGCTGAAAAATGAGTAATGGACTTGATCATTTAAAATAAAGACAATTACTTTTTACAAAATTTCCGTTTCCTCAATTTTTATATCTTTATTTTGATTACAGATTTTAAACCTCAGCATCCAAAGATGCCATGCTTTATATAAATTCCAAAGGTCGCTATAATGATAATCAGGTTTTAAAGTATGTCTCTTTGTCCATCCTCCTTGTTGTGAAAAGGTTCATGGCTAACGCTGTAGCGCTGAAAAGATGCTCAGTAATCCAGCTCAATTTCTTTATTTTGAGGCTCTCTTCTTTTCATAATTCAGTTACTCATGAGTGCTGATCCATGTTAAACCCTAACTATTTTTACTAAATACTTCTTCAACTAAACCTCCTGTGAAGTAGGTAACATTGCTTGCCCTTCATGGGTTTATTTTCCTTTAGGAAACAGACTTGTGTCATTGAAATAACAATTGCTACCTTTTACTGAACAGTTAGAATGTACAGATTGAACTTAATCTTATTTAATCTTACAGCAATCCTATGAGGTAAATATCATTTTCCTTCCTATTAACCAATGGCAAATAAATTTGTCAAAAACAAACAAACCACGCATAGTACCATGTACATGCCTCCCTACCTCTCCCCCCGCCACTCCCCTCCACCAGCATGGCATGCATTTCTGCTTCATCCTGAATGGTAGAGTACACCATTTAGCAGGAGGTCCAATAGCACTAACTGTCTAACTGACCTCACTTAAGTGGAAGTTAGACTCCCCAACTTCCCTGCCTTTCCAGACACACATTATCAGCAGAGGGAATATATTTCACCTGATAGGAATAACAACCACCACAACAAATTCTGACAATTTTCCCCCTCTGGAAATTTTTCCCAGGCCACCCCAAGTTGTAGCTCCAAATGTTTATTTGTATGTTTCCCATGAAACTCTCTCCCAAGGGAGTGATCTTCTCCTTTATGGGACTCCAGGGAATCTGTTACTAAGATGGAGATGGGTCTTCTGGGTATGGATCAAGAAAGATAATACTGCAGAAAAGTGCATGGAACTGAGGGCTTCAGTGAAAGGCAGGCAGAAAAAATAAACATCGCATGCTTTATTTATATGTGGAAGCTAAAAAGAAATGTTAGCCTGAACATACAATAGAGATTATTAAGAGGTTAAGAAGGATAAGAAAAAGAGAATAAAGAGAGACTGGATAGTGGCCAATAGGTAGTAAAACATAGTTAACATAGAATAAGTCACAGTGCATCATAGCCCAGTGATGGGGACTGTAGTCTGCAACGAGCAGTAATAGATTTTCTGAATAACTATAAGAAAGGTGTACGTTTATTACTCTGAACATGGAGTAATGATAAAGAGACAGAAATGTTACTCTGGTGTAATCAGCAGACATTGTATACTTGCATTAAAACATCACACTATACACGTAAAATACACAATTATTACATGCTATTCAAGAACAATTTAATGTCTAAGGAGATGGAAATGCTAATCATATTGATTTATTATTTCAGGCTTTATACATGTATCCATTTATCATAATGTTCTCCCTAAACATGCACAATTACAATAACAATAATGAATAAAAAATAAAATAAAAGATCACAGCTTTATGGAGTCAGCAGAAAGGATATCTTTCCTATATTTCTTATTCCTGAAGTCTCTACATAAACACCCTTCTCCAAGAAATCTTTCTGGCTGGGTATTTTATCCCTTTAGCACTTGCAGCTGGAACCACACCACAACAGAAGATTTGCCAGCAAGAGGAAGATGTTTGAGATGTTAATTTATGTTCTCTCACACAAGCTCTTATTTGCGGTCTGAGGAGAAGTGGGTAGAACATCTCTAGACCAGGAGTAAAGCGGAGAGAACCACAGTGCAGTGATATTTAAGTGTGGCTCTGAAAGAACAGGAATTTTCTGAGAGAAGGTGGGGAAAGGTGGTACAGACAGGGTCTGACATAGAAATGTGAACAGCCATGATGTGTTTGCTAAACAGCAGGACTTTGAGTGTGAATGGAATGGAATGAACTTGCATTGTGAGATGGATTTCAGTTTGGTATGAGATTGAAAAGACTTAGGTATAGGCTCTGGGATCTTGACTGCCTCTTGTCTTTCATGTTTTGAATAACTTACTACCTTTCCTCTATTAGATTATAAAAAAGAAGTAGAAAATAAAAGCTAGAAAGGATCAATTATAGAAATGAAAAACTAGTAACTATTAGTAATTCAGTTTCCAAAGACAGAAATGCTAAACATGCTTAAAACAAATTCATGTTAACTTTAATTAAAGACTTTTGGAACAAAGGACTTTGGAAGCAATGTGAAGAACATGAAATACATGAAAGAAAATGCTTTGTATTTCTTTTTTAAAAAATTCCAAGAAAAGAACCCCAGGAGAGAGACATTAACAGACCGCCTTTGTGTTGTTACTGCACAACATTGACTTAATTAGAACTCTTACTTCATCACATACTTCATCGTGTCAATCTTTTATTGTATAAATAATAACATAAATATTGCTATTTAAGGAAGCTGTCACCAAAACTTAAAACCAGAAAATGGCATTATACCTACCATGTGTCCATCTTCTTTTCTTATATCCCCACTCAAATTAGATGCTTTCCTAACTCTTTGCTTATCCCCTTTATTCATTTCATTTTTATTTTTCACTTTCAGTTTGAGACATCAATTTCTTATGTTGTGTTTCTTGCCTTAATATACAATTTGTAGTAACAACAGCACACTACAATATGCATATTAACTATATCTATGCTGTGATTTTTGTATGCACACAGAGACAGATATATTCATTATAATGCAAAGACTTAGTGACTCTGTTGCAAATAATTTTAAATTTTGCTGCTGATTATTTTCTAGTATGTGACTGCACTACCATGTATTTATCTATTCTGATGTCGATGAAGATTTAGGTGTTTTCATCATGACCTACTGAGTGAAGAAATCTCTGACCTCAGATCTTCCTCAGCTCTTTAAAGTAAGCATTATTTTCTTTGGTTTCCTGTCACCACATGGCCATACCATGGCTGAGCCAAGATTTCAAGCCAGTTCGAGAGGCATCTACATTCTGACATAGGCCTCCCACCTTTTTTGGAGGCTCAGTTTTCTACCCAGCGTCCTAAAACTCCCAGAGCCTTGCCCAGTTCACTTTTGTTTTTCTCTGAGCCCTTTTTATGAGTCAGCGGTGGAGTGAAGAGGGGATTTCCTGAGCAACCTCTGTCAGTAGATGTCAAAACAACATGTTCACTGAAGCAATTTCATGGGTAGGAGTTAGTTGTCCTTCAGATATTTGGTCCAGCCAGTTGGGTGGGGCTGCACTGACACAGCAATCTGCTTGAGTGGGTTTTCTCCTTTTTCTCATCTGTGTGTTTTCATGTGAGAAATAACAGTAACCTTTAACTTAGGACCAGAGTTGTATCACTTCCAAGGCTCTCTCTGAGTTAGCCCCCATTGTGCAGATTAGTGAAAGCTTGGTAAATTACTCCTAATCCAGGACGTGCTCTGCTTTTCTACAAAAATAGTTCTTACTTAAGTTAAATATACTACTTTAAGACAGAGTCTTTAGGAGAGACTGAAAATCTAGTATCCAGAACATTCTCCCATCATAATCATGACTATTAAAAGTTGCATTATTTCCAATGGAAGCTTACCCACACCGTACTTGTTGTGTTTTTTTAATTTAATTTTATCGTCAAGGTGATACACAAATGTAAGGTAGTGAGTACATTTGAAAACTACAGATTTCACTAAACTAACGCCATGAGCTAAGAAGGACACAGATGATAACCTGCTGTGGTTTGAAGTCCTTAGGACAGAACTCTTCCTCCAAACTCTTTTTCCCATTGTCTGACACAGAGATCAACACTCTACAACTCTCCCATGTATACCTGGGCTGTTTCTGACCTTCAAAGGAGCTTTAAGAAAGATGATATCTAACATGATTCCTAATAAGAAAAACAACTGAAAACTTAAATAGCTAATTCTCTGTTCTTTCAAACTCTCACCGGTATACATTGTATAATAGACCTCTCCAAGAATTATCTAATCTTCCCTGGACTATATCATTGTTTGACATGTTATTTACTATTGTTTAAGGCTCAACTCATGAAACCTGCTTACGTAGAAGTTACCTGGCTTTCCCTTGGAAGCCTCATTATGTAATAAAACTTTCAACATGGTGGGGGATTATTTGGGGTGTGTTGTGTGTGTGTGTGTGTGTGTGTTTGCGTGTGCACGTGCATCCATGCACGCATGTGTGTGTGTGTGGTGGTGGTATCATTCCCGACTGGTAAACCACAGTTGGAGTAAATAGTGTATCCTGCATCTTCACAATGAAGTCTCAAGTGAAACCTTGTGTAGTAATTTTCGTTTTGAATAATAGCATTTATTGCTAGGACTATTCTGGCACGTTTGCATTTTAACTCACTCAGTTGTATCACAAGAGTCCTATGAAGTAGGTATTATTCTCATTTAGCAGATGAGAAAAACCAGGTGGAGTAGAGGCACAGGTGAATTCCAAACTCTTGGTAAATAAATAGTAGCCAACAGAACTCAGGCAAGAGAATAAACACACCAATATACTTGATGCTAGGAGTTGGTTTCCAGATGTTGAAAGACAGGAAGGGAAAAGCAGAGGGCTATCAATTAACCTTCAGATCATTAGAGAAAGAGGAAGAGCCAATCAAGAAGGCAAAGAACAGGAGTCTTAAATGAAGTGGAGTACCTAGGTAAGTAGATTCAAATAGCTGTGTTTTTAAAAAATGTTTATTCTAGTTTTTTACTTTTTAAATAAGCTGCCATTTAAAAATTGCCTCTCTATCTAGGACAGAGCCTGGATGCTGGTGGACTCACCTTTCCATGATACAAAAGAGAATCTTTTCACATGATAACTTTTTTTTAGTTGTACAAACACGAGACATGAGTAGCCCTGGCAAAAGGAATTTTTTCACAGTCTTCCATGGTTTAGGCAGCCTGCTTCCCTTGAAATAGATTCACTTCAAATGGGTTCTCTTGGATAGAGGGGAACACATTTACATAGAAATCCAGAAGGCTCTGGGTGTTAGGTCTTTGAGATTAAATTTTTCTTAAATGCTCAAATTTATTATGCTTTTTCCCAATGTCTGCTTTTTTCCAATTTACTGTGCTCTTTACAGATCCCATGGAAAAAGTCTACTGGGAAAAGAGACACCATGGCCTAACAGGTACTCATGAGCACATTTCTGAAGAAATGATCTATGATCTAGGTTCAGGATCAATGCATACATGGTCACAACAGAAGAGTCATTTCAGCCAAATGTACAGCCTGTAATTCTTTTGGTGAGCATGCATTGAAGACTATTGGCAACACCTCTGTAGCCAAGAATATCACAGGGGAAGTGATATTCAATGCTCTGCAGCATTGAAGGAGCCTAAAACAGGAAAGGTGTGTCTGCACAGGAGATGATTATACTAAGAAAAGACCAGACCATGAGGATGGGCCCATGTATCAATCTCAGAAGCTAGAGCCACTGAAAACAGAGGGGCTGGTACACAGAAGAGTCTCTTTAATTCTTCCCTTGAGGGGCTGTATTCTGCTTTGGCATTAGTTAAGCAATTCCCAAGGAAAAACAATAGAGAGAGGGGAGCCAGAGATAAGCTAATCTTGTCTGTGTATCCTGAGAATGAGCTCTCAACTTCAGAGTTTCGTGAGGTGGGTCATGTGGTTATGAGAACAAAGAAGATACACTTACAATCTTCCTGCTCCCACTATTTAAATACTCATGATGCCTATTGTTTTACACATTTCCTGATATGCAGAAGATGTTCAATATGTGGTAACTATACACAGCACTACTGTATATCCTACTGGTTAAGACACCAAATTTTTACTAAAGGTGAAAGAGTCTTGCTATGTAATCAAGGAATGGTGCCAATAGCCACCTGGGTTTTGAATGTTATTCTGTAAGTGAACTCTGAGCAGGGCAAGAAGAGCTATTGTTTGAGATAAGGAAGGAAAGCTTGCTGTAAAAGGTATCAACACAATCCTACCGTAAGTGCCAACAATTCTTCCTGCAGCTGGAACCTGACAGACAAGGAAGGCTTACTATTTACCACTGCAATGACTTCTCTCCGAGCCCCTGAGTAATGGTAGAATGTGGCTGCGTTTGCTTACTTTTAGGCTTGCCCACATCCATCCCAACCCTGGATATCGACACACAGAGAGAAAACAGTTGCTTTTAGACAGGAGCAAGGTGGTAATTCTACGGATTTACCATATTCCTCTTCTTTTGTTTCTTTTACCTTCTCTCTCTCCCTTTAATTCTTCTTTACCTTTCTCTTCATTCAAATCCTACACTTCCATCATTCTCATCTGTGAAACCTCAGGAGTATTTCCTAGCTAGTCCCACAGATGTTCCACAGACAATGACTTTGTGGCTAAGTCGCTTTGGGAAACTCAGGATATCAAATATGCTTTCTCAAATTTCACAATGCAAGTAAGTCATCATGTGTCCATCTCAGAGGAGTCCTGTGGTGAAGAAACCATTTAATTCTGTTCTTAGCATTTTTTTCACCCCAGTACAATCATGTTCAATTATTTTCATAATATTTATTAATATCCCTCAGAGCATGATAGGATTTAGATCAGCTTATTCCCAGAAGAGGGAAAAGTGCAGAAGCACAGAGGTATTAAAAGAATTTTGATAAATAGGGGTACTGTTGGGGCATACTGAGGGAACACATCAGAGAGGTTTGTTGTGGCTCATGTATAGAAAAGAGGAGGGTATGGGAATCACTAAAATTCAGCTCAGGAAAACATCTTAAAATGTCATCTCAAAGTTACTAGGGAGGGAGAATGGGAACTGATCACACTGTCCAAGTAACAACTAAGCCTCACATGCTTCTCTTATATAGGGAGGATGGACTGGAAGCTTGTGGAAGCCTGGAAATGAAGTTAAGGAGGAGACCTGAGTCATAAGCAAAGCATTTGAAATTTCTTTCCCCAGTGCTTCCCAAGTTTTTGTCATATCACATATTGATCAGGATTCTTCAGAGAAACAGACCAATAGGAAATGGTATATATTAAATATATACATATATACACATATATATGTATGTATGCATATATACATATATAATATATAAATATACAATATAATAATATAATATTACATGTTATGGATACTATTTACATATATGTATGAATATAATATAAAGAGACTTATTAAGAAAACAGGCTTACTTGCTGATAGGATCCTCAAAGCCTTATAATATGTTGTTTATAAGTCAGAAACCCAGAAAGAGACAGTGGTATAATTAAAATTTTTCATCTCAGTCCAATAGCCTGAGATCTAGTGGATGGGGGTAGGACATCTCCTCTGATTCCAGGTGCTCTGGTGTTCCAGGCAAGAGAAGGAGAGAGAATTCTCTCTCTCTCGCTCTCTCGCTTTCTCTCTGAGAGAAAAAATTTGCCCTTCCTCAGCCTTTTTCTTTTAGTTAGTTCTCCACAGATAGTATGGTGCTAACTCACATTGACGAGAATGGATTTTCTTTATTCAGTCTACTGATTAAAAAGCAAATCTCGCTGGGTGCAGTGGCTCATGCCTGTAATTCTAGTTACTCAGGAGGCTGAGATCTGAGATTGAGGTTCAAAGTCAGCCCGGATGGGGAAGTCCATGAGACTCTTATCTCCAATTAACCACCAGAAAACTCAAAGTGGCGCTGTAGCTGAAGTGGTAGAGCCTTGAGCTGAAGAGCTGAGGGGCAGTGCCCAGGCCCAGGCCCAGAGTTCAAGCCTCATGACTGCCAAAAAACAAAACAAAACAAAAAAAAGCAAATTTCTTCTGGTGGTATCCTTAAAGACAGTCAGAAAGAAAAGTATTATCAGCTATCTAAGCATCATTTTGCCCAACTGAATTAATATATAAAATTCACAATTGTGGTACATATAGAAAGTGTTCATATATATATATATATATATATTAACAAAATACTTATTTATTTTTTTGTTGGTCGTGGGGCTTGAACTCTGGGCTTGGGCGCTGTCCTTCAGCTCCTCAGCTCAAGGCAAGCGCTCTACCACTTGAGTCACAGCACCACTTCCAGTTTTCTGGTAGTTTATTGGAGATAAGAGTCTCACGGACTTTTCCTGCCTGGGCTGGCTTTGAACTGTGATCCTCATATCTCAGCCTCCTGAGTAGCTAGGATTATAGGCGTGAGCCACCAGCGCCTGGCTATATTAATAAAATACAATGGGATCAATGGAGAAGTGAAGGTGTGGTTGAAGACCAGCCTAGCATGAAAAAGCCAAGCAAAAACATGAGTCCAAAGTTCAAGCCCCAGTACTAGTACAAAATAAATAAAATGAAAGAAAAAAATGAAGTAAATGGAGGAGGACACTTGGCCCTGAGCTAGGGAAAGCAGGATCTCAAACCATGTCACCACAGTATACTCTAGTGAACTTAGAAAGGGCTGCCCTAGGTGGCTGGCGGTAAAGGAAGACCTTTGTACAAGTAGATAAGTTAAATTAGCACAAAGGGCTCTTGAAGACTTTCACTGAGACCCAGAAAAATACCAAAAAAACAGCTGGTTCTTTTACTTCTGCCACCTGACCCTTATTCCAGCCACTTTTGGCACATATTTCTCTTCTGCCTACAGTTGTTCCCTCTAACACCCCTGGTCTTCATCTTGTGGTTGCCTGGTTAACCTGGGAATGACTCAAACATCACTTTTTCAAGAAAGTTAACTCTAAATCTTTCAAAATAAAAGTTTTCTTTCTCATCGCTTCATATGTATATTTTCCTCCATGACATTAATTTCAATTTACAATTGTGAGTTTGTGTTATCATCTGATTTGCTCTAACTAGACTCCTCCCCCCACCATTCCTGGGGCTTGAACTCAGGGCCTGGGTCCTGAACTGTCCTTGAGATTCTTTTGCCCAAAACTCTTAGTCTACCACTTGAACCACAGCTTTACTTCTGGGTTTTTTGGTAATTGATTGGAGGTAAGAGTCACACAGATTTTCTTGTTTAGGCTGGCTTCGAACCCTGATCCTCAGATCTTAGCCTTCTGAGTAGCTTAGGATTATAGGCATGAGCCACTGATGCTTGGCTTCAACTAGACTATTGTCATGCTTATTCTATACCCCATGTCTACCCATGTCCACCATCTTTCAAGGCCACCCTGATTCTTATTTTTCATCAGTTTACATACCTGGAAATAATTTTAGCCTTCTTCTCTAATAGTATGTAAATAAAGCTTCTAGATATTTTTAGTGGCTTTCTGAAACAGCTAGGGATTTCTACTTTCCACTGTTGCTTTCTGAGATGTAGAACTCCTCTCTCCTGCCTGATATATTTGCATAATTATTATGAAGCCTGTCATGTCCATATAATGTCACTCTACTTGACGTCACATTTGCTTGGTCCAGGAGGTGGATACTTGAACCCTGAGTCAATGAGTCCCATTCCTTAGGATTTTTAGGTCTGAGTTAAACAGAGTTGTAGCAACTTGTGTCTAATATACAGTATTTTGGAGCTGTGAGAGTCATACTATTACTTTTTGGAAATCATAGACCCATAGTAACAGTGCTGAATAAAGTTGTATACAGAGAAAAATCAGACTAGACAGTGTCCTGTCTAAGCTGTCAACTTGTCAGCTGTCAGGTTCCATTTGTTCTAGAGCCCAGAAACACTCAGTGTTGGGGATATCCTTGGATACTTCCAATAAATCCCACATTTGTTTTATTTGGTTTGAGATGAGATTGGGCCACTCTGTCACCTAAGTTGAAAACTAATTAATATGCATTGACTTCTTTTGAGAGAACTTTGGGATGACATTTGTTACTTGAATCAGTCAAAAGGATAGATTAGATAAATTAATGAAACATCCCAGATTTTTACATATTGATTCTAAAATATATTTACTTCAAGTTTTCACTGGGAGACATCATGATCTAATGGGAAGATTATAGGCATTGGAATAAGACTTGGGTTTGAGGCCAACTCCATCTCTTTTTATGTAAAACCTGTGACTCTGGTAAATTGACTGCAGTACTGAGTCTTATCTATTAAATGGAGTCCATAATACCCACCTTAGATATTTTTTTATCACATGGTGTAATGAATAATGCATTGAAGAATTTGACACTGAATCTGGCTCATACAAGGCCCTCAGCATCCCAAATCCATCACTTAAAATGTGCTACATGATTTTATTTACCACTGAGAAAGGAAAGGCTGGTTGATCTATGACATAGCATTGATTTTATGAGGTATTCTCATTTTGGAGCTGTTAAAACTATGAAAAGAGGTGTGCCTCAGAATTGATGAAATAGAATATATTTATTGGGCACTAGTGATCTATGCAATACTGTTAGGAATGGGTAATACAATAGCAAATAAGACTGATATTGTCCTTTAGGGTGCCTAGGATATAATCATATTAGATTATCAAAAGGATACCAAGTAACCTTAGATGCTGACTTTATCACTTGCAAAGATAGCTAAGGCCAAGAACTAAACCAGTAGGGAAACACTAGACTTTAATCCCCTTGTATGTTGTTAGATCCTATAGCAGTTATATTTTCATGCTCTGCATACAATCCAAAACAAATTGTCTGCTTACAATTAAAATCCTGCTGAGTTTCCAAGAGTGTATCCCCTAGGGAGCTATTTGAATACCATCTCTTATCCACAATGACGCAATTCTACTTTTAAGGGACAATTAAGGGGTTTCCTTGTAAGTCAGGCCAAACTTTCTCCAAAATACATGAAGGAAATGCCCGGAAAAGAAAAGCTTTGAGGCTTGTTTTCATACTGTCAGTTAAGAAGAACAATTTCCAAAATGGGCTGAATTTTCTTTTTATCCAAGTTGGAAAGCTGGTGCTTTATAGTCCTTTACCGCCCTTTGGTATAACTGAACAAAATCCTTTAGGAAACTTAGCATAACAGTAACTAAATGTCCTTGTTAAGCAGCCATTTATTGATCTATTAAATCTGATCTGAACTATGATATTGTGTGCTAAATTCTTTGTCCAACATAAAATCACTCAATATGAGCTTCCTGGGGCCATCTATCCCCCTAAAGATGGCCTTTATATCATCTCCAAGCAGGCAGATGTGCTTACATCCTCCTGGCCTCCTCTGCCAAAAAAAGCTAGTGGCTCTGCTTCATTTTCTTTTTTTTTTTTCTTCTGACATTCATTTTCTTTTTTTTTTAATTTTTTAATTTTTTTATTGTGAAAATACTGTACAGAGGGGTTACAATTACATGGGCAAGATAATGAGTACATTTCTTATCAAGTATTGTAGCCTCCTCCTTTGTTTCCCCTTCCCACCCCTTCCCATCCTCCCCCAGACTCCCACCCAATCCTCCCTTCCCCCCCACCAAAGTTGTAAAGTTTGTTTCCGACATAACGACTTGTACATCTCATTGTTGCAATGGGTCCACCTGTATCCCTATTTAAATGATTTGTTTTTTCCCTTCCCCTCCACAAATTATAACAACATCAAATACAGTGAAAGCAGGGGTTATACCATGGGGGAGCGACATACAAAGCAACAAAGAAATCATCTTATAAATGTGTTAGAAACAATCGCATGAAAGAAAAAAAACATTTGAATACATATCTTAGGGTTCATTTCCCTAACATTAACTTATCTGACCTTTTCTGCTTGACTCAGACATATACTAGTTATTGCAAATAAGGGAAACCATGGGACCTATGTTTCTTTGGGCCTGGCTTACTTCACTTAATACAATTTTTTTCCAAGTCTTTCCATTTCCTAACAAATGGGGCAATGTCATTCTTTCTGATGGAGGCATAGAATTCCATTGTGTATATATACCACATTTTCTTGATCCATTCATCTACTGAGGGGCATCTGGGTTGGTTCCATATCTTAGCTATGGTAAATAATGCTGCAATAAACATAGTCGTGCTGGTAGCTTCAATGTGGTCTTGTTTGTGATCATTTGGGTAAATGCCTAAAAGTGGAATTGCTGGGTCATAGGGGAGCTCTATGTGTAGTCTTTTGAGGAACCTCCATACTACTTTCCAAAGTGGTTGAACAATTTTACACAAACAATGCAGTAAGGTTCCCTTCTGTCCACATCCCCTCCAGCATCTGTTGTTATTAGAGTTCTTGATTATAGCCATTCTAACTGGGGTGAGGTGGTATCTCAATCTTTCCAGAACTCCCTCTGCTTCATTTTGTAAGGAAGACATAAAAGGTTCCAGGAAGATGGCGGAGGAGAAGCTGGACGCTAAACAAGCTCTCGCATAGATGTAAAAATAATTCTAGAGAGAATTCAGTGCAAGTTTTTACATATCACAGATGAAGTAGAGGACCAACAATTATCAAGCATTCAATGTCGGCCAGGCCCTGTTTTAGAGTATGAGGATTCAGAGATAAATATTTTCTTTGCCCTCAAGGCACTTGCTGGCCAGTGGGAGAAAGAGGTCAGTAAGAGAAACAAAATGTGCCTCTAAAGAAAGGAGAGAGGAGCTGGGAAGGTGGCTTAGTGGTAGAGTGCTTGCCTTGCATGCATGAGGCCCTAGGTTCGATTCCTCAGCACCACATAAGCAGAAAATGCCAGAAGTGGCGCTGTGGCTCAAGCTGAAGAGCTGAGAGACAGTGCCCAGGCCCAGAGTTCAGGCCCCATGATTGACCAAAAGAAATAGATAAATGAAATAAAATAAAAATAAAGAAAGGGGAGAGGAAGAAGACATTTGCATTGATCAAGTACAAATTATTCTTACTTTTATAGTGAAGAAATTATACTAAAGGAACTACATTCAGAAACGGGGCAGAGCTAAAAGATCAAGCAGTAGACTTTGAGATGCCCTAAGAATGCTAACAAATATTGAGAAGTCATATGTCTCCTAGAGTCAAGGAGATAAGGAGAGAAATAACGTACTAGTCTAAGAACTGGAATCTGGGAGATATACCAGTTGACAAGAGCTGCAGGAGGTCACAAACAGGGTCAGAGCAGCTCCCGGAAAAAAATGTACCAGAGGCAAGGAGTGAGCAGGGCAGGAATGCCCAGGCTTCTTCCCTCATGCGCACACATTTTCCACTTTTCCATTGGACCTCTCCATTGGCTGAACCCAAATGGAATCCCAATTGCAAATGTGAGGCAGAAAATGGATCTTTAAGAAAGGGCAAATAGATCTTGACCAGCACATCTGGCCTCTAGTTTTTTTTAAGGTACCTAAGTGCATACATATGCACACACACATGTGTGTATATGTAGAGACACATACACACCATTCATTGGTTTACAAAACATCTACCATGTGGATTATGAAGATGAGAACTCCAAGAGAAAATGTACTTGGCATTGGAGGTGAACGATTGAATAAACAAATTCTGCTTTTACCCTCATAGGCTTTCTAGCCCAGTGATAAAGTTTGAATACACTAAAGGCATAATGAGCAGAGTGTTAAGGAGTCCTCAGGAAGCTATAGATGTATATTGGGTTGAGAAAGTAGCCAATCCAGGTCAACAGAAACAAGCAAGCTAAAGGGACAAGAATAGAGAAGGGAAGTCTTGGGTAGAGAGACCACACATATGAAGGCCCAGAGGCAGCAGTAGTTGAGTTCCTTGGTATGAGAGAAGATCGATGTACTTAGGATTTCCAGCAAGGAAAACAGAAAGTGTTGAAATATGAGGCCAGATTGCTTGGGACCACATAAATCTAGAAGCTAGTGAAGAGTCATAGAAAAGCCTTTATTAGGTTTTCCCCAGGCTTGAAAATTCCTTCCTTCCTGACTTGAGTAGATGGGCTTGGTGATGGGCAAGCTGAGTCTTAAAAGTAATAGAGGATCTTCCAACTGACAATAATTGACAGTTATAGTCTAGTTAAGAGTACATGGAAAGGTTAAGAGACACAATAAAGCAGAGCGGGATCCATAAACATTGTGTCAGTCAGCTTTTCCATTGCTGTAATAAATACCAAAGAAAATCAACTTAATACAAAGGCAATTTATTTTGACTCATGGATTTGGCCCATGGTTGGTAGCTTTATCACTATGGGACAATGATATGGCATAGCATAGCATGGAGTAAGGCATCAAAGCAAAGAGGGAGCAGAGAAGGAATGAATGCCTTGGTCCTCTTCTCTGTAACAGAGAATGTCATCTCACTGGGAGATAAGGCTACTTACCTCACAGCAGCCAGTAAAACAGAGAGGAAAAGCCACACACTTCAAAATCCTAGTGATTTACTTCCTCCATCTAGGCTCCACCTCCTCATAGCCCATTCTGTTATGAACTCATTGATGGATTAACCCATTGAAATGATCGTTTTCATGGTTCAATCACCTGTCAATAGCCACAAGCTGGGATCAAGCTTTCAACAAATGAGGGTTTGGGAGAATACTTTATAGCCAAATAATAATAAACGTTAAGAACTTTAAACTGGCTACAATAGGAACAGTTTGTAGGGAAGAAATGAAGTGTGGGACAGATGAGAGACTACTCTGGGTTCTGAGACATTCCCGTCCTATGCACACGGGATTTCAAGGGCATCCACTTTCCTACCATCACTAGAGCATATGTTTCCATTACCCTTAGGTAAATATCTAATATTGCAATTTCTAGACCCAGGGGTAGCCATATGTTTCATTTTTAATAAAAGTTCTTCCCTGAATCTCTGTGCTGATTTCTCTGCCTTGGAATTCCCTCACCTCCGATCTATTTAAGAAAAAGATCTGGTAGCAGTTGTTGAGATTGCATAGCAAGGGTGCCAGAGGAAGATAAGAGAATGGCCAGAAGCTAGTAGCAAAAGTTGGAAAGAGACTAGGGAAGAAAAATGTTGGATTTTGTCACTATAATGAAACATTTGATAAAGTATATATATATATAAAGGAAAAGAAACTTGGTGCTGCTGGCCCACACCTGTAATTCTAGCTATTCAAGAGACTGAAATCATGGTTCAAAGCCAGACCAGGTGGAGAAGTTTGTGAGACTCTTATCTCTCATAAACTACTCAGTATAAGCTGGAAGTGGGGCTATGGCTCAAGTAATAGAGCACTAACCTTGAGTATAAATAGGCTCAGGGACAGTGCCCAGGCCCTGAGTTCAAGCCTCAGGACGGACAAAAGAAGGAAGAGAGAGAGAGAGAGAGAGAGAGACAGACAGACAGACAGACAGACAGACAGACAGACAGAGACACTTATTTAGCTCAAAGTTTTGGAGGCTGAAAGTTCCAGTACCTGGTACAGTCTTGGCAAGGACAATCTCTTGGCCACATTGAATCAGGGTGGATAACAATGATGAGAATCCAGGCAGGAGTGAGCAGCTTATATATCATAAACAAGAAGAGGGTGGGAGGGCCCAGGATTGCTTCTCTTATTGAAAACTAGCTGTAATATAACTATGGAATTAGCAACCAAATCCACCTTGGTTCTGGTTGGACCTAAGGATCTTTCATTAGGCTCTCCTACTTGCAGATTCCATTGACTCCTGATACTGCCACTTTGAAGACCAAGCGCAAAGCAAATGAATTTTGGGGGATGGGGCACATTAAATCCATAGCCATACCACACCAAAAGTCAAAAGAAGCAAGCATTTGGAAAGGAGAATAAGCAGCAAAGCAGTAATAACAATTTAAAGACTGATTCTGTGATGCAAGGTGCTAATAGTGCAAGCTAGTTTTATACCACCACATCCAACATCCTTTCATCATCATCATCATCATCATCGTCATCGTCATTGTCGTCATCGTCATTATGATTATTATCATATCATATCATTATCTGTAAGATATTGTACAAAGGAGTTGCCATTTAACAAAGGAGTTTATGAATACATCTTGATTAATATTACCCATTCCCTCATTATCTTTAATTTTGGGGGATATACAGAGTCCTTGAATATATTCTACCCATCTTCTCCTCTTTCTTTGTCTACCCCTTTCTCCTTGACTCCACCCCACCCCTTTCAAGTACCTGCTTCTTGGTGTTTTATTTGCAGAACTTTGATTTTAGCCTTTTAAGGAATTACATTATTTGAGATCTCCCTTGACTCTACCATATTTCAGTTAATACATTTGTATATAATTGTATACTACCCAATGTATTTATGAATTTGTAAGCTAAATCTAGCTTCCACATATAAGAGAAAACATTGGTCCTTTGTCTCTCTGGGCCTGATTAACTTCACTTAATATAACTTTTTTCCACATCTTTTAATTTTATTTACAAATGATACAATATTGGTTTTTCTAATGGATGAATCAAATTCCATGTGTATATATACACTTCATTTTCTTCATCTATACATCCATTGAGGGGTATCTGGGATGATTTTATACCTTGGCTATGGTGAATAGTTTTGCAATAAACATGGTTGTGCTGGTGGCTTTACTGGAACTTGGTTTGTAATATTTTGGATAAATGTCCAGGAGTACAATTGCTGGATCATAGAGTAGTTCTAATTTAATTTTTTTGAGGAACCTCCATATTGCTTTCCAGAATGGTTGAACAAATTTACATTCCCATTAACAGTGTATTAGGGTTTTCTTTCAGCTGAATCCTTGCCAGCATTTGTTATCATTTGTTTTCTTGATAATAGCCATTCTAATTGAGGTGAGGAAAAATCTCCATGTTGTTTTGATTTGCATTTCTTTTATGGCCAGAGATGTTGAGCATTTCTTCATATGTCTATTGGCCATTTTTACTTCAGAGAAGATTCTCTTTAGTGATCCTTAGCAGAAAAAGTAGTGATGGAGGTATAATGATACCAAACTTCACACACTACTACAGAGTAGTGGAAATGGCTTGGTACTGGAACAAAAATAGGCCTGAGGATCAATGGAACAGAAGACACAGAAGTAAACTCACAGGCCTATAGCCATCTAATATTTGATAAGGGAACCAAAAACATAGGTTGGAAGAAAGAGAGCCTCATCAACAAATAGTGCTAGGAAGATTGGATATGCACATGCAGAAAACTGGAACTTGACCCTTATCTGTCACCTTGTACCAGCATCAATTCAAAATGGATCAAAGACCTCAATGAAGTATCTTATACCATGAAACTATTACAGGAAGGAGTGGGAAAACACATTAGGACTCTGGCATAGAAAAGAAATTTCTGAGTAATGACCCAAAAGCACAGCAAATCAAAGAAAGGCTTGATAATTGGGACTGCATCAAACTCAAAAGTTTCTGCACAGCAAAGGACATAGCCGACAAGCTAAAAAGACAGCCTACAGAATGGGAGATTTTTTCCTAACTACACATCAGACAGTGACCTAATATCTAGAATATATAGAGAACTTTAAAAAATTAAACCTTCAAAAACTCAACATTCTTCAGCATTGTTTTTTGCTTGCCTTAAGGTTATAAGTCTGGGTGGTTGTTGCCTAACAAAATGACCTGTTCTTTTCCATTAATATTCAGTCACACCTGAACATACTTTATTTCATTGAATGGCTTGCCAGGCTCTCCCATAGGCTACTAATTTTATACCAGTTTAGACTGGTATAAAATATTTGGAAAGAACTTTTGTGACATGTATCAAGAACTTTGAAAGCATTGATGTAGTTTAATCAGGGAATTTCACTAATAATAATAGCTAACACATGCTAGTACATACAGGCACTATTTCAAATGCTTTAGATGTATTAGGACAGCTAAATCTCATTAAGCCCTCTGAGGTAGGTACTGTTATTACTCCCATTTTTCCGATGAGGAAAAATGTAATAAAATTAGAGTTGATCTGTTTTGGTCACATTTTTACACAGCTAGTAATTTTCAGAAGTAGAACTGAAACCCAGGAAGTCTGATTTTAGAATTGACTCACTGAACACAATGCTACAATGCCTCCCTCCATTTTTGTAGCCACATATGTGGGTGAAGAGCTCTGCACAAAGATATGTATTGCCATATTATTTATCCTAGGGAATATTTTGATACTTTTAAAAGATGTAATTTACTTGTAACAATGTGTATAAATCTTATGCATTTGCTTAATGAATTTTCTGGGTAAATATACCTATGAAACTACCACTCAGACCAAGTTTTAGGATATTCCCGTACCCCAGGGGATTGACTCCCATGTACCTCTTCTTTGTCAGTAACTCATAGGTAATCACTATCCAGCTTTCATTGACATAGCTTCATGTTCAACTATTTCTATGAATAGAAGCATCTGCAAATGTTCTTTTATAACTGATTCTTTCATTAAATTGAATGTTTGAAAGACATTCTTTTTTAGTGCATTTAAAAAGTTTGCTCCTTTTCTATTACTAGATTGAATTCCATTCTAAACACCTATCATTATTTGTTTATTCATTCTCTTATTGGAGGATGATTGTGTTGTTCCAGTTTGAGGCCATTATTATAAGGTTATTAAACATTCTACTCATTCCTTTAATGATATATAGCTTCTTTTCTTGAAATTAAATGTAAGGATTAGAATTCCTATGCCATAATTTTAATTGATACCAAAAAGTAGTTTTCCAAAGCACTTGAGCCTATGTACAATGATATCTTTCATGTGTGAGAGTTTCATACATTCAGTTATTCCATATTCCTGACCAAAAATAGTAGAGTATGATAATTTAGTCATTCTGGTGAGCTGTTGGTGGCATTTAATTGTAGTTTTATCTTGATTTTCTCCTATAAAGTAGTATGAAACTGAGTATCTTCCAATGCCATTGAATAGCTTTATTGTGCAGTACTTTATTAAGTATTTTGCTTTTGTATGATTGGGTTATATATATTTTTTTATTGTTTTTTGGAAGTTCTTTATAGATTCTAGGCATTTACTCTTTGTTGGAAATATAGATCACAAGCAATGCCTTCCAGACTGTGGTTTGCCTATTAGCTTTTTAAGCAACACTAACATTTTTTTTCATCAAAATTTTAAATTCTTTCTATGTCTTATTTGATACATCTTTCTTTGTATCAAAATCATGAAGCTATTCCAGGAATGTGAAGGTTTTAAAGACCACATTTATCTTTTTAATACACTTCAAATTATTTTTTGTTCATGGTGTGAGGTAGGGATCAAAATGCTTTTGATCTTACAGCAAAACTCAAATTCTCTGTGCTATTTATTCAAATGCTTATATTCTTTCCTACTAAATTGCAGGACTTTAACCAGATGGAAATCGACATCTAGATTCTATATTCTGTTAATTGTTCTATTTTCCTAGTTTTATACCAAAGTTATACTGTCTTAGTTATAATAGTTTTATTATTAGTTTCTTAGCATCTATTAAATGCCTTTATTTTGTTCTCTTTCTTAAAGATTATTATAATGGATCTGGTTTTGAAGTCTTAAAAGAGTAGCTAAATAAATTATAGTACATACAGAAAATACATCAAGATGTATTCATAAAAATCATATTTATGAAATTTGAGTTATATAGGAAAACATAAAAGTAATGTGAAACCAGAAGAAAATAATATCAACATACAAAATTTGCATGAGTCAATTATGAAAAAACAAAAATATATAAAAATATGATGAGGGGTAGACAGAGTGATGCATGCCTCTAACTTCAGCCATCTGGGAGACAAAGGTCAGCCAAAAGCAAAAAACTATGAACAATATTCTATCATAAAACAACAACAAAAAAGAAACCAAGCTGGGTGTGGGGATTCACATCAGTAATCTCAATTATGTGGAAGGCAGAAGTATGAGGATTATGGTCCAAATATAACCTTAGGCAAAAGCTTGAGCCCCTCTCTGAAAAGTAAACTAAAGCAAGTCAGCTGGGGATATGGCTAGGGTGGTACAGCAATTACCTAATACACATAAGGTCCTGAATTCAATCCTCTGTACTGCCAAAAATAAAGGAAAAGATGAAAAATTAGATGAAAAGTAAATGTATCAGAATGTTCACTGTGAAATTGTGTCTGCTTCTGTCACTGTCTTTCTGCTCGCAAACCAGTTCATTACATATTATGATTTCCTTTCTCTTCTTTCTTTCTTTCTTTCTTTTCTTTCTTTCTTTCTTTCTTTCTTTCTTTCTTTCTTTCTTTCTTTCTTTCTTTCTTTCTTTCTTTCTTTCTTTCTTTCTTTCGTTCTTCTTTCTTTCTTTCTTTCTTTCTTTCTTTCTTTCTTTCTTTCTTTCTTTCTTTCTTTCTTTCTTTCTTTCTTTCTCTTCCTTCCTTCCTTCCTTCCTTCTTTCTTTCCTTCCTTCTTTCTTTCTCTCTTTTTTTGTTGTTTCTGGGGCCTGAGCACTGTTCTTGAGCTCTTTTGCTCAAGATTTGTGCTCTACCACTTAAACCACAGCTCCACTTCTGGTTTTCTGGTGATTAATTGGAGATGAGTCTCACAGACTTTCTTATCTGGCTGACTTTGAACTACAATCAATCCTCAGATCTCAGCCTCCTGAGTAGCTAGGATTACAGGTGTGAGTCACCAGCACCTGGCTCTTACTATGAGTTTCTTTGTATTTAAGGAATCAAATCCTGCAATAACGTTTCTCATGCATTTCTCTGTCACACCATCAAAATTGGCCAGTAGGAGGTGCTAGACAGAAACTGGGTATGGAAGGAGAAGAGAAGAATGTCAGGCAGAATTTCCAGGGAGCTGTGTCTTGTCAGTAGTTTCACCATCCTCGGTATTTCTGTCTTTTGAGTTCTGATTGTACAACTTTTCGCCTGTCATCCCAAAGAGTGACAGTGGAACTCTGGGCTGTTTCTCAATCCACTGTTACTTCTTCCAAGGAGCATGAAATCATTTTCACATTATATTTCCTTTTTGAATGAGCAAGTATGGGGGTATATTTTTCAAACTGGACTTTGAATGACCTGATAATTATTTTTCTAATTGAATAATGCTACTATTTTTAAAACAATGTAAACTCAACACAGTTGGCTTTTATAATGACAGAAAAAGAGAGACTTTTATTTCTTTCAGTTTTTACCTGACATGCTAGAGGGATGGTTTAACAATTATGAAACATCTATATGCTGGACCAAGTACAAAGCTACACAGGATAGATCTTATTTTGTAACTGCACTGAGCTTAGTTTCTATGGAAACTCTTTTTTCTGATCTTGATTTTTTGTCCTCATTTCTAAGACCACAGAGAACAAAAAGTATATCACAGAGGGAATGGAACACAGAATAAGTAAATTCTAGCATAAAGTTTGAATAGACAAAATGTGGTTTGAACCTCAGAGTCATGTAGAAAGCCTAAGCTTTAAATGTTGGCTCTTGGGAAGAAATTTAAGGAGAAAAGTACATTCTGGAATATAATCAGGGTTTTGAGGATCCAACATGGACCCTTCAAGGACGACAGGAAGAGGAAAGTTGTTTTTCAAAAGCCATGAGAAGGAAATGGAGATCTCCCGACTGAGGGGAGAACAGGTTCCCTCTGCCATAAGGTATTGACTTTAGGACTCAGTCTCTCACTTTCAAATGTGTTTGCTCTGAGAAATCTGTGGAGACATCTATAGAACGTGGGACCTGGATTCAACAATAACCTGGTCTTGGTTCAGGCTCTTTCACAAGCAAAGATTAGATGACCTGATAGTGTTGTTTATTCTGTGAACTTAATATTTTCCCCAATTCCACAACTGGAGATTATATTACTTACTTGGCTTACTGCCTTTTGTATTTTCATCGTTCCTCCTCTCTTTGCAGAAAGAGTCCACATGCTTTGATATGATAGACAAGCTTTATCTCACTCTTGGTTCTCCACTCTTTTCTCTTACCACTCTCCTCTGGTGATCCTGTGAACTGTTTATCCATAAGAGTTTGTATTTGCTTTCTATGTTCACTCAGAGTCCCAATTGGTTAAACAAATAATTCCTTTTTTGTGCCACGTCCTTCTCCATTAAGTGCCCTGCAAACTTCTCTTAACTTGAAAAACTCAACCTACACTTCTTGGTGGAGTCTTTCCTTATTCTATAGGACTAATTAATTGCACCTTCTTGGCTAATCTATTTCATCTGTGTAAATCTCCAGTTTAGTACCTATAATTAATAGTGTATCTATCTTCCCTAAAAGACTAAGAGCTCCTGCATTATAAATCTGTTTTCACAGTGATTTGTTCCATAATATGTGATGAATAAATGTGGGCTGAGCAAATAAATACAATCTTAAGGGTTTGGAGTAAATAAATAAAATTCTAAGGGTTTGGAGGTAGACTACAATCTCAGTAGTAATTTACCATATCTCTCCAAGTCTCATTTTTCTCATCTTTAAACAAAAGGATTGGACCAGATGGTGTCTAAGATCCTTCCCAGCTCAAATATCTTTTGATCATTCTTCTCTTGTAAAATAGTGAGTATTTTAGAGACTTGCATGTGTAGGCAGTTAAAAATATTTACAGAGTAGGTTGTAAGGCAGACATACATTGACAGGGTGGAAAGGATGTTGGATTAATCTAGAAAATGTAAATTTAAGTCTTGGTCTCTATTCTTTTCAAATAACTATGTCACTTTGCTGAGATACTTTTAATTTTTTTCTGTAAACTTAATTTTTTTTATGTGTAATTTGGGGGAGAATAAAGACTTAGCAAAGTGCCCATCAGGATTACATGGGTAAAACAGTTTAAAACTATGATTCTAGCTAAAAAATACAGTATTGTTATTGTGTTGATTATCACTCTCACTAACTTTGACACTTAAGAGCTCTATTTCAAAACCAGAGAGATTTTTGAGGATGATTTCTTAAAGGGATCACTGATGCAAAATTACTGACCTGGAATTTACACTGTAAATTTTATATTCAAAGGTTTTATTGTGGTCACTTGCCAACAGCTTGACTGTACTACTGAAGGCCTTCTAACTATTTCCTCTTTGAAGCTGGGCATGATTTAAACTCTGTCCATCTTCTAAACTTGGACAAAAATTATTCAGAGGTGAATTGTTTCATAAACTTTGGTCGTATATACAATGAAACAAACAGAATAGATAAGGTAAGCTGTATAACAAATGTTCAATGACCTTAAATAGGGTTTCCAGGGCTTACACAAGTGACATACCTCTGCTCAAATAAAGTATTATTTTCTTCTTGACTCTTACTTCAGTGGAAAAAATAAACTTAAGATATTGATGTGTAGATCTCTATGTCTGTATAAGGATGGATGCTAGCTCATGACTTACATGTCATGGTGTAGGCACTCAGAAATATGAAGTATTTCATGATGTTTTCATAATAATGTTGGTTGAGAAACAAATGGTTTTCTTTGCTTCCTTCCCCAGATTTTTCTCAGAATTGATTGATTAGTCTACAGCTGGCTATTCTGTATCATGTGAGGAAAGAAGCAGCCACCCATTTGGCCACATGGACTTCAACACCACACATCTCCTTTGTCCCTTTTAAGGTCATTTTAAAGCAGTAAGCCCAGAAGTCTGAAGGTCACTCAGGAATTGCTGCTGTGACAGTAATATTGTATGGTGGTTGCAATGATGTCACAAACTCTGGACTCTGAAGAAAGGGACCATTTGACTTAGTCTCTCATCTCCCATTCAACACATCTTTCCAGAGAAGCGAAGAGGATACCACACAGAAAATGGTGTTATTTCATAGCTTGTCAAGATAAGGATTTGTGCATCTAATCTATATAGTATAATAGCATTGGATTTTTCTATTCAGTCCAGGGGAATCTTAGCAGTGGTTGCATTTTGTTAGTGGTTGTATTTTCACATATAAGACACAAATTGTATAGTATGATTATGGATGGCTCAGACTGAGACAGAGAATTTGAAGCAAAATCCTGAATCTTTCATTTACTAAGTAAGTGACTTTGGAAACGCTGCAAAAGCTCATTGGTCCCAATATTAATAATTGGGAAATAACCTTAATACCCTGAACTAGAATACAATCTTCAAGCTTAAGGCACATATGCTCAGCTGACAAGGCAGAGAGTTTCCTAGGGGAAGTGTATACAGGCTGACTGATATAAAAAGAATCTACAAAGAAAATACATATATGCATATACATATATTTACATACACAGAATATATGGTAATTGATATATATATAAGATTGTGAAATCTTTATTTTTATTTTTTTATTGTGAGAATACCATACAGAGGAGTTACAATTACATGGGCAAGATAACAAGTATATTTCTTATCAAACATTGTTGCCTCCTCTTTGTTTCCCCTTCCCATCCCTTCCCATACTCCCCTCCTCCCCCTCACCCGATCCTCCCCCCACCCCCACCAAAGTTGTAAAGTTCATTTTTCAACATAATGACTTGTACATCTCATTATTGCAATGGGTCCACCTGTATCCTCAGTTTGTTTTTATCCTTCCCCTCCACAAATTATACCAACATCAAATACAGTGAAAGCATGGGGTATACTGTGGGGGAGGGACATACAAAGCAACATAGAAATCATCTTATAAATATGTTAGAAACAATTGCATGAAAGGAAAAAAATTTGAATACTTATCTTGGGGTTCATTCCCCTAACATCAACTTATCTGACCATTTCTGCTTGACTCAGACATATACTAGTTATTGCAAATAAGGGAAACCATGGGACCTATGTTTCTTTGGGCCTGGCTTACTTCACTTAATATAATTTTTTCCAAGTCTTTCCATTTCCTAACAAATGGGGCAATGTCATTCTTTCTGATGGAGGCATAGAATTCCATTGTGTATATATATACCACATTTTCTTGATCCATTCATCTACTGAGGGGCATCTGGGTTGGTTCCATATCTTAAAGATCCCAAATAGCAAAAATGATCCTTAACAGAAAGAACAGTGCTGGAGGAATATCAATGCCAAATTTCAAACTCTACTACAAAGCCATAGTAATCAAAACAGCTTGGTACTGGCACAAGAACAGACCCCAGGACCAATGGAATAGAATTGAAAACCTAGAAATGAACCTACAGACCTCTAGCCATCTAATCTTCGATAAGGGAGCTAAAAAATAGAATGGAAGAAAGACAGCCTCTTCAGTAAATGGTGCTGGCAAAATTGGTTAACTACTTGTAGAAAACTAAAGCTAGATCCTTATATATCACCCCGCACCAGAATCAACTCCAAATGAATCAAAGACCTCGGAGTCAAAGCAGACACTCTGAAAACATTACAGGATGGAATAGGAGAAACCCTGGGTCTCCTTGGCTCAGGCCGAAATTTTCTGAATAGAGACCCAGAAACACAACAAATCAAAGAAAGGTTGGACAAATGGGATTGTATAAGGTTGCAGAGCTTCTGCAGGGCAAATGACATAGCTAGCAAGCTCAACAGAAAGCCCATGGATTGGTAGAAGATCTTCACTAGCCATACAACAGACAAGGGTCTCATATCTAAAATATACCTGGAACTCAAAAAATTAAATCCCCCCAAAACAAATCTTCAAAGAAACAACTGCCCAATAAATAAGTGGGCTAAAGACATAAAGAGAAACTTCTCTGAAGAGGAAAGAAGATAGCCAATAGACACATGAAGAAATGCTCAACCTCCCTAGCCATAAAAGAAATGCAAATCAAAACAACATTGAGATACCACCTCACCCCAGCTAGAATGGCTATAATCAAGAACTCTAATAACAACAGATGCTGGAGGGGATGTGGACAGAAGGGAACCTTACTGCATTGTTGGTGGGAGTGTAAACTTGTTCAACCACTTTGGAAAGCAGTATGGAGGTTCCTCAAAAGACTCCACATAGAGCTCCCCTATGACCAAGCAATCCCACTTTTGGGCATTTACCCAAATGATCACAAACAAGACCACACTAAAGCTACCAGCACGACTATGTTTATACACCATTATTTACCATAGCTAAGATGTGAAATCTTTTTTGAGAAGCTTTTCAACATGATTATAGATTTGCTAATTTTATTTTAGACACAGTTAACATTAGATAAGTGCAAATTATGATTATTAGATTTTCTTGGAGGAGGTTCTTTTTAACTATTGTCTTTGAAATATTCTTTCTTTCAATGAATAGTTTTCCCCTTCAAATTGTTTTTTTTTTGTTTAAACAATATTATTTTGTAAGCTTTATTTAATTTGCATGTTGCAAATTATTTTTTCTCTGAGTTTTAATAGTTTGACTATTGTTTTTGTTTTTTATATGTCTCTCTCATGAAGTATATAACTGGATATCTTAAAATCTAATGTGAGTCAGGCTCTGGTGGCTCATGCTTGTAATCCCAGATACTCAGAAGGCTGATTTAAGAATCATAGTTCAAAGCTTGCTCTGACAGGAAAGTCTATCAGATTGTTATCTCCAGTAAACTGCCAAAAAGCCAGACATGGAGCTGTGGCTCAAGTGGTAGAATGCTAGTAAATCTCAGACACAGCACCTGGCCCTCAATTCAAGCTCCACAACTGGTGCACACACACAGAATGAATGTGATAATATCTAGCTTTTAAATAGACAAATTTAATTCACTGAGTCTTAATTTCATTACTACATTATGTATATATTACTACCACTTCATTGGGGATGATATTTTCCCTTAGGAATGAATAACAGTTGATGATTCTTAAAGCAATTATCTACAGGTAATGAGTGCACAAATTTTTTGTGAGTCTTAATGATGTCTTTCCTTTTCTTTTCCTTTTATTCTTTGCTATGCATCACATTCATATGTTGAAACTATAACTGCCAATACTTTGGAATGTGACTATCTCTGGAGACAGACATTTATAGGAAGATTGAATTAAAATGATATTTTGATGGAATGTAGTGCAATATGACGATGCCCTTGCAACAAGAGGGCACACAGACACACAGACACAGAGATGTCTTTTCATGGAAGAAATAGAAATGAAAACAGCCATTTGCAGGCCAAGGAGAGAAGGTACGCTCATTAAGTCAGACAGAAACAAAGACTTGCTCTTGAACTTCTAACTTCTAGAGCTATGGGAAAATTAAGTTCTGTGTTTAACCCATTGAGTCTGTGTATTCGGTTATAGCAGTCTTACCAAAAATAACTGTCTTGAATGAAAGTAATACAGGGTATAAAATTCTTTACTCTTGTCTCTGCAGTGACACCGACTGATAAGTCACCTGCTATCTGACTCACTGCTGTTCTACAGAAGGTAAATGACCCCTTTTCTCTACTAGCTTTAAAGAGGTAGGTTTTTTTTTAGCATCCACTATACCATGTACTATGTACCTAAGTATAATTCTATTTTCATCTTTTGGCCCTCTGGTATTTTCAATCCAAAAACCAATGCATATCTTCCATATTCCACTAACTGATAGTTTGGCCCCAAATCCTAGTTGTGCAGTTTGTTTTGTTCCTTTATGGTTTTTTTTTTAAAAAAATAAAGAAACCACGATCCTGGGCAATAAAAGGTGTGGCTTTAAGCCTACTTTCATGGTTTTATTTATGTGATTCAAGCAAATCTCCTGCTATATCTGGTTCTCATTGTCCCAAAGCATCGAAAGAGGATGAGAAGTCCTGGACCTCCAGAAAAGCACTTATAGCATTAGACATAGAGCTGGAAAGTCTCTATTGAGAAGGATACTGAAGTATATTTAGACACTGAAGTATATGTTCTGAGCCACACACAGCTGGGGAATGCACTGTCCTTAAATAGCCTTGAGAATAAAGCAAAATTCAACTGCCAACCATCTAGAATGACTAGGTAAAGAGTCCAGTAGGTCATAACATCAGCTTCCTGTTACTGCTGTGTATTTTGTTCTGCTTCTGAGCCACTCAGATGCATATCTTCCTTTATTTAAAACCATGGTTTTTAGAAAAATTATATTTTAAAATAATTTTGACATACAAACATCTTTCAGGGTCCTACATAAAATTCCCCTACACTTTCTCACAACTTCTTGTAATAATGGAAGCATCTTATGTAACTTAAGGTTGATTTAAAAAAAAAAATATTCTTCTTTTGTTGTAGTTCATCTCTACTTGTGTTTCTGACACTCAAAGGAAATGGGAGCGTGAACATATTGAACCATCTTGGCCCAGAAATTCTGGGCCAGGAATATTCCCATTGACTAACCACTTAATCACCTATTCACTCATATTCCAAACACAGTCCTAGACACCAAGAATATAGTGGCAGTCAAAACAGGCAAACATATCTGCTCTGTGAGGTTATGATGTTAGTGTTGGAGTAGAAAGTAAAGAAGATTACTAATGGTTAAATATACAGTACATTATGTAGTAGTAACTGCTAAAGAGAAAAGCAAAGCATTAAAAGAGGATGAGAAGTTCTGAACCTCCAGAAAAGCACTTATAGCATTAGATATAGCAGCTGGAAAGTCTCTATTGAGAAGGATACTGAAGTTATGAAGACACTGAAGTATATGTTCTGAGCCACACAACAGCTGGGGAATGGACTGTCCTTACATAGCCTTGAGGATGAAGCATTATAACTACCAGCAAGCTGAGGTTCAGCAAAACTAATCAACTTGTTTCTGTACACAGCCAGGAAATGGGAGAACTGTTATTTGGACCCAGGTCTTTTTGACCCTAGAGGCTGTGTTCTTATCTGTGTGATTAGACACAGATCTACAAAGTGACATACACATGGACGCATTCTGGTCCGTTTACTCTCACAACTTTCTGCTAAGCCATGATGCTCTCATAAACCTTTCAAGAAAACCCTAGAAATCTATTTACAGAGTACTTGAGGTTTTTCAACAAGATGTTTTCATTGAACCAGATGAGGTTCATAAAATAGGACTTTGACCTTTCAAGCCACTAGTCCAAGAACTTGAGTGGTCCTAGCTATCCTGGGAGGTGGCCAGCACATTAGCTCCTACCCCAATGGGAAAGCTAATAATTCTTTCTGTGTGTGTTTGTTCCTGTTTTGCTACCTTGGGGCAGTCATATCATTCACTTTCATCAAAAGGATCATGGAAAAGGAGTCCTTATGAGAAAATCCTGATCCTTATAGAACAGACCACCAATTTATACTGCAAAAGGGTTGGGTTACAGAGCACTCTTAAAGGACAACTCATAAAATTCCTTCTTGAGAAGGAATGCAATAATATGAACGTGTGCCTGAGGGTGTTTCACAAGGTCATCTTAGTGTTTATCTGATTCTCTTGGTCAGTATGGACATAAATCTTGACCCTGATCTTGGGGAACTGGACTCAAGTCTTAGATTATAACGAGAGGACTGTGACGGTCAACACTTACCTCTCCCACAAGTGGCCATTTTCTAGTTAGAAGGCCATATAAAGATTCTGTCTAGGGAAATTAGTGGCCTTTCTAGGATAAATTACTACCTTTGAAATATTTGCAACTACCTTTGAAAATATTTATTCATTTTTTTCACTGATATTCCTACCCATGGCTCTACACTTTCAGCAGCCCATATACTTCTGTTTTAGATGTTCAACACAAATTCTTATTTCCATGAACTTTTCTCCAGGGCAGTTTTGTTCCAGTGAGTAACTTGCTTAAAATGACTTTTTTTTCTCATGTATACATGGCAATGTCTTGCTCCTTGTTCTATTCAGGGGTTGTCTGTTCTATAGGTCTTCCTAAAACTCCCAATTAAAATTCATTCTTCTTGCTTTAGTGCTTCCATAAAAGAGAAGTCAGAGGAGTAGGAGGAGAAACACAAAAGAAGATGAGAAAGAGAAGAAAATAGGAGGAGTGAAAGGTAGAGGAAGAGAAGGAGGAATATGTGGAGGAGAAGGAAGGGAAAAGAAGAAAATGAAGAAAGGAAAGAAAGAAGGAAGAAGGAAAAAGAGAAGAAAGTGGAAGGAAAAGGAGAAGAGCAGGTATAATGCTAGAATGCATCTTCTTCTTATTAAGTAGTTACGAAGTAGTTATTACAATTTCATAAGTCAGGTTATGAGTACAATGCTTCTTGATCAATGTCACCCCTTCAAGAATGTATCTTCAGATGCCTTGTTTCAAGAGGCCCAAGTGTGTGACTTTTTTTTTTAATCTTGCAGTGGCTCAGTACTGCTTGTGGCATGAAGACATGTTCATTAAACCTTAGTATACAAGATAATAGATGAGGATTAGTAACAATGATCACATTCATGATTAGTGTGATCTAAGTGAAGTTTTCTGTGAGTTCTAGAAATAGTTTGGTCTTCGAAGCAGATAAAACGGGTCCTGTAGTACTCTTTTCCAGTTAAGTAAGGCCAGTGGTGAGGCTTTGGTGGTAGCTTTCAAGAGCCTCTGAAGATAACAGTCCCTGGAAGAATGATGTTATGTATGGGTTTTCAAAAGAAAAGCATAATAACACTCTAGGTATTCATTGTTGCTGTTGTTTCATTTTAAATTCTGAAATAATTTTAAGCTTACCCATCAAGTAATGACTATTGGCTAACATTATCCTAGACCTGACCATTAGAATTTTTTTCAAGTTGGTTCCTGAGGTGTTTCTTATCTTGTTTGCTTACTTTTGCTTCTGAAGGTTGTTGCACAACAAGAAAATAAATCCCCTCCTTTCTATCCCCATGAATTTAAGCAACTGTGTTGGGATCCTGCCCCTTCACTGGCTGTGATTTAGCAGTGCCCACATACTACTATATAAAACCTGTATGTAGGTGTTTTCCAGATGGTGTTTATGTGTACATTTGATTCTTGAATGACTACTAGTTGGCCTGCCATTACTGGCTTTCTATTGGTGGTTTCTTTGAAATGCATTGTAGGAACCCCAACAACACAATTCCCTATGGCCTCTTGAGCTCTAAAATATACTCTTTCTGCATTGTTCCTGCACTGGATTCGATTTAATTAACATTTGATTTTGCATTGCAAGACCCTGATATACATTAAGAGGTCACCACCCAGACATTAATCTTTTAAAGTAACTGGACTGGTTATTTTTTTTAAAGTTCCATCAGGTTAAAACAGCAATTTTTCTCCTTGCAGTGTCCCTTCAGCTTGGACCAGACAGATAATAGATCAGTGTAGGTTCAGCTGCATTATAACATTAGTCATCAATTAGGTTTAAACCAGTACTGCAATATATCATTTATCTTGCCTGCCATGGATCTTTTGAACATTTAATTTTTAAGGCCTCTTAGGATTTTTTTTCTCTTCCTGACTGGCCTCCTGCCTTTCTCCTTTGTCTCCAACACAACCATCTCCTTAAGGAACAATAAAAATTAGATTTGTTTGACCTACTCTCAGGGTTCGTTTCAGAGAGATGGATTTTAATAGCTTTGACTGGCTGAGCAGACAGTTTTTATGTAATATTCCAGACATCTATGCACTGTCTTTTGCTGAGCTCCAACCAGGTGTGTGTGTTAGAGAGAATGTGTCTGTGTACCACTAAAGAGCTCCTTACTATTCCTTTCACATCAGATAATACTCAGGGAAATTGCTCTCTCCTAGATATGGGAGGCATCTCATTAAGTGTTAAAGTCATTGCCATGTCTTTCTCCACCTAATAACTTTGTTTTAATCTCTTGCATTCAGCTTTTATTGCATTGTTAATGTTAAAGGGATGTTCTTTGCTCAGTGCGGTCTTTCAAAGTTGACTTGAGTTGTAATGGGTTTTCTCTGTTGTTTCCTTTTCCCCAGTTGTGTAACAATTCCTTCTTCATGAGCATTCTGGAAAGATATTTATATCATTTCAAGGAAGTCACAAGAGAACAACTGTTTGCAGCCACTGTATGTAGGGTTTGAATTCTGACTGTCTTTGATCTGGTGAGATATGCTCTGGGTTTGAGCTCCTGACTTCACTGTTCTGAGTCTCAGGGTTTCCCTTGTTAGAATAATACTGGCTTTCTTACAATGTAGTTGCTGATGTTAGCAATATGTTTTTATCAATAGTATGGTAAACTGTGAAGTATCTGATATAAAATCAGGGATTTGTGTGTGTGTGTGTGTGTGTGTGTGTGTGTGTAGCTTGAACTCAGGGCCTGAGTGCAATCCTTTAGCTCAAGGCTGGTATTCTACCACTTGAACAATAGCCCCACTTCTGACTCTTGTTGGTTAGTTGGAGGTAAGAGTCTTATGAACTTTCCTGCCCAGGCTGGCTTCAAACTGAGATCCTCAGATCATAGGCTTCTGAGTACCTAGGATTACAGGTGTGGGCTACCAGTGCCTGGTTACAAAATCACAGATTTTTATGCTCTTTGCAAAAGATAATATTCTTCTCATAACTATATACTGAATATCTTCTCAGAACCAGATACTCTCCCAGGCAAAAGAAGCTGAAATGCACAATACAAAGAATGTGGCCCTCATGAGATTAAATTCTTATGAGAAAAACAGTAGAGAAAGAAAAGATGTAAAATACAGATGTGTTATTGCTAAGTATTAAAGAGAAAAAGATAAGCAGGGTTGTTGACATTATTAAATAAGATAATGTATAAAATATCTTATCCAATGCCTAGAACACAGTCCCTTGCCCATTCATAGTATTCATGTGTATCAATAATCCATTCATTATTTTATACATTTATTCAATATCCATGGATATCATACTTTACAATGGGTATGAATGGGTGCTTTTGGAGATTTATAGAATAAATTTCACTCATTCTTACATTTATTGAACTCTTATTTTACAGCAGGCATTTTGCTAGGGCCACGGATAAAGAAATGAATGAATAGTTCTGTATGAATGCCCATAGTGTAATGGACCCTCTCTCATCTAAGCAGGAAAGCCAAGAAATCCTGGAGACAAGAGAATTGGATTGGGGCCTAGCAGGAGATTGCACTTAGGAAAGACAGAATAAAAAAAAAAAGTAACAGCAGGTTGAGAGATATAGCTTGCTTTTGCCAGGCTTCTGACACAAGGCACTTGTAGTTTCTTGATGATGATAAGGCTGTCTGTGGATGTCTGGACAAACCCTGCATTTTCTCAGCTGTTTCTCAGAAGCTACCTTAAGCTATCCTTGGGTGAGAGCAGGCCAGGAGGGTGATAAGACTAAAACCCCATTGTTTTTTTGGTTAAGAGAGGCCCTTTGGCTGCTGTTTTAATGAGCTGCAAACCACTGGTTGACCTGAAGTTTCTTGTGCTGGGAAAAAGAGTCGTTGAAGAAAATGAATGAAATTAGTAAATATTTTTTACCATGTGTTACTATATTGAAAAGACCAAGTGTCAATCTTGACCTTCTCAAGAATTAGATATTTGAATGTCGGCTTCAAAAAAAAATGCTGGGGTTGGATTAAATAAACTGGCTCAGAAAAATAATCCCACAAAATGAGTTACTTCATGCTGATTCACATAGCTCCTTATCTAACTATCCAATTACTTTTTCTATTTATTCAATCTTGTTTTGGAGCACACATCTTTTGCTAGACCATAGCTATGTTTTAATAAGATGTAGTTATGTTTAACACTTAAGAAGCTGGATTAAGAGCGCTAGCCTTGAGATGAAGAGCTGAGGGACAGCGCCCAGGCCCAGAGTTCAGGCCCCACAACTGGACCAAAAAAAAAAAAAAAAGAAGCTGGGTTATTTAAATCTTCCTTTACTGGAAGACATGATAATTACACAATCGCAGTCATCTTCCCTTAGCCTTACTATAAAGCATTAAAACTGTGAATGAAATAGGACAGTGTAAGCTCCTCTTGTTTCCATTCTACAGGGAAGAAAATCAAGACCCTGGGAAATCTTGTGGGAGGAGTAGAGGCTCTTTCTATGCCAGGTACTAGCCTGGATTCTAGTAATACAATGATGAGCAGATGGGATGACCAATGATCCAGGTATTCTTGAGACTCTCCCTGCCTTAAAACTAAAAGCTCAGCATCGTGAAAAACCTTTCAGTCCTGGACAAACCAGGATTATTGGTCATTTAAGGTGTTTTATGGAATTGCTTCCAATTCACAGAACAGCGAGCATCAGGCCAATACCTAAATGGACTCAGTAAGAGTTACTGATTTGTGTTCAAACGAATGAAAATTGTGTCAGAGACAATTCATTTCTTTAAGAGAGATGGGTCTGGTGTTCTTCTTCATGAGCCTCCAGGTTTAGAAGGGCATTGGAGAGTTTCTGTAGAAACTGACAGTGTGACAAAAATACCGTACAGCACCATGAAGTTCAAATAGTCACGCAGGTCTCATTCCCTCCAAATGATATTTTCTTCGAAAGGTGTTTTACTTTCTATATATTTGGAGGAAAATTCCCTGATGCTATCAGCCAGAGGTGCTGGGTTCAATCTTGTTTGGAAGACAAATTTGTGGTGAGAAGTAAAGAATCTCAGCATAATGTTTGACAATGAGGCCCAGAATATTAAGGAGTTTGCTCTTCTTTCCTCTCCCATTGACCTCTCCCTTTCTTAAGGAGATAGTTTTGCACATAGAAAGAAGAGGGTTTGGGAATTAGATTGTCCATCATGTCCCCCTTCCTTGTTTGTTCAGGTGATCTTGCTATTTCCCCAGGCTAGTCTTGAATCACAATCTTCCCAATCTCTGCCTCCCAAGTACCTGGGATTATGATGCCCGACCCTAGTTTTGTGTTCTTAAGAGTCATTTCATTAAAAGTACATCAAAAACTATAGCAAGAAAGATAAAACCTCTGTATCTCTATCTTGGGGCTCATTTTGTTTAGCATAATCTTATATGGTCATACGTACATAGCTTTGACCTTTTCTGCTTGTCCTAGACATATACTAGTTATTGCAAATAAGGGAAACCATGGGACCAATGTTTCTTTGGGCCTGGCTTACTTCACTTAATATAATTTTTTCTAAGTTTTTCCATTTCCTAACAAATACCTTTTTCTAATTTGGGGAGGGGAAGGGAAATAACAATATGCTGAAATAAGGATATAAGTTGACCCATTGTAGCAATGAGATGTACAAGACACCCATGTTGAAAAATGAATTTTGTAACTTTGGGGGAAGGGGGAGGGAGGAGTTGGGGAGGTGGGGAGGGAAGGTACGGTAGGGGAAAAACAAAGGAGGGGGTAACAATGCTCAATAGGAAATGTACTCATTAACTTACTCATGTAACTGTAACCCCTCTATACAGTATCTTTACAATAAAAATATATATTTAATAAAAATAAAAAATAAAATAAGTATTTCCTAAACCACAAAAAAGAGTCATTTCATTTCCTTGACCTCATTTCTTATTTTGTTTATTTTACTGGTACTTGAGCTTCAACTCAGGTCTGGGCACTATACCTGAGATTTTGTGTTCAAGCCTAGTGCTCTACCACTTGAGTCACAGCTCCACTTCTGCCCCCCACTCCCCACCCTTTTTGTTGTGGTGGTGGTTAATTGGATATAAGGGTCTTGCAAACTTTCCTGACTGAACTGGCTTTGAGCCCTGGTCCTCAGATCTCAGCCTCCTGAGTAGCTAGGATTATAGATATGAGCCACTAGATACCAGCTTTTTTATTTACAGCTGGGTATTTACTACTTGACATGCACTATACTTCCATCTTCTTGCTTGTTAATTTGTCTGCCAGGGCAGACAAAGCTAGGATTATGGGCATGAGCCTCTAGTGCCAAGCTGAATCCAATTTCATTATCAATAACAGAGAAAAGGCATTCTTTCCTCTGAGGGTTGTTGCAAGGAGTAACTAACAATATCTATAAAACATTCACCTTTAGGAAAAATAAGATAAATAAAGTGTCTTCCAATATGTCATTTGAGGTACTCAGACTGTAGTATAGTCAAGAAAATAAATGGTTAGAATTTTAGTGACTTCAGTGAAAAGAATGTTATAAACAACATAATGTTATCTGGGGTTGAGAATGTCACTCAAATCATGGTACCATGATGATTAGTACATATTTTCATACGTGTGTGTATGTTAACAAGTGTGTGTGTGTGTTTGTATTTATGTGTGTGCATGTGCACTTGTGTAGACAGTGGATTCAAATATAATATTTGGATTTAAACAGATATTGAGCATGAATCCTAGCTCTTCCATTCACAAGTAAATTTTGAACTTAATTTTTAAAGCTTCTACAACTTTTCCTCATCCCTAGCCTTTATTCAATGCTATCACCCTGAGAGGCAGAATACGTACTTAGTACCCAAGATCTATGAACCCCAACAGTAATTCTATGCAATTGGGATTCATAAATGATAGAGTAAAATGGAATTTCAGCCTAAAAATCCACTTATGAGACCATGTGTTTGCCTACACCAGTTTCATGGAGCAACAACTTGTTTCATTGGGTTTATTTAATACAACAAAGGGATAGGAATTTGAATTGTCCCCACCTACCTGCCTAAAACCTATAGAACACAATAGGTGTATATAAATGTATTCTAAATAGATGAATGGAACTAATCTAGCATAGATAGTCACCCAGAGGTGGTAGGTGAATGTGGAAAGGACTAAAGACTCTCCCCCATCTTAGTACCTTAAGAAAGCCTTTCAACACTCTTGATTGCTATGTGCTCTGACAAATGCATGAAATATGGGCCCCTTCCAGCTGCTTGCCCTGGCTCTGTCTGGAGAGATGCCAGCCACCTATTTGATCAGCTTTGAGCTGCAGTGAGGTAGTTAAGGCTGAGCAGAGTACAGCCAGCCGAGAAATGGGTAAATATTTTATAGACTGTACAGTAAATAATGTATACATTCAGAGAAACAAGGTGAATCTTTTATAGGCATGAGCCTCTGTTAAGTCTGCAATTAAATGCTTGTCCTGGAAGAAATAAAAGCAGGTCCTAAATCGCCCTTCCTTACTGAGAATCAAAGTCTTGCCCGTAAGCTCCAGATAAAAGATTTACACTCAATTCCCTAATGCTAAATCACTCCAATTCAGCATTTTTATGCAAAGAAAAAGTGTATTTCCTTATACCAATGCTATTTATAGAAATGTCTTCACAAACACTTTGTACATATATTCTACAGTAATTAATTAGTTAATTTATGTTCAGTCATGGGACTTGAAGTCAGGGCCTGGGTGCTGTCCCTGAGCTTTTTCGCTCAAAGCTAGCAGTCTACCATTTTGAGATACAGCACCACTTCCAGTTTTATGGTGATTAATTGGAGATAAGAGAATGTCAGATTTTTCAGGCCTGAGATGGCTTGAAACCTTGATCCTCAGATCTCAGCTTCCTGAGTAGCTAAGATTGCAGGCATGAGCTGCCTATGCTGAGCTCTTTACATATTTTAATATTTTTTGTTGGAGTGTTTTGAAGAGACCTTCACTTATCAGCTTGATTTTTATTCTCATGGTAATGTCAGTGATGTGCACACTATCGGCACATCATGAATATTCTGTATTTCATTTGCTTGTTTAAGGCCTACTTTGTGTTAGGCCTTCTACGTATAACACAGGTCTAGAGTATACAATCCAGTGGTAGGAGATCAATAATAAAAAAAAAAAGGCTTCCAAATGAAGACAAGTCCTTGGATGGAAAATGAAGCAGAGTAAGCAAGAGAGGGAGAGTTCCCCCAAACCAGGCCTCTTTGGTAAAATGACATTTGAGCAGAAACTTACAGTACGGCGGCAGTGTTGCAAGGGTATTCCTATAACGTCAGATGTCATAGTCGAAACTGGGAGTTGCATAGTCCGATGCATTTAACTCATTATTTCAGCTATTAGAAGCTGTATCTGGAGCAATGGAAAGGACTTTGCTGGTCAAGGTTTGCCCTATTCTCTAGGAGCAATGTATACTCATGACTAATTGATTTAGGGACTCCAAAATCTAGTCTCCTTGACTCAATGGGGATAATTCTGTGTGGACATCTTGGGGACCAATATGAAGTACTGATAGCCTTGTCATACCCATCACTACAATGAATACTTCCTTTAATCAGAATTTGTGTTAATCAACTTCCCATCACTGCGATAAAATACTTGTGATAAGCAACTTTAAGAAAGAAAAATGTATTTTGGCTCATGGTTCCAAAGGTTCCAGTATCCCCTTCAAGTGAATATCCCCAATTACCTAACTTCCTCTCACCAGGCCCCATCTCTTAAGTATTCTGCTACCTTCTGATAGCACCAAAGCCTCAGCTACAAGCCAAAAATACATGGCTTTACGAGGCATTTAAGATTCAAATCTTATCAGTACAGAGAGGACTACTAGTGGAAGAGCAAAGACTAATCACTGCAACATCTCAGACATGCTAAGGGAAAAGATGAATTCTAAGGACAATGGAATTGGATATTTGAATATCATCACTGCATTGGAAAATAATGGAATATAGCTAATGAATTACTAACCATTAATTACTAATCAATAATTTATGGCAGGCTGTGCTGTCCTTGTTAGAAGCAAGTAAAAATTTTATTTACTGTAGACAGAGGTGAGAAAATAATATGAAACCTTAGGTCCAGAAATTAATTATTAATTCATTTCTTTCTAGAGAAGATAGAATTCTCTAGAAAACATTGAATCCTTAGTTGCAGTAAACTGGTTATACCAAAATTAAGCTCCTGATTAGAAAGGCATAGGAATCTGAGACTTGCTATAGAAACATTTGGGTTGATTTCATGTGAAAACCTGAAACCCCAGATGTCTACACCCTGTTGGCTATAGAGATGGCACATTTGTCCTTGTCAAAGAATAGTGCATCTCTATTTGAAGATGAGGCAGATGCCTTTGCTTGCAAGATAAAATCTTCTGGTTCCCACCAAAGGTCCACTTCCACTTTTCATGGTCACTTAGGCCAATAGTCATGTCAAAACATAACATAAAACCAAGCTGAGGAAGTGCTGGGGCTGCCAAGACCTGAGAAATTATACACTGAAGGATCTAGATAATATAAACCAGCATTGTGGAGGGTATGTTTGGAGCTGGATCCAAACAAGGATGAATCAAGGAAAGGAGGATACAAAGTGGGGAAAATAATAGGCCACTGGAATAAGAATATTATGCTGTGGGGCTGGGAAGGTGGCTCAGTAGTAGAGCGCTTGCCTTGTATGCATGAGGCCCTGGGTTCGATTCCTCAGTACCACATAAGCAAAAAAAAAAAAAAGCCAGAAGTGGCGCTGTGGCTCAAGTGGTAGAGCGCTAGCCTTGAGCTGAAGAGCTGAGGGACAGCGCCCAGGCCCAGAGTTCAGGCCCCACGACCGGACCCCACCCCCCCAAAAAAAGAATATTATGCTGTGATACAAGTTACAATACTCTGACAAAGACCTGATGGTATTAGTCAACATAAGGTGAAAAAAAATTGGTGGAAGAGAAAATGAGAGAAGAGAGACGCAAAAAAGAAGTGAGAATATTAAGAACAGAAATACACATGAGGGGGCTGGGAAGGTGGCTCAGTGTTAGAGCACTTGCCTTGCATGCTCGAGGCCCTGGGTTCGATTCCTCAGCACCACATAAGCAAAAAGAAAAAAGCTGGAAGTGACGCTGTGGCTCAAGTGGTAGTGCGCTAGCCTTGAGCTGAAGAGCTGAGGGACAGCGCCCAGGCCCAGAGTTCAGGCCCCACGACCGGACCCCCCCCCCCCAAAAAAAAGAAATACACATGAGGCTGGTAAATTATTCTTCATAAGAGGAGTCCAAGGACTCTTGATAAGCCCAGTTGGCTCTCTTATCTGACTTTGAACTAATGATAGGAAACAGTATCACAGAACTGGAAATGCTGACAGTAATGAGAATAATTGAATCCCAAAGTAACAGGAATCATTTGGTGGCATTTAATGATGAAAGCAAAATCAATGTAGCAATGTCAGGGGTGTCTAACATACAGAGAGTCGTGAAAATAGTTAGGAGAGCATAATAACACTAGGGGCAAACTGCTGTATAGACAATACTGGGATGGCTTTTGTTTCTGGACTTGGGTAAGTCTTTTGTTTCTGGACTTAGGTAAATAGATTCAAATTATTGGCTAAAAGAAAGCTCACATTTATTAGATAAAAATCCATGAAAAGCGAGAAGTGAATTGGTCAATGATTTCCCCAGAACCTCTCAAAACCATATATTTATTTGAGTGGTCATATACTAGGGAGCAAGAAAATATGCATATATTTCAGGAACAGATTCTTTAGGTAACAGAAGCATCATCAAAGTGGCCCTGCTAAAATAGGGGCATATGGGAACCACTAAGTAAATGGAATCCTGGCCCAAGTCCAGTTTGTATCCATTGGGTCCACAGACCCATGTGGTATATAGTTTTGATCTTAATGTATAATTGGAGTGGATGTAATTAGTAGTTGGCAAAATCCTCACATCAGATCCTTGGCTTGTGAATGAGTCATTGGGGTATGAAAAGCTAAGTAAAAGCCTCTGAAACTAACTTTCTCTTGGTCACAATAGTAAGTTTTAAAAAAAAAAACACTATTTTATCTTAGGAAGGAAAAAAAAAGGCGAGGGATGAGAGTCTTCCTTAAAGACTTAATTTCCATGTAATTCACCAGTTTAGTTCCACAGCATAGATCCCCAATCACAAGATCTAGTTTAGTCATTTGCTGAAGCAAAGATTCAAACAGATAGTGTCAGAGACCAATACTGAACTTCTGATACATTCACAATTCCTGACAGAATCTACACAATCACTTGGCAGTAAGTGCCAAGGGGCAGACATTGTCTTGAATGTGATGAACATACATTCTAGGTATAAGTTTGACTTTCATGCTTGCAGATCTTCATCTAGACCTATGGCTTGAGAAATTATAGTGTTGGATCCATCAACAAGAGAGTCTGCAAAATATTATTTATGCTAAAACTCACTTGATAGTAAAGGAGGTTAACTCAGTGGCATTTGGTAGTTTACATTGGTCTTGTCATACATTACATGACAGAATCCTCAGCTGTTTTAGAGGGATGCAATGGCCTTTTAAAGAACCATCTGAAACAAAGGAGGAGGCTACAATGCTTGATAAGAAATGTACTCATTATCTTGCCCATGTAATTGTAACCCCTCTGTACAGTATTTTCACAATAAAAAAAATTTAAAAAAGAACCATCTGAAGCACTGGATTTGAGATGAGACTTTGTAAAGAGGTACACCAATTTCCAAGATGTCATAGATATGCTAAATCTATAATCTTTTTTTTTTGATACTATGTCCCTAATAGGTATAATCAGAAACCAAGAAGGAAAATAGTATCTTGCTTATCATTCCTTCTAATGATCCACTGGGGGAACTTGTGTTTTTGATCCTCTGTACTTTGGACTCAGCAGCTTTGGGCATCCTGTCTTCCAAGGGAAGAAGTCTTCTACAAGGTCCATTCCAAGAGTCCTATTAAACTTTAAGCTATCACTATTTTTTTTCATCACCTTGGGCTCTTTATACAGACATGCAGATAAGCCAAGGAATCAGTACCTTTGTTGGGATTAATTAATTTTAGTAATTAGTAGGAGATGGAGTTTCTGTTATACAATGAGTACAGAGAAAGAGAGATTTGACACCTAGGGGATTCACTAGGACATTGGTACCCCCTTGCCCAATTTTGACAGGAAATGAATCTGCTGATGAGGAACATCTAATGGACTATGGTCTGGATTACCCCTATCTACCCTAGTACAGCATAAACTACCACAATAAATAGAGGTGAGAGAAGGTGAGGGGGGATATAAAATTGATAAAGAGTGAGAAGTTACGGGTATATGCTGTAGCCAGAGACCAATGGAAGTGTCAGAGACTAGTTCATTCTACTCATCTTGCTCTTGTAATTCTCTTTAGAAATTTAAATAATCAGAACCCAGTGTGATCTGTTCCCAGTTAGACTAGCTTAGGAACTGAAGCAAATGGATCTGAGTGGTACAACCATAGTGGATGTTTTGCTGTTCCAGATACTCTGTTGAGGAGTGAGGTCCCCATTCTTCCAGGTTTCAGGTATCTGCTGAGCATCCAGGTTGGAGATTTTTTTTTTTATTTTGCAGAGGGGAGAATAGCTAATGAGAATAGCTAATCAGTTTCCAATCCCATCAGAGCGGGCTTGTAGTGAAGGTAGAATTTGAGCCCAAACGTGTGTGTGTGTGTGTGTGTGTGTGTGTGTGTGTGTGTGTGTGTGTGTGTATAGTTTGGACTCAGGGCCTGAGTGCTCTCCCTTGATTTTGTTTATTGCTCAAGGCTGGTATTCTACCAATTGAACCATAGCCCTACTTCTGGAGTTTTTACTGCTTAAATGAAAGTGGAACAAGATTTTACACCCAGGTTTTTTGAGTTCAGAACCTCTGCCAACAACTCCAGTAACTGAATTGCTCCTGCTGTCAACCCTGCTACCCACACAGAGACAGAGGTCTTAGAAGCTGCTGTTAACCTGGGGTTCCCTGCCAGGTTTTCTGCCCTTCTGTCTCCCTTCAGATATGTGAACTAACTTTTCTTAGTTGTTCAGATAAGTAGTATTTGAAAGAAGTTATTCATTGTGTTTTGGATTGTGCTCCTTCACTAGAAAGTTAGGTGCAAGTAAGCAAAGACAATGGACTTTTTCTACCAGTTTCTGGAATTAGTGGCCAACATGTAGTAGATGCATAGAAGAGTCTTTTGGATGTTTATGAACAAATATTACCAAGCTTATCATACTCCTTAGACCCTACTTTCTCACTGTGGAAAACCACATCTAGACTCAGTAGCCAAACTTGTTTCCTGGCAAGTTTAGAAGTGTCATTTTGTCCCCTATGTTGCTTCTTCTCTTCATACTTGACTTCTAGATTTGTGATTCTAGACAAAAGCCTCATAAAGCTAGCATATCCTCCAAAAGCTCGGTTGACTTAGGGAGAGCCTGAGCCATGCCTGGAGCACGTGGCCAATCCAGCCAAATGTTAGCTGCCATTGATGGATGGATACTGGCTAAAAGGCTTAGGAACATTGTTACATTGCATCCTTTTAAAACAAATCTTGGATTTATATATATATATATATATATACATACATGTATATTTGTTTCCACTTTGTGTAGCCGAAGAAATGGAAGTTCAGAGAGATAAGTTAGTTTGTCCAAATTAACTGGCAAAATTGGGTTTTAAATCCAAATCTACTTGAGTTCAAAAGCAGCTCTTTTATGCACTTAGGGAAGTTGGAGACAGTGCCCTTAAGCTTGCCCTGGGAGATTTCTGTGTCTAGAAAACAGGGAGAGAAACAAAGGGAGAGGAGAGAAGGCTTACCTTCAACTCTCTGCAACCCAGGCTGGAGACCACACTGTGGGCTCAGTGTGTGGAGGCTCCAGCTGTTCCTCTCTTTCACTCTCCCTGGGGGTCCCCTGGGGTATGTCATATTTCTCGCTGACATTCTTGGAATATTTTGTGATTCATTCTTGGAGCATGAACTTTTTAACTCTTTTCCCGTGGAAGAATTTTTGCCCTTGCTGGGAGGCCTGCATGGAAACTCACTGACTGCATATAACTAGATAAGAAGAAATACCCTGTAGTACCTAAGCTAGTGTTCCCCCAATAAACATAGCTTGGCAAAATCTAATCATTTATTATCTGGTTAAGGAGACCATTGGGACTAGGAGGGATCTCCTTTTTGTAGGAAAGTGACCTGCCCAAAGTCACAGAGAAAGATGCAAGCTCACCTCTTGCTACTTTGATTTCTTGGCTCTTTACATTCAGACTTTGTAAATCCACAATACTTTAGAATAGTTTACTACAATAAATAAGAACAGGAGGCATGGATTTTAGTTTCAACACTGTCACTCATGTTCTTATATAATGCTTTCTTAATTCTATTATTGACCTGTGCATGGCCTGGTTATCTAATAAGAGAAAATTTTCTGGGGGCAGAAATAATATAGAATGCCAACAATTTACAATTTGTTTCCCTTCTCTTTTAGAGTCTCCTCATAACCCTATAAGAGATAAAGTATCTTCTCTATCTGGAAGCTAAGGGCAAAAGACACCTAAAAGCTAATAAACGTCCTCAAGTTTTCAGAATTGATAACATAGACAGGAACCCAATCAAAATCAACCCAACTCTAAGGCTTGAGGTCCTTTCACACACTTACAGTCTCCAGAAGTAATTTAGAAAGCCTGAATTTTTCCAGAAGCGAAAAGATTCCTTGTTCAGAAACCTAGGCAACACTTGATATCTTCTGAGAAAGGGTAAGGTAGACCACAACAGCAGCTGTTATGTCCCCTCTATTCCCCATGCCCCACCCTCTGACATCATGGGTGTACAGCTCCTTTCTGGAAGGAACCATCTACTGAGGATCCACCCAGTGGCCCAGCACTATGAAAATGAACCTATCTTCTGAGCCAGAGGAATCAATCCCTGATCCCAAGGCATAGCAGAAAGCCAAAGTCAGCATGAATTTCAGGCCATACCCCAGAGATAAGCTCTTGGAGTCATCCATGAAATTCCAGTTGTTCCATCTCAGTGATTTAAAACCATACTTTTGTGAAATAGTCTTTAAATGAGAATTAAGTTTTGATGCTTAGCCTGGCCCACAAGGTCCTTCATGACCCAACTCCTACCCTAACACCTGTCTATCCTTAGTCTTCATGCATACCATAGTTCCAAAGGTACTGCACTCCCGCAAAACTTTCTTGCCCTCGAATCTTGTCGCAATTTGATCCTTCTGCCTGAAGGAATCTAGTTTCTTTTCTCTGATTTAATTGTGTTTTCTCTTTTGTATTATATTATTTTAAAAAATTATCATGAGGGTCTGGGAAGGTGGCTCAGTGGTAGAGTGCTTGCCTTGCATGCCCAAGGCCCTGGGTTCGATTCCTCAGTACCACATAAGCAAAAAGAAAAAAGCTGGAAGTGGCTCTGTGACTCAAGTGGTAGAGCGCTAGCTTTGAGCTGAAGAGCTGAGGGAAAGCACCCAGCCCCAGAGTTCAGGCCCTACGACCGGACCAAAAAAAAAAAATTATCATGAAAGAATTGTATAAAAGGGTTTCAATTCAGCATGTATTTTTTCCCTTGTTATCTTTTCCTTGTCTTAATAATTCCAACCCCTCATTTGAAACTCAGGTCCTCCATTATCACACCTCTTCTGGGAAGTCTTCCTGAAAGTTCAAGTCTGGGTAAAGTGCTCAGTTGATTAACCCAATTATCTTTGACCACATACCTTTAATTGATTGCCTACCATCTCCTTTTGGGCTTTGAGTGAGCTGAGCACAGGGGTTGCATGCTTATTGGTAGCAGTGCTCCTAGTGATCAGGAAAAACTAATCTTTGTCATGAACAAAACATGTGGAAGAGCTTTTGGGAAAATCTCATCATCATGTTTATATTTAACCCTGCTAAGAGAAGTTGTACAACATTTTATTTCCTGTCTCTCACTTCTCAGACTAATTCATGCAGACATTTGGGGATTTTTTTTTTCTTTTGCATCTTTGCTCTTCCTTCACCTACTTCCCATCCCATCTACTTCCTTCTCTCCTGCCTGGAATCTCTGCTCTAAACAGAACTGGTAGCTTTAGGGATATAAAGCTGTAAAGCCTTCTAGATGTTCAGAATGAAGCAGAGAAATGCTCCCTTACTTAGAAGCAACCTGTGGTTCAGCCCACACTCAAGGAAATAGGATTTCATGAGGGCACAAGCACAAAAGTGTGTTATAGCTTCAGTTGTGACCCTTATTCCTCAAATTTGTATGCTGAAGTCTTAATCCTCAGTACCTCAGGATGAGATTTTATCTGGAGACAGGGTCCTTGCAGACGTAATCAAGTTAAAATAGGGTCAAGAGGGTAAGTCTTAATCCAATATGACTGGAGTTCTTATAAAAACAGGAAACTTGGAGACAGACAGACATACAAGGAGAATGCCTTATGAACATTAAGGTAAGTCATCTACAAGCCAAGGAGAGAAGCCAGGAACAGATTCTCCCTCAGAGACCTCAGGAGGAACCAACCTGATAATACTTTGACTTTGGACTCCTTACCTTCAGAAGAGTGAGGCCACATGATGCTATTGTGCAAGCCACACAATGTGTTTAGTGCTTTGTTATGTCAGCTCCAGCCAATCAACACAAAGAGATCATGAAAACCATTTCAGAAGCTTTCTGTGATGGTTAATTTCATGTACAAACTTGGCTAGGCATGCATGTGATACCTAAAAAGCTATTCAGACATTATTTGTGGGTGTGTTTACGAAGGTGTAGCCAGAAGAAATTTGCATCTAGCTTGGTAGATGACCCTCTCCAGTGTGGGTGGCCAGCATCTAATTCTTTGAGAGCCAGAATGGAACTAACAAATAGAAGAAGATAGCATTTGCTCTCTGATAGACTTCACAGAAAGAAATATTGCTCTGCTCTCCACATTCCTCATTCTCAGACATTCAGACAGGAACTAGAATTACTATCCCATTGTCTCTATATCTGCAAGGCATTCCAGACTACATCACCAGCTTTCCTGGGTCTTCAGCTTGAAGATGGCCGATCACATAGCTTCTCAGCCCCCATAATTGTGTGAAGAAATCCCTTCTAATGTAAAGAAATCAATCAGTCTCTCTCTCTCCTAGCTCCCATTAATTTTGTTTTTCCTGAGAAGCATGGTTGATAATGTTGTTTATTACAGAGGCCTAATGTTTGGCAGGACCAGCCTTATGTTGAGGAAAGGGCTGATTCAGGAGATAAATGGGTGAAAATTGTAGGGCTATTCCAATCAACAGGGAGAGGGAGGACTAGAGGGTGTCAGTTGTATCTATCCTTATTGTTAAAGATCTAGGTAGTTGTAGTGAGAACTGAGGAATGTGGAGCAGAGTCAGGTTGTCAATGGCAAATACTGTCTGTGGTCTTAGTCTTATGATAGACTGCCCTGGTTTCTCATTTCCTGGTGTGTTATGAAACAAGTAAGGATGTTCAGATTGGGCATCCAATGTTTAGTAAATGTCTATCCTTCACACTGGGGAAATAAAGGGAAACAATCTTCTTAAAACTCACAAGTTTCAAGTTTCAATACAACCTGTAAATGTTACCATTATCCCCACCTCCAGTCCTCAGCTCCACACAGACCAGAGCTCCTCCCCACCAGATAGCTGGCTACTCCCTCTCACTGCCCAGATCTACCTGGGCATGGACCTCACCACTAACCTCAGAGCCACCTCCTGGATAGGGGCAGATGCCATATTGCTCCCTCTCCTGGGGAAGATATGGCCCCTCTAATAAACCTTATAATAATCTTTCTCCTGTGCCTGCCTGCTTCCACGTGGTCTCCTGGGATGGTTGTGATGGATCCTAACAGTAAGGCCTTCAGGAACATAGTCATATACTGAGCAAAGTATGGGCTCCCCAATATAGCATACACAGGTCTCCATGACTTCCCTGGATGGCTTCTTCTTGTTCTATTTCTATTCCAATTGCTCCTGTTCCCTCCTGGATTTTCATCTCTGTTCTTACTATTACAGACACTTTGAACTCCAGTTACATGTTCATAATGATGGAGATGCATCCTGGGAAATGCATCCATGTGCTATCAGGTGACTTTCCCACAATGTGGACACCATGAAGGGTGTTACACAAAGCAACATGATACATGTTAAGTCTCCATGTGGCCTCTTCAGACAATTGAGAAATCTATCCCACTCCTGCTGTTATGGCCCAGTACTCTATGTTATCATAAATTTTGTTTTCTGTGAATAGAGTAATCTACATTAAAATGATGATAAAATATATAATGCGTTGCCTGCAACTGTAGGTACTTTTGATGTAAGTATTATCACATTAGGTTTGTTTTCCATAGCAGCACCACCATCACATAAGCAGGGACTTATACTATGACATTATGATGGCTATATTGTCACCAGGGATAGGAAATTTTCATCTCCATTATATTTTATGGGGCCATCATCCTGTATGCAGCCTATCATTGATTGAGATATTGCTATATGGTCCATGCATAACTATGTTTACAAGCTCCAAAATAAGACGCACACCATTTGTAAGCTTTGAGTTGTGGATGCTATTCAATTTTGTCTGGATGTTTCTCTTTCTTTAAAAAAACAAACTTCACAATTGGTTGGCTAAATTGTACCTTCCCTTTATCACCAGCCAGAAATGAAATCTTCCTTTGGGAAACCTGCCTTATTCCTTCATTTTCTTATACTCTTGATTTTGTGGAAAGAGTTGTATTTTTTCCTTTAGACAATAAGCCTTGGGCTATATCTTTGAATTTCCCTTTTAGTACATGCTAGTCTCCAGTACCTGGCCTGGAGTACAGCACAATGGTGGTAAATGAAATGACCAGCTAAGGAAAGAAAGGAAGAAAAAAGATATCATTTTTATGTCAATGGGAGACAGGCAGGTAAACATGCAGTTCCCTAACAATGCATAGAACTTCAATGGCTGAATTCTAAACAAGCATAGATGTCGACCATAACTACCCCTGCCAAGACAAAACCCAGAGAAAGAATCCTTTTGGGAAAGAGATACATAGATGGGTCTTAAAGGAAGATCACACTTTCATCATGGGGTCATAGGTCATAAAGGGATTCCAGGTGTGATATTGAAGTGAGTACAGGCATGGAGACTTAGACTGCTTGTTGGTCCTCCAGGAAAAGGAATCATGAGGTACTGTGGGACTGGTAAGCAAAGAATATAGGTGTGGGCACTGGAAGGATCATAGGAGGCTTGGAACAATATCCCAAACAAGATGAGGATTTGTTTGTTTTCAGCCTTGCCATGGAATGTAAAATGTGCTTAAAATTTTTGATGTGCTTAAATTTTTTTCTTGCTCATGGATTGGTTCATGCTTTATAATCTTAGCTACTTGGGAGCTGGAGATCAGGAGGATCAAAGTTCTTGGCCAACCTGGGCAAAAAGTTTATAAGACCCCATCTCAACCAATAGCTGGGCATGATGGTATGTGCATGTTCTAACGATGGTGGGGAACAATAAATAAAAGTATCTTGGTCCAGGCCAGCCTAGGTTAAAAAAAATCAAAACACTATCTCAGAAATAACCAGAGCATAACAGGCTGGAAGCATGGCTCAAGTGGTAGAGCATACAAGTGGTAGAGTAAACCCCAGTACTACCAGAAAAATAAACAAACCTCATTTGAGACTAGTCCACGCTACGGAGTCTGCTCTGCTGACCATCTCTACTAAAGCAGAAAGTAGGTATGGGAAGGAGGAATGTGTGGGAGCAAGCTGGTTCTGAGAACAGCTTAGTTCCACAATTTACCAATCTGGAAGACAACAGGGGTTTACTCTCCTTACATGGAAAAGCCAAAAGAGCAGCTTAACTCAAAAGCCTTTTGGGAAACCTTTTCAGACATGCATCCAACAGGCCTGCGTTACCTGTCTCTATTTCATATCTCTATAGCCCCTGAGTTTACCTGTGACATTGTCACTCACCCAGTTTTGTGAAATGGCCTGTTGCCTTTGTCTGCCTCCCACGCTGTAGAATGAATTCCCTGAAAACAGAGTCTCAGGTCATATGCCTGGCTTTGTGAAAGTTCCCCTTTCTTCCCTCCCTTAGTATCACCTCTCTGGTGAGATCAGTGCACAGGATAAATCCAGTGACTGAGTGAGGTTTTCAGAAGCAGGACAGTCCGGTCAGGCCCAGTGGCAGAGCCCCTACAGCCAACTAGAATGTGCCTGCTGTAACCACATCTCCAGACTTGGTATGGGACCCTTCTAATTTGATTTTGAAAACATGTGGTTTTGTCCTTGTTCAAATATTGATTTTAGGTAACTTGAGCTTGGCAGAAAAGACCTCTGCTGGGGCCATTGGAGCTGTTTGTTGCCTTAATGACATTTCTGTGTGTTTGTATAACACAGGCTGGCGGCCTTCGCTCTCAGGGAAGATTTATGGGACTTTACACTTTGGAAGATATTGAGCAAACTGTTGATGAAGGCCTGGGGCATAAATCAGACCCACTCAGGGCCACAAAAGACACTTTGGAACTTTTGCCAACTGCTTTCTCCTGTTGTGTACAGTGCAGGGTGTGGATTGGGTCAGCTGGGCTTCAGAGTGAATGTCCTACAATCTTTGTATTTCATTGAGGACTTGAAAACGGTGCGGAAGAGGAGTGTTTTGAGGTGGGATGCTGAACATACAGGTTCTGCTGTTTTTCTAAAAGTCTGTATAGGTTTTATCAAGGCTCTCCCTAGATTTCTATGGGTAAAAATAAAACAATCAAGAATTACAGTGATAGAAGACCTTGACATTTCCCCACAATCTAAATCTCTAGTCCCAGATCATTCTGGTTCTAACAGGAAACAGATGGTTCATTCCGTGGGGTTATGGAGAAGAAATTTATAAAAGGACTATTCACACAGGTGTGAAAGGAGACAAACAGGGGAAGGTGAACTGTGGGGGACTGTTGACAAAGCACCCCATGGGAACTGAGATCGGTGGTGGAAGAACCCATTGAAAAAAGACCTATGGATCCACAGGAGGAAATACACATGCCTCTCTCTTGCCCTCAGATCTCCTCCCACTGAAAAAACTCAACAGGAAGCAGAAGATGGATATAGTCTATGGAGGCCTGGTTCCAGGGCTTCAGAGATACTAAAGCAGACAATGAGAGTTACTGGGTCAATGGAAACTATCCAGCTTATATCAGGACCTTTGCAAGTCATTGTGAGCTGACAAGAGTTAGATGATCCTGCTTCTTCAAGACCTTCTTCTGTTCATTACCTTGGCATCTCATGTCTTCAGTTGCCCTATTTCCAATTTTTTTAAGTGGAGTATGACCTTAGAGCCTTCACTTGATAGGTAAGGGTTTTCTTTTCTTTCTTTCTTTCTTTCTTTCTTTCTTTCTTTCTTTCTTTCTTTCTTTCTTTCTTTCTTTCTTTCTTTCTTTCTTTCTTTCTTTCTTTCTTTCTTTCTTTCTTTCTTTTCTTTCTTATTTTCTTTCTTTCTTTCTTTCTTTCTCTTTCTTTCTTTCTTTCATCACTTTAGCTATGTTCCTATCTCCTTTCAGATAGGGCTCTTGTGTTTCAGCCCAGGGTTTACCTTGGACCACAATTTGATTCTACTACCTATATATATTCTGCGTAGCTGGGATGATAGTCATTCACTACCATGTATGGCCCCATTTCCATTTTTTAATTACATGGAAATTTGGTGACATTTTTCCAAGTCACTTCCAATGTGATGAAAAATGTTTTCATGTCTTCCTGAGAAAATGAATACTGGCTAATAGAGTTTAAAGGGAAAGAGAAAAGGATATATACTAAATGGTCACACCTTGATGTCAAACATAACAGGGTTTTAGTCTTGACTCTATTTCTTATGACAGGGTAACTTTGGGCAAGTTAGATCACCTTTCTAAGTCTCAATTTCTCATCCATGAAATGGAGAGAAAACTACTACCTTGCTGTAATTAGACTAAAACAGCAAGAAGTTGAACATGGGATGCACACTTGGCAGCAACTGTTATTTCCTATACAAAGCAATAGGAAGAAAGCCATTCTTTTTTATTTCTGCATGTTTATCTCCTCTAAACCTGAAGACAGAGGTGTCCTCAGATTTACTGGCCAAAATTTAGCAATCTGGATATCAGCTTTCACAATGTTACTTGTAATTCAAGCCTGCACTTCAAGGGGCCTCAAACTTCATTAACTGTCCTTGGAAAACTCATGTCACCTGTTCAAGTTCATGTCTCCAGTCTCTGTTATTCTCAGTCATCAGTAAACGGTGGCATCTTCAGTGCCACACAAGCTGTCCTGGATCCCCATTTGAATTAAGTAGGTCCTTGTTTTCTCTCTCAGGCATGTGAGGTTCTGCCAGGGCAGGCTGGCTCCAGCTGTGTTTCTTGGCACATAAAACCCAACTCTTGTCAAAGTCAAAACAGCAAACAGTGGGCACAGGTGACCCCTGGCACCAGTCTCTCCAACTCTTATTATATCGAACATCACTCCCTGGGGCCTGGGGGAGACAAACAACCAGTTCACATCACAGCAGCTGGTCCTGGTTGTAAGTCTCCATGATTTACCTTGGCTCTCACTGGCATAGAAAATGAGGTCATTGAGGAAGAGACAATGGAGAAGACCTCTGAAAGGCAGTAGTAAAATCTGCGATGAGGAGATGGCACAGAACCCTTGAGTCATGGGGTTCTTACCAGCTGCTTTGAGAGGTAAATAACCTTGAAAAGTCTTCTGGAAGATTAAATGTATACAAATCGAAGGCCATCATTAGACACCTCTCTCATTTCGTTATTTCTATTGAATCACTTTCCTCACAAGTTGGGAGTATGAAGTGGTACAATGAATAGGAACTGGGATGGTAAAAGAGGAAAAGGCCAGACAGGGCCTGTGGTATGCTGGGTAATATAGTCCATGCTACCTCTAATCCTCTGTGTGTGCCAGAGATACAGGAGCTCTCGCTGTTTTCCTTACCCCCTAATCTCTCAGACTTGAATCCTGTGCCCTTGAGTCCGTCTTGAAAGTACATCCTTACTCTTCTTCCCCTGGATAAGTCCTGTACATGTTTCCAATCTTAGTTAATACATCACATCTTCAGGATCTTTTTCTCATTCCCCTGCCTTCCCCCACCCTTCCTAATGACCCAAATATACCTGTTGTCACTGGAATATGAGTGGCTAATTTGGACTATGAAGTGTAAACTAGAAGAATACTGGGTCTCTGGAGAGTTTTGTTTTGGTAATTTCCCATCTCTGTGAAATTCCACCTTTGTTTTTCATTTCTTAAATAGAGGCACAATTTATATAATACACATAATTTTAAAATGCATTTTAGTAAATACTCAGTGGTATTTATTAAATGCATTACAAGTAACCATCACTTCTACTTCCAAGATATTTTAATCACTCCCAAAAGAAACATCAAGCCCAGTAAGTAGTCACTTTTGTTGCCCCCTCCTCTCAGTCTCCTGCAGCCTCCAGTCTGTTTTCTGTCTCTATGCAATTTGCCTATTATGGACATGACCTATAAATGCAATCATATAATATGTGATCATCCATTTGGATGATCACTTAGCACTTAGGTCTTTCACTTAGCATGTTTTTGAGATTCATTCACATTGTATAATATATCAATACTTACTTTTATTTATAGCTGAATAATAATCTTCCATGGTATACATCTACCACATTAACTATTCATCTGTGACTTGGGCATCTGAATGGTTTTCATTTTGGGACTCTTGTGAATAGTATCGTTACATATTGTTACACAGAATAGAAGCAAATGTTTATCTGTCACTCATGTAGATCATACTTTTAGCTAATACAAGGGATCTAGGTATTAAAATTTTATATCCTTTTATATCTTATTTGAGAGAAGAGTATTAAGAAACAGAACAATATATGCTGTCACTTTCTCTCTACCACTGGGCAAACCAGTTTCCTGTGTTTCTTTGGGCTTCAGCAATCTTATCTATAAAATGGGGATAGCCAAGGTCCCTAAAGGCTGAGGTCTAAACCAGATAATCTCTTGAAGTCTTATGTTTGATTCTTCAAAGTATGTTTTGAAAGGGCCGGTTGTCACAGGAAACATATGAACCTACTGAAGTGCAGTATCATTTCTTTGGAACATTCTCCCTAACTCCTCCCTTTCCTTTAGCTAGATTTTTTTTTTGCTTTCTCTTCCTATCTTGTAACTCCTCTAAAACTGCATTTCCACTGTGCATCCTAATTCTGAAAACAATCCCTTTAAAAGCAACCTGAACTTCAATGAAGCTCATGAATGTGAATCGCAAGTATAGCTTATTGTGTGTGTGTGTTTTGTTTTTTTGTCGGTTGTGGGGCTGAACTCTGGGCTTGGACTCTGTCCCTCAGCTCTTCAGCTCAAGGCTAGCGCCCTACCATTTAGCCACAGTGCCACTTCTGGCTTTTTTCTGCTTATGTGGTGTTAAGGAATCGAACCCAAGGCCTCATGCATGTGAGGCAAGCACTCTACCACTGAGCCAACTTCCCACCCAAGTATAATTTTTGATTTTTGTTTTTTGTTTCTCATCTATATCTCTGTTACTGACTAGGTCCTCTGGCTCCTTAGGCTTTGATGAAGATGTTATTCTTTTTTACTGAAATTCCTTTTTCATTCAACAAAGCAGCTCATGAATACAGCATATCTTGATGAATGTCCTGCCTTCTAACATTCTTTTTTTTTTTTTTTTTGTCGGTCATGGGGCTTGAACTCTGGGCCTGGGTGCTGTCCCTCAGCTCTTCAGCTCAAGGCGAGCGCTCTACCACTTGAGCTACAGCGCCATTTCCGGTTTTCTGGTGGTTTATTGGAGATAGGAGTCTCATGGTCTCTCCTGCCCAGGCTGGCTTAGAACCGCCATCCTCAGATCTCAGCCTCCTGAGTAGCTAGGATTACAGGCGTGAGCCACCAGCGCCTGGCTCCTTCCAACATTCTTACTTACCCCTGCCAACCCCTTCTTTCACTTTTCTTAAATTTTAGGTTAGGTATTTATTATTTTCTGCTATTTAACAACATATCTCCATTTGTGTCATCCCTTTACCAGCAGTTACTAATCTATCTGCTAATCCAGCCCCCTCTGATTACTTGAGCTACAGCTATGGCTTAGACCCATAGCACACTAGCCTTCAATCTACAAATTTCTAGGTGGAAAGCCCTGTCCTTGCCTCCCTCCCCTACCTCCAAAAAGACAGAATTCTGGAAACTTCTTGGTACTCAGGAAATATTTATGGAAAAAATTCATGAAAGAAAGACTTCTGTTGACAAAAGTTTCTTATCAAGGAGCAGCAGGAGAGTCCAGTCATATACTCTGGTGAGAGAATCCAGATTAAATATGAAGAGGGAAAAAAATCATGAAAATCTTTAGCTTAAGTTGGAGGATACATTTCGAGTACTTCTTTTCACACTTATAAATATCAAGATATATTCCTTTTCCCCATCTCTCCACTTGAAATTACCCCCCAATTCCTGGCATATATAAGTAACGTGTTACATTTGAAAACTTTTTTTAAAGTTAGTAATAGCTGATGCATGTATTATGAAAACAAATCGTTTAAATAGGGACACAGGTGGACCCATTGCAACAATGAGATGTACAAGTTGTTACGTCAAAAATGATCTTTACAACCTTGGTGGGGGGGAGAGGGGGGGGAAGAGGAGGATTGGGTGGGGGGGTGGGGGGGGGGAGGATGGGAAGGAATGGGAAGGGGAAACAAAGGAGGAGGCTACAATGCTTGATAAGAAATGTACTCATTATCTTGCCCATGTAATTGTAACCCCTCTGTACAGTATTTTCACAATAAAAAAAGTATTTATCATATATTAGGTATCACGCACATTCCTTTAAATGGGTAAAGATATTGATGCAGGTCTTTAAGTGGTAGAGAGTACAATTAATTTTATTTGATATGTGAGAAACTGAAACTTCTCAGATTGGGTATATTATTTGCCCAGTATTCCAGCTAATAAGATTTCATCTGATTTTAGTCTATATACAACTGTTCTTCTTCACTCAAAATTAAATGAAAATTTATATATAGACTTTCAGGAACCCATTTATAAAGCTAAAGCTTTCTGCTGGATCCTTTCCGGGGATAAGAAGAGAACTATGATGAAACTCTGTATGCAACAAAACAATGTAAAGAATTTCAGCATTGTTTCAGCATATCTCAATAGTTACCAGTTTTCAGTTTGAACCACAAGATCTTTTTTGCTAGTGGTATCCTTCTGAGTTTCTCCATCTCTTTAATAATCAAGAAGGTATTAGTAAGTGAATAAGGTAACTCTAAAATATTAGGTCCTAATCCTGGAACCTTTAAATGTTACTTATATAGCAAAGACTTTGTTGATGTGATAAAGTTAAGAATCTCATCTCAAGATGAGATTCTGAATGGTCCAGGTGGGTCCTAAATGTCCTTCTAAGAAGGAGCCAGAGGGAGATTAGCGTACATACACAAGAGAAGGCAGCATGACCATAGGCAGAGGCTAGAGTGATTCAACCATAAACCAAGGAATGCTGGCCGCCACCAAAGGCTGGAAAGGCAAGAAAGGAGTCTCCCCTAAGAGCCTCTGGGGTGATCCTGATTTCGAACTAAAATGTATTTCAGACTTCTAGCCTCTGTACCTTTGAGAGAATAACTTTCTGTTGTTTTGAACCACCAAGTTTGAAGTAGTTTGTTACAGCAGCCACAGGGAACAAATACACAAAATTACTATACTCTGCTGCCTTGATTCCTCCCGCACTGAAAATCATAAGAAATCAGGACAGGTGAAAAACACACAAAGTAGGAAACTGAGTCTCAGAAAAGTAAGTTGATATGACCAGGGTCATGCAGCTATCAAGTAGCAAGGCTCAAATTAAAATGTACTTCTTACTGTGGAGTTTTGCAAATCACTTGATTATGTGGCACTCCTTGACATAATTGTGCCCTTACTTTCATGAGAATCCTTAAACATTTTTATTCTTTTTATTTTCCTTCTTCTTCTTTTTTTTTGACAGTCTTGGGGCTTGAACTCAGGGCCCGAGCACTGTCCCTGAGCTTCTCTTGCTCAAGGGTAGCACTCTACCATTTGAGCCACAGTGCCACATCTGGTACTGAGGAACCAAATTCAGGGCTTTGTGCCTGCTAGGCAAGCACTCTACCACTAAGCCACATTCCCAACTCCTACTTGCCTTCTTTTTAGATAGATATAACCTGATGCCTGAGGTCCCAGGGAGCTGGGCTTGAAGACCAGGGTGGGTCTTAGATTTCCCCGGTATGATCTCTCACCCTCTACTCTATCGTGGGGCTTAAATTCTGGGTGAGGAGTTCTTGTAATGAGCTTCCTTCTAGCCTAACTCAAGCATTTCTAGCTTATCAGTTTGACCTTTGGTTTTCCATGGCAAACTTTGTAAAGGAAGCTCTGACAGGCCAAAGCATTGGCTCCATAAGACTATATTGTCCTTATTTAGAATTGCTCTCACTTAGACAGGCTTTTGCAAAACATGTTTATTCTGGTTTCCTTTCCCTTCTGGCTGCCTGACCAGTGTGAGCCCAGAGTACAGCAGCTCCAACTCTCAGACCTGGGCCTGGCAGGAAAAGACAAGAAGAAAAACACGAGGCTCTTAAGAAGGAATGTTGAGTAGGCAGGAGTGCCCTTCCCAAGTTCCAAGGCAGATAAGATTGGTGCCCTCTGTTTGGGTAGCCCACTGAAGATATGTCCTTAGTAAGTCTAACTTCAATTAAAAGCGTACAAAGAACTCAAGGGTAGAATTTTATTTTTTTGAAATACAATTTTAGAGTGATACAGTGATAATTTTAATGATATAACAGTTTCCTATTCTTAAATATTTAGTAGAAATCAAACATGGTATAAATCTCATATATAATTTGTTTCATTTAGCTCTTAGGGAGAGCCATATTATTAACACTGCTTCACAGACGAGGAACTGAGATTCAGAAGGTTTTTGAGGCTACAGAAAATGATATCTGAAAGCAGCTCTGCCTTGTTCTAGAGTGTTCTCTTATGTCAGTCTTCCCCAAGGACACTCTGTTCTGGCCCACTTTCTAGGTTACTGTAGTTCAGAGAGAATGCATTGGCTTGCCAAGGTCAGTTCCCAGTGGCGTCAGTCTTCTAGGACTCTGGGATAGTGCTCTTTCCAACAGTTTGCTTCAATGTAATCTAGAACTTAAAAAAAGAGACCGAAACAGCTCAAGGCTGGCCATTTGCTATAATTTGAGAGGCAAGTTCTTTCCTCTCTTCTTCCCTTTGAGTCCTGTTTTAAAGATGCGGTTATCCTTGGGACCACTATACTTCTTCCATGGGCAGAAGATGGCAGAAAGAGGAGAGAAAGCCAAGTACTCAAGGAGGATGAGCCATCACATTCCAAATAAATGGGAGAGGGGATAGAAGACTTCCAAGACCAATTTCTTAGTAGAAGAAGGACTGATAGTTGAGGAGGAGAGCAGTCCCCAAAACAATCAACAACAATGAAAATACCTATCTTGTCAAGTAATACCCTCATGGAGTGGATCTATAACACATTTCCCAAAGACCCTTTCTAAAATCTGTGCCACATGCAGATGGCAGTGGCTTTCCTTCCGAAGATGGGCCCCTGACGGACACAGGCCAGGAGTTAGAAGGGGTAGGTGGAGTTGGCAGGTGAGCAACAGGAGTATAACCTTCTCTGTCCAGTGGATTCAGAAGGAGAGGCTCCTTGTGGGGTTGGACAGGGCTTGTCCATTGGTCAGCTAGCTCCCTTTCTTGGCTTTTGGTTTCTCTCTCACTCCTATTCTACTCTTCACTGTTGATTAAATCCTTCCAGGGAATTCACTTGAGTCTCAGAAAGAGGGAAGGTTTACTTAGTATCACATGGGTACTCACTACCAGCTCTGAGGCTTGGAATTCAGTTCTGATTCCAAAGTAGCATCGCCGATACCATTACTTCCCTGCTGTAGGATGTCCTTCTCATATGAAAAGGCGACGGTTAAGTGCTCCAGCTGACAACACTGGGTCAGCATCCAACTGAGCGCAACTGTGTGAGCCATCTTGGACTGTCAGCCCAGTTGCTTTGAGATGACTCCACCCTCAGCTGACATCTGCTCCCACCGCTTATAAGACCCTAAGCAAGCACTGCTTGGCCGAGCCTAGGAAGAGCACAGAACAGGGGAGAGACAGTGGTCATTTCAAATCTGGGGAGCAGTTTGATAGGCAGCAGTACATACTTGAAACAGTATATATCTCTATCTATCTATCTATCTATCTATCTATCTATCATCAGCCACCTGTCACCTCGATTGTATCTGTGCCCTCAATTCTGAGAATTGGTCCTTTGTCCAAAGCTCATTCATCAAACAATAATGCTAAGTGCTGTCTCTGGGCAGGCACAGTGCTGTTCGTGTGGACTCTGGAACCGGGATCCAGACAACAGACTCACAGAGGGTAGAAAGAAGAAGATGTTTCAGAGAAGACAGAGGAATTTCAAATAGAATTCTACTGGAGAAAGCCTTCTGGCAGAGGTGATGTCTGAGGCAACACTGAAGAGTGAAAATCATCCAGATAAGCAAAGAATGGAAGGAAGAACATTCAACATAAGGCATGGGTATATGCAGATGCCATAGAGCTGGAAAGGGACTGAGATCACTAAGTACCCTTCTTTTAATACATTAAAGCAGAGGCTTTAAATAAATCTATTATAGCCTCAGTGTCCTCTTACAGGTAAGTAAGCGCCTGCTTTCTTTTCTCAAAGGTAGTGTCACTCAAACAAGCCTTGCTGAGAGATACAGGGTCCATTTTGCAGCTGAGAACAAGAATGTGATGAGCACACACAGCCATGATGAGGTCCCAGGAACAATCTATCAGGTCCACATGTTGAAGCCAAAGCATCACACCACCTCACAGAAAGAAAGCAGACTCGTTCCTAAAACCGAGCTTTCTTTCACAAGAAGCCAAGGCCTCAGTGCCAGGGCAGGATTTATGACCTAGTCACTGAGGACAGAAATAATTGGTCACGTGAGTGCCTAGCAGCTCTGCCTGGCTCCCACTCTGGAGGGGCAGCATGGATTTCAATTGTGGAGACAAGTTTATTTTCCTAGCCCAGGTGTGCTCCTGCAGCCAGCTCAGCCCTAATGAGTGCTGTATAGCCAAAGCACAAGTAACTGATGGCCCAATTTAAAGTGTGCAGAAGCTGGATTTCCTTCCAGCCTCTGAAGGAAAAACACCAGCTCAGGAAGAATGAAGAAGTGCCTGTTCTGAGTTAGTCTCCTGCTGTAGTCATTGGATTCCCAGGAAGACTAAGTCTACTCCATCAAGTGCCCAGAGAAAGGAAGCAATTAGCTAGAGAAGTCAAGCAGAAAAGGAAAAGACAGAATGAAAATCAGGCACTGGGGTTTCAAGCTAGAGTGGACTCAGCCTTCAACACAGCCTCTGCTTCACAGCAGCTGGAGTTACATGTATAGTCTTTGGGAGCAGATGGGTCTTGATGGAAAAACTAATACAACTAGGCAAGATACAACCTCTCTGTGCCTTTGTTTACTCCTTTACTATAAAGGGATTAGAGGCAGAGACTTGGGGGCTATCACACTTGGGTATTAACCCCCATTCTGTTGCTGAATATCAAAAGGCCAAGTTAATGAACCTGGGGTCTTAGTTCCTTCATTGCTAAAGAAAACCTGATTATGTGGTGACCTTGAAGAACTGGCAGGGGGACTGGTGAGGCAAATTATAAAATGCAGGTGTGTAGTGTGTGGGATAGTGACTGTGAACTTGTTTTATGCCAGGACCATATTTACTGTAGTGTGTGACCAAGAAGATCAGCCTCACCTGAGACTTGTTAAAAATGCCTTCTCTGGCCTCACCCCAACCTACTGAATCAGAAACTGAGCACTCTGCTTTAACAAGTTCCCCCAGGCGATCCTAGTGTACACTGATGCTTCACTATCTTGGTTCTAGGTTGTAATTCAGAATGCCTCTGAAATGCTTCAGTTCATCCAGGTTTCTAAGAATTTGTTCTGCCCATGATCCTTCCAAAGGGGCTCTCTGTGTTCATTCCTTTATATACCCAAGCAGGAAAAAAATAATAATAAACCCTGGTTACTCAGGATTTCCCTCTTACATAAGCAACAGTTTCTACATGCTTACTATATTTCAGGCCTGTTGGTGATGTTATCATGTGGATTATTGTAATTTATCTCTGTAGTGACTCTCTGTGATAGATGCTATATTAAACAAATAAGGAAAAACTATAGCTCCATGAAGTGAGGTATCTTGCCCAAAGATTTACAGCCTGCTGGTAAGAAAACCAGGATTCAAACATCAACAATCTATTTGGGAAGGAATGTACTTTCCACATTGTCTTTCTGCCTCTTCGTATTGGAAGGAATGGACTAAAGCATGATGTGAAGAAGGTATTCATGAGTTGTAGGGATGCTGTGCCCCTGATAACCAGTCATTCTGATGCTCCAACCTGCAGAATATAGAACCAGTGGGTGGAAGCCACAGGGAGGCAGACTGTGGCTGTGGACAAAGAGCACAACTTAGTGACAAGTGATTTTTCTGGAGCTGTCTCACTCTTATGAGGCAGTGCACTCCGGGAAGTGTGAGCAAATGCTGGACAGGCCCAGTCTGGATGTCGCAGAATGAAGCTTGGAACATTCCCTCCACATTGTGCTTTGATTTGGAGGATCATTTAGTAGGCAAGTGTCTTCCTCTCCTCTCCCCCTCTCTGTCTTCCTCCTTTCTCTCTCTCTTACTCTGTCTTTTTCTCTCTCTGTCTTTCTCTCTCTCTCAGGTTGGCTTAGCTTTTGAGTTAAAAAAATAAATGAGGTAGCTCATTAGCAAAGAAAGGATACTGTCTGAATTTGGGATGAAATAATCCACCTTGCTGAGCTGGTCCCAGGCTCTAGCTGGAAGGGATCTCTCATTCCTCCTCACTCCCATATCATGTTGTACTGTACACAAAACCCTGTCCCCTCTGCATGACAGCCATATGTGCAAAGCTAGATTTCTTTTAGAGAAGCAGCAAAACATGTGTGCACAGAGGCAGAAGTATTGTGTGCATAGGGATTTTTAACTTCTCTGGTCTTAGTTTCCTCACTATATAAGGGACTCCTTCCTGACGTCTAAAGACTTCAGAGAACCTGGATTATGGTTTGCTGTAATTCATATCCATTTTAGTCCCCCTACACATAATAAAATATCTTCAGAAAATGCATTTGTGTGTGTGTGTGTGTGTGTGTGTGTGTGTGTGTGTACTGGTCCTAGGTCTTGAACTCAGGACCTGGGTACTGTCCCTGAGCCTTTTTGCTCAAGACTAGTAGTCTTTGCTTCTCAGAGAATGCATTTCTGATTCATTGAGGCCTTCTGCTATTCACCTATGTCTAAATTCTACCTTCCTACCTGAAACAGAGACATTTAGTATGTGATATGTAAAGGGATTAACATACTTATTTCAAAAAATTTTTAAAAGAGAAAAAGGAGAGGGAGAAGTAGAGGGAGGGAGGGAGGAATGGAAAAAGGAAGGGAGGGAAAGAGGAAAAAGAGGAGGTGGAGAGGAAGAGGAGGAGGAGCAAGAGGAGGAGGAGGAAGAGGGAGAAGAAGACGAAGAAGAGGAAGAAGAAGAAGAGGAGGAGGAGGAGGAGGAAGAGGTGGTGGTGGAGGGGAGAAGAAGAGAGAAGAGAGAAGAAAGAGGAAAGAATGAAAATGAAAGGAAGGAGGGAGAAAAGGAAGGGAGGAAGAAATAAAGGAAGGAAAAAAGAAGGAAGGAAAGAATTCTGCTGACTATCTGTTAACCAGTCTGTCTAGGCAGACATTTCCTTAGGCATATCCTGGTTCGTTCGTGTGTGTGTGTGTGTGTGTGTGTGTGTGTGTGTGTGTGTGTGTGTGTGTGTGTGTACCTGTACACATAGAATAATACATAGCATGCTATAATATGAAGAATCCTATGGGATAAGGGAGTGAACAGGAAGGACTGAACCCATTTCTCTCTAGGTGACTAATTGCTGTTTTGCGATTATCTGTGATAGCTGTGGCCTGTGGGGCAAGTCTTGCACATACTGACCTCCATCTTGAGACTGCATAAAAGCAGAATGTTTTGGGCTCAGATTAAAACTTAAAAGCAGCTCTGTTCTAGAACACACCACATACTGAACTTTCTCCATGATGGGACTCAGGCCAAGTAGTGGTTTTTGAAGCTTTTAAAGGCTCCCTGGCCCTTCCCAAATGGCTGTTGTGGACATATGGTTTTAGAAGCTTTTAAAAAATCCTTGTGGGCTTATTTTTAGAGCAAACCTTAACCTTGTAAAGCTTCTTAAAGGAGTCACAGAGGGCCTCCTTAGAGCCCCAGGCAGCTGTTTCCAGAGGTTGCAACACAGCCTTTCCTTGTGTGAGCTAAGCCTGAGCTAGACTGTCCCCTGAGGGCATAGGTCCTTGGAATCAGAAGACCTAGGTCACAGGTGAGTCATCCATGGATGCAGAGTTTGCTCACCAGGGAGTAGCGACCATAGAATGATAGACACACAAGATCTCAAGGGCTCTACCGAAATAGAGGGATCTCAAAAGTTACCTAGTCAACTTTGATTTGCTATGTCCAGTCTCTTCTGAAAAACACATATAGAGAAGCAAAACCACCTCTATTTGAACATCTTCAGTTAGGATAAGACCCTTATCTGAGCCTCCACTTGTCTTAAACTTAACTAAGGGTGTACACATTCCGTGCTCTGAACTGTGCAAAGTGCTGGGGGTCTACCAGTGCATAAGGAATAGAAACAGCCTCAACAAAATCGGAACATCATGGAAAAAGACACAAGAATCAAGTGGTCCTACCTGAAGAGTACTGCTGTAAATAAAGCATCACCCAAAACAAAGATTGACTAAAGCTTCATGCAGAATCGGATCTGGTCTCAGAGATTAGAAAGTTTGATGGAGAGGTGACCTTCACGTGGGAGCTGAAGGATGAGTAGGATGTTAGCAAACCAAGAGGAGGTTGGGGGAGGGCACAAAGGACCAGGATAACATTGCTGCAGAGGATTATGGGCAGAATGCAACAACGCAGCATTTTAGAAAAACTAAATTTAGTCTTGATGTGTAAAATAAAGCAAGGGGAAATCTGGTGAGAGGTTAGAAGTATGCGGGGTGCAGAGCATGCATGGCCTAGTTGATGAGAGTGTTGATCTTAACCTGCAAGTGTCAAAAGTCTTTGGCTTTAAAGGAAAGGCTGGGTAACTTATACCAAAGCTTCAGAGTTTTTCCCACATTGCTAACTGTGGTTGACTTCAAATAGATCTATGATTCTCTTTTCTTTTAAAAAGTGAAATCATTGTTTTTGCTTTTTTTTTCTGGGGGGGGGGTAAAAGGGGAAGTCAGAAAGGGAGGGAGGAAGGGCGAATAAATGCAATCATGCTATTCAGTATACATTCTCTGGAAAATGTCCACTGTGTAACTGTGGACAGGGATGAGAGGGGGTTGGAAACTGGGAAAAAGTAAAGTCCAGGAGAACATTGTCCAGAACAAAGGAACGTACTTATTACCTGACTCATGAAATGGTAGCTCCTCTCTACAACACATTAATAATAACCATAAAATTATTTTTTTAATGAAGCCAGCCAGGTATGGTGGTACACTTTTGTAATCCCAGCACTTGGGAGGCTAAGGTAGGAGAATATTAAATTTGAGGTGAGCCTGGGGCTACATAGTAAGATTATCAAAAAGTCAAAATCAAATGAAATAAGATGAATCTCAAATTTCCTTCCTTTGACTATGGGTCAGCCTTAACTGACTTCTAATTAACAAGCAGTGGGAAAGTGACAATGCTTCTGGATTAGGTCCTGAGAAAGATAGCTTCCACCTAAAACCCTTTCTTTGGCTTGCTTGCTGAGGGAAATCAGCCCCATGCTAGGAGGGTGCTCAAGCAACCATGGAGAAGCATACGTGGGAACAACTGCGGTCTCCTTCATACAACTACCTCCGAGTTGCCTGCCACATCAGTTGACCCTCCAGCCCCAGTTAAATCTTCAGATGATAGCAGACCTGACCAATAGCTTGACTGTTAGCTTCATGGGAAACCCCGAGGGGCAGCCAACCCAGCTGAACGGCCCTGGAGTTCCTGACCCACTGCCACAGTGATGTAGTAAACGTTATTTGTGGTTTCAAATTATTTCTACGTAGTTTTTAGTTTTGTTTCTTATTGACAATAACTTTGTAATTTGTGGGACACAGTGTGATGGTTAAATACATGTAGACATTGTAGAGTGATCAAATCCAGCCAAATAGCAAGTCTGTTGTTTCAAATATGTACCACTTCCTGCTGTAAGAAAATTTTAAAGTACTCTTTACGGCTATATGAAACTATACAATTAAAATGCATAATATATATTGAAATACCTCTTGTCCCCTTCCACCCTGAGTAATTTGTTAAGTAGCAATGGAAACCTAACGCCACGTCACCTCAAGAGATGGGAAGAGAGAACAAGAACTTTGGGATAAGAAAGTCTTTTCTGGGGGAGGGGAGGTGGAGGGGGTGTAGTTGAGGAGGTGGGAGGGACGGGATGGTAGGGGAAAAACAAAGGAGGAGGCAACAATGCTGGATAAGAAATGTACTCATTACCTTGCTCATGTAACTGTAACCCCTCTGTACAGAATTTTCACAATTAAAAACTTATTTAAAAAAAAGAGAAAGTCTCTTCTACTTAATAAGGTTGCTGGATGAAAGGCATGTTAGGTCTGTATATGAAATGATGCTTGCAGGACAAGGAAGATTAGAGACTGTCTAGTAGTTCTCACTTTCTTTGTCCTCCACCACTTTCATATTTGATTGGTTCTGCCATTCTCAAAGCTGTGGAAAGAAACAGGTTTATTGACAACAGGTTCTGCAAAATGTGGGAATTTTGACTGCTCTAGAACAAAAGGCTTGAAGGCTATTTATCTGAGGCTGCTTTGGGCCATGTTTCACTATAAACACTACCCATGTTCAGGTCTGTCTCACACCTGTGTTAGTCAGCTGTATGAGCCTATCTCCTGCTGTAAACACAACTGCTTTTTATTTGAAACTTATCTCTCTATAGTTCCACATCCTATTTTCTTCATTTACAATGCAACAAGGAGATCGAGTTACATTGAGTATTCATATGAAAGAGATTCTTTAATTCTTACTATGTGTCATACACATGATGAAGGTTTAGTTAAGGATCAAAATACCATCAGGGGCTATCTATGATTTGTGCCATTTTGCAGATGTGGAAACAGCAAGTGCACAAAGGCAGTATGCGTTGCTTTTCAGTAGACACTGCAGCAGGGATTAAGTTTCCCATCAGAGTTGACATGGAACAGAGAGACGGAGTGAGCAAGAGAACAGCATGAATTACAAATGTCCCTATGCAGGAAAGAAGTTGTTCCAGGGTCATCAGAAGTGACCGTGAGTGTATGAGTGGCCTGAGACTGCATAGACATTTTGGAGAGGGATCTGAAAGCTTGTGTACTTTGACTTCCAGAGAGTAGATCTAGGAGCTTCAGTCTATGCTGCCCAGATCAGTACTTCTTTAAATTTGGCTGTCCACTGCTTGCAGGTCTTGATCGAGGACAAATTTTGATTCTGCCAGTGTAGAGCCTGGAGTCTGTATTTCAAACAGTCTCAAGACCTTCAGTGATCATGTTGCTGGCTGCTGGTCTGTGGACCATACTTGGAGTTGTCAGGCCACAGTTCTCAAGGGTATGGAAAACTCCTGATGGCATCCAAGTGGCTTGTTCTCTACTGCTCTTTCTGTGAAGTTTCCTCAGAAAACAAGGTTTCTCTCAGGGCCCAGGCTGTAACAGAAAAGTCATGGAAGCCACTGCTCTTATGAGCCCTTTGCCTCAGTCCCTTTCTCATCTGCACCCAAGTAGTGTGGAGGTCTCTCCCGCGTACACTGACTAAGGGTCCATTCTTCATGCTTTGGCCCAGGGTATTATAACAACAATCTGTAGGCCATAAACCAAAGGCTCTTTCTCCATGACTGGCCTCAGGACTGACTCTCTCAGAGAGATGGAGGAACAGAGAAAAATATTAGCATTGTATTTTTCTTTAGAAAGGGTTACTTCAGGGAGCCAAGCATTAATTGAGTGCTTCATTGTGAGAAGACTGTTTGGTAAACTCCCTTGTTTTTGACAGATGTTGAAACAGCCTGAGCCAGAGTTTAAGAAAAATGTTTTCCCCACATATCCACCCCAGCCCCAGAGGCTATGATAAAGTTGGCTTAACTACATTCAGGTCAAGTCAGGTTCTGGTAACCTCACAGAAACCCCAGAATTCCCTGAATTTGAACTGGGAAGGGTTCCATCCACCATGCAGCATCTACTATATGATAAGGAAAGGAGAAAACAAGACTTTACTGAGTTGGTACCTGGCTCAGACCCTCCATGAGGTGCTTGGGTCACTAAGAGCTTCAGTTACTGTCTCTGTGATGAATGCATTCTGCTGCTGCCTTTATTTGTGGAGGACAGCCCATATCAAATCACTGAATGTGGAGAGATGTCCTCACGAGAGCTGAAATCTGTACTTGTGGAGCATTCTCATTGAGGATTTTTGTGAGGATGCTCCCTTCCATAGCCACAGTGGGTGGGAAACCATCATAGCTCTGTAACACAAAAAAAAATGTGCATCACCTTCAACTTTATGTGTTCACTAGATGCCAATGCCACCCAAGAAGGCTAAAAGCAATTACCCCCTGAGGTATTAAGGAGGACACAAAAGCCTGAAGGTACTTCTTGTGTTCAGTTAAAGTTAGGAGCACAGCTCTAGAGTCTGTCTAGGCTGCAAAACCCCTTGGGAAAAATCTCTAATCGCTCTAAACCGCAGTTTCCTCATCTATAACATGGGAATCATGCCGGGCGCCAGTGGCTCACGCCTGTAATCTTAGCTACTCAGGAGGCTGAGATCTGAGGATCGTGGTTCAAAGCCAGCCTGGGCAGGAAAGTCTGTGAAACTCTTATCTCCAATAAACCACCAGAAAAACAGAAGTGGCACTGTGGCTCAAGTGGTAGAGCCCTAGCCTTGAGCTGAAGAGCTGAGGGACAATGCTCAGGCCCAGAGTTCAAGCCCCACGACTGACAAAAAAAAAAAAGGAAATCATGATTTAGGATTAAATGAAAGTAAAGTGCTTCACCTTTGGCTTATATCTGTTCTTCTTCCATTCAGGAGGTTGTTACTTTTCCAAAGTCACATAATGGCGGTAGCAGAACTTAGATACAGAAATTCTGATTCTTAATGTAGTACTATGGTTGTTATGTGCAAGATTGTACATTCCTAGGTGCCCCTGAATTGGAAACCTGAATCAGGCAGGCCCAGCTCCACATACTCATTATGTGGATACTCGTGGTATAGTCAAGGAGTAGCCTCTTTCTCACCAGCCCTCTGAAATTTCCCTGTTAACACATCATGTCTTGGAGTTATGCAGTCCCTTACCCCTTTAGCTTCTTTTAAAATACAAAAACAAAGCTGGGTCCTGTTGGCTCATGCCAGTCATCCTAGCTACTCAAGAGGCTGAAGTCTGAGGATCACAGTGTGAAGTCAGCCCTTGCAGGAAAGTCTGTGAAACTTTTATCTCCAATTAACCACCAAAAATCTGCAAGTAGAACTGTGGCTGGAGTGGTAGAGTACAGACTTGAGCAAAAAAAAAAAAAAAAGGCCCTGAGTTCAAGCCCCAGTATAGCCATAAATAAATACATAAACAAACAAACAAATAAATAATATAAAGTACAAACACAGTAGTGGAGTGGGGGAATGAAAGGACCCACAATGGCTGACAGCTTGTCATAATTTAACCAGTGCATAGATTCCATAAAGTATCTGTGCAAAGCTCATAATGAAGTTAATCACCTTTGCTGAGATCAGACAACTAGCATGGGATGGTACAACGACTTGTGTCATAGGACTGACTCCAGTATATAAGCATGGTCATTAAGGCACCGACCCAGTGCTCAAACTCAATCCTCAATCCAGTGCTATATCTGTTTTCCAAGAGGGGGGGAAGATTGGTACTTATAGTAGCTTCCCCACCCCTACAAAGTTGATAATTTTATCCTCCTTGGTTCACATTCTTTGTTCAATATAAACACAGATGTGACATTTACTCTCTCTCTATCTCATTTTCCACCCAAATGAAAAATGCAAAATACCACACGCAGAGCATTTGTGTGTATGGGTTAGATCATCCCCAACCATGCCTACTGTTGTGTGGGTTTTATGGATGATACTCATGTTCTTATCCAGCCCTCCCAGCAATGCTGTGGAATGAGCACCATTGCCTTTACTTTTGCAGCTGGAATCCTCAGAGAGGTGAATTAACTTGCTGTGAGTACAGATTATCTGTTAAACAGGGACTCAGCTGGCTCTTTATTCTAGACCACGCAGTCTCCAAGTTTGCAGGCAACTTCTCTCCAACACCCTAGCGGGGGGCGGGGGGGGGGCTTAGTCAAATTCTTTCAGAATGTCACAACAGGCACTTGGGGTTGGGCAGGTCCTGAGTGCAACTCCTCCAGAAGCAAGCCTCATTCACCAGGGTGGGGAGGTCAGTGGAGAGGCATGTGGAGTGGTGACAGAGTATCCGATAAAGCAGGCAGAGCAAGTTTTCACAGAGTTTGGGCTGGGCAAAAATGAATGGTCCAGGAAGGCTGTCAGTGTCAGGAATTCTAGTTGCTTTCCAAAGGGCAAATCTTTTGTGCCACGAAGCTGTAGAGTTCACCCACGCGTGTATCTAGTTTGGCAGTGAGCAGGTAGGGCTGACCAGGGTCAAATGATGGGGGTTCACAGGTAGGATTAGGTTCTGGGAGAATCACTGGAGAGGTAGAAGGAACCTCATAGTGGTTGACCCAGAAGTCTTTTGAGGTCACACTTCCTGGGTTCTAACCACAGTTGTCCCATCAGTTAGCTATACAGCCTTGACAGGTAATTTCAGTCTTCTGTGTATCATGTTCCTTATCTGTCAAATGAGGATATTAATGGACTACAACCCACAAGTTTGTTGTGGAGATGAAATAAACAAGAAGGAGAAGAGCGTATCTTTCCTATTCCTATAAGGCTACAAACTGGCCTAGAACGACAAGTGTAATTAGGTGTTGGCTTGCACTCAATTAGGTTGCTTCTGCTGAACATAAATAATCTCACAAGTAGGACAAAATAAAAAGTCAATTTCATAGCCACGTGCCAGCAGAAGATCTAAGGATTGCAGTTCAAAGCCAGCCTATGCAGGAAAGTCTGAGAGACTCTTATTTCCAATTAACCATCAAAAAGCTAGAAGTAGAGCTGTGGCTAAAGTGATAGAGCACTAGCCTTAAGCAAAAAGACTCTGGGACAGTGCCCAGGCCTCAAGTTCAAGACCCAGAACTGGCACACACACACACACACAAAAGAAGAGAATTTCATGATTTTCCCCCTAAGCTGTAGACGAAACAATGACACAGCAAAAAAAAAAAAAATCCAAAATTAGCCAAGAGCTAAGATGAATAAGTACTGCTTCTTTACTAATTACATCTTTAGCCTCCATTCATCTTTCCCTCCATCTAGGTTAGATTCATTCAGATATTCAGTCATAGAATTATCTCTGTTTTCTGACAGTATGCAATACTGAGCCAACCTCAGCTTCCTTGAACTCTCCCCAAAATTACCTATTGCAAGCTCACTAAGACCTTTCTAATACCCTAGACTCCACAGATCTCTAAAGATCTTTGTTCTCTTCTCATGGCAAAGACTCTATAAACTCAAATTTGTTTTAACTCAGTTGTGTTCTCAGTGGCTTTTCTCTGGAGTGCTGTGTCTTGGTAGCTTTTCACTGTAGTGCATTGGCATAGGTTAAAAACATAAAGCACAAAAAACAGTTCTTGGCACAGAGAAAGTACCATGCAAGGACTGACATTGTCATGGGGTAGGTTACTGGTGTAGACCCAGGTACAGAGAGGTCCAACAGGAAACTCAACAGGGCAGTGACCCAGTAGAAGAGTAGTTTCAGGGCCAAGATACTTGCATTTAAATCCCTACCTACCATTCGATATACAGGTTGAGCATCCCTTATCCAAAATACTTGGAAATCAAGGCGCTAAGATTTCAGAGGCTTTCAGATTTTTAAGTTAGCATAGACTTTACCTGTTGATCATCTTAAATCTGGAAATTTGATATTCAAAATGCTCCAAAATATAAAAACATTGAGCACCAACATGATGTTCAAAAGTTTTGGAATTTTAGACCATTCTAAAATTTAGATTTTTAGGTTATGGATGTGCAATCTATAGTAAGATTTAATCTGGTATGTCAGAACTTCAGGACAAGATACCGAGTATCTGACTTATATTATCTCACTGTGGTACCACGGACACATGCTTAACTCTGCTGTCTTAGTTTCTCCATTTGTGAAAGATAAGAAAAATAAAACTATCTCATAGTTTGTTGTAAAGCACTAGCAGGAGCAGAAGTATACTGAAGTTGGTTGTATAATTTTATTAAAATGTGATTTAAATGGAAAAGATCCAGGAATATTCAGAAACTACCTGGTTATTTCAACTTGCAAAACTGACAAGGATTGACAACTAGATAGATTTCAGTGTAAGATTACTTAAATTCCTGCATTATTTACCTTCTCTCAGATGAGGCCTAGATTTAAACTTGGAATTTTAGTGCACCAGTGGTGAAAAGCTACCTTTGGGAGCCTCTACATTTAGCTACATGTTGCTATATAACTTCTTTGATAGAAAGATCAAGAGTGATGAATGCTTTTGGATCCATCTCCCTTAATAGTTGCATAATTGCATACTGTTTCAGACCTGTTTTCTCTGATAAAATGAGAATAAATTTAATTCCTACCCCATCTATTTGTGGCGAGGAACTTGCCCACTCTTTCTCATTGCTATGCAGTATTTTTGTGAACATATTGCAACTTATTTATCTATTATGCTGTTGATAGGCATCTGTGCTATTCCTGGTTTCAGCTATTCTTCAGAATGCTACTGATGAACACTTCGCATGTGTCTTTGGTAAACCCCTTTCTGCCAGGTGTATGCTTGGGAGTGGAATTTCTGAGTGCTAGGATCTGTACATTTTCACCTTTTGTGCTTACTGCCATATGGGCTTAAGAAGTGGTGGAAATACTGCCTACTTTTGCTTGAAGTGAATGCCTCCTCTGTTCCAAGTCTTTCCCCACTGACCTATGCTCTTGGAATCTAGGAACTCTACTCTTACTGCTTGGAATCAGTAGATCCGTGGCAACCAGATATATTAGCTATCTATTGCTAAGCAACAAATTCACTCCAAACACAGAGACCCAAAACAAATATACACATTTATTATTTCTCATTGTCTCTCTGGATCAAGGACTTGGGAGTGACTTGTTGGTGTTCCAAACTACAAGTCTGTAATGAGACTAGATTACATGCTTGGTTAGGCTATGGTCATTTGAAATGTTGGTTGGGGCTGGGAGATCCATCTCTAGGATTGTTCTGTCCTATGATGTGTAGGCTGGTGCTGGCTACTGGCAGAAAGCCTCATTGTTTTTCTCTGCTTGTGTGTATACATAGGGCGGCTTGAGTAGCCTCATAATATGGTGGCTTCCTCCACTGTGAACAATCCAGCCTTAATATTACCTTGAGCATTCTATACCCTCATTTTCTCAAGAAAGTAATGCTTATTAAGGCACATCCAGGAAGCTGACTGCCTTATCAAGAAGGCCTTCCTGATGCCAATTAAATATCCTTTTCTTTGATAATTGAAATTGTAAGTGATCTCAAAGGGAACAGGTAAAATTTGGTGGGCGAGAAGACAGAAAGAAGAGAAAATATAAAGAATAAGTCAAATCTGAGAGGAAGGCATGATCACATAAAGCAGCTAGGAGGCAGCTGAACATCTAGGTAGGAGTAAATGAAATAAGTGTGTTTATGGTAAGCAGAAGACTGTAAGTAAGGGAAAATGATGCTTTCTTTACTCATCAATGAAATTGTAGTTTTGTTCATGAAAGTTCAATTCTGGGATGTTTTTTAGTGAAAGCAGAAGCCCAAAATACTCTGTTTTTTCTTACAGGACATTTAATTTATCACTCATGTATCCATGCATTCATCTATTTTAGAGATCATGGGGAAGGGGCAGAAATGAGAAAATATACAAAGCCTAACATGAGGGATGGGAAGAGAATTAATATTTATTATCTACTTCATCCTAGTACATTCATGCTTATTGTGTTAATGCCCATTACTACTCGATTTTTTTTTTTTGTCAGTTGTGGGGCCTGACCTCTGGGCCTGGGCGCTGTCCCTCAGCTCTTCATCTCAAGGCTAGTGCTCTACCACTTGAGCCACAGTGCCACTTCTGGCTTTTTCTATTTATGTGGTGCTGAGGAATCGAACCCAGGGCCTCATGTATGCAAGGCAAGCGCTCTACCACTGATCCACCTTCCCAGCCCACTACTTGATATTTTTCTTATGGCTCCCACCTTACAGATGCGTAAACTGAGACTAGACAGTTTGGCTGATGTGGAGTTGGAGCTCAAAAGTGATGAATCGGAGTGCGCTGGTACAAAGTAGAGTGAAAGTAAATACCAGAGACAAGTCCAGATGCAGTACAATGACAGACAAGAGGATAGAGTGAATTACTTCAGCATGGGGAAACAAGAGTGGGCTGCATGGAGAAGGAAGAGTTTCAACTGAACTACATGGAGCTGGAACACAGAAATACTAGATGTTAGACTTATTAGTTCTTAAATGCAACAGGAGAGTCTGAAAGGACTAGATCCTTGCTTGTACATACCCCTGTGGTGTACTTGGATACCTTCTTCAAGGTTATTCAAACTTAAATTACAAGTGCATTTTCACTCATGATGTTCTGTTGTATAGATTGACAACCCATGTAAGATGATTCAGATAATTAATGAAAAATAAGAAATAACCTTGTTAGGGTTTGATCTTAAATCTCCCCAAATGCTCATGTGTTGAAGTTATTATTGCCAGACTGTGGTGCTACTGAGAAAAAGTGGCACCTACAGAAAAGTAGGACTGTTAGGGAGGAAGTTAGATTATCAGAGAAAATGCTCTTGAAAATACGGACTTTCCTCCTTTTATTCCCTGGCCACCATAAAGTAATCTGCTTTACTCCACCAAGCACTCCCTACCATGACGTTTAGCCTCATCAAAGGTCCACAAGCAAGGGGCCACAGACAGAAACTTGAAACCACAAGCCAACATATACCTTTCACCCTCGTAAGATCTTTGTCTTAGATAGTTAGTTGCAGTAACAGACAACACAATCATTGACTGATGGCAATTACTATAAATGTGTCATTACTAAGTAAGGTGTGAAATCCTGGGCAATGCAAGTTCCCAAAGAGAGAGGATCAAGAGGAGAGTTGGATCTCAGCTTTAGACACAAAGCAAAGGGACAGTCTATTAAATCAGCTATCAGCTAGAGATCAGAGAAGTCTTAGAAGAGACAGCAGGCCTAGAGACTAATGGTTCACCAAAAAAAAAAAAAAAATACAAGGATCTCAGAGCAGAGAGAAACCTAAAAGATTACCTATCTGGCTTTGCGGTTTACTTTTGAGAAACTGGAAGCTACAAAATGAGTATACGTTTTTTTTCTTGGGCAGATCTTCTGACATATGTTGGCCTTGCAAAAAGAATGGAATTGACCTCTGGCCTCAAGAAGGCTAGGAGATAGAGACCACTCACTGTAAAAAGCACTAGGTATGTCATTTGTTCTCTTTAAATTCGTGATTTGAAGTCCTAATCCCCAATATCTCGAAATGTAACTTTGTCTCAGGCCAACATTACACATTATAGACTCATACCCATAATTCCAGCTACTTAAGAGGCAGAGATTATGGGAATTTCTGTTTGAGGCCAGCATGGGCAAAAAGTGAAACCTCTATCTCAACTATAAACCAGACATAGTAGTACAAACCTATAGCCCCAGCTATGTAGGAGGCATAGATAGAGGATCACCGTCCAAGGCTAGGGCTCAGAAAAAAATGTGAGACCTTCTTCAAAATATAACTAAAGTAATAAAAGACTGAAGGTATGGCTCAAGTGGTAGCAAACTTGTTCAATAAGCATGAGACCTTCTGAGACCAAACCCCAGCACTGGAAAAAAATTTAAAGTCACCTTGTCCGAAAACAGGAGTAGTGAAGATTCAAGGAGTTAAGATGAGAACATACTAGATTAGAGCGGACCCAAATCCAATAGACTGGTGTCTTTATTAAAACAGAAAATTTAGATAGACATAGAGAGTAAACACTGTGTATCTGTAAGCCACAGTATGTCAAAGAGTTCCTAAATCCACAGAAAGGGATGTGGATCAGATTCTCCCTTGCAGCCCTCAGGAGAAACCAACCCAGCGAAAACCTTGGACTCACCTAAAGGATGGTGCCTTGCAGCACCAGCGCTAGGAAACCAGTACAATGGCTTAAGAAGGATTCTGCAAGAGTCATAGGAAGTCAGCAGCATGAGGGAAGAAACCTTGCACTAATGAAATGATTAAGCTATGGATTAATCCACTCAAACACTAATGAAACACCTCACTAGGCCATGGAACACGTACTCATTTTGCTTTGAGCAATACAATACAAAGTGTAGTTTAGTCAGGCACATAACAAAAGTGAATGTTACAGAGGTCCCAGAACGTGACATCTGAGCCAGGGCTTGAAGGATGAATGTGTTTGCTGGCTGATTGCTCAATGGAACTGATGGTTTCTGCTACTGTAAAGAGCCTCCTATAATCTCTTACCTGGTCCATACAGTCATCAATGGGGCAAGATTTCAGGTTTGTTGAATTTGTTCATTACCGCAGGCCAAACCAACAGCCTGAAAATCCTAGGCCAGTTGATGAGATCCCCTTCTCTAGCTGGCCTGCTGTTTGTAGGGAAAACAGCAACTAAGAAGCTGACCTCTGGCTGCTCAGGCATGAGTCCCTCTGGAGCTTCAGGCTCGTGCAAGAACTGGCTTCAGAAATTCACCCTAGTGGGAGGTTCTTCCTATTCTGGCTGCCTAGACCTCTCTGCAATACCAAAGAATCAGATTGTGTTATTTATGTATTAAAACAACAACAGAAACAACTTTTTCTTTCCAAATGTCCCATGCATGAGAAGCCAGGCCTCAGCAGGTCATTAATACATTGTTTTGAAGGGTTGTGCTTCCAGGTCCTGGAACAGGAACATGAGTCTGTTGGTTTTGGCATTGGGATGCCGTAGTTTCACTACCCCTCCTTACTCTAACCCCAGGCTTCTAGACTTTGACTCCTGGAGGCCACTGCTTTAAGCAAGCTACTAAGATAAAAAGGAATAAAACCAACTGCAGCTGCAGACACATATGTCTCTAAGGAATGATGTCCAAAGGATTCCTGACTTCAGTTATGCTCTCATCTGGTCTGACAATTCTTAGAATCTTTTTGATATGATAGAATTTTTTTCTTGAGGAAGAATAGTAGAGTGGGAAGAGGCCAGGATACAAACCAATAGTCTGCTTTAACCCTCTGACTACTCTGGAGAGCCTGTGGACAGAGCAACCATTCTCTTTGGCCCTAGACCCAGCCTTCCTCAGGGAATTGTACCATGGCTCATTGACTCTAGGGACTACCTGATTGACACAGCTAGACATTTGTTTTATTATCTTTGTTGGACTACTCTCTAAATGTGGTTTCAACTGCCATGTGGGTGGCAATATTTCAAGACTTCCAGTTCCAGTCTATGCTTTTCCCTTCAAGTGTATGACTCGGCTTTGTTCCTACAGTTTCATCCTCAACTAACTCATGATTGTTTCTCAAAAAATCCCTCTCCAGGATTCTCTTCCAATTTATCAAGACAGAAATTTGAGACAGAAATTTGCTTTCTAGTATATCTAGTCAGTCTGTGCACACAGCATTATTCATAGTAGCCAAAAGGTAGAAGCAAGATATAGTTTACATACATTTAACTATGGTTCACATATACAGTGTGGTTTGTTGCCAGGTGATGGTGGCTCATGCCTGTAATCCTAGCTGCTCAGTAGGCTGAGATCTGAGGATCGCAGTTCAAAGCCATCCCAGGCTGAAAGGCCCATGAGACTCTTATCTCCAATAAACTACTCAGAAAAAGCTGGAAGTAGTGCTATGGGTCAAGTGGTAGAGAGCTAGCCTTAAGCACAAACAGGCTCAGGGACAGCACCCAGGCCCAGAGTTCAAGCCCTAGGACTAGCAAAAAAACAAATGTGGTTTACACACAACAGAATATTATTCAGTCTTAAAAAGGAAAGAAGTTATGACACATGATTATGGATGAGTCTTGAGGATATAACGCTAGGTGAAAGAAACCAAACATAAAAGGAGAAAAACTGTACACTTTTATTTAAATGAGGCACATGAGATAGTCAAAAATCACAGAGACAGAAAGTAGAGCGTGATTGCCAGGGGCTAGGAGAAAGCAAGGATCTGAGAATAATGTTTATTGAGCACACAGTTTCAGTGGGAGAAGATGAACAAATGCGGTGGAGGCAGTGATGATGGTTCAATAATGTGAATTTACTCAGAACTCCAGAACCGTATACTCAAGTATGAGTAAACTTTATGTTAGGTGTATTTTATCAAGATAAAAAATGTAAATCTGGTGTGACATTCCTAGACCCTCAAAAGGGTCAGGCATGGTGATGTACTCCTGTAATCTTTGTTACTTGATAAACAGGGATAGGTAGGTTTTGGTTAGAGCCTTGCTTGGGAAAACCAAAAATATAAAACCTATTGCTGTAAGGTAAGGATTCAGAGAAGCCACATTTTGAAAGATCGCATCCTGGATTCTTTGTTAGAGCTGTAGCAGTCTGCGGGCAGCTGATTGTTACAAAAGCCTGCAGCCTACAAACACACTTAACACTGTTAGGAAACAGGCCAGAGGGGAAAGAAAGAATAAAAACAATACCAGCAAACCAATTCAGTTCCAATGGAGAACCGAAGTGGGACCACATGGTAACCAAGAGATAGGAGACAGGACAGGAACATGGAGACATGTGGAATGGTGAAATGGCACCTTTATTCCTCCAGGCAGGGGGCAGGGTCACAGGAAATTCCCAGTCCTAGGCACCAGGCTGACAGGTCTAGCAACCTATCAGCCAAGTGCCCGCCCCTCTTCCCAGGGACTCGGGAATGCCCATCACCTGGGAGGCAGAGGGCATCACCTTTCCCCAGCATGAAGACAGATATCAGACCCGCTCATTCACCATGTGCCCAATATGGCACTGGCCAGACTTGACCTCCCTACTTTACTACACAACAAACAATCTGGAAGTGATGGTACCCTGTAACTCCAGTAAAGTGGGAGATGGAGGTGAGAGAATCAAGGTCCAAGCCTGGTCTAGGAAAAAGTATAGACACTAATGTAAAAAAACAAAGCAAAAAGGACTGGGATATAGCTCAACTGGTAGCACACATACCTAGCAAGCAAGAGGCCCTGAATTCAATCTCCAGTAACACACACACACACACACACACACACACACACACACACACACACACACACACACACACACTCACGATCCTGAAAAGTCCCATTACCTACCTCTAGGATGAAGGTCACTCTTCTAGCTCACAAACAAGAACTTTTTTCATCTGATCATACCTATATCCCATCTTATAACCCTCATTTTGTGAAAGTTCTTCTAGCAATAGGTAAGTTCTGTTGGTTTCCTCACAAAGGTGGCATTTTAGTTACCCTGGATGTGTTAAAGCAGCGTCCACTGCTTGCCTTAGTGCTTGTCAACCCTGATTGAACATTGGAGTCAGTTGGGGGAGCTCAGAAGAATACTAGTGCCTGAGTAGCATTTCAGAACTAATTCAATTAGAAACTCTTCCAATCACTGTTACGTATTTAGCTCTCCAGATGATTTAAATAGGAAGTCACTGCTTCAGAACACCGTTTCCCATCTGTCAGAGCTAATTAACTCATTTGCTCCTCAGCACTCAGTCAGGCAGCCCCGTCAAGTCACCTGATGCACGATTCCTGCTCCATGGGGCATCTGAGTGTGAGGCTGGGACCCACCCAGACGTGGAGCCTCTACCAGTCTCTGTGGCCATTCCCATTCCATATTGCAGGCAGCAAGGCTTCTCTATCTCTCACCAGGAAGAACTCCTTCAAGTCAGGGTGATATTTTACTCACGTTGGCTGTCCCTGTTCTAGAATGAGGGGATATAATATTACAGTAGGAACAGCAAAGTACAATTGTGTACAATGCTAAGGATAAATCTCAAAGACACAACGTTGATGAAAGAAGTCAGATATCAAGGAGTACAACACCACGTGACCATACACATAGGATGTTTAAAGGTAGACACGATGTCTCTGTGCTACAAGAAGCCACGGTGGTGACTTGGTAGGGGTGAGTAGATGCTGGGAGAAAGGATAAGGATGAAGGGATTCCTAGGGGTTGGGGCCTTGTAACGCTCTACTGCTTCATCTGAGTGCTCATTATTAAGACTTGTTGGCTAGTAAAAATATATCCTTGACTCTTTAATATTATTTACATTTTCCTGTATGTATATTACACTTCCATTAAAAACATTTTAAGATCTAAAACAAATGAGGCTTATAAAACATCAAAGCCCTAAGTAAACACACAACAATGACTATTACATGCATATAACCATAAATGTACACGTATGTATGTATATGTGTATGCATACACTCGACATATAATCTACTTTTCCTTCTCAGGATGGCAAGCACTTGATACATGTATCACATAATATTCATAGAAATACCTCTTTGTAGAAGAAGAGACAGACTAGAGGAAATAGAATATGTGCTTAAACTCAATTTGACTTTGGGCAGGACACAACTTCCCAAATTCAGACCTCTGGCCAACTCAAAGCAAAGCTTTGGAGAGTAGTCAGGCTTCGCAATTGGAAAGAGCACTGCTAACTGCATTGGGACTGTTTCTTAGCACTTTTGTTGGCTTCACTTCCTTATCTTGAATATGGAGATAATATGATCTGACTGTTTACAAATCACAGGTGATGAGGAGAAATTAAAAGGAAGAAAGATATATGGCCTGGTCATCTGGCTTTCTGGAGAACCATGGCTCACCCAAAGTAATGACAACTGTGGATCAGAAGGAGCATCTGGGAGACATGAAACTTACCCTGAAAAATGGGAGAGGGTGGTGATTGAGATAAAAGGAATAAGGGAAATAAAAACAGAAATCTGTTTATTGAAATTCCTTTATAGAATTACTTAAAGATAATAAAATTATATATATGTACATATGTGAGAAAGTTCTTTTGGAAACTCTTCTCACTTATTGATAGTAGAGGAATGATAAACACGTATATCATGCAAATTAGGGATATTTTTCAGTGATTTCCAAAGACAGTATGGTTTAAGAGAGAACTCTGAGTCCTAATTCTGATTTCACAACTTCATATCCATGGTTACATTTGCACATGTCATATAAATGTTCTAAGTCTCTAGTTCCCTATCTATAAACCAAGAATATTAATATCCACCTGACTCTCTGGGGGGAACAATATGAGAAGTAAAGATACATTATTTTAAAAAGTGAAATAGCCATTTTGATCTAGTTTGCAGTCACTTTTACTTGCTATAAGGTCTCAAACCACTCCATATTTATAAAACTGTTTTATTCATCTGTGAAAGGTATAAAAATAGAACCTACATCATAGTATTGTTAAAGGAATTAAGTGAACTAACGTAGGCAGGTGCTTAGCACAGTGTCTACCACATTTAAAGACTCAATAAATGTCTGTGAAAGACATCAGCAATTAGAAATGTTTCTGTACTGTTAGGGAGTAAAATCAAACAAATAAACAAAAAAAACCCCACTAAGATATGCCTCACATATTAGGAAAGAAGGATCCTTGGGAACATTTCAAAGTTCATTTCTCAGCCTTTTAAATCTGTGCTTACGGGGGGAAAAAAACTATCAGAATAGCTTCAATGAGGTGTGTAGCGCTATTATGAGGATTTTCTTTGACTCTACAAGGTTAGAAGCCTCCCATCTCCTGTGATTGAACACTCCCAAGACATTGGATCATTTCCTGAACTTCATTTATTTAATGACTATAATCTTTTATTGCTTCTCCCCTTTTTAAAGCCGGCCAGCCTTGTTCCTACCCCCATCTCTTTTCAAGCTCTCACCTCTTTAATCACCTGGATAATACCCAGACACGCTACAAACCATTTTGACGGGAGAGCTGATAAGTGGAGCCCATTTTTCCTTCTGTCTACCTGTCAACCTAGCAGCATTTCAGATGATTTTCAATAATCTCAGCAAATCACTCATATCATTTTTCCACAGCCACCTAGTTAATATCCCCAGTCAACAGGTTTGTGTTGGCTCTTTTGTCTGGGAAAGACTACTCCAGAAAGGTTCCAGAAGGCTCTAGAAGATTATGACTTTACCTGGAATTTGCACAAACTGAGTACCCTGACTGTAAGATTCACATTTTCCCCAAGTTAATAAAAATAGCTGCATTATCGAAGCATTATTTCTGGGCTGGGCGCAGTGCCAAGCTTAACCTTTAACATTAGGTTTAATCCTCACAAAACCTACTAAGCAATGCTCTCATGTCTGTTTTATAGATGGAGAAACTTGATCACAGGAAAATGGCATCTGTGTGGTCCTCTGGACAAAAGCATTTCTACCAGATAGAAATGCTGGTAGAAATACAAATTCTCTGCCCACTCCCCGCCCCCACTATGAAACTACCGGAAAAGGAACTGTAGGATTGCTGTGAAAGAATCAGTGGTTTAACAAGTCCCCAGGTGATTCTATCACAGGCTCAAGTTTGAGAAGCACTGGACTAAAAAAAAAGGTGAGCAGCATCTGGTCAAGTTCCTAGAGGTAATAAAGTGGCTAAGTGAAGCTCAGAAATCAGAGTCTGGCTGATGCCTTAGATCAGAAGAGTTTTAAGTGGGGATGGTTCACAGAAGTTTTAAGGTACACAGTAAAATTGCCTTGTACAATAAAGACATCTATTATTTCTCCTCGTAAGAGCTGCATAGGTATCTCAGGGTTGGTTTAACAAAACAGGTCAATGGCTATAATGGCTCCAGCTCAATAGCAGCTCTCTCAGTCTCTGGAATTTCTCTTTCTAATCACAAGAGTGCTGCAGCAATTTCAGGCTTGACACGTGGTTTCTCAAATGATTAGTGGGCTAGGAATGGAAGTAAGAAGGAAGAATCTGCCTTTTCTTTTATGTCTTCTTCTGAGCACATTATTTCCAGCTGAAAAATAGTTTTTCTCAATAACTCTGCTCATGTATTATTGCCAATAACTTTATCACAGGTTCATTCTTAAAATAATCATTAGGAGAAAAAAAATGAAATAACCTGATTAGATAGAACTCATCTAGATTCAGTTCATCTGGAGCACTCGACTATCTAGGTGAACAAAGTAGATAAAAGGACTAGAGCATGAAGAACAAGTTAGGAAATGGTTGAAAAAACAGTAAGGTAACCATGTTAGGGTTCATAAGCTGACACCCACTGATGGAAATCCAGATAGAATATTTTAGAGGTGTGTCATAGAAATATTAAGGCTATAAAAGGAATGGAAGAGGCATACCTGGGCATCCAGGGGAAGAGCTGGGCAGTGGTTTGTAGGAGAGATGAGTTCTGTGTAAAATCCATGTTGTAGAATAAATCAATATTTCATCACTAAAATAGAATTCTATTTTGTAGACAAATAACATTTTTTTGTTTGTATTTCTCAGACAAGGTCTTGTTATGTAAGCAGGCTGGCCTTGAACTTGAGGTCCAACCAGCTGCTCCTGAGTACTGGGATTAGATATGTGTACCACCACTCTTGGCTATACTGCAGTTTATCCATATATCAGTTGATGAACATTCAGGCTAGTTTTGCCTTGGACTATTATTAATAAGGCTGCTTTGAGCATTCACGTACAAGAACATTTACATACAACTTGAACATACATTTTCATTTTTCTTGGGTATGTGTCTTGGAGGGAATTTTCTAGGTATTATTGTAACACAGTCTTTAATTTTTTAGAAGCTATCAGACTCATGTGACTGTACCATTTTATATTCCCACTAGTAGTATATAGGGTTCCAATTTCTCTTCTGCACTTATCTGTCCAACTGATAGCTGTTGTATGAGTGTTGAATGACATCTCCTTGTGATTTTGTATTTGAAGTTCTCTGATGGCTAGTAATATTAGGCATCTTTTTTGAGTTCTTATTGACCCTTTATATGTAGTTTGGCAGGAATATCTTTTCAGATCATTTGTCAATTCTTTAAATTACTTCCATTTTTATTATTGAGATGTAAAAGTTCTTCATATATTAAAGGCACAAGTCCCTTATCAGCTATTTAGTATGTATATACTTTTTCTATTCTGTGAGTTGGATTTTATATTCCTTCATAATATCCTTTGAAGCACAAATCTTTTTAATTCTGAAGAAGTCCAAGTTAGCTATTTTTTTCTTTTGTGGCTTCTATTTATGGTATCATATTGAGGAAACAGACATCTAATTCATGACAAAGCTTATGCTGTTTTCTAATATCATCATTGTTTTAGTCCTTATATTTAGGAGTTTGGCCTATTTTAAGTTAATGTGTGAGTCTGAGGCCCTACTTTTTGTACATAGTATGAGGTGTCCCACTTCATATTTTTACATGTGAATGTGCTGTTATCCCTGAACCATATGCTGAAAGAATGTCTGAAAGCAGTACAATCCTTCCTGAACCCTTACTGAAAATTGACTGTCATTATTAGCTATTTAGGAGCAAATCTCCCAAATTATGTCAATTCACCGGTAATCATCTGTTTATACCTCTGGACTTTGATACTGTCTCACCACTCAACCTCACAACCACCATCCTGCTACTGGTATTCATATTTAAGTGAAAAAGATACCGAAAGGCGGAGAGGTGGAATGAGTCAAGATCTCTTACAAGTCAAAGCTAGACTCAAAGCCATGCCCTTCTTATTATACAATCCTCCAGTGCAGCCAAAGCACAGTGAAATACGGTAATAGTGAGGGTTGCATGACTCAGGCCTTCAATTCCTTAAAGGTATCATTTAACTTGTTTACTTTCTTCCCTGGCACCATCACCATCTCTATTTGCCCTTCGTCTAGCCTTCTGTTCACTAGGAGATAGAAAAATAGCTCTTTAAAAATGTGAGGTAGAAAAAAAATTAAAACCTTGGGGACAAGAGATTGGTGAATTTTCATACATCTGAAAAGTAACCACGTCCATTGATGTAGAACACAGTGGCCAACTCTAACTTTTACATGGAATTTGAGTCTAATTTTTAAGAAGGAAGATGTGAATTAACAAATGTTAGACTGGAAAGACACTTTCAGTAGGTGCTTGACCTTATGTTTCACATAGAGAGATGTCTAGTGATCTTCAATGAATATCAGAATACTTGTAATCCCAGTGTTCCAGAGGCTAGGCAGAAAGATTGAGAGTTTGCGGTCAGCCTAGAATACACAGTGGATTCCAGACCAGACTGAACTATATAGAGACCCTGCCTCAGGGGAAAAAAATACATTACTGGGCTAGTGGCAAAAAGGAAATAAAAATCCAGGTCTGGGTGGGTGCTGGTGGCTCATACCTGTAATCCTATCTACTCAGGAAGCTGAGATTTGAGGATCCAGGTTCAAAGGTAGCCTGAGCAAGCAAGCCCATGAGACTTTCCAATTACTCTCCAATTAACCACAAGCATAAAAAAACCAACCTGCCCCCCCCCCCAGCAACACACACACACACACACCACAAAAAAAAGAAGTGAAAGAAGTGGTGCTGTGGCTCCAGGTGGTAGAGCACTAGCCTTGAGCATAAAGAGCTCAGGAACAGCTCCCAGGCCCAGTTCAAGCCCCAGCACCACTACCAACAACCAAATCATGATCTGTTTCTATATTAAGAAATATCAGGATTTTTTTTCTTTCTAGAACTCATTGTACATGAACTGCCTAGAAAACTTGCCCTCACCAAGTAAAGGGTATATAATAATCCCTTGAAGCTCTAAATCTATTGCAGGGACATGTAAAATGGGGGAAACGTCTCTAAAGACTGTGGTTTCTCTGAACTTGCCTGTGGAGAACAGTAATTTCCCAAGGTCTATAAGGTAACAACCATTTCAACTTCTGAGTCAGAGGTGAGGTAGACATTCCAGGAATTGGAGAGCAGCATGTAGATTTGTCATCTGTTCAATAAGGCAAAGAAGAAAGTTGGGCTCAGACCCAACTGTAATACATAGCTCAGGATGCAGTCTTCAGAAAGACTGAAGAGACAACAAGGGTTTTATCAGAGATAAGTGGGGCAAGCAAGAGGTACATAGCATAGGACAGAGTGACTTGGGGTTTCTAAACGGAAGACAGGCTTCTAACAAAGTAGGTGACATAGAGGACAGAACACCAAGTAATAATACCACTTTCAAGGCTACCCATCCCCCTTCCTCCCCTAGCAGAGTGATTCCTATAAAGCGTTCGGAGGGCAGCTTACTATAGGTGTTTAAGTGAAGCTTCAGGGTCAGCGATACCATGATTGAGAGTCCAGCTCTTTAACTGTTTAGCTCTGTGATCACAGGAAAGCTCTTTTACCTTTCCAGATATCAATTTCTTCCTCTCTCCAATGGGGAATGTACTGAGGATTCACTGAGACAATGGTATAAAGCTATAGGCCCTGGCACACCACTGGGGACTGAATTCAGGGCCTTGTACTTGCCGGGCAAATGTTCTTCCCCTGGGATAAATTCCCAACCCCAGTTCTTTATATTCTTAGGCTGAGTTTTGGTCTTCGAGCCTACTCTTCAGGTGTTTTTGAGTTTTAGAACCTGAACCTTTTAGTATGGAAGTGAATATTACTTTCTCACATCGAGAGTATGCTAGACCCAAAGGAGTAAAGGCCCTACTGAAGGAATGAAGCCAAAGCATTGAGGATAGAGAGGATGTTTAAACTCTCCATCCGATGCCTGCTCCTCATCTTGTGGTGTGCTGGGGATGCTGGTTTCTATGACCACCTAATTATTTCCTGTAGGTCTGACCACCACAACGAATCAGAACACTTGCCAAACTCCCAACCAAATAAGCAGCAGATGTCCAATTTGAAAAACAAAAATCATTCCTGAACAATAATGTTTCGTTTTTTATCAATCACATAGACTCATCTAAAGAGATGGGAACAGTGCCAGGCAGCTGGGGATACCTGGAGTAAGAGCTGGGGAGAAGGAGGAAATTTCTACTCCGGTCCCCTGGATGGAACACACAGAAGGCACTGTTTCTGACATGATGTACAGGTTAATTATGTGTCCAATTAGCCTTTGGATGAGCTCTGGACAGCCACTCAGCAGTAGTGTTAGGCACAGAGAATGTTTTTTAGGTCTAATGTGAGTGTCAATACTCTCATCCTTATGAATAACTTGGTGACTCTAGCCAGATACATTTCTCTGAAATGTAGTTCCCTCGTATAAAGTGAAGATAATAGTGCTTACCTCATAGATCTGTGGGATTAAAGCAAAAAGTATAGCGATTGAGCACAGGGCATTGGACCTAGAAAATCCTTGACGGATGTCAGCTCTAAATGTGCTTTACAATCAAAGTACAATCTAACAGACCCACTCTTCATCAATACAGCAAGATCATTGATTCATTTTGAGGAGTACAGAATCCAATCCAAACAAAACATGTCTTTCAAATGACTTAGGACAATGTTATTATTTTATAGAGGAGGAAACTGAGATCCAGAGAGGTTAATCATCTGCTTGAGATTACACAGCTTGTTAATAGCAAGGCTAGAATGAGTTTACCAAGGTGCTAATGTGCAAACTAAAGCTTTTCCCAGCATCCTACAGTGCATAAGAAAGAGAGGGAAGATAATTCTTATTCAGTCAGCATCTACTAGTCACAGATTTTTAAATCAATTATTCTATTAAATATTTATAGACAATAGGACAGAATGTTATTTTTTAATTTTTATTTTCGGTTACTCAGGGCCTTGTGCTTGCTAGGCAAATGCTCTGCCTCTACAGCTATGCCTCTAGTCATTTTGCTTTTTAACTGATCCTCAGATAGACTCACACTTTTACTCAAGCTAGCCCTGGTTAACAATCCTCTCCCTCCCAAATAGGTGGGATTATAGACATGTGGGATCACACCTAATCCTATTATTCTTATTTAACAAATGAATAAACTAGAACACAGGTTTTAAAGAGAAGAAGGTCTTTCTTTTTTTTTTTTTTTTTTTTTTGGGTCTGGTCGTGGGGCCTGAACTCTGGGCCTGGGCACTTTCCCTCAGCTCTTCAGCTCAAGGCTAGCGCTCTACCACTTGAGCCACAGTGCCACTTCTGGCTTTTTTCTTTTTTCTTATGTGGTGCTGAGGAATCAAACCCAGGGCCTCATGCATGCAAGGCAAGCGCTCTACCACTGAGCCACCTTCCCAGCCCAAGAAGGTCTTTCTTAATTCTTTCTGTCTATTTAGCAGGCAGGGCAATGTCTGGCACATAGTAGGTGTCCAACACATATTTGTGGAAGACAACTTTGAATTAAATCTGACTTGAGCAGTCACTAGTGGCTCATGCCTGTAATCCTAGCTACTCAGGAGACTGAGATGTGAGCATCACAGTTTGAAGCTAGCTCTCATGCAGGAAAGTCTATGAGACTTTTATCTCTAATTAACCACCAAAATGCTGGAAGTAGAGCTAGAGTCATGCAAATGGTGGAGTGCTAGCTGTGAGCACCAAAGCTGAGGGACAGCACGCAAGCTCTGCATTCAAGCCACACACACACACACACACACACACACACACACACACACACACACACACACACACACACACACACACACACACAATCTGTGTCCAAAGCTCAAGTTTTACTTGAACTGAGCCTTATACTCTGTCCATTAGGCAAATCAGAAATAGAAAGGAAAGAAGAGAAAAGGATTATTCAAACATTTTTTTTGAGAAATTGTTGATTCCAGACCTTAAACAGGCATATTTAGATGTATTATCTCATTTACTTTCACAACTACCAAGGGCAGAAATGTATGAGGACAATGACAGACAGAAAGCGTCTGTGAGTATTCTGATATAAAACAGTGAGTCAGACAAACAAGGACTCATATTCATACTCCAGCCCCAACTTTTCTCTCCATCTTGGGTTCTCTCATAACAACTGCTTACAGGCTGCAGCCCAAGGGAGCTGGTAATGGGCCAGGAGTATATCAAGCCTATTATATAGTGATAAACAAGTAGAGTCCTTTTAGGCCTGCCACTGGTCAGGGTGCCCAGGACTGTGGCTGAATCCTAGGACCAAAGGTACAATGACAGAAAACTATCATAGGCTTGGCAATCCTGTTGACATTTGTTTCAAATCTGGGAGGTGCCGGCCTCCCGACTCCTATAAATTTGATACCTAACTTTTGCTAATCAATATTCGGCTACTTGACTTCTATTTAATAAGCTACATCGAATATGTTGTATTTCTATCTAGTACATTGTATTTCTAAAGGGTAGAAGAGCAGTAACTTCAATACCACTCAAGGAGTCCAAGAATTATTATCAATTTCTATTGTTTAACCCCATCTCTACATTAAGAGAATTAACAGAAAATCAGTACTGGTAATTAAAATGGTGGGCATTAAGTAATGGGTACTGTTTTTATATCAAATTTAAGCTTGTTTAAACTACTACTCGTTCTTTCTCGACCCTTCTGCCTAGTTAAAAAGAAATGGATAGATTTTCAATAAAACCTATGCTCATAAAAAGGCACTGGTTTTTATTTGGATAGATGCTTATGTTCTGAATGTTTATGTCCCCTTGAGATTCCTAACTTCCTGTTGATATCAAGAGTTGGGTTTGGAGGAGCTGATAAAGTCACATGTGCTCTACTTTCTTGAGTGGGACAGGGGAGACCTTGTCTGTCCCATCTAGTAGGTGAGAACACATAAAAAATGCCATCTTTGAGCCAGGCCTTCAACCTGACACTGAATATGCTGATGGCTTGATGTTAGACTTCCTAGACTCTAGTGTGGGAAGCAATACACTTCTGCTGTTTTTAAATTACCCAGCCTGAAGTATTTGTTATAGTAACCCAAGTGGACTAAGATAAGACAAACGTGATTACTTTCAGCATGCTGAGTATTCATGGGAAGTATTTGTTGGTTGAAAATATAAAGAACTAGAGCTAGCTTGTAAAAATGAGGGAAATTCTTACAGAAATAAAAAGGCATGGAACCCAAATACAGAGATTCCATGGAGCCCGCAGCAGCCTGGCACTAAGATCACAGATGTATTTGTTTCTCTCTCTCTCTCTCTTCTCTCTCTTTCCCCTTTTCTCATTCTCTCTCTCCCTCTTTCTCTTTTTCCCTCCCTCTCTCTTTCACTCGGTCACATTCTCTCTGTCACACTCTGTCTGTCTGTCTCCATTGGTATGCATCTTTGTATGAAACAGATCCAACCCCAAAAAGGGACAGAATCTAGGCCCAGTTAAGGTATCTTGTAGAACAGATGTGACTGATATACCAGGTTTGATACCCGGGTGTTCAATATTGTAAGAATGAACTTTGGCCAGGGGAAGTGTTATGGAGTATGAAACTGGGGTCCAGGGACTGGTCCTGTACATGATAAAGATGACAGAATGGGGTAAATTCTGAGACTAGAAGAGCTGGAAATAACCCAAAGTATATATACTGTACAGTTCTATCACCTCCCTCTTCTTGAGGATTAAGTGGCCCTTGGTCTTTCTTTCGTTTGAAATGGAAGAGGCTGTGTTCTGGCACTGGACATGGGACAGTGGATAGCACTGACTGAAGTCACTGTAATCAGAGATGGCTGACTGCCTACCTCTTTAGTTCTATGAGCTCTCACAGGTCCTTCTACCACGCCATCCCTTTGCCTCAGTTGGAGTGAAGTGAGTGCTTGCTGCCTCTAGTCATCAGAGTTCTGACTAGTACCGGAAGTGTATGTGGCAGTGGACCGTACAACTGATATATTTCCCGTACAAACTGATACAGTAAGGAGAAAGGGAAAGTTTCATCATCTAGGACTGGAGATTAGCAAAATTTGATAGCAGATGAGGGAAACCATGGGACCTCTGTTTCTTTGGGCCTGGCTTACTCCACTTAATATAATTTTTTCCAAGTCTTTCCATTTTCTGCTTTCACTGTATTTGATGTTGTTATAATTTGTGGAGGGGAAGGGAAAAAACAAATCATTTAAATAAGGATACAGGTGGACCCATTGCAACAATGAGACGTACAAGTTGTATGTCAAAAATGAACTTTACAACTTTGGTGGTGGGGGAGGAGGGTTGGGTGGGAGGGCGGGGGGGGGGGAGGGGAGGGGAAGGTGGGATGGGAAGGGGAAACAAAGGAGGAGGCCACAATGCTTGATAAGAAATGTACCCATTATCTTGCCCATGTAATTGTAACCCCTCTGTACAGTATTTTCATAATAAAAAAAGAAAAAAAGAAAAAAATATTTGATAGCAGAAAATCGACGATTTTTCAATGGTTAATCCATTTTCAATGGATCAATGGCTAATCAGAGATTATCTGTCACCTTCCAGAATTCAGAGCATTTCCCACCAAATAGTAACTTTCAGTGACCTAGCAGAAAAAAATGTCAACATACTGCTACGTATGGCTATTTCATCTGATAAGAAGTAGATACGGGCCTATAGAGAACATCTGGGTAAGTTTACAACACTGTTTGAATAATTAATTTCTTTCTGAGTTAATAATTTAAATCTATTGTATCAGGCAACCAAGAATACAAGGTACAGGGGCTGGGAAGGTGGCTCAGTGGTAGAGCGCATGCCTTGCATGCCAAAGGCCCTGGGTTTGATTCCTCAGCACCACATAAGCAAAAAGAAAAAAGCCAGAAGTGGCGCTGTGGCTCAAGTGGTAGAGCGCTAGCCTTGAGCTGAAGAGCTGAGGAACAGCACCCAGGCCCAGAGTTCAGGCCCCATGACTGGACCCCCCCAAAAAAAAACCAAGAAAACAAAGAATACAAGGTACAGCTTTGAAGTTATTGAACCAGTTGGGATACTCAATACATGGAATGATTCAGGGAGACTCCATTACCTTTTAAGCAACTCTGCTGTGGCACATCTGCCTGGAAAAGCACATGTGGATCAGTCGTGACATGGAGACAGAAGACACATAGGGGAGAAGATACATCTTATCTCACTATTCGAGGATGTGGTTCTTCAAACTCAGTGGCAGGAGAATACACGGAGGCTTAGGGAGATGGTGAATGACTAAAGTAAGGTCCAAATTAAAAAGTGAATTTTTGGCAAATGTCTTTGGCAGCTACTAGTAAACTGAGTCTTCTGGATCTCCTGTGCCCTTCCTATCCATCAGTTGGTCCATATAATAAAGGGTGTAAACCAATTGTACTGCAAAAAAATGCTCAAGCTTAGAAAACAGACACTTAATCATTTCATGTCAGTCCACATTTAAGAACAGAAACGAACTATAGAACTGGGTACAGCTCCTGACAGAAGCTCTCCTTAATTCTCTTCTTAGTCTTGGCACTGATGAACACTGATCACAGGAGGTCTTTACAGTCCATAGCTAGAGCTCTGGGGAGCCAGACTGGACAAGGAACAAACAGATGCTGGTGGGAATACATGGCCCCAGGCTGGAGCTCTACCTAGATGGAATAGGGTCTTGTTCCTTCCCTTCCCCATCCCTGACAGAGTCGCGTCACCTTTCTCCTTGACCATTGGGCGATGACTAGATTAGAACGTTAAATGCATTATTTAGCACACAGGGCTGCAAAAAATCTCAAGAAGCCATAGCCAGTTGAGTTCAGCAGGAGGAATCCATGGTGATCAGAAACCCAAGCTTAGAAGTCATTGGCGTTTGAATTAGTCAGAAAAAGGATGACTTAGGATGAAACAAGAAGATGTGAACAATAACAGCATACACTTATTGAAACCTTTCTAGGTGCCAGGCACTTGCTTAAGGCTTTATAGTCATGACTTTCTTAATTGTGCCAAGTACCCACAGAGATAGGTAGTATTTATTACCATTTACATTATAGACAGCACTAAAGTACTTTGCCTTGAATTAAGATTCAAGCTACGTTCTTAGCAGTTATATTGTACTTCGTTTTAAGTAATTTATCTTCCTGGACTTTTCTTCTCTCAACCCCCCTCACTCCTATCTGTTACTGTTGCATGTTCTTGGCCACCTATCCCTGTCAGTTTTTTTTGAGGTACAAACAACCAGATATAAAACAACCAGTATAAATGGATGAGTTTCCTTGTATGTTTACACCTGTTAAGTATCACTGAAATTCAGATGAGGAACATATCCATCTCCCTCACTCAAATTCTCTTATATTCCATTCCTCTTTTTCTTTTTTCTCTTATCACCATAGGTAACTTCCCATCTCCTTTCTGTCACTAAAGTTTGACTTGTGGCACTTTTGAAAAAAATTTTTTTTTTGGGTCCAGTTGTGGGGCCTGAACTCTGGGCCTGGGCGCTGTTCTTCAGCTCTTCAGCTCAAGGCTAGCGCTCTACCACTTGAGCCACAGTGCCACTTCCGGCTTTTTTCTTTTTTCTTATGTGGTGCTGAGGAATCAAACCCAGGGCCTCATGTATGCAAGGCAAGCGCTCTACCACTGAGCCACCTTCCCAGCCCACTTTTGAGAATTTTATGTGGTCACAGTCATGAATTAATTTTCTGCCTCCTTGCAGTACAATGATATTGAGATCCACCCATGATGTTGAATGTGTCAATAATTTATTCATTTTCTTTCTATTATTTTATCATTGTTCAATGCAGTATCATTGTAGCTGCTATGAACATTCATGCACATGTGTTCCTGTCTACATGTGTGTTAATTTAAATAAATGTCTAGGACTGTTTGGACTGGTTTAAATGGTAGGCATTTAGTTAAGTGCTGAAGAAACTGCTTCACAGTTTTCCAAGGTGGTTAGTCTATATCCTATGCTTCCTGGTCTAGCTGATATGATCAGCTATCTAAAGATTATCTAGCTTAAAGGGCCTGTGGAGGTATTTTCTTGTAGTTTGAACTGGTGTTTTCCTATGGAAATGATGTCGAACATCATTGCATTTACTTGCCATACATTTCTTCTTTGTTCAAATGCCAGTTTGCATATTTTGACCTGTTTAATTTTATTGCATTAGTTCATTTTATTATTATTGTCAGTCATAGTTTTTCCTCTGGAAGTGGCTTCCTTTTCTTTAAGAGGAAATTGCACAAATTGTAACATTTAACAAGGAGATGTGTGTGCATTGTTTGGTAATGTCCAGATTTAGAAATAACCAGGTATACTTTGATTTGAATTCTACCTCTGCTATTCAATAAGTTGTGTCACTTTGGACAACTCAGTAATATGTCAATGAACTTCAATTCATTGTCCATAAGATATATCTGGATGTAGCAAACCTATTTCCTAAGGTTCTGTAAGGAACCTTAAATGAGTGGCATGAAACAATGAGAATTAACCTTGATAAGTGAATGTTTAAAATAAAGAGGTTACTTATTAATAAATTTTGATTGTAAGAATGATCAGCAATTCCTTAATGCTGGACATTCATGTGAAGAAGTATCAGGCAGGAAGGGAAATAACAAAATGCTGAAATAAGGATATAGGTTGATCCATTGTAACAATGAGATGTACAAGACACCATGTTGAAAATGAACTTTACAATTTTTGGGGGGAGGGGGAGGTGGGGAGGTGGGAGGGATGGTAGGGAAAAAACAAAGGAGGAGGTAACAATGCTCGATAGGAAATGTACTCATTACCTTGCTCATGTAACTGTAATCCTTCTGTACACTATTTTTACAATAAAAACCATAAAAAAGAAGTATCAGGCATTTTGCTTATGATTTAATTTTTTTCTTTCCCTTGTTCCTTTCTGCACATTAACATACACTTTGCAGAAAAGGTTTATCCTACACAAATACATTTGATACACCTGGACTGTGGTGCTAGTTCGTGGCCAGGGGTTTAGTTCCCTCTAATCTGGAGGTTCCTCTCCTTGGGTCATTCTGTTTTTACATTGCCCTCATCTTTTTCCAGGTTCTTCCTTGTTTCTTGCTCAGATAGGCAAAACAATGGTCGCTTCCATGTGTAACAGGAGATAATTTCTAGACTCTCTTTCTATGATTGCTTAAAGGTACAGATCATCGTAACAGTTAATAACAACGTTCCTTTCTTCATGTGTACAAGAGGCATCGCAGTAACTCTCGGGATCTCTACTGTGTCCTGAGAGGCTTCATGGAAGTTGGGCTGTTCTTATTGTATTCTTGGTAGGGGGAAGGAAAGGTGGAAGACTAGGGTAAAAGCTATTGTCCCTGGCTCTCTGACAAGAAAAGAGCAGCTTTCAGACAGGGTTCAACCTGAAGAGAAAGCCCCCTTGCTGAGCAGGAATTATTCACTGTAGGATATGCTTCCTGTGCACTAACATCAAATGTTTCTGCTGGCTGCTGAAGCTCATAGTTTAGCTTAACTGCTTCGTGCCCAATATTCAGAGCTACAGAAGCTCCTGCCACAATGAAATGCCTATCATATGTGTTCAGTCCTGTCAGTTTTCTCTTTGATTCTATTTCTATTTCCATATAGGGATTGGGGCCATTTCTCTAAGTTCTCTGTGATTGATGCACTGGGGTTTGATACTGATAGTGTCATCATGATCATTTTTCCAGGGGCTACTTCATCACACTTTTAATTCCTGAGAGATTCACTCCCTCAGCCCTATTATCTGGATAAGCATCTAGCTATAGATGATGCTAAGGGACCTATGATGGTCACAGATTCTGTAAAAGGATGAGTTGTCCTCCTTGTGTTGTAGGTTTTAGACCTTTTCTGAAGAGCTTTGGTGTTTTATTCTCCTGAGGAAATAACGTCAACATTGGGAAGACTGGTTAACCATCTGTGACAACTATCGCTCACAAAGTGGAAATCTTCTAGTCCTTTCCAAGGAGAAGTCCGGAACAAGGGCAAGTGAAAGGGGAAGTTGCATTAAACTCAGAGTCCTGCAGGATGCCACAGAGAGACTGGCTTAAACTCAAATGCTAATAGCATCACTGATGAGCATGGACAACATGATTAAACAGAGAAGCAAGGCCAAGTTCCCCACTCTCTCCCCAGCTGGCAGAAGTAACCTTCCTGGAATGGCTCCCTCCTACCTCCCATCCCCTCTGCACTTAAAATACTTCCGGGAATCTTTCTTCCTGCCCCAAACCCTTTCAGACAAATGAATGGATTGTGAAATCACCCTTCACAGAAGCATCAGTGCCTTACCTTCAGATGGAATAAGGAGAAAACAAAGCAAAGCACTAAATTGATTATTTGATAGAGCAAAGTGTCAATGCTAGAAGGAATACTAGACGGAGTTTAAGGCACATCCAGATAGAAATGACAGAAGAGCAGACTTACGGAGGGTGCCATGAGCCAGAACCTCCTTGTACTGTGTGGCTTCATCTCCCCTGTCTTCCCCTTCAATCTTCTTAAAAGTTCACTGGAATAAGGATTATAATAGCCAGTTTATGAGCGAGAAGATAGAGGTTCATATAGTTCATATAGTTTGTCTCAGGTTTTATAGTGACAATCAACAAACCTGGGATTTCCTCATGAATCCCTCTGATTTCCAATGTTCATTTTTTAGTGTATTCTTTTTAGATTTTTTTAATATAGATTAAGCTCTTTATTCTACCTACCAATATTCCCATACAACTAAAGTCTCCTGACCTCTTGAGTGCTTTGTGCATCAGGCCCTGATCTGTTGGTGGGTTAGACTCTGCTTATTTTTCCATTTTTCATGGTTTTCCTGAACACATTCACAAGTTGAGTTGCACTACTTTGAGGGAAGTCCAATCCTCTTTTATTCTTTCCTGTACTCTTGATCAGTCTTCTGAGACTATGAGTTTCGCTGAAGGACAGCACCCTTTAACCCAATTTCTACTGTAAGGAGTGGACCCTGAGTTTCTGTCTCACATCTTACACTGTTATTCTTTTTTTATTATTATTGTGAAAATACCGTCCAGAGGGGTTACAATTACAGAGGGGTAAGGTAATGAGCTGTTATCCTTTTTTGTTCATTAAATCCCTGTCTGTGTTGTTTTGGTAGAGGTGGTGGTGGTGGTGGTGGTAATGCTAGTGGGTGGTGGGGAGTATTTGCTGATTGGTCCAAGAGCAAAGCTCATTTGGTAAAATCAATAACTAACTTGCACTCAGCCTTTTTTTCAGTACAAGTTAATAGATCCAACAACTTCTTTAAGGAACTAATTTTTCAGAAGCCTCTCTTAACCATTTTTGATAGAAAGGATTCTGAATTGAATGAGACAAGCTTTTCACATACTTGTAGTTCAGAACAGGGAGATTAAGACAAATAACATCATCTAGTTTTTCAGCTTGAGAAATGAGGAGCAGTTCCAGGTATTTCAAGCAGAAAGGATTTTAATAGAGGGATTAGATATTTATGAAAGCATTCCAACACTAGGAATGGATTCTAGGCTGTAGTGATAACTCACAGAAAGAGCTATTATGCTTGCCCAATAGGAGGGTAGAATATCAGGAAGCCCCAAATATTCAGCTACTGAATTTAGGATTCCAGAATAAACAACATAGATACATGCTTGCAATCTAGGGATCAGAAATCTAGCATTGGGAAACTGTTATTGCTGATGTTAAAACTGACTTTTGATAATCACAATACAATGGAATAGTTTCTTGAATATGATGCAGGAAAACTTCATGCCTCTACAATTGTGCTTCTCAGTAGAAACTATCTAAAGTGTGAAGAAGCTATCATTTGCTTCATTTATGTTTTTCAAACCCCATTCCATGCAAGTATTGGTGGAACTTAACATACAGAATCTTAGCTGTAGGAAGTCTGTTCAATGGACTTATGCTACAGAAGATGAGACACTGGAGAAATACTAACAATGCACATTTATGAGCATAGATGTACCCATAAATGCTAGAGAAGGCTTGAGATTGCAAGGTAAGGCAAAGTTACAAAGAAGAGAGAGAGATTCTACCTAGAGGTTCAGGGACAGCAGAGAGAAGACACTTCTAGTGGGGCTTACAGGATACACTATAGAAGTCTGCCTCAAAGACAGCTGAAGGATATTTCAAGCAGAGTTAAGACAAGAGAAACAAAAAGGTTCTTAACATGTTTAGAGCCTGCTTGTACCTCCTCTATCTGAAACAGCAGGGAGGAAGAAGAAGGTAGTCAGTAATGAAACCCAAAAGGAAATAGGGCCAAGACAGACCTCATTTATGTATCAGGTTCAAGAGCTCTGACATTCTTCTAGGTACTGCAGGAAACTTTGGGAGGTTATAAGTAGGGCAAGGATAAGGTGAGATATGTTTAGCAAAGTAATGTGGCTTTATATGTTATAGTATATCCCCAAAGATAAATGCACTGCAAAGTTGCTCCTCAGTACGACAGTGTTGAGGTGATAGAGCCTTAGGAGGTAGAGCCACCGTTGAAGGTAAGTGAGGCATCAGGAATAATAGCCTTGCAGGAGATAATAGAGTTCTTTGAGACCCTGCAGGAGATAATAGAGTTCTTTGAGACCCTGGTTAGTTGCATTATAAAAAGAGACAGCCTGGCATCTGAATTTCTCTGGCTTCCTGGCTTGCCATGTAATCTCACCTCTTACAAGCATTCCCATCCTCATGCCCTCCCCATGTTGTAATATAGGAAGAAAGGCCTTACCAGCCAAGAGAATAATGGATCAGGCTCTTGAATCTCCAGAACTGTGTTTTTTCTTTATAAAGTAGCCACTTTGGGATATTTTGTTATGGCAGCAGGAAATGGACTGATACAGGGTTGCTCTGGATGCTATCTAGACATGCATTGGGATGGAGAGAAATCAGCATAAAGAGCAGTGGGGAAGATATAGCAGTATGGTAGACTAGATATGGTTAGAACCAAAAGCACGAAGAGGACTCAATTGTGCTAAAGTAATTGGGAACAATTATTTCATGTTTACTAAGTGCCATGCTCTACACAAAAGCTCCTGTGTATCCTGGTCTACAGATGAGGAAACTGGAAAATGACACAGACAGGATTTGAAACTAGACAAAGTAGTCTAATTTTAGGAAAAGAAGCTCAATTAATTTGCTAAGAAAGTTCTCTGTTTTTAGTAATAAATTCTGCTTTATTGTGCCATATAAATCTTCCACTTATGAATTCTGGCTTGGATAAGAATCAGGAATTCTTTAATGGAGAAATTCATGGATGGATGTCTGCAAGTTTAGTGAACCCTGAAATTGTAAGCAAGTTTTCATGCTTTTTTAGCATTTGAGTATTGTTTTTCTGGGAAGCAGTGGCAAAGCTTTTCAACAGTTTCTTAAATGGGACTTTGATCTAAAAATACACTTAAGAACATTGCCTTAGAGCAGTGGTTCTCAAAGTATGATCCCCAAACAAGCAGAATCAGCAACTCCTCAGTAGTGATTCAGAATGTCTATTTCCAGGCCCTCATCTCAGACCCACTAAGTCAGAAACTCTAGGCTGACAGAGCTGGTGGCTCACACATGTAACCCTAGCTACTCAGGAGGCTAGGATGTTCAAACCCAACCCCTAAAGGAAAGTCTCTAAGACTTTTATTTTGCCAGTACTAGGGTTTGAACTCAGGGCCTGGACACTCCCTGAGCTTCATTTGCTCAAGGCTAGCACTCTACCACTTGAACCACAGCACCACTTCCAGCCTTTTCTGTTTATATGGTACTGAAGAATCAAACCCAGGGCTTCATGCATGCTAGGCAAGACTCTTATCTACAATTAACAATCAGAAAGTCAGAAGTAAAGCTATGGCACAAGTCATAGAGTGCTAGCCTTGAGTACAAAGCTCAAGGATAGTGCCTAAACCGTGATTTCAAGCACAAGAGGAAGAGAGAGAGAGAGAGAGAGAGAGAGAGAGAGAGAGAGAGAGAGAGAGAGAGAGAGAGAGAGAGGCAGACAGACAGTCTGGGGTTGGTGCCCAGAAATTTGGGTTAAAAAGTCTTCCAGGTAATTCTGTTTAAAGTTTAATTTTATGGACCTCTATCTTAGTGCAAGCATAGGCACAAATGATGTAGGAATAAGGCCTATTCATTGACCTGATGAAGTATTTACAGTAGGTTTGATATTAAGAAAGAAAGAGCCAAATCTTAGAAGGCTGAGATCTTTGAACAAAATTATTGAAACTGTAAAATGGGGCGAAGTTTTGGACAGGGCATTTATTGAGAGAATCCACTGAGCTCAGAATAGGCATTATGGGGTGATGCTGGGCACTGAAATTGCAGATTAAAAGATACAACCTGCTACAACCTACAACATTGTTACACCAACTCCATAATAGCTCAGAGGCTAGCTTCTCTCCTGTCCACATAATTTCCTCAAGTAACATCTTCTTGTTTTAACATCTTCTTGTTTCATCCAAGGTCGTGTACTTCTAATGACACTTTAGCTAAGACAACTTGTCCGGCCGGGCTCCTAGGGCGGCTGGTGTCCATTGACCCTTAAACCACATGCTGTGAGGGGCCATGCCCTCAGCCTGTGCCTTTCCCAGGAGACTCCACAGCTGTGCAGCCTGTGCACAGTTCATCCTTACCATGCCAATCTCTCTCCACACCTTCCTGAAGACACACACACACACACACACCCAGAAACCACACTTAGAGTGCTGAAATGGTGAAAATCTCTGTGCTCCCCTTACCCTTGCCCCGTGTGGCTCTCCCAGAAATAATCACCTTTCTGCTAAGTCACCAAGCTGGAAAACACTTGAGAGAGAGAGAGAGAGAGAGAGAGAGAGAGAGAGAGAGAGAGAGAGAGAGAGGAGAGAGGAGAGCCTGAGCCTGCTGGTTGGCTTGGAAAGGTTCTGGGAATTCATCATGATCTAAACAACCATTCCAGTTATTGGTGTGACTCAGCCCCTGCATTGGGGAATCTTCCTGTGTCCACGGGCGGGTGCTGCTGACTCAGTGCTGAGGAGGGCACCTTGTCAGTCCTCCTAGGCTCTTGGCTCTCAGCTCCCCTCCCCACAGCCTCTTGGTCCCCAGAGGACACCTGAGGAAAGCAGGCAGAGCTTCTCCAGCATTCAGTTTCATTTCTGATGGAGCAGTCAGCCTCCTCCCATGACAACTTTTAAATGCACCCATCCATCTGTCAATCTTCTAAACATGTCAGAAGAAAACAATCATGCATCACGCATGCATGTACACACTCGGTGCATGATTACTAGCACCTACGGTGTGATCATTGTTAAGGGTTCTGATTCAGAAAGGTGGAGGCTGTATCTGCCAACATGGTCCAGGGGCCTGGTGGGGGGAAATACATAACCAGATATTTAGGAAACCATGGGAAAGTTACTGAAGCAGAAGAATAGAGATCTCTGAGGAAGCCAAGCGCAAGTAGCAACCCTTCCTCGGTGCCTGGCATTCTTCTCTAATAAGCAGCAAAATTCAGGGTGCATGTGGAAATTCATCTGTGAAGGGGCAAGGGAGAATAGAAAATGCCGGGAGCCAACATGGCACCATAGAGGGTTTTCTGGACAAAGCAAGGCAGGCTGAAGAAGCAAAAGGGGTGGAGGAATTGAAGTGGCAACTTTCACAAGGCCCAAAGGCTTTCTCCTACTAGGAACCTATTACTCTCTATGAGGTAGGGTGAGTTACTTTCCCTGAAATACTAAATTGCATGCTCTTTTCTTTTTCCTTTGAGGAGGGAGAGGAGGAAAAAAGAAATATAACCTGCTGTTCAATACAACATTAAAGGAAAAACTATGAGTATCTTCTAAGTATCAGCCTTTATACACATATTATCATATCTTGTTGAATATTAAGAGGATACCCCCCCCCACACACACAAGGTGCAGTATGTATTGAGGCACAGAAGTAGTAAGTGACTGCCTGAGTGACATTAGAGTTTATGTCCCTTATTCTTAGAAAGCCACCGTGTGATTTGAGAGCAAAAATAAACTATCTTTTCCCATCTTTAAGGCAGACCCTTTTGCTTTTACCATATAAATGACACTAACAGCCAAGGAGTTGTTTCTCTCTCTACCTTTAAGAGAACTGCCTTGGAGAGCACACTCTGGGCTGGGAAGGTGGCTCAATGGTAGAGCACTTGCCTTGCATGCATGAGGCCCTGGGTTCGATTCCTCAGTACCACATAAGCAGAAAAAGCGGAAATGGCGCTGTGGCTCAAGTGGTAGAGTGCTAGCCTTGAGCTGAACCACTGAGGGACAGCACCCAGGCCCAGAGTTCAGGCCCCATGACTGACCAAAAAAAAAAAAAGAGAGAGAGAGAGCGTACTTTATTAATAAAGTGTGCCTTCTCTGCTTGTCTGTCTGCTTTTTGTCTGCTTGCCTGCTTACTCACTCAATAAAGCTCCGCCAAGTTTTCTTACCAGTGTGACTTGTTCAAAAATTCTTATTCTATGATCAAAGTCAAGAACCCTAAGTGAAGAGTCTCTACTTTTAAAGGGAAACTTCACAAACCTTCACCTGCATCCAGTGACAATACCAGGCATATATGCCAAGATTAATGGAAGATGCAGTCAGGCCCTTTTTCTTCATGGATCTTTGAACATAAATCCGGTGGGAGAAAAGGTAAAATAAAATAGTTTTACATCAATCCGTTTATTACAATTGTAATAAAGGTTATTATGATGATAGCTCATACATCTATTAAATGTGCTTTGTTCCAGGAGCCATTCTAAGTATTGCACATAAATTAACTTACTGGATTCTCACAGGCCTAAGAAGGAGGTAGAGAAATCAATGCAGGCTTCTTGAAGGAGATGTCAGCCCAATCTGGAAGCAGGAAAAAGTCTGAGTGATCTCTAGCCAAAGCTATGGAGCACTTAACTATAGTGTGCCATAAATATATGTTTATGAAGGACTTACTATAGGAAAAAATTATGTAAAAGATTTTACACTATTTACTTATATTAATATTGGTATTTGCTACATATTGAGATGATGGTGTTTAAAGTATATTGGTTTGACTCAAATAGATGGCTAAAATTAATGTTTCATTTTACTTTTTCATGTGGCACTGGAAAATGTTAAATTGATGGGTCACATAGTTGGACTGAATAAGGCTGTTTTAGAAGGCAGCTAGGTTCTAGAAGCAGCTGTGCCAGGGAGCCTGCCCCATGGAAAAGGGTAGAATGTGAGAGAAAAGAAAAGAGGGTGCTGAGGGCAAACACACTATTAACCTTGACCTTGTAGGACCAGTCAACTTCCTGAGGCTGAAATCTGGAACACTGGGACCACTGAACATTGTGCCTTCCTCAGCCCAGCTCCAGAGGTGAGCTGGGGGTCTATGGGCCTCAGTCAGGTTTTGAAGATGGTACAGCTAAGAACTATTAGAGCAAAAATAAAAATAAAACCAGAGAGCAGAAGTCAAGCCTCTTAACAATGGCTCACCTAGTTTTCTAACAGCTTTCTGTCTGTCGCTTTACCTCTCTGATGGAATCTTGCTCAGCTCCTCACTCTGCCTTACCGTCTCTCTAGTATACTCATGGGTTTCCCTGCTGAGCCTCTTGTCTTCAGGACCTTTGCACTGACTGTCCTATTGCCGGAAACACTCTCCTTCCAGCTGTCACATGACTTAACTCCTGGTTCAAAAGTCACTTTGTCAATAGGTCTACCCTGACCATCTCATTTCTAATTCCAACTCCCATGGGCGCTCTCTTACTTTGTCCCCCACAGCCTTTATCACTTTCCAACACAAAAATTTACTCTTTTATTAAGTCAGCTGTTAATCTCTCTACTCCACAGTGTGCTTGCTTTTATTCTCAAGTCCTAGGCACTGCCTGGCATCCAGTAGCTGCTCAGCTAACTGTCTCTGGCTTACATGAGGAGGGTTGAAACAGTGCTGAGGGCAGCTTTATCTGATGCACAGTCATTTTCTGCACCTTCTTGGTTCTCTACTCCTTAGTTCCTGCAGCAGGCATAGCTTAGCCTTGTTCCCCCTCAGCTTTCACTGCTCAGGGTCCTGCCCCTGCTGTAGCCCATACAAGGATCTCCCTAGAGAGTTCTAGAAGCAGCAGGCCTTCAACCTGGCCTTGTAGGGTAATGGAAACCACCTTGGGAAATGCAGTCAAACTGGGATTCATATCCTAGACATACAATTTATCAGCAGTAGGTACATGGACATGTGGTAAGGTCTCTCCACTCCAGTTTTTATGTCTATCAAATTGTTATATAGTATTATATATTATGAAAGGGACAAATGAGGCATTAGCCAGTCATTCCGGGTCATTACTCCTCTATTTCAACCTCTTCATTCCTTGTTGATGAATTGGGGGAATGTTTCTCCCACTGTCTCTCTTCCTTTGCATTTCCCACAGTGATTTCCCAAGGGTCTAGAATTGTGCTGCCCTATGAGTAGCCAATATAGCTATGAAAGACCTGAAAGGTACCTCCTGGAAATGGAGTTGTGAGGACTGTAGTTGCTTCCGAGTCAGCTGAAGATGCTTCCTCCCAGCTTTATTCAAGTGGTGAACCCCTTTTGGTTCCATAGGGGTCAAGGGTTCCAGGATCAGTGGGAGGCTGAACAAGGTTATTTATGGGGGGGTGAGGGAAGGGCGGAGAGGAGAAGTGTGACCCCTACTAGATAGTGACTATAAAGGATGATCCCCTAACCAGACAAATTAGGACTACCTCACATGGTAGAATATCTATTCTCAGACCCCACACCCAAAGTATTTGAATGAGAAACCAAGGGAAAAGAATAATAAATAATTTTAAAAGCTGGGGCGGGGGAGGCGGTGGGTGGAGAAGGCGCAGCACTGGACTCCTGTGCCGAGGGAAGGGTGGAGTTCCTTAGAGCCTTGGAGGCTAAGGGGGAGTTAAAAGGTCAAGCAAGAACATGTGTCCAGGCTTTATCCCTGGGCTGGTTTCCTGTGTCAGGGGCCACTCATGGGGTAGCCCCAGCTGGAGTCTGACCTGACAACTTCCACAGACCAGGGCTCTCCAGGGCTCCCAGCCCCACCCTAAGAAAGTCCTGGTGGAAGCCACATCCTTCCTTCCTGTCAGGGTGCCAGACTCTTAGGCCACCTGCAACTCAATGTTGGAAGGCAGCTGGCCTGGTGGGGCAGGTGCTCTCTGAAGTCAACCAGGCTCCTTTGGTCCCCATTCCTACCCCCACTTGATCCTGTCCTTTTACATCAACACTGGGTTACTGAGTGCCCACTTGGTGCATCAGAGGGCACTTGGCTTTGTAGTCCAGGGATTAAACAAACAAAATGGTACCTGATGCATCTCCATACCTTCTCTAATACCTCTCCTGCTTTCTGGCATTCGTTATTCTCCTCCTCCCTCTCCTTTGTAAACCTAAAGGAACATTTTCTTAGGGAATTCCCACAGGAGGATTCAAAAGCCTACTTTTCTACTTTCCAGAAAGTTGCAATTGCAAATCTTCCTTTGATGTGTCCATAGTTTGTTATCAGCTATTAATGCCCGACTAAAATTAGCTTATTTACCTTAAGAAAACTGCCTCGTCCTTTGAGGGGCCCTACCTGAGGGCAACTGTTATTTCATCCAGTCATTTATGTGCACCAAGTAGGAGATGCCAGACTTTTCCCTTCCTGAGTGCTGTCCTCTGCTGAGTGCTGCCCAGCAGAGGTAATGATACAAACCATATGTGTTTTTCAACTTTTTCTAGTGGCCACATTATAAAAGTAAAAAGGCACAAGTGACATGAACTGTAATAATGTATTTAATTGAATCCAACATAGCCAAAGAGCATTTCAGTATTCAATCAATATAAAAATTTTCACTGAGAAATTTTACGTCTACATGTTCAGCTGACTCTGAAGCAACTCCGTTTCCAGGAGGTACCTTTCAGGTCTTTCATAGTTATATTGGCTACTCATAGGGCAGCACAATTCTAGACTCTTGGGAAATCACTGTGGGAAACGCAAAGGAAGAGAGACAGTGGGAGAAACATTCCCTCAATTCATCAACAAGGAACGAAGAGATTGAAATAGAGGAGTAATGACCCGGAATGGCTGGCTAATGCCTCATTTGTCCCTTTCATAATATATAATACTATATAACAATTTGATAGACATAAAAACTGGAGTGGAGAGACTTTACCACATGTCCATGTACCTACTGCTGATAAATTGTATGTCTAGGATATGAATCCCAGTTTGACTGCATTTCCCAAGGTGGTTTCCATTACCGTACAAGGCCAGGTTGAAGACAAAACTACCACAAGAGGAGAAATATAAGGAGAGGTGAGTTGAACCTTTTGAACACTATGAGCTCATGAGCTCTGTGTTACTAAGAAACTCTACACCTGCTACACCACCAACTTTCAGTTTCCTCTGTAAATCCATTAGACCCATCCAACCAGTCTACTGACCACCTGCCCTTCACCGTGTTCCAAGGTGAGCACTGCTGTCCTCCAAGTACAGACTGCTGTCCTCCCTCCCTCCTTCACCCCCCCCCGCACCCCCCCCCCCCCCCGCTCTCTAATACACAGTTGGGTTCATTCATCCAGTGGCTAGCAGCACAGCACAGCCATGATACATAGAGATGTTGGGAACTAGATTCAAATTCCAGCTCTGATAGACTAATTTTGTCACTCTGGGGGGAGTTTTCTATGCTTTCTGCCTCCATTTCTGTGTCTGTTACACAGTGATAAAAAAAACCATACCTCTCTCATGTGGCTCTTGTGAGAAGAGACCCATTAAACATTGAGAATAGTGTCTAGTGCATAGTAGGTGCTCCATTTTCAACTTTCACTAATGTTTCTGTATTTCTTATCAGCAGGGACGGGACTTCATTCTCAGTGCCTAAAACAACTTCAACACATAGGAAGGGTTCAATGAAGGACTGCTGAATGAATGACTCAGAAAACCCCGCATTCCATGAATTCCTAGCCACCACTAAGCCTCAGCCCTACCCCTGGATCCTGTGTGTTCACTTTTCCTTAGAAATAGGTCTTTCATGGCTACTACTTTCCATTTGGTACTAGGGCTGCTTTCTTGGCAGTTCCTCCATTCCTACCCAGTTTCCTGTTTGGCTTTCTGACTCAGATTCTTCCGGTCCCACCCTGAAGATAGCCTGGCTTCAGATTCAACCTGCTATGACATTGCTTTCTACTCTCTGCTTTCAATTTCTCCAGATCCCAAATTTTCTACTGAGTTAACACTGGAGGTCTTCTGATCCAGATTTTTAGGCCCTCTAGCATTCAGTCTCTCATACCACTAATTTTCTTCTCACAGTGCTTCTTAGGCCCTCTCTGAGCATGGTAACTCTATCATCATCATAGACATCTACCTATCCATTCACCCATCTATTTAATCACCCACTCATCCATACATCTTTCTATCCACCTATCTACCTACCACACATTCATCTACCTCATCCATCTATCTATCCATCCATCCATCCACGCATCCATTATGTAGCCATCTATCCATGCACCCTTCCATGACCCATCATACACCTATCCATCTATTCATCCATCCATTCCCCCACACACTTGTCCATCTGTGCACCCTTCCATCCATCTCTTCATCCAGTACCATTCACAATATATCTTTCATTCTCTAGTCATTATTTTTTACAGTTTCAAAAAGAAGAAAACCTAGTCTCCAGTTTCATATATTTTCTGATCTAGCCTGGGAAGTTATTTAACTAAAGAATATGATTTATACCAGAAGGTGTAATCCTATAGTCTTATGGGTGCCATAACACATTTTGAAAGGAGGATCCATGGCTGAGCTTTGGGGAATCTGTGAACTCCTTAAAATTTTAAGAGAAATCATGTGTGAGAGAGGGTATATGTGGCACCTCTGTATAACTGGAAATACTTCAGAACACTGTCAAAGAGGATCTTCAAAAGTACCAAGGCCTGGGAAAGAGAGTAAGGAGGAGCCTGGGAAAGATCACTACTTCAGTTCTCCTTTTAAATTTTCTTATTTTATTGTTATGAAGGTGACATACAGAAGGGTTAGAGTTATATAAGTCAGGAAATAAATACCTTTGTGTTTGGACAATGTCACCCCCTCCCTTGCTCTCTCCCAGTTTTCCCCTCCAATCCCTACCCACATTATGTCATGCATTTTCAACATAGTGTCTAGTGATTACCACTGCCACATTTGTTTACAATTCCCCTTAAAGGGCAAAAAAGGGAAACTAACATTTATTTCAGATCCATAATGTACCAGACACCACTTCTGATTTTTGCAACCTTGAATATCTCCTTGCGTACAATCTGGGAATGGGAACAGAATACAGCAGGGAACACTAGTCTTTACTGAGCACCAGGCTAGGCCATAGCATACCTTCCAATGTTTACAGTAATCTTTCAAGGTAAGTGCATTATCTCTATTTTACTGAGGAAATCCTGAGAATTAATACAAGAGTCATCATCCCAAAATCTCAGGAGGGAGTGGGGGTTTGAACACAGGTCACTGGGGCCCCAGGGTTCATGGTCTCTGCCTTTCTTCAAGGGATATCATTGGGCCAAATGTGTTGCTGTATAAAAACTTTACAGTGGTACAAAAGCATGCTGTATAAGAGACATTGCTGTGGTCTGAGATTTGAGAACATTGAAAGGGTGGTATGAGCCTGAGGAGTTGCTGTCATTAAATTTTCAACAACCTCCAGAAAGAATGACCTGTTCATGTGGATCTAGCCCCATGGTGAAGGTCAGCACTTGCTGATCCCTACCCAGAGTGTAATCACAGCAGGTTCTGGGAACAAGCCTGGCACAGGGCAGTCACTTAGCAGGCACATTGTGAGTGGGGTCTGCTGGCTGAGAGGTGCCCTCTGCCTCTGCTAGTCTCCACTACACCCCCTGCCACTGGAATTCTGCCCAGTGTAGGCAGTATCCAGTGCCATCACAATGAGCAGAGAAAATGTCACCTCAAAATGTCCCCCACAGCCACAGGCCTGACTAGCAGGACATCCACCTGTGCTTAGACATTTCTGGAACCTCCAGAAAGTGTCCTTTCAACTGCTCACCCCGGCTGACCTCTCTGCTTCCTCATGTTCCACTATGTCCTCTCTGTCCTGAAGGAATTTAGATTCAGGTGGTTAAAGTCCTGAACTTCTTGAAAGGAGAAATGGAACTGAATGGCCTTGTAGTACCCTTCCAGAAGATGAAAATAAATGAAGGGAGGAGAGTTTCCTAGTATAACTGTTTTCTCCTGGCAGGTAAGGACTGTGTAGTTTGTTGACTTGGGCCTTTCTTGGCTTTACTCTTGACTCCTCTCCATCCTCCAGCCAGCTCGCTAGTCCTAAGACACCCCCACCATTGTCCTGTCATGGTCATCATCTCCTTACTGCCCGCCCCCTGCACGTGTTCAGATGGCGGCAGCTTTTCTCAGAAGCTGGATTGGTATGTTTCAATGGATCTCATTCAATGGATATATTTGCAGCTGTTCTCTTTGCTGGACTTCTGAACTGATGTCTTGGTTTAGTTCTCCTATCCTTTCTTTCCTGGCTGTGCCTTCCTGACAAGCACTGCCTTCTTTGTTGGCCCTCTGATCTCCAGACCACTTCTGATCTCCAGCTCTCCCAGAAGTCCAGTGCATCCTGCAGGTCTCAGGCACTAACACAGGACCCTTCCCCCGAGTCCTCATACTGCACTTGGTATCCCTCACTATACTCCTGCAGCACCGATAAGCCCTCTGCCAAGTTCTGTTAAGTCCCTGGTAAAATTTTCACCTCATATAGCAGTTGCAAGTTCTGGGCTGGCTGCATCTTTGCTTGTTTATCTTGATAGTCTCAGGGCCCTGCCCAGGAAGCCTGAGACCCTCCCTTAGGACAGGTGCCCATGAACACACTTACACTGTACAGGGCAGGAGGACTCTGCCCAGAGGCACATTTCCTTGCTCCAGAGCCTGAAAGACCACACTGCACAGGGCCCTGAAATGTAGAAGCCCTTACTGAGTCCCTCCCCCTACTCTTAATTTGCTGGGAAAGCGGGAGGCCTTTGGAGGCACCTGAATCATATTAAAGAGCTTGCAAGCAAAGCAAGGCAGAACTGGGCTGCCTTAGTCACCCTAACCCTGTTTTTAGCCGGATGACCGGTATCCTGTCCCCCACAAGGCTCCCAGCCTGCCTCTCGGCCAACATGACCTGGCTGTGACAGTGTCTCCACCGCTACCACTGCATGGGTAGCTTCAGCCGGTCACATTCAGATGGGGGGAGGCCGGCGACTCACTTCAACCCTGACATTCAGTCTGCCCCTTGTGACTTGGGTTGCCACCCGCAGCCCTGGGGCGAGGCGGGAGATGAGTAGGGATAGCCCTTTCAGCAGGTATCTGTGACAGCGGAAGGTCAGACCTGGGCTGCTGAGTCACAGCTGGGCTCAGGCTCCTGTCCCCGGAGGCCACTTGTTGTGGCTGCCATCTCCAAGGGGGCATCCCTGCCCTCTCTGGGGCAAGTTGATCTCCTAGAATACACTCTGTTACAGATGTGCAAGTAAGCCCTCCCCCACACAATCCCTCCCCATGCCCTATCCCTTGGTCGAAAGGAAGATGTCAGAACATGGCTGGAAGAAAGCAGGATTTGGAGCTCAGGCCTGAACTGAATCCCAGGCATATGATATACTGGCTGTGGTGCCCACAATAAATTGTCAGTGGCATAACTCCCATGATCCTCAGCTCTTCTTCTCTATCAAGGAGACAACATTACCCAGCTCTAGGATTTGTGTGAGATTAAATGAGGAGAGCGTCAAAGGCTTAGCAGATTGCTTAGCCAACAGTCAACAGTCTGTAAATGGTTAGTAACATTATTTATACACACTGACCTCGCAGAAGATGCTTGGTCTCTGGGGAATGCTGTGTCTCTCCACAGACACAATTCTGACCCCCAGCTCCCCTACACCCACCATCCCATGGCTTTGGCTTTGGGAAATACGGTTAACAAAGGGTAAGAAAAGAAGAAAGAAAAAGTAAAAGATCAGTGACTTAAAATAATTATCTCCGACATACCAGTGGCTTTTCCCCTTGAATAATTCCTGGCTGTGAGTTCATGTGCAAACCAGAAGCTCAGATAGACAGAAGCACTATGCAGGTAGCCTTGAGAACAGGGCTCTCCTACATCACAGACAGAAAACCCAATCCTTTAAATGCAACCTTTGTAGCCATACTTCTTCCCCCAATCCCCACACCCATACCAAGGATCTGTGCTCTGTCTCATGGTTCAATCTCCTTCTTGGCCTTCATCCAATACTCCTCGTCCAATTAGAGGGAAAACACTTTGGATGCTTATGGAGAAGACCTAATTTGCTCAGTCTCATTTGGCAAAGATGCTGAACTTCCGTGGTAACCTATCTATCTTTAGCCTCCTTGATGCTATTTTGAAATGTCAAACTAGCAAATACTGTTTCCAGAATGGTTCTGAGCTGGGTTGTGACAGGATGCTGGGGTGGGGAGGGAGATGAGGAGGAGGTAGAAATGGGAAAAGAGGCTTCTGGATGAGGGTGAAATAATGCACCAACTTTACAGCTGCCAAGACTCCCTCCTTTACTGTCTCAGCTCCCTCTTCTTGAGGACAGGCCCACTGAGTCCCACTTGGGGTTCACCTAGAGGGTTATCTGCTTAGGTGACCCGAAAGCTAGCTCTGAATGTCACAAAAAGCAAACTGGTTGTTATATGTCTAATTCAGTCCCAAAATATTAGTCTACTCACGTATTCATTCATTCATTAATTCAATTTGTATGTGCTACCAACTATTTCAAGGACTGTACTGGATATGAAGGATTCAATAGCTTGCAAAGGTTAATGCCCTTTAAAATCATCTGAAGAGTTTCACTAAAATGCCTATCCAAAACTGGAAGTTAATCCATGAAGTTTGATGCCTAAGAGCCTGCATTTTGAACAAGCCCCCAGTCATTGTGATACAGGTAGACCAGCTTGTATTTCTTAAGGAAACAATAAATGCTGAGAGCAAGGGATGGAAAAATACCATTCTAGGCCTGGAAGAGCACAGGGACCACAGTCCCCAGGAAACAAGCAATGTGTTCCTTCCTGCCTTTCAAAGGACTTAGGAGATGGCACAGTGTTGTAGTGGAAAGTCAAACATTGTCCCCTGGTATATATGAGCCCAAGTCTATGCTTATAAACTAACCTCAACACATTTTCTTTTCCTCCAGGGGATTTCTAGAAAGTCAGCTACCAGTTATCCATCCTAGACTCAAATTCTTCCCAGGTTCTCTTATCCCTATGAGTCTAATCTGACCACTATTTTACTTTAGTCTCCAGTCCACTTAAGTACAGGAAAGACCCTTCGTTATTTGAAGGCCCAATAAAGGCAGTTTGCTCAGGCAGGAATGAATTATAAGTTGTACCAAGAACAATTCTCTCTGTAGTCTCCAGTTCAGGCTTTGGGCATATGACAAAACCAACACTTCTGAAGACTAAACTACTGTTCTCTGCCAAGACTGCAAGACTTTAAGAAGACCCCTGTAGTGGAGGAAGGCAATTGTGAATATTTGCCATGGATGAGGGTCTATGACAAATATGATGTGATGATAGAAAAAGAAAAATATGCATTAATTGTATACTTACTATATGCCAGACAGTTGTTTAAACCACTTACATATATATCTGATTTAATTTTTTTTTTTGTCGGTCATGGGGCCTGTACTCTGGGCCTGGGCACTGTCCCTCAGCTCTTCAGCTCAAGGCTAGCACTCTACCACTTGAGCCACAGCGCCACTTCTGGCTTTTTCTGCTTATGTGGTGCTGAGGAATCGAACCCAGGGCCTCATGCATACAAGGCAAGTACTCTACCACTATGCCACCTTCCCAGCCCCTGATTTAATCTTTTAAGTAACTCTATGAGTTAATGATTTTTATTATTCCTGTATTATTGATGAGGTTTGGAAACTTCCTTAAATTAGTAAGTGAACAGTCTGAGATTTGAACCTAGGAAGTCTGGTTCCAGAGTATGTACTCTTATCAAAACTGTGGTGGATTCTTAAATGCTTTATCTTCTTTAATCCTTATTTAGCCCAAAGAAAGTGTTATCTTAGCCATACTAGATCTCTTCCCCTCTAGAAAATGCTTTGTTTTGATACCATGTAATCTCTTCCCCTACTCTATAAGCTTTTGGGGGAGCAAGGTTTTGACTGTCTTGTTCACTTCTATGTATCAAGTGCCTAGCACGGTGCTTGGCTCAGTGACATAGTAAACCTATCAAAAAACATTAAACAATGCACATTTATTTTTTTGTATGAAGAAACCAAAATAAGACATGCAAAGTCAAACTGATAAAGTCAAAGCTACAGAACTGATTTTAGAATCCAGATTGCTTCAAGGCTGAATTCTCTAAGATCCTTCACATTTTCTTCCCTACTAAAATGTGCTATTAAATGAATGGCATGATTTGCTTCCCAACTCTCCCTGCACTCCATTCCTCCTCCTTATCTTAGGCTTTCATCTTTTCCATGATACCAGCAACAAAGTCTAAGACAAGTTCCCAATGCTCAGCTCACATTCAAACTGTGTGATCTACACGCATTCTTTATTAAGCTATTACGTTTGTGTCATGTCTTGCAGGCTCTGACAGCACCTGCAGTTCAAAAATGCCCACAGTTGGAGTTTGCATCATCATTTAAAGTCATAAAGCCTACCTACATACTAATATTACCTACATACTAATATTACAGTTTCCCCCTTTGTTCGGTTCAGGCATTTTTTAAGAACCCACATACTTCTAGATGGAGAGATTTTTCCAGTCTACCAAGACATGAAAATGGAGAGTTTTCAATTTTGAGGAGATGAAGAGCTTACCTCAAGAAAAGTATGGCAAGTTCCTGAAATAAATGGAGTCCTATTAGTCCCAAGGTAGACAATCACAGGCCAATGATAAAGTCACACCATAGCAATTAAACTTCTTACTGATCAGAGATAGTTTGAGATGCTGGGATGAACACCAACCCAAAGAGACAACATCAAAGAAATAACCTATAAACCCATGTTCTAGGTCCTTCTTTTCCTTTCTTGGCTTCCTTCTTTCTTCCCAGGAGAAATGTTCCAGGATGGTAGGTAAAATTTGCATCAACTCAGCAGTCAGAAGGGGCTAATCCTATTTGTGAAAAGATAAAGATGCTCCCAGAGCACAGAAGTGAGTTCTAGGCAGGGTAGGCAAGAGTTGGAGACATGTTCCCAAAATTTGTTTGTGAGGATCTGAGGAGAAATTGATAAAAGACAACTAAGAGATGGCCTTTGTTAATTGTCAATGTGGTATTAAATACTTTGGACATCTTAGGAACATTTTTGTGGCTCTACACATACCCTTGTTTTTGGTAGCTCTGAAATGATGAGTTAATTTCAGTAACTCATCGTATGACTTAGGAAGTCACTTCCTCTTGGAGGTCCTTTCATTTTCTCCTCTCTAAAAGAATAAAATAAAAAGCAAGGGGACTGGCAAATTTAGCATGCTGAACTGTTCCCAGAGGGTCCATCAGCCTTCAATAGGTGTAATTAATATATGCCAAAAGATAGAGTGCTTTCAAAGTTTTAAATTGCTTATTTAAGTTTTACCCCTTGAGATAGCCTGCCAGAAAGCCTTTCATTTAACTCTTCATAAAGTAGCCCAGCGTGAATGAAAACAGAATAAATCAGAAGCCATGCGCTTTTAAATTCATTAAATGAAAGTCCAGCATGCATACACCTTCCCCCCAAATTAATCACCATATTAAATGCAAGATGTTGCACATCAAATCAATAACTTGTGACACAGCCCTCCTGCCCATGCGTCAGGAAAATTCCACTGCCTTTCAGATGTTGTCACTTGAAATGTCAGGAAGTTTCCATTCATCACTCACTCTTGAAAATACCACCATCACCCTCCTTCATGTTCCTCACTTCCTTCCGTCAGAGGCAGTCAAGCATCTGGTGGAGGGAGTCCATTTGTCACAGCCTCTCCTGGAGGCTGCGAGAGGTGCAGTGTGCAGAGGGAGAGGTAGAGAGAGGGTTGATTGAAACATAAGAACACCAAATCATAAAGAAGGTCAATATTTTGTTCCTATGCCCTGCAGATTTAACTCTTCTGTGTTTCCTTGGGTGGGGAGCTTATGGGTAATGGAAAGAACATGAATGTAGGCATTTGAGAGGCAGGTATTTAAACCTTGACCTCCAACACTTTTCTATTGTTGTCTATAAAAGAGGGGAAATAAAAATACTCTATGTTCAAGTGTGAACACCAACACTTTGTAGTTGCATAGCCTTGGGCAGGTAGCTCTTTTCTGCCTAAGTATCTGAGTTTGTAAGTAGAGGCTGAATACCCAGCCTCCTGTCACTAATCAGCACACGACCCTGATTGAATATTTCATGTCTACCTCAAGGCTGCTCTGCCATTGTCTTCTCCACTAACCACTAGACTGACTTTAGCCTTTTTCTGTAGTTCTAAAATAACACTGACAGTCTCCTTAGGGGAAAAAAAAAAAAACAGACAATGGTAACATTAAAAGCTAGTATTTATTGGGGATCATAAGTAGATGACATACTCTAAGCTTTTTGTTTGAATTAATCCATTTAGTCTTCATAATAATCCTATCAGTCTCATCTCATTATGTATTTAGAGATGATGACAGAAGCACAGGAGTTTTCATTCCCTGTTCAAGATCTCATCATTGGTGTCTCAGTATAAACCACTACACACTGGGTGATTTATAAACCAGTGTTTGTCTCCCACAGTTCTCCATGCATGGAAGTCCAAGATCAAGGGACCTGAAGGTCTTCTATCTGGGGAAGATTCATGTCCTCATTGCTGTTGTCTTCTCACTGTAACCTCACAAGGTATAGGGGTAAGGGTTCTATCTGGGTCTCTCTTAGAAGGCACAAGACCCATTCATTTGAAGACTGCCTTCATGACATGCCCATCTCCCAAGGACTCACCTTTGATACCACTGCACTGGGATCAGAATCACAACCTGTGACTTGTGGGGGCACAGAAACACTCAGACGGTAGCACCTTCAAGCAGGGGAGCTCTGCTGCCTCCCATAGCATATTCACTTTCACTCTTTCTTGGGATGGCTATAAGGCCATGATGATATACCCCCTTTAAATGGCTTTTCATTCTTCTAGTTATCCGAAATAGACACTGAGTGGTAAGCACTATTGCATTTCCCAAATCCAACACGAAGTGAATAGTCCTTGAATTTGAAATGCAATGAAACTGCCTGATGCAACCATAGTGTGAGATGAGGTCTGTTCATTGAGAAGGTGACTTCCCCAGGTCTGAATGTTGGAGAGCTAGACATCATCTCACAGGAAGCATTCCATCCAGACTGGGACAAAGCAAAGACAAGAGCAATGTAGACACCAACACCCCCCCCACCCCGACACACACACAATCTAAAACCTACAATAGAATCAACAAAACAAAAGAAAAATACATAGCAAAGCAAAACTTCTAGAACCCAAACAGTGAAAACTCTTCCTATTTCTACTCCAGTGAAAGACCCTCAGGAGGCATTTAATGTGTGTAGTCTCTACCATCAGAGCCTCCGGTGAGTTCAACATGGTTATCAATACAGACATGCTGAGTAAAATGGAAAAAAAATTGTGTAAACTGCAAAAGAAAATTTGTAAGCTTTCTAACTCCAAAGTGCCTCGGTCCTTCTTAACACATTCTCATGTCACTGTTAGAGAACCTGGTGTTGTTAGAGATGGCCTCAGGACTGAGTGGGGCCCATTGACTTCAGCCGTCAAGGGGTAAAGCATAGAAGAAAAACAAGAGGCTTACAGATATATAGAAATGTGGTTCGCCTGCTTACTTATTAGAGAAATTCAAAATTAGGATGAAGTGAGATATTTTTCAATGTTTGTCAAAGTTAGTAAGATCAGCAATAGCCAGGTTCAGTGATGATAGGGAAAATAAGGGGGCACTTACTGTATTAGAGGGAAGGTAACCTCAGAGTATTTACTTTCTACACATCCAGAGGCCAGGAGGCCCAAGTTCAAGGTCAAGCATCAGCAGATCTGCTGTCTGGCCCCTCATAATGGATAACTTCTCACAGAGTTGGAGGGTCCAGGGGAGCTCTCTGGCCTCTTTCTTTTCTAAGGAGACCAATACCAACAATGAGGGCTCTACTCTAATCATCTTATCAAGGCCCTTCCTTTACTATCACCTTGGAGGCCAAGATTTCAACGTGTGGGTTTGGGGAGGGTACAAGCATTTATTGATTCTTCCTTTATTCCTTCCATAAGGTTATGGTATCTAGTAAAGACAAAGCCTCCTGATCTGCTGAAGTTTAATTTCCATCTAGGTATGCTAGAAGTTATACTGTGATAGAGGTACTCACAAAGCCCCATGCTAATACAGAGGAATATGTGAAAAGTAACAACAAACTCCTGCCTAAGAAAAGGGGAATAGAGTCACGGGAGAGACTCAGTTTGGGCCTGGGCTGGGGAGCAGGTGCTTTCCTTACAAGTGCTCAATCCCCCATACCTGAAACTACGTGAAGTATTGTGGGCCTTCATTTTTAGGACTTCCTTTGTGCTCAGAAGGATGAGGTTACATACGACAATATAAGAAATAGCCCAAGTTTGGTTACACTTGGCAGCAGCCATGTGGGGGAAGAAAGTGAGAAAGTCAGGAGCGTTTGTCCTCTGTTTCTATCTGACCTGCCATGGAATGCAGCTCAAAACTCATTTGCATAGGCAGCATTGATGCAGACAAAGGAAACTCAGTCAGTAGAACTTCCTGGGGAACTCTGATGGGACCCAGATAGGAAAATGCCTGTGAAGAGATGTCAGTAGGCCAAGTTCAAATACAAGTGTTCAAGCTATGCCTTTTGAAGACCCCTTACCACTTGTCAATTGCAGGTGACATACCTTGGGACAAGAGGTAAATGTAGAATCATCACAGGTCCACAGAGGACATAAACTCTCTCTTTCACTTCTAGCTTCTGACTTCCTTGATTCTGCCCATCTTTATTTTACAAGTCTCAGAACTGAGGCTAAAGAAGGTAGAGCAAATCCCTCAAGGTCACACAGCTAACAGCTAATGGGGAGATAGGATGATATCATATAAAGCATCTTTTGCTGTTGTTTTAAAAATCTTTATTCCATGACTCATTATTTGGGGTGACTTTGGGCTATTTATCTTGCTCTCTAAATCCATTTTCCCATTAGTAAAATATGGATAACTTTGCTTACCTCACAGAACTGTGAAAATATGGATGAGGTTTTATATGTTGTCTTCTTTCTGCACATGCCCCATATTTTGTCCCTTGGGTCTCAGTGACTCAACTCTAATTCTACGTGGAAGGGGACAGTAAATGTACTCTATTAAACCATGTTGCTTTCCAGTGGCTACCAGCAAATGAAATGTAAGCAGAAGTTGCTGGGGAGAGGCACAGAGTCCTGGTGAAGAACACTAACTCTTTTTGGTAAAAGCCCTTCTCTTCTCCCTCCTTCTTGAATGGAGAAGGACCTGGAGGTACAGCTATCTCAGGAAAAGATGAACTTGGGTCTCTGGGGGTGTTTGTGGACTACTTTTTCCTTGGACTTTTGGTCTGGCACGTATACACTCCAGCTAGTTTAAGTAGATTGCAGCAGACCATGTTTCTAATTAAAGAAATGATCAAGATTTTTACCCATCCAACTTGCCTTTCCATCAAGTAGCCCTTTGCATCAAGGCAGGAAAAAAACTTTTTGTGAAGAGGGAAACCAATTTAAGTCCCTGCCAGGCGCACATAAAACAGCACTCTTTTGCTTTATTGTTCCCTTGTACCTCACTTGACACAACACGCCTCTCTTCTAGGCCTGGTTCCCCTCTCACAGCTCTCTACTTCTGCAGACCCCAACTCAGTTGAAATGAAATAACGTATATAAAATTTCCAGCACACAGTATGTTCACAAAAAATAAAAATTAAAAAAAATTCCAGCACAACGCCTGGCAAACAAGTACAAAATAATAGGATTCTCCTTCCTTCTGAAGCAGATTTTAAAGAAGCCTTTGCAAAATGATTCTTCCTGGTTGATACACATATGTGAAGTTTCAAAGGGTCCTATAACCTGCATAGATGCAGAAATACACCAGGAGCTGGAGGGCTTACACCTGTCATCCTTGCTACTCAGGAAGCTGAGATCTGAGGATCATGATTTGAAGCTAACCCAAGGCAAGAAAGGCAGTGAGACTCTTATCTCCAGTTAACCACCAGAAAACCAGAAGTGCAGCTGTTTCTCCAGTGGTAGAATGCTAGCTTGGAGCAAAAACCTCAAGGGACAGTGCCCCACAACCACCACTACCAACAACAACAACAAAAGATGCAGAAACCCAAGCAGCTTCAGCATGGCTTTCTAGTCCCCCAAGTCTCTTCTTCTCGGGGACAGTGCCCCACAACCACCACCACCAACAACAACAACAAAAGATGCAGAAACCCAAGCAGCTTCAGCATGGCTTTCTAGTCCCCCAAGTCTCTTCTTCTCGGGGACAGTGCCCCACAACCACCACCACCAACAACAACAACAAAAGATGCAGAAACCCAAGCAGCTTCAGCATGGCTTTCTAGTCCCCCAAGTCTCTTCTTCTCGGGGACAGTGCCCCACAACCATCACTACCAACAACAACAACAAAAGATGCAGAAACCCAAGCAGCTTCAGCACGGCTTTCTAGTCCCCCAAGTCTCTTCTTCTCTGAGGACTCCGCTTCTTGGGTCCTTGACTATTTTTTTTTTTCCTGATTATGTGGTGCTGAGGAATTGAACCCAGGGCCTCAGGCATGCAAGGCAAGCTCTCTACCACTGAGTCACCTTACCAGCCCTCTTGGGTCCTTGAATAATCCCCTTTCCCTAAGCACTCCAAGTGGGGATTTTGTGCCCTTCTGCTGTGGCATTCATCTGGTATGCATTCTATTTGTCTCTCCCACTGCAGGAGAAAGTTGCATCTCATTCACCTTTGACTCCCTGGCAATCCTGCATGAGTGGGTATGCCTTCAATGCTGAGGCGGGGGGGGGGGAAGGCGACTAAATGTCTATCAAGTCAATGCTAAGGAGCCTATTCCAAGGCTATTTACCTTTTCTTCTAACATGGCTGAGCATTTCCATGCCTCTGTAGCTTTGCACATGCTGCTCTTACTGCCTTGAATTCTCTTTGCATCCTCATTCATGCCTGCAAGACCTCTGCTCACTCAACACACACACACACACACACACACACACACTCACACACACTCACACACACACACACACACACACACACACACACACACACACACACACACACCTCAACCAGCATCCCCTGTAACTCTCTGAAAGCTGTCTCCTCTATACTCTTTTGATGTCCTACATTTATTCCTACTATGATTTCTCTACATGCTTCTCATGTCAGCTAGACTATGTATGGGCTCTTAAGAGTGTTCAATTTTCTTTGTCTGTCAATTTTATTAAAAATGGGTCCTCAAACATGGCAGATAGTGAGGATTTTTAATGATTTTAATTATAAAAAATGTTTTCTTTGTTAGCTGCCCTACCCCCTATAACGAGGCCTACTTACCACATTAGGGGTCCACATTTGATGTCTGAGGATCAGGCCTTGTTATTGTCTATTCTGCTTCCAGAATAAATATGAAAAATGTCCTTGAGAGGCATATTTAATGTTTTGAGATTGAAGTAAGAGTTCCTTTAAACTGTACCTCTGATGTGACTGACTCACAATGCATTGTGGCTTTTAGAATCTTGGGATCCCCCAATGGTCCCTGTGTATACTGTGATATTCCCTCCCCAAAAAGCCAGACCCAAGCCAGTTCAAGAAATCTTTTTCCCTTAGCTTCCTTCCTCCTTCTTTCCTTCCTTCGTTCCTTCGTTCCTTCCTTCCTTCCTTCCTTCTTTCTTTCCTTCCTTCCTTCTTTCCTTCCTTCCTTCCTTCCTCCCTCCCTCCCTCCCTCTTTCCCTCCCTCCCTCCTTCCTTCCTTCCTTCCTTTTTCTCCCTTCTCTCTCTTTCTTTTTCTTTCTTTCTCTCTCTCTCTCTCCTTCCTTCCTTCCTTCTTTTTTATGTGCTAGTATCAGAGATTGAACTTCAAACTCAGGGCCCTGTGGTTCAGATTGCTTGCTGGTGCTCTACTATTTGAGTCATACCTCCAGCCCAGCTTTTCACTGGTTATTTTGGAGATGAAGTCTTGTAGACTTTTCTGCCTGGTGTGGCTTTGAACCACTATCCTTTGAATTTGTCTTCTGAATAGTTAGGATTATAGGCATAAACCACCGATGCCCAGCTCATTAAGATTATTTCTAATTGAAATATGGAATTTGGAATGGATTAAAGAAGAGATTGGGAACTATTAGAGGTGAGTCACATTTGTGGTAGTCCTCCAGGAAGAACGGTCATGAAGAATTTTAAGACTCAGAGTCCCTCTGAGTCTTCCTATCTTTGTAGGTCAGCATTTCCTTTGATTATCTGAGAACTCCCCAGCATCCTTTTTATAAACTTCTCTTTTTCTTAAGCAAGACAATGTCCATGTTATATGCCTACAAGTAACAAAAATCATAACTAATACATTCACATTGCAAAAGAATTTCCTGTTTGGTCTTCTGAGTTGGTGAGGGTGTGTACCACTTAAATCCAAAGTAAAAGTGGCTTTAAAATTAGGCTGAGCACTGGTGGTTCGTGCCTATCATCTTAACTACTCAGGAAGCTGAGATCTGAGGATCACAGTGCCAAGCCAGCCTGAGCAGAAAAGTCTGTATGACTCTTATTTCCAATTAACCAGCAAAAATCCCCAAACTGGCAATATGCCTCAAGTAGTAGAGTACCAGCCATGAGTAAAAAGGCCAAGTAAGACCTGGAGGCCCCTGAGTTTAAAAAAAAAAGGTTCTTTTTAATTGAAAAAAGTGATAAGATAATAAGAAATGTTCTCCTGATCCCTTCTATTGTAACATTTTACCAATCTTAGGATGTGACTTCTATCTTGTAGACCAAGACAGCTGCTCAAATTCCAGTCATTATATATTTAATCTAGCTAATAAGAATGAGGAAGGCATGCTTCACCCTTTAAAAACGTGTTCCCCAAATCAAACACACCATTTCTGCTTACATTCCTTTGGCCCAAATTCAGCTTTCAGAGCTCCTACATGCCAGCTCTTTTCCATTTGCCTCTCCACTCAAACACTCTGCTTATTTCTTTCCAACTGTTCTCTGCCTTGGTAAGCAGGTCTCTACAGACTATCTCAATGCGATATTGTAGCCTCTGTTTTCTGTGGTTCTAGTACAGACAATAGGAGCTCGAGGAGAGGATCAGAGCAAGAGAGAGTGAAGTCTGGGTATTTACTTCTCTGAATACCTTCCTTCAATGTTGCATGAGACTGATTCTGTCCATCAACTCAAAGCTATGGATTCTTTGGACTGACGTTATCTGATTGTCTCTTTTTTCTAGTTTTTTTCCTATTGTTTTACTTTATCTGCTTAGGCCCTCAAGGAAGTTAACAATCTAGCTGATATGAGGTCTTGATTAATATAAAGTATCTACAAGTCCACCAAATCCAATCTTTCTTAATAGTACCTTTATAAATAAATACTATTTGGTTTATTCTGAGTGTATCATCTGTATTTGGTTAAGATTTTTGACACATCTACTTAACTTCCGATAGTTTTATTATGGACCACATACTAATCTAGAAAATGGAAAGCTCGATAGCAATGTGCATAAGATCATATCAAATGATATTTTATGAAATGAACTCCAATAAAAGAAAATGAAACAATTTTCAGTTTCTATTGTTGGTGTTTTTGTTTTCTTTTCCTTTTATCTTGTTTGTTTGTATTTGGGAGGTTCTGGGAGCACAGAAAAGGTGGAAGAAGGGTGAACAAATACAACAGTGTTACTCCTAGACACAATGTGGAAAATGAACTATAGATCTTGGGGGCAGGGATGGAGGAAAAACAGGAGAGAGCCCTAGAGGGAAGACAAATTCAAAAGAATTGTACTCATTACTGGTTGCCTGATTCATGTAACTGTAACCCCTCTGTATATCAACTCTACAATAACAACAAATGAAAAGAAAGAAAGAAGAGTCAATGTTGTGAGACAATTAGCAGTCTCTGGTCAGTGGTCTTTTTGGTCAGTTCTGTTTCTTAGTTTTACTTTCTAGCCCTCGCTATTGACAATTGCCATGTAAGAAAACCACCATTGTTTTTACTCCATTCCAGGTTATTGTTGTATTATATACAATGTCTAAACTTCTTCTGGCTCTGATCTCCAAGTATTATTTTTTCAGGTTTTAAAGTGTGTGTGTGTGTGTGTGTGTGTGTGTACTAGAAGGGTAGTGGAAAATGAACTGGAGACTTGAGCATGCTAAGCATGTGTTCTGCATTGTATACCTGTCAGTCCCTATTTTTCCAGGTTTGTGTTGTACATTTCCACATGTCACAGAAAGAAACGTGGCAATACTATTTTTCAAATTTAGGTTGCAGAATCCACAGCACAGAGCAGGTAAACACAAAACCAAAAAGGTAACTGACTTATGATCCAGCAAGAACCTGAAGAGCAGCCTTAAGTATTATCTTACACAGATTCTGTATGTTAGAAGAGATAAGGGATGGAAGACAGATTAGCAGATAGGAAATACTCTCACATACCTAAAGGACCCAGCTAACCAGAAAGCTACAATTAGATATATGTAAGATGATTGTCAATACCCACAAAACCTTAGAAATGTGTTGTGCCTTAATAGACTACTCTCATGACTAGGTCAGACTTGGGTGCTATCTAGTCTCCAAGTTCATTTAATTATGCCTTCTAAACAATCTCCCATTCATCATCTCATTTTCAATACTGTAATTCAAGCCTAAATCATCTTTCGCCTACATTGTACTGTTTGTACTGTCCCCCAAGACCCATGGAGTTTTCTAAAACACCAATTAGATCATGTTATTCCTTCAGATCAACTATTCAATAGTTTCTCAGTTCTCCTTGCATGGAGTTAAATTTTAATGAGACTATATTTCCCAGCAATTACATTTCTTTTTGGCCTCCTCTCACCCCATTCCTCTTCTACCCTCTTGACACTCCAGCCACTGTAAAATAACTTCCATTTACCAGAAGAAATTTATACAGCCTCTTGCATACCTGTGCCTTATTCCCAGCTACTCTTTCTTTCCTCATCTGAGATTTCATCTCTTACTCATGGTCAGGATTCTGTTTATATCCCACAGCAAGTCCAGTACCCCTGCTCTTCTTTATATTCTAATAGATGTCTCCTGTTGGGTTCTCATGACTTCTGAGTGTTTCTCCATTGCACTATTTGTGACATGTTGTTTCCATGGTATTTGCTTATTCCTTCCCAGTATATGAGTTTCATGAATGGCATTCAAAACAGAATCTTCAGTTGTCTACTAAGGGAGCCAGCAAAGATGAACTCAAAGCATGCCCATGAAAAACATTAATGTATGGACAAGGTTGGCTAAGATTGCATTTCCTTAGACACTATACTTCTTTTTTTTATTGTGAAAATACTGTACAGAGGGGTTACAATTACATGGGCAAGATAATGAGTACATTTCTTATCAAGCATTGTAGCCTCCTCCTTTGTTTCCCCTTCCTATCCCTTCCCATCCTCCCCCCGCCCCTCACCAAAGTTGTAAAGTTCGTTTTTGATATAACGACTTGTACTTCTCATTGTTGCAATGAGTCCACCTGTATCCCTTTTTAAACGATTTGTTTTTCCCCTTTCCCTCCACAAATTATATCGACATCAAATACTGTGAAAGCAGGGGTTATACTGTGGGGGAGGGATATACAAAGCAACAAAGAAATAATCTTATAAATGCATTAGAAACAATCACATGAAAGAAAAAAAAACATTTGAATACATATCTTAGGGTTCATTTCCCTAACATCACCTTATCTGACCTTTTCTGCTCGACTCAGACATATACTAGATATTGCAAATAAGGGAAACCATGGGACCTATGTTTCTTTGGGCCTGGCTTACTTCACTTCATATAATTTTTTCCAAGCCTTAGACACTATACTTCTATCGACGTAGAATGCTATGGTTTTTCAAGTTCTCTTTTGTTGTAATATAACTATTTCTGCTCTAGTCTTGAGGTTTATACTTTTCTCTAATGCAAAATAAAATATAATCACTAAACTTTTGGTAGGGATCACAATGAGATGACAGGATCCACACGTATTTTCCATCATAAGTTAAAAGGAAAAATAGTACAACCCGTAGCTTTAAGACATTGGACAGCAGAGAGTGTGATGTTGTGATTCCTAAGAGAAAAGAAGTAAGTGAGGTAAAACCTTTGGTGTTCTGCCTGGACACTCATTCTGGATCCTAATGTAGGCTAAGGAATCCTAAGCAGAGCACAACTGTCTAATTAAGTTGTGAAGACAGAACCCAGAAGCTGAGCTGACTTGAAATTTTGAAGAAGAATGTCAGAGAGAAGAGAACCACATGTAAAACAAGTCCTTAATGAATATTAGGAGCATATTGAGCAAAACTTCATTATTCCAGGCACTGGGTAACTGAGGACCTGTAGGCTGAGTGATTCCCAGAGCTTGCAGAATTGAGCAACATTCAAACTGTGACCAAGAAGAATGAAAGATTTTCAAAGATCATTTGAGGCATTCAATAGAGACCACAAGGCTTTCATACTTAATAGTGGCATTAAAGTATCCATAAATATTCTCTAGACTTGTCTTCTGCATCTTCAAAGCAATTTTTGAAGGAGTAAGCTGGTTAACAAGTAATTTCTTTGCTAGAACAAAAGCCTTAAAGGATCAGCACAAAAATCCAGATACTTAAAACACAATATTCAGTATCCAATAAAAATTTGTTGGTCATGCAAAAAATCGGCAGATAGAAACTGATGCAGAAGTAACGGAGATGTAGAATTAACAGAAAGAACATTAAGATAACTATTAAGTTATCTTAAAGAAATACTTAAAGGTGGAACAAACGTGGTAGGGAAAAATGTATACATACATGTATTAACGACAATGAAACTTCTATAGATAAAAATATATGCCAATAGAATTCCTCCGGAAATATTAAAAGCACATTGCATATTGCAAGAGGTATCAATAGTAAACCTGACAACTAATGATAATAGAAACTATCCAAAATGAATAATATATAAGAAAGAGTTCATATATAAACAGTATGTTAGTGATTTGTGGAACAATTTTTATGGTCTAATGTAGAATTCCAGAAGGAGAAGATAAGATAAATACATCTGAATATCTAGTAGCTAAAAATTCCCAGAATCAATCAACAATGTACAGGCAATAAGCCATAATCAGGCTATAGCAAAAAAAACTTCACCCGAGCCCATTATACCATTAAAGATAAATGAGTAACAAAAATATCTTAAATTAACAAGGAAAAAGACACATTATGTATAGAGGAGCAAATATTTTTAAAAAAAGAATACAGACTTTTCATCTGAAACTATGCAAGGAGAAAGACAACGGAGAAATCCAGTTAAAGTGCCTAATAAAGGTAGAATAAACTGTTGGCCTAGGAGTTTACATCCAGTGAAATGCTCTTTTAAAAGAAAGACAAATATTTTCAGGAAAATACAAGTTAAGAACATTTATTAGCAGAGCTAAGCTATAAGACATATTGAAGGATGTCTTTTAAACAAAAAATTTCCACAGATAGAATGTTGAAAAGAATGCAATGTATGGTAAATGCATGAGGAAATACAACTTAATTTAATGAAAAATTCAGTCTTTAAAGCAAATGACATTATTTTGCAAGTATATAGTATGCGGAAGTAAATAAGGAACAAAGGAGAGGATGGGTAAGTGGAAGTAAATCATAGCATTTTTTTTTTTTTTTTTTGCTAGTTCTGCAGCTTGAACTCAGGGCCTAGGTGCTGTCCTTAAGCCTCTTTGTTCTCAAGGTTAGCACTCTACCACTTGAGCTATAGCACCATTTCTGGCTTTTTTGAGTAGTTTATTGTAGTCTCCTGTAGACTTTTCTGCCTGGGCTGGCTTTGAACTGAGATCCTCAGATCTCAGCCACCTGAGTAGCGAGGATTACAGGTGTGAGCCACAGGCACCCAACTATATCACAGCTTTTTTATATATGAAGTGATCTAATATTCTTTCTTCCATGATAGAATATGGCAAATTAAAGAACTATATAGTAAACCTAGAGTAAAGTTTGGCCAACTTGTTCTGTTAAGACATGGATAGTATCAGGCTTTGCCAGCATAGGAGCTCAGTTACAGTTCTCCAACTCTGCCACTGCAGCAAGGAATATCAGCTAGTAGAGAGCCATAGACGATATACACATTAATGAAGGAGACTGTGTCCCCATAAAACAGCATAAAAGTAATCTGGTACAATCAGACTTGATTGCCAGCTATATAATTTACCCCTCACTCACCTAGAGCAATCACTAAAATTAAAACTAAATTGCAGACTCACAAAGTAATAATAGAAATAAAATGGAATGATAAAAAATAACCAATCTAATTGAAGATAGAAAAAATAAAAAGAACAAAGACAGATGGAACAAAGAGAAAGCAAACAGCAAGAAGCACCACAATATTGTTATGTACACTGAATGTAAACACTGAAATATTGCTAAATTCAATTAAATGTAGATGAAACATCCAAACTAAAAGGCAGAAAATGTAAGACTAAATCTACAAGAGCAAATTACAATACACTGTCTGTTACAAATTTCTGTAAATATAAAATCATAGAATAAAAAGGTAGAAAAACATTATGAAAATACGAAATATAAGAAACATAGAATGGATATAATAGTAACAGATCAAGTGGACTTCAGGATAAAGGATGTGACCAGAGATGAGGAGGGATGCTTCCTAATGGGAACACAATTAACCAATCAGGACACAGTAGTCCTAAATCAACCACACAGAGTAATTCTAAATCCATATCTCATATCATTCACGAAACAAAAACTGACAAGAGAGAAAGGAGAAATAGACAAACCCATAGCTACAGTTGAAAGATTCAAATGCTTTTTCCCAGTAACTGGCATAACAAATACAAAGAAAATTTGGAAGAATACAGCAATCTTGAATAAAACTATCAACTCACTTAATATTTTTTGGTATTTACAGAATATTCCACCAATATTAGAATACGCCTATTTCTCAGGAATATTAAGTTATACCATATGTAAATCAATGAAATGTTCTCAGTAAATTTGAAATTATTAAAATAGTATGGCATAATAAAAATAGATCAGAAATCATGTGCTTCTCAATCCACTAAAAATGAAACAAGATGGAGGAAATTGAAGTGCCATTATATAAACAAAAGTACATGCACTGTGTAATCCCACTTATATGAGACTCTAGAAGGGACAAATCTGCAGTGACAAAAAGTTGTTGAGCAGTGGCACATGACTTGAAGTGTTTATGACTGACTGGATGAAGAGCTAACAATGGTGGCAGATGCCTTTCTTCATTATAATGGTAATAACATAGGCATCTGCATTTGTCAAAACTGATTACACTATACACTTCAAATGGTAATATTTTATTATATGTAAATATTTTACAAATGTCAGGCTACCAAAAGTCTCCCCCAAGAGTTCCAAGGGAAGGTCACCCACATTGCAAAAGAGTGGCCAATGAACATTTCCACTTAATTTGCAGCTACTTCCCACTCTCTAATTTCTTCTCCTCATGGCTGTTCTGGTTCTTTCTAGTATATTTCACTGGAAAATTCCAGCAAGCAACTTTGTCCTTAATCTCCCAATGTACCACAAACACAGTGATGCTCTCCATAGAGCATTTTGCTAAGAGTTTAGTGATGAAGAAGGAGGTCAGGTCACAAGAGAGGAAACAGCATATATATATATATATGGTGTTCATCATCCACCTCTGAAAGGAAGTGACTCGCTTACTGCCCCTTCCCTCTTTGCTGAAGCCTACTTTGTGGGGCTAGACAAATGTTCTTGTCTTTCCCTCATTCAACAGCTGAAGGCTGACAAGGCTGGTGGTGGGAACCCTCAAGTCCGAATGTATTGTAAAATAGGAAAACGTAATTTCTCATTCTTTTTGCCCTCTCCCATCAAGGTGATGGCACTCACTTTTGCACAATCCAAAAGAAAATAAATAATTTCTCAAGTAAAGCAGCATTTATTTCCTAGAAAGGTTTTCTTTTTTAAGGTTCATGTTTTTTCTTTGGGGACTCTCATTAAGAATGTAAGCATCTGTGCCTACACTAGATTCATCTAATAGGAATTTCTTGGCCTAGGACCTAGGAATTTTCACTTCAGCTAACACATTATCTTACAGTAACTTCCCTGTCCTGAATTCTCAGGCACTTTAAAAGAGTAGATTTTCTTGTTTTGTAGTTAAGAAAGCTTCCAGGTATACTCTAAGCCAACTATTTATTAAGCTTGAGGTCTCTTTCACTCCATTTCAATGGCTGATATGTGAATTTTTGTGTACAAGACAATCTTTCAATCACCATCCCCACAGTCAACTTCTAGACCACCAATCTCCTAGTGCTATCATGGACAATGAACCACAGAATGCTGATTAATTAAATCCAGATTGGATTTAAGGTTGCTAGTCCAGAAAATATCGTATAACTCTATAGTATGATATCTGTCTGTAGCTCTTTAAAGCACAAAGTCCTCCAAACAGTTATCATTGCTTTTAATCATAGATTACTGTGGGATATCCATGTCACTAGGCAGTTTTATGGCCAGCTCTACAAACACAAAATGCCCTTCACCATCTTTATATTGGAAAGATCTAAAAGAAGTTGTTAGACAAGTCTTGAACTTGTGGTTGAGGTATGCGCTCTTTATCAAGCCATAGAATGGTTTATAAGAAAACTTCAAAGTAGCCAATAGCGAGACTTTCCTCAGATTCACAGATATTCCCTACAAGTGCTAGAAATATGGGAGTCATAAGTTTCATTTTGGCAGTCTAGTCTTATCCAGCAAAGACCAAGAATCAACAATAAATATGTAGGTGGATGTAAATAAAGTTTTCAAAGCCTTTCACTTTGCCATTCTAATCATTGCTTACAGCACCATTCTTTTAATTTTTCCCACCCCATCAGCTTGCTGAATTCCTTCATTCTTTCTTGGATTATGAACTTAGAGACTAAGGTGCAGGTGTATTAACCTCAATGTTAACAAGTCTTTCCTAGCCATACTGTCCATCAGCTCATGAAAATCATGGTGCTACCCCATGACTGATTCATTTAGTAATCTTTTTTCAGATTTTTTATACAGATGCTGTATTTGTATGTTTCAACTACCAATTTTGAATTTCCTTGAGTATAGTTGATATACTAGCTTTTACTAACCATGAAGATGTCCTCTTAAAACTCCCATGAATAGTAGCCAGTAACATTTATGTGATGAATCTACGTGCTTGCTACTTTGTCTATTAATATTGAAATCTTTAACACAAGCTTATGAAAAGTTCTATGTTCAACTGTCATTGCTGTGAACAGAAGGTCACAAGGTCCATCTTCAGAACACTCATGCCTAACTATATATTCAATAAGCATTTTCTAAGCATCTACTATGTGCCAAGCACCAGAGACAGGCTTTGGGAAATTAACAGTGAACAAAAGTGACCAAGATTCCTACCCCAACATAGCTTATTTCCAATTTAATGGGTAAATTCTGACATTTAAACATTCCCATTCTAATGGCCTTAACCAACACCGTGAGTGGCAATATTCTGATTGATAAATCTATATCCCAGTCTCTGCTTGTTTTATCAATATTGTTACCCAGAATGAGAATTGTGAAGTTCAAGAGTATGAATATTTGTCCATGCTCTCAACTTGTATTTCAAATAACCCTGAGGAAAGATGTAACCATTTACATTTCTGAGGTCAATTATTCAACACACTGGCTAAAATTAGATATTCTTTTTCCTCTTTAAAAATTTTGCCTACCTGATAGATATCACATCGGTAGATCAATGACAGCACATACTATACTTGGTTTTATTTAGAGAAAATGAATTTCTCTGGTCTAAAGTGGTTATTATTTTGCTTTAAAAGTACCTCACATCTCCTCATATTCAAAAAGAAAAAATCAATATTTCCTTCTCAGTGCATATGAATATCTTCATTAAGCTATTGATTTTTTGAGAAGCACATCTAATATTAAAAGTGCTTATTGGCATTTGTATCTCTCGGTAGAGTGGCTCATCTGCATTCCTAAACCTGTAGCCATAGTGCCTAGGAGCAATTGGCTTCTTTGTGAGCACTGACTTGCCCGTCCCTGAAGGAATTCAAAACTACATCACTATGTTGGAACTACATTAGATCTGGTTCATTTTAGAGACATTCTTGTGCAACTTCTCTTAATTACATGTAATTGCTTCCTTGTAATTTCCAGAGTGCATCGTGTATACCTCTGTTGTGATATGTAGCATAGTCTTAGTAAGTGAGTTATTTCCTTAGATTTCTGGCTACAAAGGTAAAATAAATATCTGGTAGACCAGTGGAGAGAATGCAATGAATCAATGCACATAAAACACTTAGCACCATGTCCAACATAGAACAACTGGCAACAAATATTTGTTAAATGAAGGAAGTGTAGTCAATGTACAATAAATCTTAGATGCTGCTATGGACAAGTGGCTTTCAGACTTTAATGTACATAAGATTGATCAGGAAACTGTGAAAATGCAGATCCTGAAGCTCTCTGCCACCAGAGGTTAGGATTTGTTAAGTCTGGGCATTCGTGGTCCAGACTCTTCACAGAGCTTAGAGAATCCTTTGTGAGCCTATAAGCTCTGCAGAGGCAAGGAAAATATGATATTCATTTCTAAATCACCCTGTACCTATCTACCCAACCCATAGTAGGTGCTCAAGGAGAAACAATTTCACTTTTGACTTTGCTGTGTATAGTCCTATTGATCTAAAGCAGAGAACCAGTTTTTCTAAGATGTGCCTGCAGCTTTGGCCCATCCCAGACAAATCCTCAAGAGCAGAACTTCCATGGGCCTGGAAAAGAGTTCTCTAAGTCTCACCGTTTTACCTTCTTCTATGTCCTCCTCAGCAGGGCCAAAGTTTAACTGTTGTTACTGTATACCAGGTGCTTCATCTAATTTAATCTTTCAAGTATCTCCATAAAGGGGGAAAGGGTGGGGGAGACAAAAGCTCAGAGTTTGTTATCTGTATGAAATGACAGAGCAATTAAGAGACAGTATGGGTTTCAAACTTAACGTGAGCACTGCCAAACAACCTTCCCTGATGTTCACCAGTGGGATAGAAGTTGAGAATTGATACCGTGGGAATGTGTCTTAGTGGTAGAATGCTTGCTAGTAGTAGAGTGCTTGCCTAGCATGCATGAACCCCTGGGTTCCATTCCTCAGTACCTCATAAACAGAAAAGGCTGTAAGTGGCACTGTGGCTTAAGTGGTAGAGTGCTAGCCTTAAAGTTCAGGAAGAGTGCCCAGGCCCTGAGTTCAAGCCCCAGGGTTGGCAAAAGAAAAAAAAGAATTGATACCTGATACCTTTATTGGCTTGCTAGAGCAGGACTCAGTGTGCTCTGTGTGTGTGTGTGTGTGTGTGTGTGTGTGTGTGTGTGTGTGTGTGTGTTTGAGAGAGAGAGAGAGAGAGAGAGAGAGAGAAATGTCAATTGCAAGTAAATTCCTGATCATAGGTAATTGAATAAAGCAGAGATTTTTTTCTCCTTCTATGTAGACATTACAAATATAGGATATTAAATCACCCCTACTTCATCCCTAACCAATCAGCCACTGCCAGTTTGCATGCTACATATGTTCAGCATGACTCAAAGGACCCTCAGGCAGTGGGTGGGTTAATCAATCCAACAATAGTAATTTTCATAAATGGGAACTCCCCGACTTCCCAGTTGGCTGTTCAGTTAATTGTGAGTCATGAATTTCCTTTTTAGGATAATATTTACCATAGAGTATGGACGGTTAGAGGGAATACGTAATCTCCATTTATCTGATGGGAAACAAGTTCTTAAAACATTACCTAATGATTGATTTACCAGATAAATAATCCTTAGGATTAAACAACAACAAAAACACATTGGGGAAAGGCACAGGAGGGATTGCCAGGAGCAGAAAGGTGACTAGGAATAAACTGGGACTTGGAGGTGCATAAAAAGGATGCTTGTTGCCTGTAAGCCCAGCTGAGATCTGGAGGATGGAGATATGAAACCAGCCCAGATATGAAAGTACACAAGATTCCCTCTCCAAAATAACCAGAAAGAAACAAAACGAGACTGAAGGAATTAATAAAGCATCAGCCTAGGAAGCAAGCCAAGCAAGCATGAGGCCTTGAGTTCAAATAACAGTGTCAAAAGAGAAAAATTTTAAAAAAGATGAAGTCTCACGACTGCATGATCAAATCCATCTCACCAGTGACATCACATAACTTCATTCACTTATTCTTTTGGTTACAAGTAGTAACTTCTAGATAATCTCCGAGACTTTCTAAAGCCCAAATTTCAACAACCCAGCAATTCATCAGCCCAGCGAATGAACACTTTTTGTTTTACGATGCTGGGTTTTCAAGAGTAGGGGAGGCTAACATTAATTTCAATTTCGATATCAGATTACTGTATTTCATTTTTGTAATTTTGAGGTAATCTTCATTTTACCAGTAGGAAAACAGAGGCCTGAGCAAGGCCAACATCTAGTCCAGTGACAAGGCTATGTAATTCTAACGCTTCCTACTATTTAGAGCTTAGCAAGTATAAAAACTCAGATCTGTACTGCAAAAGGGAGGATTTGATGAATTCACGTGATTCAAAAGAGGAAGTCATGCAAGTGGACCTGTGGCTCAAGTGGCACAGTATTAGCCTTGCACAAAGAAGCTCAGGGCTAGTGCCCAGGCTCTAAGTTTAAGCCCCAGGATCCACACAAAAGAGGAAGTCAGGAAGACTCCATAGAGTAAGTAATCTGGAACAGATCCTTGAAAAATGAGAGGGTCTCTTGGGACAGAAAAGAAAATTTTATATAGAGGCCACATCAATATAGAGTGTCAAACATGGGAAATCTTGGGATGTGTCAGTAGCTTATCTCTCCTGGAAAATCTTCACATGACTAAAGAAAAGGCCTATTCCTTGGGAGCACATGAATGTTTACCCTGAAGAACTTGGATGCAGAGGTACTAAGGAACATTGGGTAGAATTTGAGCCGAGGCTGGTCATAATCATTATCCCTCAGAAGAAACACTCACCTCTTCTTCTCTTTTCTCATCTTCCTCCTGGTCTTGTTGAGTCAGACTACTGTAGACAGGCTTTTGTGAAGGTTCAAGGAACAGCTTGGTACAGTAAAAATATGTATGGCTCTACAATAACAATAAAAATATATATTTTTAAAAAGTATGGGTTTTGGAAGCTGATTCTAAATGGAACAAGGAGAATTGAGAATCAAAGAAAAGGGGCCATTGAACCAGAGCCTTAACAGACAAATGAGTGTTTGCTCTCAGAGGTGAGGGACCATGACATGTCAGATGTGGTGAGACATGGATGGAGGCAAGACTTGGCAGGCACAGGTAGGGAACAGTGAATAATTTTTTTCTCCAGAAATGGAAGGTTTTGAGGGGAGTAAAGTGTGAAGTATGCATAACCAAGATGGCAGATATTTGGTAAATGTCAAACAAAGGAGCTCTTCTCTAATCTGGAACACCAAGAAGGCCTGGAGGGATCTCCATCAGTGGAGTGAACGTGGTGACTTAGACTATAGTCAATAGCATATAGTGTGGATCAGGAGAGGGAAGTTATGGACAGACATCAAATAGAGCAGACCCAACACTTTTGGTAAGAGTGGAACACAGGTGAACCAGGACAGTGGCAGAGGCCGGGGGGGTCAGGAGTAATGTGGTCAGTCTAGTTGTAAACAAGATACATTCTCATCATTACTACCATCATTAATGTCTTCCTCATCTTCTTCCTCACTCTCCAAGTCTTCCTCTTCTTCCTTCTTTCTTTTCTTCCTCTGCCTCCTCCTTCTTCCTCATCTTCTATTTACTTCTTTCTTTCTTCACCGTTTATTTTCTTCTTCTTTATCCTTCTTTTTCTGACCTTTTTCTCTTCCTTCTATCGTTATTTATCTCTCAATAGTTGATGCGGATGTACTTCATTATCATTTCTTTATTTGGTTCAGTTTTTGTTTCAGTTCTGTAAGATTTAGAATTGGGTTCGCTAGATGTAGCCAAATATCCAAAACACTAGTATACTTCCTTGCTCTGATGTGTCATGAACACAGTACAAGTTTAATAGGCACTCCTGCATGGCCAGACCCAGGCAGGTTTCTCTTCTTTTGTTGTTGTTATTATTATTTATTATCTTTAAGTATGTACAAAGTAGTTGTCATTAAAGCAGTATATGAATACAATGGATCTTGACCAATGTCACTCCTTTCAATATTCTCACCCATCCTTTCCACCCACCCTTCACTCACTTTTCTTAATTTTGCAAGATATACATTGAATTCTTCATTGCATTCTTGAATACGCTACCATTCTCAGCTCAGGGCTACTACCTGACACTGGAATCAAGATCAAACATTAACATTATATCCACCTTTCAGGCAGAGGGGGTGGGGAAAGGCACCTACTCTCCATTTGAAGGACATTTCCTGAATTTGCACACACCAGTTCTCCTTAATATCAATCAGATCTTTTCACTTTTCCAAATCTAGGAAATTGGGAAAGCAGGGCTTTAATTTGTCTCAGTCAGTTGTCTTTTTTTCTAGAGAGGGTATACTGCACAATTATGCTCACATACTTTGGAGTTGTCAGGTCTGATTCTGACACCAGCTTGTGACCTTGAGTGACTGACATACACTCTCCAAGACTTCATTTCTCCATTAAGAAAATGAGGCTAATATACCCACAGCGTGAGGCTATTGTGAGGATTAAACAAGGTAATGAATGTAAAGTACAGAGCCTGACATCAAATATAGCAGTTGTTATCATTGCAACTATATTTATAATTAAGAGTAATAAAACATCTCCCGTCCTTCTTCCCTTTTGGATAAGCTGTGATGAGATAATATAGAAGAGACTTTTCCTAACATAGTATAAATTAGTATAAAAAGGCTACCTACAGGGCTGGGAAGGTGTCTCAGTGGTAGAGAGCTTGCCTTGCATGCACGAGGCTCTGGGTTCAATTCCTCAGCGCCACATAAGCAGAAAAAGCAGAAGTGGCGCTGTGGCTCAAATGGTAGAGTGCTAGCCTTGAGCTGAAGAGCTGAGGGACAGTGCCCAGGCTGAGAGTTCAAGCCCCATAACCAACAAAAAAGAAAGAAAGAAAGAAAGAAAGAAAGAAAGAAAGAAAGAAAGAAAGAAAGAAAGAAAGAAGGAAGGAAGGAAGGAAGGAAGGAAGGAAGGAAGGAAAGAAGGAAGGAAGGAAGGAAGGAAAAGGCTACCTACAGTTGGTACCTTCAGTTATTACCAGGAGTCCCACTCTCTACTCCCTTACCGTTTTCACTAGTATCCACCAAAAATCACCACCTGAGCTCTCCAGAATGCTGTCTCCATCCACAGATGCCTCCTGGGATGGTCCATCTGTTGCCAGGGGCATTTGTATTCCTTGGGGCTGGGTTTTTGTTATTGACAGAAGCAGACAAAACACAAATAAGCAAATGCTGAAATACACAAAGGTTGTCTTCATTGCACAGAAAAAGCCCAAGGTTCTGAATTCTACCTTTCTACATACTGGGAGGCGGGGGGGGGGGAAGTAAACAGTGTCTCTCTGAGCATTTGGTTTTTGAGAGCCAGTTCAGCAGCTGATATCAGAGAGAGGTTGTGCCACAGTCTGGATCCCCCTAGAGACTCTTTCTCTCTCCCTAGGGCTGGTCCAGGTGTAACCAGAATCTGAGTTGGGACTGGGTACGTGTCCAGACAGCCCTTCATGGTCTGTGAGCCAAGCGTAGCCTGTTTGCTACCAGGGTGTGATTGTTCCTGTGATTTGGCAACACTCAGCCAACATGTCCCATCAGGGCTGAACTAAAAATAGGTCTTTGTACGAGACTCAGAAATGTCAGCAACCCAACACAGGCACAACCAAGCTGTCACGACAACCCCAGGTACACAATAGCCAAATAGGTGAGGCTTGATGAATTTCCCTACAGGGTTCCTCATTTCCTACATCCTCCTGTATTCTCAAATCAGGCTGTGTCTCTCCCTTTCTTTTGGAGAAACTGACTTTTGTAAAGGTACTGAGTGTGAACATGATATCCAGGGTTCAAATCCAACTGTTGGATCCATGAGCATGAGACTGTTTTGATTCTCAATTTTCTTTCCAATAGAGTTGTTGATTATCGCTGCTTTTAGTCCTTACTCATTATTAGTATTAAAAGCAGCCAGGGGCTAGAGTAAGGGTTCTAGAAATGTCATGTATCATGATCATCTGGGTGGATGGAGTTTGCTCTTTTCTGTTCCTGATTGGGAGAGTCTGGAAATCACTGCTCCCTAACGAGTCCCCAGTCATTTCCCATGCTGCTTGTCTGAGAGAAACATGGGGTAGAGGATGTGAGGTCTGAAGTTAGATGATGAGGATCTCGTGCTGGGAATCCTCTCCTTCTATCAGACTGTCTTTGGGCAAAGTACTTCATGAACTTTATCTGGAAAACAGGGGAGTAATAATTTCTACTTTATAATGTTGATGTGAGGATTAAGTGAGTTAATTCATATAAAAGCACTTAAAACAACATCTGGCCACAGCAAGCACTGAATAAACATTGGTTTTTATTAGCAACACAGAGTTTGCACAGAACTTGAGTTCAATGCATGTCCCTCAACGCCCCCACCCCACCCCCACCTTCCTATCCTCAGCAGTTAAGGTTGGCTCAGCTTGAGTCTCTTTCTCCACGCTGCCCCTCCAAGGGTCTTTGTTGGAAGAGCAGCTATATTCTGGGAGGCTTGGGAACCACTTCAGAGTGCAGAATAAATACTAAATTAGGGATCACAGAAGAACCTGAAGTCCTGAGACAGGAATGGGCCTATCCATGAGCACACAGGCTGGGGGACCGAGCGAAAACTAGGCCCCGGTTTCCACTTTCTCAGCAGCCAGAACTCTTTCCAGGACATCAAGTCTTGTCACCTGAGTTGATGTTTTCACTCTTAAGACTACTGAGAGGACAACCAGCCCCTGACTCCACCCTTGTACTATTGTGGGACATTTGGTTTGTTTGTCCTTTGTTTATGACTGAAGAGGACAGTGCTGTAAACATCTTACATCTGAATATAAATGATTATTTGGACTGTCTCCACACCCACCTCAGAGTTGATATCCTCTAAATTACTGGGTCAAAGAGTGACAATGTTATGACTCTAAGAAAGCTAGACTCATGACTCTTGGTAGGGGGTAAAGTGGGGGTGCAAAGAGCCATGTTTCATTTGCCAAAACTTTAAGATGGTTAGAGGTGCTGATGTCTGAAGCAAGCTAGGGAATGGGAGGAGAGCCCAGGGCTGAGTCTTCAAGTCCAGAGTCGAGAAGCAGTAGAGGAGAGGGTGCTGCTCCAGACTAGGAATGCAATGTTTGTCAATCATGAGTAATTTGCCTAATAAATAAATGGTGCTGAGAACAGTGTTGATCAAACATTATCGTGCTTGGGAATCACCCGGGAACGTTGTAGATGTGTACAATCTGACTTGGAAGGCCTGATTCTATACTTCCATCAAATTCTAGGTAATGGGGATTCTACTAATCAAGAGAACTGCACTTTTGGGGTAACATGAATTTAGATGGCTTGCTTTTGTTCATAATACACCATTGCCCAATCAATTCATCATTCCTAGCAACTTTTAGATTCATCTCCAAAGATTTTCCTCACCAAAATGGCAAATTACTATGAGGAAGCTAGACACCAGCGGCTTATACCTATCAGCTACTTAGGAGGCTGAGAGTGAAAGGATTGCAGTTTGACACCAGCCTGGTCCAGGCAGAAAAGTTCTTGAAACGCCTTCTCAACCTATAGTTGGCACAATGGTGTGAGCATGGCATCCCAAGTTACATGGAAGGCTGAGATTGGAGGTTCACAGTACCAGACTAGCCGGAGGTGGGGGGGTAGAGGGGGAAAAACCTCATGAGGCTCCACAGAAGGAAGCTGAATGTTGTGGATCATGCCTGTAACCCCAGCAACAATACAAAATAGGCACATCATAGTTTAGGCATGCCCTTGGGTGGGAAGTGAGGCTCTATTTCAAAAGTAGTCACTGAAAAACAGGGCTAGAGGTATGACTCAAGTGGAAGAGCACCAGTACCAGCCTAGCAAACACAAAGCACTGAGTTCAAATTATCTAGAATCACAAAGAAGGAAGGGAGGAAGGACAGAGGGAGGAAGGGAAGAATGGAGTAAGGGAGGGAAGGAAGGAAGAAGGGAGGGAGGGAGGGGAAGAAAGACAAAAAGAGAAAGAAAGAAAGAAAGAAAGAAAGAAAGAAAGAAAGAAAGAAAGAAAGAAAGAAAGAAAGAAAGAAAGAGCTTAGCTATGAGAGAGGAATAGGAAGTAATGAGTTAGGAGAAAACATGCTGAACCACCTGATCTGGACTTAAGATTATTATTGTCCAGTTGGGATTCTCTGAGCCTTATTATTGTCCAGTTGGGATTCTCTGAGCCACCTACATCTCCTAAAAGCTCAGAGTCACTGACCCTTCTCAGATCCTTGACAGCTTTTTCCATCCATCCCCCTCCCAAATGCTGACCCTGAACCAAGAATGAACCCAGATAAGTGAATAAGATCCAGGAAGCTTAGAGGTCCCTCACAGGGTGGCTCTAATAAATACCAGAAAACAAAAAGCAGGTGTTGGCAATCTTTCTCCTGCCCAAGGAGTTATTTACACAAGTTTCCAAAGCAATCCCCTTCATCATTTTACACGCCTATTACACGGTTCTCTTTAGGGAAAGGTCTGGAATTAGTTAGCTCAGTGGATTAGGGAGTGAGTCCCCGAAGACCAAAGTCAGGAGGAGCCTCTGCCCTTCTTCCACTCCAAAGCCACACGCTGACTATCCAGGCCTGGCCACTAGTGTCTATGGTCCTGATTGGTTCTGTTTAGAGCCTGTCCAGGTCAGGGCGCTCCCCCATCCCCCTTACTTAGATTGAAAGGCAAAGCTATGAAGCTGAATGAACTTGAGCTTGAGCCTCAGACAATCTGAGATACAAAATAGATGGTTTAGTCACCTTCAACTATAAGCTTTTACTAAAAATACTTGAGTTCTGAAATAATTTCAAGCTAAAGTAAAGTTACGGGAATAGGATAGAAAGGTCCCATGTACCTCTTGCCCAAATCCACCAATGAATAACACTTTGCCCCATTTCCTTCTCCTTCTCTTTTGTTTGAGTCTCTCTGATTGAAGATGACAAAAGTACACCAAAATGAAAAAAAGTGATGGTAAAAACATCTAGTAATTACAACGTGAAATCTTAAAAGAAATGGAAATAAACTTTAAAGGGAAACTGTAAGCTGGTCGCTTTCATATTTTCAAAACTGTTGATATTTAAAACTGCAGCTGAGTAAAGGGAACATGCCTATAATCCCAGCATACAAGAGGTCAAAGTATTAGGAGTTCACGGCCACTCAGCTCTACATAGCAAGATTCTGTATCAAATGAACAAACAAACAAAAACCAAGCAAACAAAAACAAGCAAACACAAGGGCTGGGGATGGAATGGGATGGTAGAACACTTGCCTAGCATGTGCAATGCAATAGGTTCAATTCCCAGCACTGGGGGTAGGGGCAGGGAAACAAGACTGAATTAAGACATCTGTTGTACTCTGTAACATAATAACATAATAATATATTATTTATTAATAAATAAATAATAAAATAAAAAATAATAAAAACATGTATGAGTAATAAAGATGATAGATATAGATATCCATGTAACATCCATTTTAGTAATTCAAGGTGTATTTGTTACCTAAGAACAAGAATATTAACTTACATAACTACAGTGAAATTTCAGGAAATTTAACATTATACATATATATGTATATATATATATATATATATGTATATATATATTTTTTTACTTCTTGAACTCAAGTACTTAAAATGTTGCCTGGCTTTTTCATTCAAGGCTGGTAAGTCTACCACTTGAACCACATCTCCATTCATAGATTTTTTTTGATGGTTAATTGGAGATAAGTCTGTTGGATTTATCTGCCTGGTCTGGCCTTGAACCAAGATCTTCAGAACTCAGCCTTCAGAATAGCTAGGATTTCAGGCATGAGCTACCCATGCTTTTTTTTTTTTTTTTTTTTTGACAGCTCTGGGGCTTGAACTCAGGGCCTGGGCTCTGTCCCTGAGCCTCTCTATACTCAAATCTAGCACTCTACCACTTGAGCCACAACTCCACTTCTGGTTTTTTCTGCTTATGTGGTAGTAAGGAATCGAACCCAGGGCTTCATATATGCTAGGTAAGCATTTTACCACTAAACCACATTCCCAGCCCACCTGTGCTGTTTTAAGTGTGTGTGTGTGTGTGTGTGTGTATGTGTGTGTGTGTGTGTGTGTGTGTGTGTGTGTGTATGGTGTGTGTGTGTTTGTGTGTGTGTGTATTCTAGTCTTAGGGCTTGTACTCAGAGCCTAGGTACTGCCCCTTAGCTTTTTCTGCTCAAAACTAGTGCTCTACTATGAATGTAACTAAAGCTCCATTTCCAGATTTTTTTGGTTTTTAATTGGAGATGAGTCTCATGGACTTTCCTGCCTGGACTGGCTTGGAACCGTGATCCTCAGATCTCAGCCTCCTGAGTAGCTAGGATTATAGGCGTGATCCACCAGCACCAAACATTCAAATACTTTTATGTGTAGATTATACTGTAAACTTTTCAGTTGTTATCAGGGCTGTCTTTTTTAAAAGATTGAGTACATTTATTTCTGTACTCAGTTTTATGTTTTGCCTTGCTGATTTAATGTTTTGAATATGTAGAATATTACCATCTTCTGAAGTGAAAACTACAAGAAAATGTGTTCAGAAAAGTCCTCCTTCTCGTAACATTTCTATGGCATTCCCTGGGTCCCTGGTATGTATCCTGTTTTACTGTTTCCCAGTTTATTGTTCCTGTTTTTTCCCCCTTAAAAAAAAAAAAAAAAAAAAAACCAACTGGGGGAAAAAAGGAAGCAGATATAAAAACACACCAGGGTTTTGTTCTTATTTTTCTTTTTCCCTAGCAGCCAATCCATATCCGTTCTTAATGATGTTTCTAATTTTTTTACACTTGACTATTTTAATAGATTATTTATTGCTTCTGCCAGACACAGACTATTTGCTGCTCCTCCTCACTAGAGGTGGAACCTGTAACCTCTCCCCATGAACTTGAAATGAACTTGTGAATTGCTCTGAGCAACAGCATGTGGCATATGGGATATCCTGCGGCTTCTAAGCCCAGATCTTAAAAGGACTTGGGCTTCTCTGTGTTTACTCTGGGAAAGCTGCTGCCAGGCTGGACAGAGGCTCAGGCTAGGCTGCTGAGTGGTGGGAGGCCATGTGCAGAGAGTGAGTTTTGCAGAACAAGAGACTATCTTCAGTATTCCAGTGCCATGTGGTCAGTGGAGAGACCTCAGCCTATATCCTGTGACCGAGAAGACTCACCCAATTTCTTTTTGTTTTTGTTTTTTGTTTTTTGGGTTTGGTCTGGTTGTAGGGCTTGAACTCAAGGCCTGAGTGCTGTCCCTGAGCTCTTTCAGTCAAGGCTAGCTCTCTTACCACTTTGAGCCACAGCTCCACTTCCGGTTTTCTGGTGGTTAGTTGGACTTAAGAAGAGTCTGGACTTGTCAGTGTGTTTGATTTTGGTACCCTGGGTATGGTATGTACATTTATCTGAATTAGGGAAGGGAAGGGGAAACAAGGAAATGGCGAGACAAAGGACAAAGTGGGAACCTAGGCAACAGCGATACTCACAAGACTATGTGCTGGAAATGATCTGTACAACTTGTGGGGGGCTGGGAGGAGGAAAGATGAGGGAGGGGGTAACAAGTTAGATAAGAAATGTACTCACTACCTTACTTTTGTAACTGTAACCCCTCAGTACATCACTTTGACAATAAAATTTAAATTAAATTTTTTTTTTAAAAAAAGAGTCTGGACTTTGCTGCCTGTGCTGGCTTCAAACCACGATCCTCAGATATCAGCCTCCTGAATAGTTAGGATTACAGATATGAGCCACCAGCGCCAGCTTTTGAGTGTTTTTTAATACATATTTTATTATCTTTAAGTAGTTGTATAAGCTAGGCACTGGTGGCTCACGCCTGTAATCCTCGCTATCAGGAGGCTGAGATCTGAGGATCATGGTTCAAAGCCAGCCTAGGCTGGCTTATCTCTAATAAACCACTCAGAAAACTGGAAGTGGCACTTGGTTTAAGTGGTAGAGTGCTAGCCTTGAGCTGAAGAGCTGAAGGACAGCGCCCAGGCCCAAGTTCAAGCCCCCCCGCCCCCCGCAAAAAAAGTAGTTGTACAAATGTTTTTCCATTCAACAAAGCAGTTAATGAATAGAAAGCATCTTGATCCATGTTACCCCCCTTTAACATTCCCACTCATCCCTCCCAACCCACCCCTTTCCTTACTTTTCTTCATTTTGTAGGATGTGCATTAATTTTGCTGATTTCATTCCCCCCCATTTCATCTCTTCATTCATCTACCCCCATGAGCGAGTTTTCAACAAGAACAATGTTCTCTAAAAGTTGACAGAATCATCCAGTTGGTCCCAGAAATCTAGCAAAGCTTTTGTTTTCAGTAGGGTTTTTGCTTTATGTTGAAACTGGGGCTTGCACCTCAAGTCTCATGTTCTCAAACAGCTTTATTGGTCACAGCTGGTACTCTACTACTTGAGCCACTTCTACATCCAGATTTTTGCTGCAATTTGTTGGCCTTGCCTGGCTTCTGAGATTCTCAGATCTCAACTCCCCGAGTATCTAGGATTATAGATATGAGACACGGTGGCCAGCTGGCAACAAACCATAGCTTTAAAATGAGTTTTGAAGTGGTTTGTTACAAGGAAACAAATACCCACATCAGAAGTACTCCTTTATGAGTATGCCCAATTTCCTACTTTGTTTTTGTGTTTAGGTAGTTTTTAGAATTACAAATAATGCTTTGTTGAATGATTGCATATGTATTTTTATATTATTGGAGCGTGCCTTTAAAGTAAAATCTTAGAAGTGAGATTGGTTGCTAAATAACTTTCTCTTCATGAGAGAGAAATCATCCTGTATTCTTTCAGGACTTCTATGGTTGCATTTTATTTTAAATTTTGATCTTGACATGGCAAATTTATAATCTGATTTTATATTTTTCTAAATATCTATTTATCCCAGTGCCCATAATTAAAAGGTTCATTTTGTGCGAGTGAGTTGAATTCCCACCTTTATTCTTGTCCTCTTGAATTCCACATGTGGTTAGGTCTATAGCAAAGCTTTCTAGTCCATCCTACTAGGCTGTCTACTCATAAATAGTGCTGAACAACTTTAACTATAAGGGGTTTAAAGCTGTTTTAATATTTATGGGGTTAATGCTTGCTCCCAGCACTTCCTTTGTAATGTATTCTTAACTATTTTAGCCATTTCTTACTCCATATTAATTTTAGTATAGGATTTCTTAGATTCAGGGGGAAAAAAGCTTGTTGGCATTTTTACTGCAATTACAATAAGTTACTATATTAGTTTAAGGTGACTTGATGTTCCTGACAATATTGACATGTCTGAAATAAGAGCAGAAAATTTTTTCAGGCCTATATTTATGCCTTTTAGGTATGTTTTAAAGTTTCAATCATATACTTCCTGGATGTTACACATTAAAAATTATGTAATCATAAGTTATTTAATCCCTCTGAACCTCAATGTTTTTTATCCATAAATAAGCAGACCATAACACCTGTTTTGAAGAATGGTTATGAAAAATGAAGTAGATCGCGAAGTAAGTGTTGTATAAATCTTTGCTCACTCCTTCCTTTGATGTTCATGCTTGCTCTTAGGGAGGAGAAGAGGACATTAATTCATCACAATGTCTGCATCAATTAGTAAGGTAGACCCTGGAACTCACCAGATTCTAAAATTGCCAGATTTGAGGTTGGTTCATCATGAAAGCAGGTACTACCTAAAATGAGAGAGAATAAAAGTAGAGGGGACACCATCAGCGGTGGACAGAACTGAGCTTATGATGGACCAAGACCACACAAATCATGAGTGGCTAAGCCAGGACAGGAAACTGGGTGTCAGGCTCCAGGGACGCAGGGGGAGTACACATCCGCTGCCATTCTAGGTTCCATCTGCATCTTTCGTCCTTGCCATGTACGTAGCAGGATTTCAGCTGTCCAGGCAGTCCTAGGGAACATTGGCCAGAAAAGAATAGCACATTTCTGAGAAAAGCCTGATATCACTAGAGCAATTGTGTCACAGGGCCACTCACCCACATAGAGGGAAATTAAAAGCCATACTGATGAACAAAATTAGGATGAGGATTGAAAGAGAAAATTATTGTCACACTAGCAATGTTATTTTTTAAGACATATAGACAGATTAATCTGTGGTCTATGTGACTCTTCTAGGTTGTTTGAGTTCACTAAGTTCTTAATTTTTCTAGCCTTTAAGAGGACATTCTAGCATGTTCCAATGAAGGAGACTGCTCATTGTCCCCAGTTCCCTTTTTGTCTTCCTCTACAGTAATGGAATCCACAGTCCTCAGTTGAACCAATAACTGCCTAGAATAATGACGACTTTTTCTCAGTTTTTATCCTAGCCAGTTTTTTCCTAATGGGAGGTCAGCTGAATTAGCATAAACTATATGAAATAAATATGAAACTAAGCAGTTGAAAACTATACAAAATAATCCAACAAGTGAAGAGGGCAAATGTGAGACCTTGTCCTTCTTTCTCTTTCTTCTTTTTGTTTTTATAAAAGTTATTTTTAATGATCTTTAAATAGTTGCCCCAAATGGTTTCAACTCAATATCTTCTTTTTTTTTTTTTTTGGTTGGAATATATAGGGGTGAAAATTTTGTGCTAGAGGAAGGACTGGAAACCATGAAAAATATCTATGGTGTCTAAGGCCACATATGGTGAAGAACAGTATAGAAGAATCTGAGATGTCACAAGCCCCATGCCATTTCTAGATAGCTTTCTGATATTCTGATGTATGATTTGCCCTCCCTCTACCTTTACTAAATTGCTATTCAGGGATTAAGATGTCTCTCACAGAGAAGGGAGGAAATCTCAACATTATTAACTCCTTGCCATAAGAGTAACTGTTATTGTTGCCTGCCTGGCTTCCTTTTGTTCTGATTTTAATAACTGTACTTCAACTTTTCCAAGTCAACCCCTTTCCAAATAAGCTGAATTACTGTTCTTTAATATAGAACAATTGAACTTTGAACTTGAGTTTGATATGTCCAAGAGATTCAAATAGTTCAACAAGTAATTGAAATAGATACACATATACACAGAGAGGAGAGAGAAAGAGAGAGAGAGAGACAGACATTTTGCCAAAAGTGAGTACTTGCTGGGGCTGCTGGAACGACATGAGTTCATTGTATGTTTCTAGCCACTTTCCTGTAGATTTTTAATTTCCCAAGTAAAAACCTAATTAGAAGGGAGTTCTTTTATTTTCTTTCTGTTCTTATTGTATAAAACAAAGATCTTCAAAGCAATGCTTTGTCATTTCCCTTGGGCCCTAATGCCAATAAGCCTGTAAATGGCGAACAGCTATCAGCACACAGAGGGAATGCCTCTTCTACTTGGTGCTACTTTTCTTCTGTTGAGTTGGTTCAGCCCATCTGTCTGTCAGTGGTCTTCAGGCCACCCATAATGTGGGCAGAGTAACTAGAAAAGGGACCCTGAGGTGAGGAAAAGAGGAGCCATTACTGAGGGACTTGCCTCTCCCCTCTAGGCCCAATCATTTTATGTATCCAAGGATGGAATATGAAGGATTGACGCTCACCCTATCATCCCAGGCACATATAGATGCCAGGCAAACCCCAGATATGTATGTGTGGACTTGCTTGATGTGCAGGCAGGGCAATACACCTAAGCCTGGCTGTATACATCCCATGGAGGCCCCAACCTAAAAGCCCCTACCTCCTTAGACTGAATGGCTTTTTCACTGATCTCTGCCTCCTCTCCCAGACTCCATCAAAACCCAACTCCTGTCCCACCTCTTTGCACAGTCTCCAAGCCAACCGGAAAGCTATGGCTCCTGGCCGCTCTATCTCAATAAACAGTCCTCCCCTGTGGGAGCTCAAATCTGGGCCTGTTTTCTTCCTTTCTCCTCCTTTTCTCTAACAATTACAACACTGGGAGCCTCCCTTGCCCCCAGGCTGAGTCCTTCCCACTCTGTCCCAGCACAGGACCAGCCCTAGCTGGGAAGCAGAGTATAGAGCAAATAAAGCAGCCGTAGTCTCTGCTCACAGAATGTTTATATTCTAGCAGAGCAAGGAATTGGATAGGTAGCCAGGAATATGATTGGGTAATTATATGGAAAGAGCTATTGGAGGTAAGGACAGGCACTTCAAGCTGAAGGGCGGTGGGATGGATCTTTAGGTCTAATACATATACAAATAGGGGCTGGGCATTGTTCAATCTCCTCTATCTGTACCCAGAACCCACCATGCCAGGCTTCTGTGCTTGCAGCCCCATTTATACTACTATCTCATATCTGGCTTTCCACCCGCTCAATCCACTTGCCACTTTAAGCCTTTATCTTATTTCACTCTTCTGTGACTTCTGAAGGCTTGAAGATTTCTTTCTCAAAACTCTCTCTTCTCTGGGTTTCTGTAACATAGTCTTCCAATTCTCCAGCATTATCAAACTCTTACCAGGTACAGGACAGTTGACTTTTAACCTTACTTACACCATCATTTGACTCTCATGACCAGCCTATGAACTAGATGCTACTGCTTCTATTTTACTAGAGAAGAAATGAAGACTCAGACATGTTGTAATTTCTAAGGGTAATAGAGCCTGGACTCAAATCCACAATTATCTGATGACAAAACTGTGACTTTGGCACAACAACTCTCAAGTCCTTCTGCATCAGCCTCCTCTGTGGGCAAACTTCCCAGCTAGCTCAGTGCATACCTGGATTCACCAAGGTTCGGTTCTCAGGTCTCTTCATCCTCCACCTCCCACCTGTTCTCCACCATTCTCAGGGCATGGAGACCATCACAGAGCCACAGAACTATTATCTTATTCTTATGTCTATGCTTAAATCTAGCTAATGACTATCAATCTCTAATCAGATGTATAGCAAAGGGCTCTTCATCTTACACCTTTTTCAGGTCTTCCTCTCAATACCTTTAGCATATTTTTGTTCCTATGCATGAAGCAGTCTAGACACTTGGTAGTTTTCTAGATTCGCCATGTGTTGCTTCGTATTTTAAAACTGATGGCCTGACGTGGGCCTTCCTTTGACCTTGTAACCAGGTAACCATCTACCCTGTTCCTTCCAACTTCAGTCCAGGGCTTCTCCACTGACATTTCCTGGTCTCTTCTTAATCCAGAAGTTACTGCTGCTACTAATCTTGCTCCTGACTGTTCTCAGTACAGCTCTTTCTCTCAAGGCAGGCCAGACCTTTCTCCTTACATTGGCCCTTTCCCATGCATTGTGGATTTCAGAACTTGTGATACAAGAGATGGTGTCTGACTCATGCTTGTGTGAGAGCACTGTCTAGCCAAAAGGAAGCACTTCAGGTTTGTTAATGAGTGAGGGAGCACATGGAAGGTAAGAGTCTACAGATTTAATAATAACATCAATGACACCAGCAAGGCTGTTGATAACAAATGCTTATGGAACACTAATTCTGTTTCAAGCATTAAGTACTAATTGCTTTTACTGAATTATTAAATCCCCAGAAGAGCCATGGGATATTAATGCCTAAATATAGATGATCAGCATGGAGCTATTATGTATACAAGCTTTTTTTCATATTGTCATTTATTAAACTGCATCAGAGCTATTTGAATGATAATAATAGTGCTATTGTTTTACTAATGATACTGAGGCTAACCCTCAAGGGATGTACGTTATCTGTCTTAGGTTACACATCTAGAAGCAGAGGAGCTGGGATTTAGCTCCTTAGAACCATAGCTAGACTCCAGACTCTATACTTAGTAATGTCCTCATCAAAATTTAGAATAACTGTTGGACACATGTAAGCATAGCTTACAAGATCTAAGGATTGTGGTTCAAAGCCAGACTAGGTAGGAAAGTCCATGAGACTCTTATCTCCAAAAAACCAGTAAAAAGCTGGAAGTGGAGATATGGTTCAAGTGGTAGAGCATCAGCCTTGAGCAAAAAAGCCAAGCAAGAGTATGAAGCCCTGAATTCAAGCTCCAGTACTGACACACACACTAATATGTACACATCCTCCTCCCATCCCTCCTCCCAAACTCAGCACAGAGGAAGATATAAAAGAGGAGGAAAATGATGATGAGGAAGAGGAGGAGGAGAAAAAGAAGAAGAACTGTAACTATAATAAGGAATTTGCCATGTTCAATGAAATCACTGTAAATAGTTTCGAATTTCAAATACAGTTTTGGGGGAAGGGAAATTGTGACTGACATGCCTATGCACACAGTTGCTTGCCACTTAAACTCAGATGCCATGATAACACACAGTTTGGGTGACACCCCTTGAGATACAGGTAACATAATAAAGCATCACCACATGAATACATAGAGAAGACATGTCCAGGGCTGCTTTGGAAGAAAAACAAACAAACATTTGTTCTGGATTCCTAAATCATAATCCTCTAGTAAAAGAGCTTGAAATCCAGACTTGCTGGAAAGAAACAATAGACTAAACACTGCATGCTCACATCCATGCCAAAGGACGAGATGTTACAGGAGGCCCAACTGGCTGGCTTCAGTCTTTCAGAGACCAAGACTAAGGAGTGCATTCATTTCAGCAGAAGGAATTGAATCCTAAGTGGATGTCCAAGTCAGAGGCTGCCTACAGTAGGTTGTGCTTTCCCAATTCTAGAAAAATTGAGAACTAGTCAGAGAGAACAATCTGGGGGTTTGATATCTTGCTCTGTAGCTCACTGTCAGCTTGATTATGTGTAAAGGGAAGTCATCTACTGCATAGTCTTGTGGGAATATTCCTATGCATAGGGCTCCTAATAATGACAAAAAAAAACAACAACAATTATTGAGCTAGCGCTCTACCATGTAAGTCATAGCTCCACTTCCAACTTTTTTTTTAGGTAGTTAATTGGATATAGGAGTCTCATGGACTTTCTAGTGCCAGCATGCTTCAAAGCTGGATCCTCAGATCTTAGCTTTCTGAGATACGAGGATTACGGTGTGAACCACTGGTGCCCAGCTCCCTAGATGTTCTGTGCATGACACCCTAAAACCGAGAACCAAGGATGGCAGCCATCACATGCTGGCTGTCCACATAATAGGTACATCTTGGGAAAGAAGGACTGATTAAGGTGCTGAGGAGGCAGCAGAAAGCAGAGAGAGGATCCACTTTGGAGCCAGACAGACTCTGTTTTCAACCTAGCCTTTCCACATACAACTGAATTTCCTCAGGCAAATTACTAACCACTCTGTGCTACAGTTTTCTCATTTATATCACAGGGATAATACACTGAACTAAGTGGTAGCAAGATGTCTACAGTGAACCTATCCTTAATGAATGCTTCGTGATGAAGCTGCTGTTGTCATTATTGCTTTAATTAAGATTCACCAAATCTGGGCCTACAATCTTGCCTCAAATCAACTTGCATGCAGGTCTCACGCCTCTCAGCATTCTTCAGATTAAAAAAAAAAATTCACCTACACTGAAGATGAATTTACAAGGAGATGTTATCAGGGGTGTAGAGGAGATAATTTATATTGCACATTCCAGAATGAACATTAGAAATCTTTTGACTTCTTTCTGAGTCTGTTTCCTGTGCTACCTTTCTAAACCAGTTCATCTCACTGCAAAACTTCAATATCTTACTTTCAAATTCTGCCATAATCTTTCAGTCTCTCACTTTCTTTCCCTCTTTAAAAAAATGAGACTAGAGGATGGGACTCAAAGCTTTATGTTGGTTAGGCAAGCATTTATCACTTTAGGCTCTTAGTCCTGTTTATTTTTCACAACAAGCCTTGTGCTTGTTTCCTAGGGCTGGCTTCAGACCTCTGTGTTTCACAGAGCTGGGAGTACGTGTGAATCATGGATCTCTTCTTGTTTCGTTTGTTTTTTGAGACAGAATTTTGTTAACTGTTTTAACTGGGCTGCCTTGGAACCATAACCCTCTCATCACTGTTTCCCACTTTAGCTGGGATTACAGACATGAGCCATCACACCTGGCTTTCTTCTTAGTTCTCAACTAAATTTTATATCTAAATTTGTATATCCTACACAACAAGCTCTGTTTCCATTAAACAATTCGTCTTCCTTAGATGCAGTTTAACTGTTTTGGGACCTTAGACCTGCTTCTACTCTAAGGCAAAAATTGAAGTTACTTATCCATAAAGTTACAAAATTACTTATAAAGCTTCTTGATGCTGTTCTATTAATTATAATCTTTTCTATCTTATTCTATTACTATGCCCCTCACTGCTAATATTGGGTAACTTGGAACATAATAGTAATTAATATATTATTAGTTACTTAGTAAAGCAGGTTTCTTGTTGACTAGCACGATGAAATACACTTAGTTGATGGAGAAATTTTGCAATTTGGTGCAGCAACTATATAATCCTTTTTTTGTTAAAAAATGCACGTTTTAGAGTGGTCATCTCTGAGATTTGTTCAAATGATCAAGACTCATCCAGAATTTAAGATCCAAGAGACACATTTTTAAACTAAAAAAATTGTTTGAATATTACCAAGAAAATAAGTTTAACTAAGAAAGAATTAAGCCAGGCACCAATGGCTTATACCAGTAATCATAGCTACATAGGGGGCTAAGATCTGAGGATTGAGGTTCAAAGCCAGCCCAGGAAGGAAAATCTATGAGACTTTTATCTCCAATTAACTACCAAAATGCCAAAAATGGTGCTGTGGCTCAAAGTAGCATTAGCCTTGAACACAAAAGCTCAGGAACAGCACCCGGGCCCTGAGTTCAAGTCCCAGGATTGGCAAAAAAAAAAGAAGAAGAAAAAAGAAAAGAAAGAAATTTGAATTGTTCTAGCTTGATCTCTTAACAACAAAGACAAAATGATACTCTTTATAAAGCAGCCTTTGGAGGAGAAAAGAAAGCAAAAAACCATTAGTTTGTTTGATGACAAGTACTGATGGCCACCAAGTAATTAGGCAAAATCATCAAAATCCCTAATACTAGTATTGGTGGTTTCAACAGATTGAACTAGCAGGCCTCACAGAACCTTTACAGATGCGTGTGCATGCATATGGAACAGAACCTGTTTCAAACAGTTTCTCACCATCCCAGGTCTTGTTAAAGCAGACATCCCTGAGCTTAGGCCTGACACATCCTACTATCCCCTTCTGGGGAAGATGGGAGGCCTGCTATTTGGGGACAGAAAATAACTCATCATGGGCCTTTCCTTTCTTTATTAGAACTACTTGCTACCTGCTCCAAACAGAAGTTTTAGAGAGCTTGATAATTTGCCACACTTCTAAGGGCTCTGCTTATCATTTTTTACTTCAAAATTCTTCAATTTAGGGTATAAGGCCAAAGGATTAACAGAAGGGGATAGAAAAGGGAATGGAAGAGATAGAAAGAAGAGCATGAGTGAGGGACAGTGGGTGGAAGCATTTGTTAATCAGCCACTGTATTTTAGTCATGTTACCAATAGCTTCACCTACAAAGGATGCTTAATTCTCTTTACATCCCAGAAGAGCAGTATGACAATGTCCCTTAGATAAGGAGGGAACTAAAACTCCTAGAGAGCAAAAGGTCTGGTCAAGTTATTTGCTAATGAGGGGCAAAAGTGAATTGTTTCCTAATCTTCTAATTCCAAATCATGTGTTATTTTCAGTGTACAGTAATATAGGAAATAGCAGAGAGGAGACTTATTATATTTTCTATAGACAAACTCCTGCCATGCTTGTGTGTGTGTTGTTGTATACATGTGCATATGCGTATGTGTGTGTTGTGTGTGTGTGTGTGTGTGTGTGTGTGTGTGTGTGTATGTATGTGTGTGTAAGCCAGCATTGGGGTTTGAACTCAGGGCATTTCATTCTAAATTTGCTTTTCCACTCAAGGCTGTGCTCCTCAACCCCTTGAACCACATCTCCATTCTGGCTTTTTGCTGATTCATTGAACAAAAGTCTCACAGACTTTCCTGCCCAGGCTGGCTTTGAACTGTATGCCTCAGATCTCAGCTGAGCAGCTAGGATTACAGGCATAAGCCAATTGTGCCTGGTTCCTTGCAGGTCTTTTGAGTTACATGGATGGTGATAAGAGTTCAGGCTTAGGAGACAACTTGTAACTTGCCTGTAAGTTTATACCAGCTGTTAAAATACTGAAAATTGAAATATCTTCATACCAGTTAGTACACTGCTGCTGCCCTTGAGTGTCTGTTCTGAGTCTCTCCAGTGTTTCCTCTTTCTCGGCTACCTCCCTGGGGCCTTCCAGGCCTCCTGACTCAGGTGGTATACCTAGTGCTGAGGTGAGTTGCGATGGCTGGGAGTCTGTCTCTGAAATTCACTCATGGACTCACTTCTCCTCACTGCTTCTTTTCATCCACCAATTCATTAAACAGGAATAGAAAAAGGCTAGGTGAGGGGAAAAGACAGGGATAGTCTTTTATTTTAAAATTTTCTTCTTTGGTTGTAGAGTTTCCATTTAGCAAAACAGTTTATGAATACAGTGCGTCTTGATCAATGTCCCCCTCTTCAACATTCTCACCCATCCCTCTCCAAACCACCTCTTCCCTCACTCTTCTTAATTTTGTAGGATATTCATTGACTTCTCCTCATTTGTCTACCCATTTCCCTTTGACTCTGCTCTATTCCTTTTGATTATCCTCTTCCTGCTGTTTACTTTGTTGAACTTTGACTTTCCCTTTCTAAGGAATTACACTATTAGAGTTCTCCCATGATCTACCATATTTCAGTTAATACATTTGTATACACTTGGATACCACTCCATGTATTTACTTGTAAGTTTATAAACTAAATCTAGCTTCTACCTATCAGGGAAATTGTGGATCCTTTGTCTGTCTGGGCCTGACTTACTTCACTGAATATAATTTTGTCCAAGTCTTCTCATTTCTTTACAAATGATGCAATATCATCCTTTCTAATGGCACTGGAATCATCACTCACTGGACATTTCTGGTGATGAGACAGCTGCTCTGAGCCTCATGTCAGGCATGGCATTTTGGCATAGTGAGGGTACAGGTTGCCAGAGCTCCCCGGGTGATCTTGATGCACAGGTGGGTTTTGGAATCACTGATGCAGGTGGCAGTTGTTGGCACACAGGAGACACTTAGACAAATACCATACCAGAAGCCCAGTGATGGACAGTGATCAGACATAGCTCTCTTGGCAGGGAGAGAGATGGAGCCAAGATCCTCCTCTGTTTTAGGGGCTGGGACCAAAGCTCTTTGAGCTGCACTTCCTGAAGCTGGACTAGGAATCTGTCCTCAGCATGGGGAATAATATATCTCACACGTGCACCTAATACACAGGAAGTGGGGCTTTGGAACTGACAAATGCTGCACTGGAAAGGGGAAGGGGACATGAAGAGGGAGTCAACAAAGCCAAAGCCAGCTCCCTCAAAGCATTGTCCTTTCCTTCCTCTAGCACGATGCCAGGAGCCCTGTAGAAAAGGGACTCATTTGTCTTCCTTCCTAGCACAATAACTTGCTGCTGGCCTCTCTCATAGGCTCTGTTCCGAGCAACAGGATATGGTCTCTGCCAGAAGAGAAGGAAGGAAGGAGGGAGGCAGGGGAAATGACAGGACTTAGGATCCCTAGCCTGGATCCTAGACACTGAAAAGACTTGAAAAATGCTTCTGTCCAGCTTAGCTTGGTACATGCAACAATTTCCAGTTGCAGGGAAAACCTTAATCAGATAGTGGTAAGCAGAATAGCCACTAGAAACTAGAGTATACTTTCTGGGCCTATCTGAGTGGCTTTCTTCCATCTTTTATCTTTAATTTTCTTTGTATATTTAGAGAAGAAAAAAATATTTCCTTTTTTACTTTCAAAGTTAAAATGAAGACTGTATAATTTGTTGTTTTGTTTGTTTAAAAGCCAACCTCATTTGTGATTGAAATTCTCTGCGCTCACCCAAAACCTACAATACTAGACATACTCCATGTGTGTGTGTGTGTGTGTGTGTGTGTGTGTGTGTGTGTGTGTGTATGTATGTGTGTGTGTGGGTGGCTCACCCGTGACAGAGATGGGGATAGGGTTGGTTCAAAAATTGGTATCAATACCACATTCTACTACAAAGATATAAACAAAACCAATACAATTGACCAAATGTTTGTTTGTTGTTTATAATGAACTCCCTGTGAATGCCAAACACTATGCTTGGGGTAAATTGTACAAAGCTAATCCAGAAGCTTACATGTCAGCAGGTGACTAAGAAAGCAATCTATAACCAAGAACACTGGAATTATTCCCACAGTCAGAGCCAGTCAACCAGGAGTCTGAGGGACCTTCCTGAAGGTCCTGCCTTGACTATACTCACGATGAAGATGGCTAGAGAAAGTGAATCTGAGGCCATCTTCCCAAGTGGGGATGGCTGCTGAAGACAATTGTACTCCTCCTAGGTTACCATGATAGTCTTGTCTCTAAGACTTTTCTGAGTGCAAGAAAGACATCAACATATCTGATTAAAACAGGCCCTTGATGTGAACTCTGCTACCTGTCAAAGAAATCACACTTTTTAAAAGTGAAGTTATTTGGATTTTGGCAGAGACACATTTTAATGATTAGGCTTGTGTTCATTTCCTCCTCCTCCTCCTTCTCCTCCTCCTCCTCCTCCTCCTCCTCCTTCTCCTCCTTCTCCTCCTCCTTCTTCTTCTTCTTCTTCGGCATAGATAAGGCGGTAAAGAGGGCTGAAGGGTCTTTCTGAAGGGATAAGAATGTTAAGGTGCTAGGCCCTGGGGTTTACGCCTGTAATCCTAGCTACTCAGGAGGCTAAGGTCTGAGGACTGCAGTTTGAAGCCAGCCCAGGCAGGAAAATCTGTGAACCTCTTATCTCCAATAAACTACTCAAAACAAAACAAAACAAAACAAAAACCCAGCTGGGCACTGGTGGCTCATGCCTGTAATCCTAGCAACTCAGGAAGCTGAGATCTGAGATCTGAGGATCACAGTTCAAAGCCGGGGCAGGAAAAGTCTGTGAGACTCTCATATCCAATAAACCACTCAGAAAATAGGAAGTGGCACTGTGGCTCAAGTGGTAGAGCACTAGCCTTGAGCTGAAGAGCCCAGAGTTTAAGCCCCATAACCAACCAAAAAAAAAAAAAAAGCTTGAAGTAGCCCTGTGGCTCAAGTGGTAGTAGATTGCTTGCCTTGAACAAAAAAAGTTCAGTGACAGCACCCAAGTCCAGACTTCAAGGACTGGCAATAATGATAATAATAATAATAATAATAATAATAATAATGTGAAGGTAACCAGGTTACTGCCTGGTGGAGCTCCCAGGCTCAGTAGAAGGTTCAAGCCTAGATTGGATCCTAACCTCTCTCTACCACTCCCTTACCTTTGGGGAATGTCTTAGAAAAGGTGAGAGAAAAGGGAAGGGTAGAAGAGGGAGAGAGATACTTGCTAAGTATGTATTCTGTCAAGTATGTTTCAACCATGATTGTTGTGCCTCACAACAGCACAGCCCCAAACAGGGCATTTTGGCATGCTAAGTGCTTTGAACTGAAGGAACCTGGAAGGCCTCAGAAGTCAGCTCAGAAATAAAGTCTTTCTGACCTTCTCTTGCTTTCCTATCTCCCACCTATCTTTTTTTTCCCAAATAAAATCATAGAAACCAGATCCTAGTTCTCCCAGGCCATTCAAATTAGAACCACTGTGTCCCAAAGGAAGCCATGAAACCAAGGAGGGTCCCTCTCCCCCTTCCCCTTTGAAGACTCTCATTCCAGAAGCATTTCTACCCCATAGCCTGGAGGAAGGAAAGCCACTCAGTGAGCCCAAGAAGAAACTAAACAGACAGACCTTCCTGGGTTACTCTCAATCTATTACCATTTAGGTAGCTTCTTTTCTGTCCAATCACATTTCTACAAGGCTATCTTTCCTTTACCAAACCTAAGCATAAAAATAGAAAGTTTCCCTGAGCTTTTGGATTTTCATCTCTAAAGGCTCTTGTGTTACATAAAACTTCAGCTTAAGAATCTGCTATGCTATTCTCCTGTTTACCTGTGTTCTGTCACAGCAGTGTCAATCATGTATCATACCCTATCTGCTTCTACTGTCTTTATTACATCTCCATGAGTTACAAACTCTTATTCTGATTTTTAACGAGGTGACAATGGTTAGGAACAGAACTGCCTCCCCTCCACCCCCCCCCCCAAAACCAGTCTCATCCTCAAGCGTATGTTTTTTGGACTAGCCCATCCTCTGACTGGAATGCCTTTCCCAGTTGGTTTTCCCATCCAATAAAACTAGGAAGTGGCGGGATGTGGGCGATCCTCCTCAGTCTCTCCTATCACTAGTAGTGAAGGTGCTGTCTTTTCTATCAACAAGGGGACTCTTCCTAAGAACACTGACAATTCATTTTGCAACTTGTAACTTCTCTTCCTCACTATAGGTCGCTACTAAATCTTCCTTGGCAGTTGACAGAATGGAAGAAGTATATATGTGAAAGAACGCTGCTTTGCAAAGTGCGGCTCATGAACCTGCAACCTTCATATCACATATTAGAAATGCAGTTATGTAGAGGGCTGTCCACAGCACTCCAGAGTCAGCATTTGAATGAGATCCACACCTGTCACATATGAACTCTAAGGCTTGAGATACTTGGTATTAAGAGAGGACATGGTTTAGACTCAGATCTGGGTTCAAGTTTTTTTTTTTTTTTTTTTGGGTCCGGTTGTGGGCCTGAACTCTGGGCCTGGGCGCTGTCCCTCAGCTCTTCAGCTCATGGCGAGCACTCTACCACTTGAGCCACAGCACCACTTCCAGCTTTTTTCCTTTTTGCTTATGTGGTGTTGGGGAATCAAACCCAGGGCCTCATGCATGCAAGGCGAGCACTCTACCACTGAGCCACCTTCCCAGCCCCTGGGTTCAAGTTTTAACTTTACTAATAAGAAGTGAGCCCATGGGACATTTACTGAATTCCTCTGGGTTTTACTCTCATTCATAAATCCAGGATAGGTGATGCTCACTTTTGAGGGGAGGGGTTACTAGGCTTGGAAGACTAAGTGAGCAATGGTTTACTTTTATGCCATCCATGAATGGATGCCATCCATCTTTCCTTCTCTTTAAGAATTAATTTTCTTTTCTAAAGCATGCACAATCAAGGATTTGTTTTCTGAGACAAAGAAAATGCTTTTGAAATATTAATCCTCTCCACTAGATTTGTGCTTTTGCAATATGATAACTTCTTGTTGTATGGTCATTCCAATGAAAAGTAATTAAATAAAATTGGAGACTGAGTTTCTTAGACTAGATACATTTCAAGCATTCAATAGCCACATGTAGTTAATGACTATTATATAATAACACAGATATAGATTATTGCCATCATATGGAGCATTTTTTGTTCTGATTTTTGCAATACTTGGGATCGAACCCAGGGCCAAGCAAGTGTTCAACTATTTGAGACCTTCCTCTAGCCCTTTTGCTTTTGTTTTTGAGAGAGTTATTGAGTTAACTTTGTCTTGACTGGTCTTTTTGCTTCCATGTCCCCGGTATCTGGAATTACAGGCATGTACCATCCCCCTCCACCCCCATCCCCACTCCTCTACACCCCTCTCCACCCCCCCTGCTAACATAAAAGTGTTTTCTGTTTGTTTGCTCATGGTGATGGATCAAACCCAGTGCCTTGCACATGCTAAGCAAGAGCTTGGCCACCAAGCCGTATCCCATGGGAAGTTCTACTGGACAGCATGATCTTAGATACCTCCTGTCTCACAGCTCAGCTGCTCATACACTAGGAGCTCAATAAATGCTCAGTGGCTGGAATTCTACAGCTTTGTTTATTGGAGGAAGGAAATAATGTGATAGTCCCACAGTTGGTTTTCCAATTCCTACTCTGTCTACAAAGGAACCCTGGGACCTTGGGTAAATCCCTTCCTCTCTCTGAGCTTGTTTCCTCTTTCACAGATTCAGAGGGAAATGGCAGTGAGACCATCCTATTAGTCTAGAAGCTTTTGCATTTGTTATTTCTTTGGATAGTGTTTCCAGTCTTAGAGCTTATGGTGGGATTGATTCATTATTATTTAACTGGGACTGTCCTAATTCTAAAACTAAATGTCCCAAATCCCAGGAGTCCCCTCACTTTTAGACAGACCACAACATTCAGTCCCATCTACCTACAGGTCCCCTCCAGCTATAAAATTCCATGGTCCTTTGAGAGCCTGAGAGTGGTGCCTGGATCCCTTCAATAGTTGCCAGTGGCAGATTCCAGGTGCTGGGATCAGATAGGCCAGATTAAGTCAGACTACTGATGCTAATGTAGGATTTCTGTGTGAATTTGAGCAACTGACTAATTTCTCTGAGACTTGGTTTTCTACTCTGGGAAAAAAAATAAAAGATCATATTAATAATCTAATTCCTCCTTCTGGGTGTTGTGAGTATTAACTTAGTAAAGCTGTGCACTGCACTGAGAGCAATTCAATAGATTCTGAGAGTGGGTACAATTTCTCTTTAGAGAGCTGGTGAACAGATATTCATGTGCAACCCCAAGGTACCGGCTGAAAGAAAGGTGACTTGCTTATGAGCCATTCAGCTTCCCTTCACAACTCCCACATCCTTGCCCCAGTCTTGTCTCATAAATAACAGTTCATGCTTATTAAAAAGAGTGCATGCCAACTCTCTGTTTCACTGGGATGAAGTGACTCTAATGTCGCAAGTTTACTAAAACACAAACTAAAATAATTCTCCTTGCTAGAGTAGGTTTTTGGCAGTACTCAGCCAGGAAGGAAGGAAGGAAGGAAGGAAGGAAGCAAGGAAGGAAGCAAGGAAGGAAGGAAGGAAGGAAGGAGGGAAGGAAGGAAGCAAAGAAGGAAGGAAGGAAGTCACCCAGGCTTTCTTCAGGCTCATGCCTATAATCCTCACTACTTAAGAGGCTGAGATTTGAGGATCTAGGGTCAAAGCCAGCCAGAGGAGGAAAGTCTGTGAGCCTCTTATCTCCAATTAACCATTAAAAAATCAGAAGTAGAGGTGTGGTTCAAGTGGTAGAGCAACCAGTCTTGAGTGACAAAGCTAAGGGACAGTGTCCAGGCCCAGACTTCAAGCCCCAGTACTGGCACACAAACACACACACACACACACACACACACACACACACACACACACACATACACACAGAGAGAGAGAGAGAGAGAGAGAGAGAGAGGTAAAAAACTACCCCAGATTGCTGAGACAGCACTGTATTTAGACAATTAAATTTGGAAAAGCAAGACAGTTCCAGTAACTACCTCCCACACCCCCTACTCCAAGAACAAAAGGTTTTGTTGAAAGTATTCATATGGATATTAATACCGACATGTTAATGAGCCCCTCAGCAAACTCATCAGCAGTAATTACAGCCAGCCTCTGAGCCACCAGTGGGAAGGGTACAAAAGCATGCCTCCAAAAATTAGTCACTTGTAAGTTAACCCCACAGTCATGTCAAGCAGCCTACACTTGATGGCTGATTCACAAAGACTCTTTGACACCTCTGTAGTTAAGGGGGACAGATCACCATGGGAAGTCTGCAGAAAGGGAAAAGTTCATGTTGACAAAAGACCTTCCCAACAAAAAAGAGAGACTTGAGGAAACCAGGGTTATAAGTTAATGGCTGGTTTAATGATACAGCAGCTCTGTATTGCTGAGCACTTGCTGGGTGCCAGGCTGGGCACTGGTCATTGTACCTGCCCAGTCTGGTTTAATCCTTACTTAAAGTTCTAGAGGCAGGGATGTTTTTATGAGGTCCATTTTACAGGTGGTGAAACAGAGATGATGTGAAAGTCTCATTGCCAAAAATGGCTGAGCCAGAGACTTGAATCCAGGCTCCTGAGATTTGAGCCTATGACATAGGATTAGATAAAGAAATGGAAGAAGAGGAAGGAGAAGAAGGAGGAAAAGGAAGAAGAGGAAGAGGAGGAGGGTCGGGATTTTCATCTCCCTTACCTGGGTTGTTTAGGGTTAAATATCTGTACATAAACCCAGAGAGGAAAGACATGTTCCTTTGCTAAGCCTCCTTCCTCTCAGTTTCCCCTCCCCGCACACATACCTTGGGTTCTGAGTTCACACGAAAGGGCAGGGCTTACACCTCTGGGCTACTGTTCTGCTGTTATGTCATCCAGTCTTTCCCTTGCCTTGTCCTAGGTGGTTATTTCAAGAAATAACCCTGTCTAAGAGAGACTGAAATGGAAGAAAGTGACAGACTGAAAATGGAATGAGAGAGAGAATGAGGACCAAACAAAAATGAGTAAGAAAGAAGAGAGAAAGGGAAACATCTGGCTGTGGAGACCCCCAGACTTGGTTAGAAACACTCTCCTTATTTATCCCTAATCACTTACTAGCTATAAGATCTAGATGAAAGCTCCCGAGACTCAATCCTCTCATCTTTATAAGGTGTGAATGTCATTTCTTACCTCACTGGATTGTTACAATGTCATCAAATATCTATGCATATCCTGAAAACAAAGAGGTACTCCATACACCAGTCACCTTCCCTCCCTCCCTCCCTCCCTCCCTCCCTCCCTTCCTTCCTTCCTTCCTTCCTTCCTTCCTTCCTTCCTTCCTTCCTTCCTTCCTTCCTTCCTTCCTCCCTCCCTTCCGATTTAATCCACAAGACAACTGATGAAGTAAATGGTATTGAATTTTTACTTTACAAATAAGGAACTGGAGGCCTAGAAAGAGGAAATAAAAAGTAGAGGATCACCCAGCAAGTGAATGAATGTCTTAGCAAGAATTCAGATACAGATCTTTCTTTAGTGGGTGAGTCTGTTCCACTACCAAGGAAGGAAACAGCAAGGCTAGGGTGCATGGGAGCTGACAGGGTTTTTACAGTTTTCTTCTTTAGCTGTTGCACTGGAGGGCTGTTGAGAAAATTATTTAAATGATGTTAATGAGCAATTGAGTGTAGATTGTCTGAGGAAGGTAGTAAATATCAAGCTCAGGGTAGGGCAGGCAGCCAGGAGCAGTGATAGTTATCTCAGCTGATACCACCAAGGGACTCTCATCTCAAATCATTAACTCAATTGCCTCTGCTTAGGAGTGAAGTGTGGCTAATCAAATCATACCACCTAGCTTGTGGAAAATGGCTCTCCCAGGCCTTAGTGAAGTGCTTCCTAGACCATCAGGCGCTGAGTGTTGTCATGGTGTTTGTTGGGTTCAGGAAATGTGCTTGCCGAAGCATCAATAGTGGCTCAGCAGAGGTGGATCTGCATATAGGATCCATTGAGTTTGGCTGTCAGGCATAGCTCTTAACCTTTCTGAGCCTGGATTCCACACATATAAAATATAAAATACATCCCAGCAGAGTGGTTGGGCAGGTATAAAAGAAAGATCGTAGCTGGGCACCTATGATTCATACTTGTAATCCTAGGTACTCAAGAGGATGAGCTTTTAAAATTCACTAGATTCCATATCTAAAATAGCCAACAAAAGCAGCACTGAGGCTGAGATCTGAGGGTTGTAGTTTGAAGACAAATGGGGCAGCAAAGTCTGTGAGATTCTTAGCTCCAGTCACCCACCAGTAAAACCAGCAGGAGAGATGTGGCTCAAAGTGGTAGAGCCTTGAACACAAAAGCTCAAGGACAATGCCTGGGCCTTGAATTCCAGTCCCACAACTGATAAAAAAGGGCTTGAGGCATGGCTCAAGTGGTAAAGCACCATTCTAGTAAGTGTGAAGTTGAGTTAAAGGATAGTAGTGAGGGAAAAAAAGATCTTGATACTTAGCACCAGTCAGGTGCTAAGTATATTTGAGGTTTCTTCTTTTTGGGTAGAAGGAGAAAGAAATACACAGATGAACTGATTTGCATCTCTCCACTAGGGAAATGGTACTTTCCCTATGACTTGTGGATTTGAGTAAGCAAATTGCTTAGTGTGGATTGCTTAAAATGGATTCATCCCATTGGTTTCTTTCTCTGCCCTAATTCTATCAAAACAAACAAACAAACAAACAAAAACCCAATGTGCTTCCTATTTTCCTACCAACTCAGTCTCTGATTACCAAGTGTTCCCAATTGTGAGGCACTATGCTCAACACCATGCTATACTATCTCATTTAACAATAACAAATGAGTGTTCTCATGTTATTTTATAAATGAGAAAACCAAAGCAGAGAGGTAAAGTAACAGGTCCATGGGTATTTAGGATAAAGGATAACAAGAAGGAGAGTCGAGTCCTCCACTGCTCTTAGTATGAATGGGATGGGGGAATCAATAATTCATTCCTAGGTCCCCTACAAGTATCCAGTTGATGAGATAGGGAAGTTAATCTGTTCAGGGGTCTGGACATTCCTTCTTAGAGTGCCATTTCTTTCACCTTCACCCCGCAAAGCAGCTTCCATCAAATACTTGATCTTTCAGAAATCTTTGGTTCCCTTGTTTAAGCATCAGTAAATGTTACCTGACCAAGAAAACAACGAAGTCTGCCAAGTTAAGTCACAGCCCCTCTGCCCTGGTCCAGCCTGGCTTGGTTCCCTGGTTCTGTGGACCCATGGCTTTCTCTTCCTCTAATGCTACATGGTACAAAGTGAGTAGCTGATCTGGAGCTCTAGGGTTTGGGACCTGGGCTCTTTTCAGAATCTCTTTCTGAAGGCCCAAATAGAGTGTAGCTGTCATGGCTTCTTGTCAACTCAACTTCTTTGGAACATCTTCCTTTGCCTGTGCAGTACCCACTGCCTGGAAAGTTCCCTCATGTGTTCTCTGGAATGCAACTCCTCCTTCTAGAATAGAGCTAAATGTGTTCTCAGAAAAACTGCCTCTAGAATTCTAATCTACCCTGTACCTCTCCACCCAGAAAACTTGAGCATTTTCTCCTAGACCATCTTCCAGCTGGACCCAGGAAGTTGGTCTGTGTTAGCACTTATCTACTGTTTCCCCTCCTTTTCCCCTCAGATTGTGAGCTCTTGGAGGAGACGGAGAAATAGTTTTAACCAACATCTAATGTAGTGCCAGCCACTAGAATGTCTCATCATGCCAGCTTTCGATTAAATGTGGCATCATTCTTACAGAGGCAGGCCATCTGTAACTGTTTCATTAGAAAGTGAGTCTTAGCTACTCAGGAGGCTGGGGCCTGAGGATCCTGGTTTGAAGCCAGCCTGGTCAGGCAAGTCCATGAGACTCTTCAATTAACCAGCAAAAAGCCAGAAGAAGAGCTTTGGCTCAAGTAAGTGGTAGAGTGCTAGCCTTGGGCACAATAGCATAGGGACAACACCTAGGCCCTGAATTCAAGCCCCAGTATCATCACATAGAACAAAAAAGTGAGTCTTCTCCCACACTCCATCAGAGTTTCCCAAGCTATCCAATAGACCTTACTGGGTCTGGCTCCCATGTCAGAAATGCAACTCAGATCTTTGCTTACTATTTTTATGAGCTATGGGACTTTGGGAAAGTCTCTGTTTCTGAAGTTAAGAAAACATTTATAATGTGTCAGGCACAGTATCTGGCACTGATAACATACTCAGAGTGGCTTTGTGTGTGTGTGTGTGTGTGTGTGTGTGTGTGTGTGTGTGTGTGTGTTTATTGGTTTCTCCCCATAGAATGTTTGCTTTGTAAAGGAAGTACCATGCTTTTGTCATTTTTTTTCAGGGTTTTCTCCCATAGCTTATCAGTCCCTGGCAAAGAACACACTCTTAGAATTGGTGGACTGAATGGTGGGTGAGGAGAAAGTTAGGGATCCTCTGCTCCTATCCCACAACCCTCTGAGAGCACTTATTACTGCTGGATGGTTATAGCTACCTACAAGGACTTAAAAGGCAGTTTACTTATTCATGTCCAGTTATTCCTTCCTGGTTGTATTGTCTGACTACCTTTTCCCTCCAAAGCAAAGCAGAGCCCTGTGTCTGGTTCACAAGCTGGATAATAAACTTACCTTGTTACTCTCCTGGTACTGTTCATTATGGTGCTCCATGGTCTCTCTGCCTCTTGTGCCCCATGGTTAGTTGTTAATAGCCCTAGATCTCTCATTTATAAAACTGGATAATAATACCTACCTCTTGTTGTACATGTAATGCTAGGATTATTATGTTGGTATTTATTATATTCTATTGTATAATTTATTATATATTACATTGTACATGTATATACACATATATGATATTATTATATCAACCGTGTAAGATATTGTCACATATTGTAATATATTAGTATATATAGGTGTAGTAATCTTAATGTAACAGGCTTAGTATATACACAGTACACAATTATTGTCAATGACGATTACTCTCTGATAAATAATTGTTTTATATCACAGAATAGTAATTTATTTTTCTTCTCTCACTTCTCTGTTTCTGTCTCTGTCATTTCTGTCTCTGTCTCTGTCATTTCTGTCTCTCTTTCTACCTAGCCATCTCTTTCTTTGTTCCTGAGAAATTCTCAAGGATAAGGTCTAGGTGGGCCTCACTTTTGTGTATTCTGTACTTGGCATAGTGCCGGACATAGGCTAGATGCATGGTACATTTATTTTTAGTGTTTAGTTTTTCAATATATATATAATCCCTTCAATCATCTTCAAGGTAACCAATGTGGGTATTTTAAAGATACAGATGCGAAAGCAGATGTTCCTCTCACTGCTAAGACCATATCAGCATTTCAGTGTGTCTTCATTAACCAGGGAGGTTCAATTCAGTTCAGTGCTACAAATATCTATTAAATAATGGTAAGTCACCCTTTGGAGAGCTTTGTCATGTAAAATTACCCTTCACAGTCATTTCCAGTTGTTTGCCAGGAGCTGTGTGCTGGGGCTTTGTGAATAAGACAGGCCCTCCTCTTTCAATGTACTCAGAACCTCTAGGAAAAAACAAAAAACCTCAACTGCTTGCCCTCTGTCTCTTTCTCCTCTCCCTCTCCCTTTTCTCTCTCCTGTCCCACCACCATTTCCTCTCTCTCTCTGTATATATATATATAACATATACATTTACGTCATCTATGTCTTAGTCTCTGGGAACTGAGACCCCACAAAACAGCACTCCCAATGACTTCATCGCCTCCCACTACTCTTCAACTCTTCAAAGTCCCACCATCTCTCAGCATCACTGCACCAAGGACCAAGCCTCCAGCATATAATTAATCTTTGAAGGGATGCATTCAAACTATATCCAAACAATAACAGAAAACTTCTTCCATGGGCTCCTATAAGTCCGAAATGTGTGATCCACATGAGGTCAATGAGAAGAATGAGCAGATTCCCTGTGTATTATGTATTTGTAGTCTTGTTCTGTGGTCCTTTGGTGTGTGTGTGGGGGTATCACTTCACTTCTCTGAACCTCAATTCCATCATCTATAAAACAGCAGAGGGAGCGGTAGGAGAAAACTCAGAAGCAATAGTGTTATGAACATGGGCTCTGAAAGCTGACTGCTGGGGTCCCACTCCTGTTTCTGACAGCTGCAAAGTGATCTCTCTCTCTCTCTCTCTCTCTCTCTCTCTCTCTCTCTGACACTCTCTGACTCTATGTCTCTGTCTCTCTCTTTTGACAGTCTTTTGGCTTGAACTCAGGGCCTGGGCATTTTCCTTGAGCTTCTTTTGCTCAAGGTTAGCATTCTACCCCTCGAACAACAGCTCCACTTCTGGCATTTTGGGCAGTTAATTGGAGATAAGGGTCTCAGGGACTTTGGCTTCGATCCTCAGCCTCCTGAGGAGCTAGGTTTACAGGTGTGAGCCACTGATGTCCTGCCACACCCTTTCTTTTTGACTTGGCTTTTTAAAAAACTGTAAAAGACCTCTTAGGGTCATTGTGAACATTAAATAATGTATATATATATATATATATAATATAACATAATAATATACTATATATTATATATAATATAATATAATATAATATAATATAATATAATAATGTATATAAGTAATAAATATATAAATATATAATATATGTTATATATATTATATATATTATACATATAATATATATAATATATTATATATTTATAATATATATTTATATTATATTATATATTTATATGATATATATTATACATATAATATATAAATGTATAAATAATGTATATATATGTAAAGTACCTACTGCAGCCTTTTAAAGGGCTCTTCTTGAGATAGAATAAAAGAATTCTTGAGATTTAATAAAATAACTAGCAGGTGTACCATGATACCAAATGTAAGACCTTTCTGTAGGTCCTCTTTTTGTTCTCTCCTGGCAGTGCCTGAGATGTAACTCTTGTCATCCTTCTGCTTTACAATGAAAACAACTGAGATTAGAGGTTCCAAATGACTTTCCTAAGTGTATGTAGGCTGTGAAAGATGAAGGCTAGCGTTTTTCTCTCTCCCATGGAGTAGCATTTTAGAGCTAGATAGATGTCCTGGTGAGTTTCTCTGCTCTTCCTCTTCTCCCCCTTCTCCTCGCCATCACCTTCTCCCTCCCCTCTCTTTCTCCTTTGCTCTCTTTTCCTTTCACCTTTCTCCTTCTCTATGCAGCCCTGAGCACGTCTAATCTAATCTTTACTTTCTTCAACTGTAACTTGGGTTGATACAACCTATCACCATGGGTTCTCTTAACTCCTGATAATCAAAGTGTGGTCCAGAGATCAGCAGTGTCAACATCACCTAGGGCTTTTTGGAAATGTGGAACCTCACACCTACAAGTCAGGTAATTTGTATTACCCGTACCTAGGGAATCAGGTAGTTTGCATGCTATTAAAGTTTGAGAAACTCTGAACCAAAGGATGCAAAGGTGTTTTGTAAACTGAGAAGTCAGGTGCACCAAATTAATCATGATTTGATAGAAATGAGTAGCGTGCCCCTACGTACACCCAGTGGGACCATTTGTGCAGGTATTGATCACCACTTGTGAGCCAAGAGAAGCACTTTCCTGAGCAAATTAGCCCTGGAAATAGTCATGTGGGACATACTAATATTAGTAAATGATTTCCTGCTTATCTGAAATTCAGATTTAATTGGGGGCCCTGTATTTGGTCTGACAGTCCTATTCCTAAAGGGAACCAGTTAGCATTTAAGTGTAGAATTCCTACAGATTGTGTATTTATTCAGTTGTTGGTAGAGTCAGATGTTGGGGTCTTTGGTCATCCTTATGCCTAGACAAGGGCAGGGAAGAGGGGATTATATTAATAATAGTCCCACTTCATTGAAAACTTACATTTCCCAGTCACTTTACCTTGGTATTATTGCCTGCCTTAAGCTTTGCTTCTCTAACTGTGGTTGTGGAGTACCAGCATAGCTTCTTAGAAATGCAGAGTCTCAGGTGGGCACTGGTGGCTCATATCTGAAATCCTACTCAGGAGGCTGAGATTTGAGGCCCAAAGCCTCAAAGCCAGCCCTAGTAGGAAAGTCCATGAAATAATTATGTCCAATTAACCACCAAAAAGCCAAAAGTGGAGCTGGGGCTCCAGTGGTTAGCTTTGAGCACAAAGATAAGGAGCAGCACCCAGGGCCTGAGTTCAAGCCCTAGGACTGGTGCAAAAAAGGAAGGAAAGAAGGAAGCAAGGAAGGAAGGAAGGAAGAGAGGGAGGTAGGGAGGGAGGGAAGATGGAAAAAAAGAAGGAAGAAAGCATGGGAGGGAAAGAGGGAGGGAGGGAGAGAGAGAGAAAGCAAGCAAGCAAGCAAGCAAGAATAGAAAGAAAGAAAAAATAGAAAGAAAGAAAGATTAAGAGAGAGAAATAGAAAGAAGGAAAGAAAGGAAAGAAGGAAGAAATGCAGAGTCTCAAGCCCCATCTGAAACTATAGAATCAAGTACAGATAATTTGCAAGTACTTTAGAGTTATGGACACACTGGGCTAGGTAACTCAGAATCAGGTGTAACCTATTCTCTCCTTTAGGAAAAAAATACCAGATGTTTTAAATGTACAAAAAGATTACCAGAAAGAGAAGAGTTTCCATATACCTGCCTGCATATAATTTTCTCAATTATTATCAACTTATTGTGGCCCATTAGCTGCAGTGGGTAAGCCAATGCTATATGATGTTTATTTTTTTCTTTGTCTGACATCAGGGTATCTGACGCTTTTGCTGGTTGGCTGTCACTCTAACACCTGAGCCACACCTCCAACCTCCACTACATAATTTTTAAAATGCCATAGTTTTCTCCAGGGGCTCATTCTTTGTGTTGTGTCAGCCATTTAGGCATCATGTAGAATACTTTCCCTAAAACCCTCCATGTTCCACTTACTCATGGATCCTTTTCTATTTTCCTTGAGTCCATGTTAATCACTGCCCTTTCTACTGTCATATTCTCTTTTGGATTGCTTTAAAATAAAAATAAATTAAGAGAAAAAAAACAAGGAAAAAAATCCTTCCATGAGGACCAGTGTGTTTCTAATAATGAAACTAGACAGAGATTAGCTGTTGTCTGAGGCCCTAAATTCATAAGTAGAAGGGCTAAGTGTACCTCACTTCCAAACTTCTTATTTTTTCTCTAATACAGTGAGGCTCTTTCTTACCAGGAGGGGACACATTTGCACCAGGAGAGGGGATATGTGTCCTCTAGGAGAAGTCCAGCCTAGTAGTCTTGGTGATAGCTCTCCCTGAGGGCCATGTTGGGGACACAAAGAGAAGAGGTCTGTCTAGCCTACTGAGGTTTCCCAGGATTCCTTGTGGACACTTCAGCTGGACCTAGAGACAAAAGTTTTAGGATGCAACCTCCCTACCACAGTTGTTTTTACACCTCATTCCAACCAGTTATGATTTACAAATGGGAACTGAGAAATGCTAATGACCCTGAATGGGCCTGCTAATTATCCCTTAATCAACTGCTAATGGGCCTTAGCTGCCAGCCCAGGGCTGCTGATAAAACTCCAGTTGGCTGACATCTCTGAGAGTCTGGTTAGTGAAGTACGCCTGGCCTTGAAAATAAAATGCCAGGAGATGTGGCAGAAAGCATCTTCTTTTTCTTTCTTTTCCTGCCCTACCTTTCTGTGCTGATGTCTTGGTGTAGTCATGAGGTATTCTGAGAGTAGTCAGAGCATAGAAAGAACCAGATAAAGGCAGGAGTGAGTGGTGAGCAAGCAGAGAAGGCGAGCTAGCAAAGGATTTTGCGTATTTAGACAATGTCAGATATCCTATTGAGTGCATTCCTGCTGATCTGGGAAAATGCTGATTGTGGAAGGAGAAACTGGAGGCCAGACAAAATGTGTGTAAATAAAAGGCTGCAAGGAGCATTCAAAAGAGAGGAAACTATGAGCCCGATGGACCCTCAAGGCAAGCAAGAGAGACTAGGCAAAGAACTGAACACTTCCAGAGCATGCCCTAAAATATTTTTGATTATCTCAAATGGAACACTCTCTACATAAACTATTTTCATAATTTTAATAGCAGTTGCCATAGATCACATATCTACTGTGTTATCCAATGTGTACCCCATGCCTTGTAAGTGGAGTTTTACTATACTTACTCTACAGAGGCCCAACTAAGGATTCACAGTGGTCAGTCGGATGCTGGTGGCTCAGACCTGTAATCCTAGGTACTCAGGAGGCTGAGATAGGAGGATCACAGTTCAGAGCCAGCCCAGGCAGGAAAATCTGAGAGACTATTATCTCCAGTTAACAACCAGAAATGCAGAAGTGGATCTGTGGCCCAAAGTGGAAGAGTGCTACCTTGAGCAAAAAAGATCAAGGACAGCTCCCAAGTCCTGAGTTCAAGCCACAAGACTGACTCTCCCCACCCCACCCCACCCTCGAAAAAAAGATTCACAGTGGTTACTAGCACTGTGACCTTTGGATGTTTTCCTGATTGCAAAGCTCAAACATATTTCGTGGATGGTTCTGCCATTTTATTGGCTTAGATTTTTAGATGTTACATTAAGAATGCATATTTAAAAGCCCAAAAGTTAGAGGGAATGAAAACCTGAGGTTGGAACAGTAAAGGCCCAGCTAGGAGAAAAATCATACCAACTATTTTATCAGAGAGAATTCAGTATAAAGAGTTGCTGGAAATTGAAGAAAATGTCAGAAAGAGGATACTGAGGTCTAACATTCCAGTTGTTAGCTGGAGATAACAACTACAGGAAGTTTGTGAATCTCCATCTCAACAAATGACTGAGTATGGTGGCATGCACCTGTCATCCCATGTACAGAGGAAGTAACATGACTGGACACAGCCATGGTATTCCAGCCTGGCATTCCAGCTATTCAGGGAACTGTAATCAATAGGATTATGGCATAAATTGAGACCCTATCTTAATAAAATAATCAAAACAACAAGGGCTGGTGATATGGTTCAAGTATGCCTGCCTACATGACATTTGTACTAAAATGTAGTTGAAATTTAGCAAAATCCTGAACTACTGGAAAAGGTTTTTAAATAGTTTCCCCCTTTTCTCTCTTAATTCTCTATAACCTGTTCTTATTGCAACCAGAATGATTGCCCTAATATGTCATTGGATAGTCATTTCTCTATTTAAGGCTGTTAGGAAAAATGGAGGAGAAAGGAAGGAAACAGGCCAGACTGGATTCTCAACAGGCTAGAGACTGTTTATTGCCAGCAAGGGGCATAGATCTTCCCTTAGGTATGGAGGCTGTGCCAGGGGGTGGACTTGGGGTCAGGCTTATATGGAGTCTGAGCAAGGAGGCAGAGGTTAATGAAAAAGCCATTAGGTTTAGGGAGGTAGGGTCTTTGGGTTGGGCCCACAATAGTATGTTTATAGCCAGGCTTAGATGGATTGCCGTGCCTTTATAGCAAGCATAGCCACGCACACCTGGGGTTTTGCCTGCACCTGGGATAATAGAGTGGGGGTCAACCCTTCATATTCCATCTTTGGCTACATAAAACAATTGGGCCAAGAGGGGGCAGGTAAGTCTTTCATGTAGGGTCTTTGGATACATAAAAAGATTGGTCTGAGAGGGGAGAGAGGTAGGTAAGTCCTTCAAAGATGTCATTTAGAATGACTAAAACTCCTTAGTCCATTTACATAGCCTAGTCTAAAACTGCTTCCCTGTATTTGGCCACATTGGGTCTCTAAAATTTCCTTGAACATACCAAGCTATGCCACCCAGGAACTCTGTATTTGCTGTTCCCTTACAATGAAATGCTCTCCCCTAACTTGTAATAAAATTTCCTTCAGGACTGAGACTAAAAATAGTTTTCTGCTCTCTAAGGGAACATCTACACAATATGTTTTTTTATGGCATACTTAAAATATTTGCGTGCTATTTAAATCATCCCGTACAATTTGCAATTATTATCTATTTTACCCATTTGATTTTGAACTTCATGATGGCAGAAATCTTGTCATATTTGTTTAAAAAAATGTGTGATTTTTCCATAGCCCCCACATCGATGATCGTGTATCTCATATTACTCCTAAAGCATACTTATGCCCATTGAAAGCAGGGCTCACATCTTACATGCTTTATCAATGGGAGACAAAGCATCAGTATCACCAAGGTGTTATTACTTTTTTATTTATAAAGATGAATCAATTATAAAGTCATTTACAGGCTGTATGGAGCCTTGCTTATATTTTCAAGTATTTGATCGGGAGCTGGTGATGGTCACCTTGGGGGACAAAACAGCTCAGTTATAATCACAGCTAAGCTCATCAACAACAACCATGTGGAGAAGTACTAAGAACATAGGCTAGCTTGTCTAGATTTGAAACCCCACCTTACTATTTATACTATCCCCATTACTTTGGGAAGTTGCTCATTCCTGTTGTATTTCAGTTCTAGCAACTTTAAATGGGAAGCACAATTTCATTCTTCTATCCCTTCCTTCCCTCAGTCCTGTCCCTTCCTTCCCTTTCTTTCCCTCCCTTCCTTCATTTTCCTCCCTCCTCTCCTCTCCTCTCCTCTCCTCTCCTGTCCTGTCCTCTCCTCTCCTTCCTTCCTTCTGTACTGGGGTTGAACCTATGACATTCTAGGCAAGTGCTATACCACTTGAGCCATGGCCCCAGTCTTTTTGTAAACATTTTCTTTTTGATAGTATCTCTCTCTGTCCATGCCAGCCTTGAACTTTTGATCCTCCTGCTTCTGCCTCCCAAGCAGCTGAGATTACAGGCCTGAACTACTACACCTTGCACAATGTCTTTCCTATAATGTATTGAGAAGTTTATTTAGTAGATATAAAATGCTACCGTAAACATAGATTCTAAGAAGGAAACCAAAACTAGGGCAGATCTAGTACTATACTTGGAAATGCAACCATGAAACGAATATCAGCACCTGCCAGTCAGTTAAACTTTACTTGTAACAATCTGCCCCTATCTTCTGACACTCACTTCCAAAATAGAATTTATTATGCAGTATCTTGTGACCTGGAATTTTTATTTCCTATCAACATTACTCCATCCTTCAGGCTAAGTCTTCCTCTTTGTTCATCTTACTCAGCCTCCGCCTATCATAATTCTTGTGTGTCAATTTGGATTCTTTAAACGTATGTCACTTAAAAGCTACATCTTAGACCTATGATACTTGCTGTTCAGTTAATGGGTTCTTGGGACCTTGACTGAACTCAATAGCTATTGCTTAAATTTTTTTTCTAACACAAGGTGGAAGCCCTATTTAATATCATTTAAGGTAGCTAGGACAGTTGTGGGCTACAGAGAATATAATTCTTCTAGCTAGTTTAAGCAGGACAGGATTTTTTTTTAAACCAAGTAGAGCAGAGAGGATTATTTGCCAATATCCATTATTTTTCCCTTTAATATTAAAACTTCACTTCCCTGGAATTATTTCCAGGATTTATCTGGTTGCAATTCCCCTTACAGATAAGTGGGATCCTGTGGGGAAGGGATAGTAGGCTGAGTTGTAGTAAGGTATGATAAGGTATGATAAGTAAGGTAAGGTATGGAAAGTTAACAAATAGAGTTTGAAGTCACTTACTGAAATCAAAGCTTTCCATATACTAAACTCCGAAACACAATGGTAGTGAACAGCTTTATCATGGCACAGGGCAACATTCAGGGGTGGTATGACACCAAGAAAGAAGAAAATAGAGTCCTTGGATGACCTTGAGGGGGTAGGGCCACTAGGTTCTGTGAGAGAAAAACAAATCTACCTTGTTTGAATGACTATTATTCATCCTGGCGAAACAGCTGAAACAATGACCTAACTTTAAGAAAACCTGATATTAAAATGCCTGTAGATTCAGTGGGAGGGTTGAAGCTGTGCATTGATTACATGAAGAACTTTAAGAATCATAACTTTTAGAAACAACTCCAACACCCTGAGAATCTTCTGTCTTTGTTTTGTACCTTTTATGAAAAGGAAGCTTTTGTTCCAAACCCACCTCAACAATCTCATAATCTGCCATGTTTGTCTGCCACGATGTGTGATACACACGGCCTGTGCCTTTTAATCCCCACTGAACAACCCACCCCAGCACTGGGGGTATCTGCCTATGGGGCTGCAGAAATCTCCCCTCCCCCCTATGCTGATCAAGGACTCAACAAAGGCAGCTGCAATGTATCCTGAATTCCAGCATTTATATCCTGCATTTGATGGACAGAATCTAAATCCCATCCTGAGCTTAGCTGTAAGACAGCTTCAGACATATTTCTTTTGCCTGTCTAGCTTCCAATTGTTGGGATAAATGGTAAAAGCAGGTTGAGAGAAATTTTGAGAGCTAATCCATCACATCTGGCATCAGAGAGTTGTTAGATCCCGAGCACATGTAATCAATGCACAGCTTTTAGGTGAGTGTTTGTTATATGTCAGATACTATGTTAGTGTAGCGGGCATGCATACTCACAGTTGAATATGGCCTGGCTTCCCTTAAAGAGTCTGTATAACTTACAACCCAATGTGTTAGAGTACTATGGTGATGAGGTTCAGGACAAAAATCTTAAAATATGGCCCTTGGGTACACTAAAGAAAACAACAGAACTCCCTCTGCCTTTCCTAGTCCTGTGTCCCTGAAGCAACCTGGGAAGGATTTTTTTTTTAACTCTGGAGCAGGTCATACGACCCTCCTGTGAGAGGTAAACCTGTTTATACCCAGATGGAGGTTTCTCTGAAGAGAAGGGATCTCAGAGGAATCTGAATTGAGGCCTAGGTCAAATTTCCCAGTTGGTTACCTTTCAATCATATCCTTTTTGTCCTTATCAAATTTCTCCATGACTATACTCCTGGTCAAACCTCTCTTAAGATATTCAGGCTTAACTGTTTCATTGGATCCTTGTTTTCCTCTTGAAGGCTCCTGTGACCAATAAAATTGATTTTATTATGTCATATTAAACATGATATTTAATCCATATTAGCATTTATTAAGTGCATTTGTATGCTTTTCTCTTGTTAATCTGTTTTTGGTATCAGGGTCTAAGCCATGAACCTAGCATGGGGGGAGGAAAGGAGATTGTTCCTCCCTACAGGAAGAGCCTGGAGTCCCAGGCGAAGACAGACCAGCAATGCTTGCTGGCTCAGGCCAGGTGCATTTTTGAGAAAGAGGGTGTGCTGCTATGGAAGGCTTGGACAGGAGATGCCTGAATTTTAGTGCAGGGGGGTGGGGGGGTGGAAGACATGACAGCTTTGTGGTGCAGAACCTGAACTCTAGAGTGAGTGAAACTTATTAACAAAATCCTCAGTCAAGTTCAGTGTGCTCTATAATGTAAGGCAATAGGCTGTTATACCCCTAAAAAATAAATAAAAATAAAAAACTTACAATCGGGTACCAGTGGCTTATGACTGTAATCCTAGCTACTCAGTAAACTGAAATGTGAGGATTGCAGTTTGAAGCCAGCCTGGGAAGAAAAGTCTATGAGATTCTGATCTCCAATTAACCAGCAAAGATCTGGAAGTAGCAGTGTGGCTCTACTAGTAGAGTAACAGCCTTGAACAAAACACTAAGGAATAGTGCCAGGCCCTTAGTTCAAGTCCTAGTACAGCCACAAAAATAAATAATACATACACACACATATATACATACATACATACATACTTACATACATATATACTATCCCTCAATAAAGAGGGAATGAATTTATACTCAACTCCTTATAAAAGTGTTTTAATTTGAAGAAAGAGAAGACATTCACTTAAAATATCAATTAACTGGATGTATGATACATGTAAGAACAGCTCCTCACTTTAAGTCTTAGCACTAGCTCTTGATGGAGCCTGAACTGACCTTTTCTCCACAGCCCATCTCTTAGCTATTCACCAAAACGTTTTTCTTTTCCACCGGCTGCCTCTCCCTGGTCGACTGCAGCTGAGTCCCAGACACTACTCATGAAACTAGGGACTCTGTCTTTCCCCTGTACTTCACACTCAGCCTGTATCTCTCAAAGTCACAAGCAAGGGTTCCTTGGTTCCAGCTCTGGGGACCATGCTGCGATCTGACCCTTTGGGTGGTTGGTGTTGGACTCAGACTTTTCTTGAGGCAGATATGGCAGGCACCCCGGTCTGTGGGGTGTCTTGCCATAGAAAAGAGCAGGCAGCCCTGGAGAGCCCAGCTAGGCCACTGTGCTAGCATGGTCTCTCCTTTGTGAGTCCCTCTACATGAGGCTGGCCTGCCTAGTGCTTGTAGGGTAACTCAGTCCCAGGTGACTGACTCCTGTCTTCAGAGCACAGTAGTCAGTCCTCCCTCATTGCCTGGCCTGTGTGAATGGGATGCTTAGCCCTTTCCCCTGCCCCTCCCCACATTCCCAGGACACCTTATAATCACTGGCTCTCCTGGTTTTCCCACCTTTACTTATTTCGAACTAAATCTACCCTGGGCTTTTTCTTCAAACACTATTACAATATAATTTGGGGCCCAATCCAGGGCTAATGAAGTTGGTTTCCAGATTCAATGCTTTACTTAATAGCTGTGCTGAAAGATTAAATGTTCATCTTCCCTCTCACCCTAAGGCCTAAAGTGTTTTTCATTGTCAAGAAAATGTAGAAAACTAGGTAGAGTTTTAGAAGACTGCGAGCTGGAGAGGCAGCCTAAAGGTATAGTTTGGGAGTCTAAAGATAGCAATTGCAGCCTTAATTCTGTTACTGCTTGCTTGCTTGCTTTTGCAGTACTGGGGCTTTAAACACATAGCCATCTGCTTAAGCCACATCCTAAGTCCTTTTGACTGATTATTATAATTAATTAATTTATTTATTAATTTATTGGCCTGAGCAGGTATCAGACCCTAATCCTCTGACCTTTACTTTCTTGCACAAGCTGGAATTACCAGCATGCACCACCATGTTTAGCTTGTTTTTGAGGCAGAGTCTTGTTACTTTTGTGCACAATTGGCCTGGAACTTTATTCCTCCTCTCTCTGTCTTCTAATTTAGCTGGAATACAAGTATGTATCATGCTTCCTGCCTCCCTGAAGCCCCAATGTGGTACTGACACGTGAACTTATCAACATGATTCATGTTTCCCCTTCAGTTTTTTCAGTAGCAAAATCCAGAAGTTGGCTAGAGTAGACTAGAGCCTTTCAAGTATTAATCAACATACAAAGCACCTGGAGGAAACTCTTCAAATGAAGATCTTATTCAGTAGGTCTGAGGTCTGAGATTCTGTTTCTACTGAGGTCGGAGGGAAGGCTGTTTCAGAATGGAGCACACAATCTCTGTCAGTAGATTATTTCAAAATTCCCTCTAGCTCCTGAAATCTTGCACCACACATACCACACATTCTTTGAGTAACAAAATAACACCTTCAGTGGGGTTAAATATACACATATTTACAGATTTGTTCAATTGTACACTTAACCAGCGGTTAAAAAATTCTAATATATACATCTGAAAACACGCAGTGTAGAGCTGCCCTAGACATCCCATTCCCCTAAAAGAACTATTGGTAATATTACAAAGTTTACAAACAACATGTTGACCCACTCAAAGTCCATGGTGTTCAGCTGTCCTTGCTGTCTGAGCCTCCAGGATGTCCCCTGGGGCCATGTTGAAGTTTCTTCTCTAGCTCAAAATGATTGATTGTAACACTCCATGTGGTAAGTGACAAAGGTGGAAAGTCTGAGCTTAGGAAATGGAAAATTGGAGTCTGTGTTACATTCTCAGATTTTTAGAGTTTCTGGTGATTCTAGAAAGGAATCTTCATAGGGCTAAGGTGGTGGTGGGAGATGGGGTTGTTAAAAACATATAGGCTTAGCGATTTGGCCACCAGGTGCTTTTCAAATAGAGGCTTTCTTCTCTGTTTCTCTGAGGAGGGCATTGCTCACTTATTAGGGGTTTCAGCATCCTCATGATGCAATCATCTCTCAGTGGTTGGGTCCATCAGCTGGGGACCAAGGATTCAACTCATGAGCCTTTGGAGGAACAGTTTAGATATAACCAGAACAGCTACCATTGGCCTGTTACTTTCTTCTCCAGCATTCTGTTACTGTCCACTCTCTTTTGGAAAGAGTTGTTGCACGTACAAAGTAGTTCCTCCAAAAAATTTTGGGAACGTGGCTTAGTGGTAGAGTGCTTGCTTAGCATGCATGAAGCCCTGGGTTCAATTCCTCAGTACCACATAAACAGAAAAAGCCAGAAGTGACCCTGTGGCTTAAGTGGTAGAGTGCTAGCCTTGAGTACAGAGGCTTAAGGAAAGTGTCCAGGCCTTGAGTTCAAGTGCCAGGACTCACAAAAAATAGATTCTGCTCTTTCTTGTCTTTGGACTTTTTTTATAGTGCCCACTTCCTAGAACATATCCCAGATTCTGACACCCCTCACAGCATTCCCTGTCTTCTATCCATCCTCTCCCCACTCCAGGTTCAATACAGTGGCTCTTTTTCTCTGCTGCTGGGACCTTATCCCATTCCTGTATACCACCTACCGCATATGGGAATGTCACATTACTTTTCTCACACTAAACTGTGGATCCCTGAGCAGATGTCCTATTCTAGTAAGGTTGTGTCTCCTCTTAGGTTTCCATAGCCCAGAATATGTTCATTGATTATTATTGAATGAATAAAAGTCCTGAAAATTTCAATCATGAGAAGAATTAAAATGGGCATTACTAAGTATTCTAACATGAATTCATTTCTGGTTAATAGAACATTTAATAATAAAGATAGGGCTATTGGTTCACTTGACTTATGGACAAATCTTGAGAAAACAGGATAGTAAGAGGACATGCTTTAGATCAAAGAGATGAAATCGGGTTGGGAAGGTGGCTCAGTGGTAGAACACTTGCCTTGCATGCATGAGGCCCTGGGTACGATTACTCAGCACCACAAAAGCAGAAAAAAAAGCTGGAAGTGGTGGTGTGGCTCAAGTGGTAGAGTGCTAGCCTTGAGCTGAAAAGCTGAGGGACAGCGCCCAGGCCCTGAGTTCAGGCCCCACGACCGGACCCCCCAAAGAGATGAAATCCCAAATTCACTGTTTACTTATTGTAAACCATTTGGAAAGTGTGTGGCCTTTCTGGGCATCATTGTCTTTAATGGAGAAAGAAGAATTCCTATCATCTTCACAATACTAAATGAAAAATAAGCTTGAAATGAAACTGAGATGTGCAAATGTCAGCACTTATTACAGTTAGATATTTAAGGAAATTAAAGAATAAGAATAGCAAATCACTTTCACAAGAATTGGCAGTAGCCCCATGTACAAGTTATGAGGATATTATTTCCTGGTTAATTACACACACACACACACACACACACACACACACACACCACACACACACACACACACACACACACACACACACACACACACACCACACACCACCCTTACACAATATTCTGTTTTGAGACACTGAATTGGGGCCCTATAAATCAAATTTCCCCCCTTTGCCAGCAGTTCCTTTTTTGGCCCTGCCAATAGGGGGTACTAGAGGCAGACAGTAAGAGTAGAGAGGAGGAGATGTCAGCCTGGCTACATTCTGGCAGCCACATTTTCTTTCTGGTGAGTACAGTGTGCAGTTTTTCCAAATTTAGCCTGACCAAATTCCCTCTGAATTCTGCACCAGCATGAGCTGCTAGAACTCCCTTCTACAAAGTCTGGATCCCATCTCCACAGAGCTCTTCCTCCAAGCTCAGAGGTTCAGCACCAGCCAAGCAACAGTCTCTTTGCCAGTCCTAGGTACTCTTTCTTTTAAGTTACTGTACTTTCATAATTCTCATCCCTTCCATTGTTCCATAGTTTTAGGGCAGTAGCTGCTTCCTGCAACTGCTAACTTGTAATTGTTTCTTTTTAGCTATTTTCGTTCTTTAGCTTCTGTTACTAAATTCTCTCTGTTAAAATACCTCGCATGTGTTTTGCTCCCAATTGTACCCTGAATTACTATACTGACTGCCATATTAGACTAAGCTTGGAGAAGAAATATGGGGAGAACTCTGGTAGAAGAAAGACATTTCAGTAGTCCTTTATAAAAGCTTATTAATTTCTTTAGCAGCCTCTAAAATGGTTCTCAATGATCTTTACATTCTAGTATTCGTGGTAGATTTGATGGATGTCACTGCTAAGATTGTGTTATAAAATCTCACTGGTGTTTATCTTGGGTGCTCTTTCTCTCTCTTGTGCTGATCACTATGGGGGAAGCTAGCTGCCTGTTGTTAGGCTATCCTTAGGAAGACTTGTGTGGGTGTGGGACCAGGGATCGTAAATCCATAAGTGAATGAATTAGAAAGTAGATCACTGTCCATAGTACACTCTCACATGAGATTAGGATGGCAGCGGACAGTTTGACCACAAACTCATGAAAGCCTCTAAGTCAAAAGCATTCAGTTTAACCACACACAGATTCCTGACCCACAGAACTGAGATGATAAACGTTTATTGTTTGGAGCCATTGTATTTTGTTATGGAGTAACAGATGTTAATGAAGTTGCTTTCCTTGAGAAACTATGGAAGGACAAAAAGGAAACATTTTTCCCTTAATTGGTGTACATATACAAAACTAACTTAAGAATCAGCAGTGATGAATAATTTCATTTGAATTGCATATTAATTTAGTGCTTACAACTCCACTTCCTACAAACCTTGAGAAGGTTGTTTTTTTTTTTTTTTAATGAAATATGTACTGTTGGAAAGGATACTATGATGAGGGGATATAATACATACTTGCAAAGACTTTGGTTCTAATTTACCCAAGGGCATATCCTGAACTAGAAATGAAAAAAAGATATTTGAAGCTCTAAATCTCTGTCTCTGTCTCTGTCTCTGTCTCTCTCAGTACCATATAAAGTCCTGTCCCCCTGTTCCTAGGGAAGGAGGAGGAAAAGGGAGGGGGGAAGGATGAAGAATAAGAGGAGAAGTGGGGGTGGAAGAAGAGGAAGAGAAGGCTAATACAGACTTTTCACTGCAAGAGAGCAAGAAGGGGGCCCAGAAATCAGAAGCCTTTTGTAGTGCTTGTGGGGTCCCCTTTTTATAATCCTTTGGGGGAGCCAGATGTTCTGGCAACTAGTTGAGTAACTATTCACCTCACCCCAAGGAAGGGGTGTTTATTTTCTGAGCAGGTCAGCAGAAGCACTTCTTCCATCCAGGCCAATATCTCTGCCTTCCAGGCTCTTTAGAAAAAAAAGGAGCATTGTTTCTACTAGGCTTCTGTCATTATTTCTAAGAGTTTTTAGAAAGAGGAAGGGGTGCTATCTCTCCTGGGCCTCTGCCTTTCCTTATCTGCCTAGTTTTTCCTTTCTTCCTCTCCCTCAAAAACGTGTCCTCACATAGCAGAGAAGGGACTCTCTCATAAGGGCAAGAGCACCAATGATCTAATCACACTCTGCCAAAGTTTGAACTTGGTTTGTCCCTTGAAACGGAATTGCCAAGATAATGGTATTGAGGGACGATGAAGCCTTTAAGTGATATTTGGGCCATGAGAGCTCTCATGAAGGGATTAATGAGGGATCATACAAGTGGGTTAGTTATCTGGACAGTGGGTTGTCAAAAGGCATCTGATACGCTTGTTTCCTTTTTTCTGTAACTCGTGCCTGCTTGCCCTTCTGCTTTCTACCATGGTTGAAGCAGCACATGTCCCTCATCAGATACGACAATGTGAAGTTGAACATCTTGATACACCTAATCTTGAATTTCCCTGTTTCCGGGCTCTGCTTTGATACTTTGTTACTTCAGCCGAAAGTGGACCAGGACATCTTCCCAAAGTCCCCATCACCTGGGTGATTTGGTTTCAGCATAAGAATGGGAGAAGGCCACTATTCTGGCCAACCTATTATTGTTGGGGTTTTCTTTCCTGATCACTCTGGGCAGGAATGCCCTTTGGAGTCTTTTGGGAGGCAGACACCAGATGGCTTTAAATGTGTAAGGAATTTATTAGGGAACAAGACAGTGGAAGAAGGCTAGAGAGCATCAGGCTGTGAGGCCAGCCTGACCCAAGGTGAAGGTGAAAAGGGAATGAATGGAGGAAGTTTGGGTAGTGCCTAGCTCCGTTTCTGACTGAGACTCCAGGGAAGTTTTAGGAAAGAGTGGCAAAGCTGCTCGGGGGTGGGTGGTGTCCTGAGCCAGTGCTGCTCCTCAGAAGGGCCCTGCATGCTGCAACTAGATGTCTTCATACGCGTGGGGCCCTCCCTCAGTTTCCAGCTGTGAACACGACTCAGGGACAGATGCAGTGAAGTGTTTCAGTTCCGTGCATGTCCCATGCAGTTGAATATCCATGAAGCCACTTCAGCAGCAATCTCATGCTCTAAGTTGGTGGCTAGACTTGATGCATTTTAGGATCAAGCTTCCTTAGCCATTTTAGATATCGACGCATGAAAAGTGTGCCCTACTCATGCAAAGGTGGAAGAGAAGAACCATCTTCACAAGATGGGTAGCCAGCCTACATATATTTTAATGTTATTAATGCTATCAACCTCTATTTTTATGTCTATTATGCTAACAAAGCTTCTTGTTTTGAATGGAGATAAAGATAGCTGAAACGTTGTCTCTGGATTGGGATCTCTTGTCAAAATGCTAGCTTGGAAACTCTCTGAGTATAGTTTCCTGCTTAGAATACTTAACCATCCTAGACTTACAGAACTTACTGCATCAAGTTAAAACAAATTGGCAATATTCAAAATTGGCAAAAATAGTCAAGGTGGAACAACAATCACTACTATCTCAGAAGCATTGAGCTACTCCACATATAACACTTTGAACTCCCAACATGAATGGTAAACTACATTATTATCTCATCTTATCATAACTTGATAGGTTTTATAATATCATGGAAAGAACTCATTGATGCTATGGGACAATGTATATTTCCTCATTTCTCTTTGCTAAAATAGAAGCAAGCAGAGGCTGAAGCTAACAGTGATCCTGGTAAGAAAGGAGGGCTGGATCTGTTTGAGCTTACCATATGTGGATGTGTGGGAACAGATGGCTGGATTAGGTGAGTCCTAAAAGAGAAAGCCACACCTGTGATTCTGTGCCTTGGTGTGTCCAAAGTGGAGACTTCCATTCAGGTGGAACTTCTGATTGATCCACATGTATACATCATAACAAAGAATATTTACACAGGACTTTGCAATTTTAGATACATTTTCTCGTAATACATGGTCTAATCCATGTAACCTAGTAATATGTAGATCCCCATTTTATAGATGAAGTTTCTAAGGTATTTATAGTGCTTGGGAAGCATGAACTGGAGCCTAGTTCCTTCAGCTAGATCTATGCTCATCTGTTACAATTCATCACTGGTGAGTGATGAGGAGACGTGATTAGGACACGTTTTGTGTCTCTAGAGACTTTTCCTACAAGCATCCCTTGAAAATGTAATGCCCCTTTATTTCCAGAGTGCATTCCAAGGCCCCCAGTGGATGCTTAAATTCTCAGAAAAGAACAAACTATACATTACTTCCCACACATACTCTTTAGTGGAGCTATAAAACCTGCCTCAGTCTCCCTGCTGATCTCCATAAAAGAGATACATACCTCTATCCAGCTGGAGGATAAACAAGCACTGGCCTGCAAAGGGCTAATTACTATGGTAGCCAGAGATGACTTGCTTGATTCCTATATAACCCTCCCTTTCCTCCCCCTCCTCTCTCATACACACAGATACACACACACACACACACACACACACACACACACACACACACACACAACCTGCACACACAATACCCTCCCTTCTATTCTGACTCTACTCCTCCCACTCTCCCAGAGGTAGCCATCTCCTCTGGCTGCTTTGCATCCCTAGCTGTCATGACAGAGAAACAATCCCAGTCAAAGCAGTGTTGCAACAGCATAGCTTGGCAGTCAACATTGGGGCTCAACTTTGAGATCTTCCCTCTACAATCTCCCCCTCCAAAGAGGTTGTTACTCAACTTTTGGAATTTGATAATAATACTTGACTTCTAATATTAGAATCAATGGAAAATGTACCCTGGATTCCTCTGCTTTCTCATCTCCTTTCCCCACCTCTCATCCTAGCTATTGACCGTGCTGCTGGCATCATTCTGGGCACCTGCACCTCCAAGGTTCATTACACAGAAATGTGCAGTGCTTCAGCTAACTGAGAAGGATCAAGCTGAAGACATCACTCATCTAGACCTGGTGGCAGTGAGGCTTGGTCAAAGGATGGCATTCCTCTACCACTTGAACTACAGCTCCACTTCCAGCTTTTTGGCAGTTAACTCAAGATAAGATTCACAAGATTCACATTGACTTTCCTACCCAGGCTGGCTTTGAACTGTGATCTTCAGATCTCAGCTTCTTGAGTAGCTAGGGTTACTGGCTTCAGTCGGAAGCAATATTTTTTTAAAGTGTGAATCTAATAAATTCAGGATTCTTGAAGCTCCCTCAATTAGTTTTCAATGAATAAACCTCACGTATTTCTTGTCCTGAGGACAAATTCCCACATCTTCCTCGTGTAAGGGCTAATATGCCCTGCCCCTCTATCTCTTCACTTCACCACTCCATGAGTCGACTTCTCCAGCCCTCCTCTCGAAAGTCATTTCCTCTTAAACTCCCTCCTGATACAGAGCCTTCTTGCCTGTTGCCTCTTTCTTTTCTCCTAGCCAATGCCAATGAAATTTGTAAGTCTTTTCTAAGGAACACTTATCTTGAACACTGTTTAAACCCAACCCTTGCCTTCCTGGTTTTGAATCACTCTTTGCTTTCAACAGACAGAACATAATCTTCAATCCTGCACCTGAGTGTGTGCTTCTTTCTTTCATGGTTCTCTTCCATCTATTGTAGGTCCCTTGAGGAATGGGCCTTTTCTTGATCCATTCTGTCAGTCCCCGGAGTCATAATGTTGATTAAGAAATAAATGAAATATGAAGGAATGAACAATGAAGAGTGACATATAATGTTCACTTAGATCTTTGTGGCCCTATTCCTTTTACTCCTCCCAGTGGATGCAGTCAGGGCACATTTCTCCAGCATGGTTGCAAGACCTTCCACACCCCAATTAAAAAGTCCCTGACTCTGACCCTGAGGAGTTGGTTGGATGAAAGCTGTGGCTGTAGGCTGGGAAGATCCACTGGCAGGCGTGGAAGCACTCCATCCCTAGGGAGCAGGAGTGGCCTGGAGGGAGTGAGGAAGGGCTCTGAGGAGCCAGCCCCTTGGGTCCTCATCAGACTCAAACCTGCCATCTCTTCTTTCCCCACTGCAGAAAGCTGCTCTGTCTTGTCCAATACCAAGAGAGCTGCTGCTTGTTTTGTTGTATGTGTTGCTAGGCAACTGGCCTGTTTTTGCTTATTTACCTCCCTTGGGCCGTTTCACAACACTTTGTAATAGGTCCTGCTCTCTCTGGTGCACATCTGGTTTGGATTTGGCTTGTCAGAGTCCCCTCCACAAGGAGAACTTGCCCTTTCCCTAGCAGTCACTAGCGTGGACCCCCATGACTCTGGCTGCTCCTGGGCGTTGGTCCACTCTAGGCTGCCATTTGCCTAGCCCTCAATTCCCTCCGCCCTATGCCTCCTACACTGATTTTTTCAACAGTTAACATATGTTAAAGCCTACAGAAGGGATATTTTGTAAAGTAAAAGACTGATGTGCGTTCGAGGAATATTACAGAAGGAAGCAAAATTAAAGAGAATGGGGTCAGAGCCCTCAAATCCCGATAGTAACCTTACCCCACCATAGTGGAGGGCACTGTCTCACTCCAGAATACAGGAAGACAGGGACAAACCCAAGGCCAGGTTCTTTGATGTCTCTCCCCCTCACTGGGCCCTTCCCAACAAGACTGCCTTGCAGGAGAGTAGGTAAAACTGGACATCATTAGATTTGAAGGCAATAGTAGGTTTCCCCTGTCCTGGTCATACCTGTAGATTTCCTTGGTTTCCATAAAGGACCAATAGAAAATCAGAAATTTGGTCAATGTCATTTTAGAGACAGAGAAAGAATGCAAGTTGTTGTTATTGTTTGTGTTAGTATCTTTACCTACCTGCACAGGGATGTATTGTAAAGCAGGACAGGGCCTACTATAAATGAGCAAGTAGAACAAGGAGCGGCCACCTCTTTCTACTCCCCACTTCCCCATCAAACATGTCCTACTCAGAGGAAAACCCAAAGCCTTGGCAATAGCTTAGAAGACTCTATAAGGCCTGGCTGTTACCTCTCTGACCTCATCCTCCCCTCCCCTACTGCTGTACATTTAGCTGCAGTGAGTGGTGCCAAGAAAATGAGAGGAGGCTGCTTTGGTGTGGAAACAACCAACCAGCAGCTGGGCAGAGCTCAGCAAGTCCTGGGTCACCACCCTCTTTCTCTACCAGCCAGGCCTCAATGCACAGCGAATGACACACTCCCAAGGTACAAAACTCCCTAACAGCCTGGCTCTCTATAGCATTTCTCTGCCTCCCACCACCCCTACCCCTCACACCATATGCTTGTGTTATGCTTGCTGTCTGTCTTTCCCCATTGCATGCGAGCTCCTTTAGGATGCCTGTGTTTATTATTAAATGGTTATACATACAACAGATCTGTACCAAGTTTAGTTTCATAAGGATTTGTTGAAGGACTATATGCATGCTTGAATGAATGAGTCTAGTTTTTCTGTTTTCCCCCAGCTCTATTACCTGGTTGTATTTTCTTATACTTAAATACATTTTACCCTTAAAATAACCTATCATTTTAGACTGTAAGAAGTTCACACAAGTGTCTCCTTTTCAGATCACAGCGATCCTGGATGACTCTGGATACCAAGAGCCCTGTACTCCCTCCACTTGGAGTGCTCTTCCCTGTTTAGTGACTCACTTCCCAGCAAGATCTGATCCGATCATTTCTAATGCTGGCATGATACTCTTGGCAATTGCTGCATACCTCTGATTGGGTTCTGCAAGGATGGGTTTTCCTTTCAGATTACTCCATTCTGATCAATCAATGAAGAAAAAGGGGACTCAATGGCCAGCTAGGTGGCAATGGAGAGCAGTCTATTGCCTTCATCCTCTATAGTTTTCTACTGATTTTTCCTCAGGTTATTTTGTCAATTATTGACCTTAACTTATAGATATCTGGTCATTCAAGAGTGTAGAGCATGATGCAAAACAAAACTCTTTCATAAGGGGAGGGGTGGTACCTGGGCTTGAACTCAGGGTTCAAGCTTGTGTGGCTCACTTACTTAGGAGTCTACTATTTGAACAGTGCCACTAACCTGGCTTTTTGCTGGTTAATTGGACATGGAGTCTCATGGATTTTTCTGGCTGGGCTAGCTTTGAACTATTAATATTCTGAGCTAATCCCTTGAGTAACTAAGATTATAGGCAAGAGCCACTGGTAATTGGCCAGACCTCTTGACTTCGTTTTTCCCTTCAAACTTTCATCTTTTCTATTTACCCACAGCAAGAAGCAATCTCATCCAATCACTTTATTGAGACAAAACCTGAGATTAAGCAGTTGATCCACATTCCATCAGGACCTTGATCCTAGCCACTGTCTTCCTCCCTACTGTCCCTCCATAATCCATCTCAATCCATCCTCTTCTTCCTACCTCCACAGCCTGGATCCCTAGACTTCCTGCATGTACTCATTCATTTTTACTCCTATTGCCAAGTAAGTAGTTTGAATCTGGTTTTAAAGCCGAAATTCAATTGGGTTACTCCTTTGCTTTAACTCATGCAATGACTTGCCACTGTACCTTGAAAACGAAAAGCCAATCCTTTACTCAGGATCCAAAGGCCACTTCTGGTTCCTGCTGTCTTTTTCAACATCTGCTCATGCAATTCCCCTCCCAATCTTTACTCAATGAGCTTCCAGTGTGCTCCTTGAATAGGTGAATTCATTTTGATATGAGAAATTTTCTGTTAACTGTTTCCTCCCATCTCCATGTGACTGATTGGTCATTTGGCTCTTGACTTAATTTTGACACCTCTCCAGAGAACCTTCCCTGACTACTCAATTTAGATGAGCACAATCACTCTTACACAGAGAAAGAGCCTTTCACCTCATCTAACGTGTACCACCAGATGGTTTTTCTAATTACCCCAGTTAGAATAAAGCTCTTAAAGGGCAGGAACTATGGTGATCCCAGAATAGACTCCTAAAATGTTTGTTGAATCAATGGATGGGCAGAGAAAAGAGGAAATGGAGTAGGAATCAGAATCTTATGCTCACATCTAAATCCTGGCCACTCTCATGTAACTTTGAGCATGCCATGCATGTGTTCTGGGTTTCTCCATCTCAACTTCTGTAAGATGAGAACTGATTTCATGTTCCTTAAAGTCCTCTCCAGCTTCCATGTACTATGATCCTGTCAATCTTTCCATACCGTTGACCATAAAAAAAAGCTACTGAAGACAGTGATGACAGAAATGACCCAACTCCAGTTGATGAATTGTTTTTAATCTCACAGGACATCCCAGGTTACATTAGTTATTTATGATTTACACTTAAGGTACATATCCAAAAAGGACTTGATGCAGCTCAAGTTTCAGATCCACTTTCCCCACATGTCACCAGAGAAATTCTATTTGCTTTGTTTACACAGAGGGAAGAAATAATGTCCCATTCTAGGGTGGTTTGTTAGAATGGACCTGCTTGATTGAAAATGAGAAAAGCCAAACCAAGTTCAATTATAACAATGATGAAAAATGTCTTGATGGCCCTTGAGCTACAAGGAAAGGCTGAATTACTGATTGTTGGGAGAACCGTGAGGAAGCTGGGCTTCAGGCCCTGCTGGAACTAGAGTCCTTTATTCCAAAAGTTTTCTCTCCAATATTTTGTTTCTGCCAGTTTGCTGACTGCATTCTCCTCTCAGTACTTGTTGGCTCCTTCCACAGAATCTCAGTACACGTTACCACATTCTGCCATAACTTGTTTCTTTGTTCTCTTATTTACTCTTAGTCTCTCCTAGGACAGAGTTCATAGAAGATCAAGGACTTCATCTATGTGATGATTTCTATTTGGTACACAAAGAATAGATGTTCTCAATAAATATTAATTGGATAAATGAATGATGGAAAACATGCCCATCAATTTTTCCAGCATTTAATGCTAACAACTTCAGATACTAGCTAAGAGAAAGGCTAACAAAGCTCTCTAGGGTCCATTCAAAAAAAGTAAATTAAATTAATTCATTAATTAGCTAATCAATAAGTAAACAAATTCTCATGGAAAGTACTCTTAGGTCCAAGTAGACCATATGTACACTCTTGGACCAAATGAGTAGTTATCTAGAGCAATGATGTCTTAGCCCCCAAGTGAAGTAGAGAAGGAGAAGAACTCTTAGCAGTGCTAACACACTCAGGGGGTTGTGATCAAATGACATACTATGGAAGAAGTTACTCTGGAAAGCTATTACGAAATTGCTATTTTTGTAGGTCAAAATTGGTCATATACTAGCAATTTTCAGTTTCAATTTATTATAAGTGTTTGCTATAATCCTAGATCTTCTGGAGGCAAAGACAAGAGGATAATGGTTCAAGACCCACCCAGGAAAGAGCATGAGACCCTATCTGATTAAACAAACTAAAACCAAAAGTTCTTGGCAGTGTAGCTCAAGTAATAGAGTACTTGCCTAGCAAGCTCAATCCCCAGGATAGCAGGAAAAAATGTGTTGAAAGTGTTACATGGATATAAGGAAGGAAATTTAGTTATAATTCAGAAGAATAAGAAATAAAAGAGGGCTGGAAAGGTGGCTCAGTGGTAGAGTGCTTGCCTTGCATGCATGAGGCCCTGGGTTCGATTCCTCAGCACCACATAAGCAAACAGAAAAAAGCCAGAAGTGGCGCTGTGGCTCAAGTGGTAGAGTGCTAGCCTTGAGCTGAAGAGCTGAGGGATAGCGCCCAGGCCCAGAGTTCACGCCCCACGACTGGACCCCCCCCCCAAAAAAAAAAAAAAAAGAAATAAAAGATATTTTTTCTATAATGATGAGGACAAACTGGTTTGTTCTATGCTAGATTGATAGAAAAGAGTGCTCAGTGCTTTACAGGGAGTAGCTCATTGTTTTTTGAACTGCTTCCCTGATGTAGATACTATAATATCCCCATTTCACAGAGAAGGAAACTGAGGTTCAATGAGGTTGCTATTTTTTCCAAAAGGAGCTCATTCACTGCCACCAAGACTGAGTTTTTACTCTACTTACAACCTATAGACCTAAGTATATTCTGCTTCCAAGTCATTTTCATGACATTATGACTGGTAGTGAGTATCTGTAATCTGTGGCCAGCCAGTTTTTTCCTTAAGGGCTCATATTATTTACTCTTACACTCAAAACAAGCCTTGTATTTTCTACATAGCACATGAATGGTACTCACAAAGGCTTATAAATTTGGGTGAGATGTAAAGAAGACAAAAGATGATTTGGTATCTACAAAGGATATAGTCTGATCTTCATGTTCAGAAGGAGCAAAGAGAGATGGTCCAATGAGACTAGCAAGAACAAACATAAACATAGAGTAGAAACAACATAAAAGCATAGGTATTATTACTAGGCACAAGTGGTGCATGACTATAATCCTAGCTACTAAGGAGGCTGAGATCTGAGGACTGTGGTTCAAAGCCAGCCCAAGCAGACAAATCTGAGACTCTTCTTTCCAGTTAAATAGCAGTGAGCTAGCAGTAGAGGTGTGGCTCAAGTGGTAGACCAACTAACCTTGAACAAAAAAGCTAAAGGAGAGTAACCTGTCCATGAGCTCAAACCCCAGTAGCAGTACAAAAACAAACAAACAAAACAAAACACATAGATATTATTTCTTAAGTGCCTGTCAGCTTTCAACCCACTTGTGCCCATTATCTCCAGTTTCTGTATTACCTAGCAAGGTAAAGATGGTATCTCTAGGTCTCACCCCTTGCGAGTATGGTAGAAGGTATTTCCAGAGACTGAATACATCTCTGTGATGTCAAAGCTGGGCCATGAAAATATGTTTGCTTCAACTAGGGTCATTCGGGGCATTGAACCTAAAAACTATCCTGGGCTAGAATTGCACAGAAACCCATTCTGGGCGGGCCCCCAATTTCTACTAAGTGCAAACCCCACCCACACTCCAGAGCCCTACAACTCTGTCAGTTGCATACTTGACTTGATTTTGTATGTGAACTTGATTCTGAGCCATGGAATTTCAGAGCTGTGCCTGCAAGTCTGGAATTTAAATATTAGCCTTGCTGACCTGGACAGCTTTGATCTCCCGAGTTTACACTCCCAAATATTGATAATGTGGCTCAGACACAAGCAAGAACCTGGGGTCTACAGCCCAGTGTTGCCAATGTGTGCCTGTGTACATAGATCTCTGCTGAGATTAAGTTGGATTTAGATTATGCAAGTGCTTAATTGATGGTGTGGGAGGGGGGGAGGGTTGAAGGAGAGGGGGTTAGAGAGCCACACAGAGGCAGAGAAACAAATTTCACTTGCATGCAGCCAATCTGGCTCATAAGACAGTTACTTAAGAGTGAATTGTAGGTGAACTCTGTCCTAACCAAGCTCTTACGCTATAGCCCAACTTTTCTTAATTTCTCATTGAGCAATGGCAGTCATGGTTAACAACTCTTAGCCAACTATCTACCTTGAACCAGGTACTGTAAAGATTGATAATAATAAGATTTATATATTTTAAGCACATATATATGTATATATACATACACATAATATATGTACATATATATACAGATATAAACATGTGTATGTATACATATGTATATACAAATATATACATCTTTGTCGTTTCAGCCATACCACATTTATTTTCATTATTCAGAGGAGGAGACTGAGGCACAGAGTCTAATTAGTGAGGGTCACATTACAAGTAAGTGGCAGAGTGAGGACTTCAACCCTCCATCTGTCATTATCTCTTTCTGTCTTCTTATGAGTCCAGTAAGGCATGTTTGGCCATTTTATAGAGATAGATAGAAAAGCAGCTTAATTGTCTTGCCAAAAGTTATGTAGCCTATTAATGGCAGAAGCAAAAACAAACAAACAAACAAACAAACAAACAAACCATAGGTCAAAAGCCAATAACATGGTGGTTAAAGCACACTACAGAGACTTGTTTTGGAATAGCTTGTTTTCGTAGAGTCTGATAGTATATGGCTTGTGAGCTAAATGTGCCTTTAACATTTTTAAAAGATGGTTTCAAAAATAAGAAGAATGTATAACAGTGAAATTATAGGGTCCTATATAGTCCCAAATACTTATTCTCTGGTCCTTTTAAGAAAAACTGGGCAATCTCTCCATACAATGTCCTTTCTATATTAGGCTATACAGTGTTAGGAGGATAGCATGCAGTAAGGAGGTGGGAGTGTCCGCCTGTAACTCAGGGAGATGTTTGTTCCCCTTCACTGAGCCTGTTCCCCATTTAGAAGAACTCAGAGATCCCTAGGCTCTGATCTGCCCTACAGGAAGGTATTGCCTGCAGCAGTGCCATGGGACATAGTGTTTCTCTAGTCTAACTCCCATCTCATTATTCTGTCACCCACCTTATTGTGGGTTCAGACATAATTATACTTCAATGGAAAAGAGAAACATAACCCCCAAAATAATCTCTGGGAGCTAAAAAACATTCTACCTTTAAAATATCAGCACCTCAGAGACGCGCCCTGAGCATACCTTCCTCTGAGCTCAATTTAGGACCTTTGCTTATCTTCTCTGCCTTCTGGCATTTTAACATTGTTCATTTCCTCAGAAATGTTTGCTTCTGATCTGCTCAATCTCTCCCCTCCTTCTCTCCCAGCTCCCACCACATTCCACAGCAACAAAAAGTAAAATAGAGTGATTCTACCAATTTCCCTTTGTCACTTCCTTGTCACAATCCCATCATGCCCTTCTTCTCCAGACATGGTTTCCCATACATTCTAAGAAGAAAGGCAGCTCCTAATCTCTTCCCTCTCTTGTGTGGTCAGGACAGCCTCTAATTTTCACTCTCTCTTGAAGTTCTCTCCACAAACTGTCTCAGTCCAGAAAGCAACCCAGTCCAGAACTCTCCCCTGAGATAACATGACCTCACTCAAGAGCTAAACTGTTATCACCCTTGCTCTGCATGGGCCCTCTTGGAAGTAGACCACCCAGATCCTGTGGTAGTGACTGCAGGTCTGATTCCCCCCCCCCATTTTACTTAAAGGAAGGGGATCTCCTGTCTGTTCAGACCTTCTGCCTTATCTTCTTAGGATGGTTGCATAGCTATTTCTAAGGGATTTCTCCCATGTCTAACCACTTTTCCTTCCTCAAATTATTGACCACACTGCCATCAGGGTAATTGTCACCCCTTCTCCCCAACTCCCTGCAACACAAACCCACCCGAGTCATTTCCCGGATTAAATGCCTTCTGTGATTCTCAGTGTCTGCAGAATAGAACGCCACCCCCCCCCCCCACCCCCTCGCCCTGGTTCTCCATGACCCAGCGCCCATCCCCACCTCCTTTCCTACCATTTTGTCTCATGATCTCCATGTCTTCCAAAGCACTTAGGATGTGCTAAGGATTCCTAAAAATTTGGCCATACACCTCTTTCTCTCATGGAATACCCTTTACCAACTCTGCTTTATAGATACCGTCTGAAGTTTTCTGAGCTGTGCTCAAACATCCGAATGTCTTTCCTTTGACCATTACATCGACACTTGCCCTCCTCTCATCTGATCTGTACTTGGAAGTGTTTCTGCAGGGAGCATGTCTGTGGGTTCTTGAACTTGCTGCTTCTGGTTGGCTCTGGCCAACTAAGAACCTTGGGAGACCAGAGGGAAGGAAGAGGAAGAAGTAGAGGCTGGGTGGGTGATAGGGAGCTTTCATTCTCTTTTCACAAAGTTTCTAGAACTGGTTTGGTTATTTGTTCTCCTCGTAAGGTGATCAACTCTGCAAGATACCTCCTCCTGTAGAAACAGCTAAGCTGCTAAGACCCCCATTCCTCCATTTTCCCTGTGACTCTCCTAGATCTGTACCTTTGCAAATGAGCCATCCCCCCCAAAATGATGTCACTTAGAGTGTCTTGGAGGGCTGACTGAACCTCTGATTGATACACAGTAATCCAAAACAAACCTTAGAGACTCTTCTGTCATGGATCCTGTTATACCACATACTGTTGGTTATCTTTCCTGTCCTCCCTCCCCACCAGACCATTTTATTTCATCTTGTCCTATACCTGATAAGTTTGCCTGAACACATTGAATGAGCATCTAATACGTGCTGGGTCAAAGTGCATTGCAGATTCAGAAGTGAATAAATGATTGTTCCTGATCTTGCAGATGCTTAACTTTAGCCTAGGAAGGGAGACATGAGCTCCATCTTAAGTTGTGGTTAAAACAGGATCAATTAGCAGTCTGCTCACAGTCAAACACCAGTTCCTCCATTGAGTAGCTTTGATTTGGATGAGTTATCTCTCTGAGCCTCAGTTTCCTCAGCTGCAAGTAGAAATCAGAGCAGCTGATATTTGTGAACATTAACTTAGAAGGCATAATATCCTGGGGCACATGATTGGCAATCAATAATGATATCACCAATTCTTTATTTTTAATTACAGCAGGTACTTGGTTTGGATATATTAAATAAATGAATAATTGATTTTCTTATTGGATCTTCATAGAAACCCTTCCTCCACTCTTTCCCATTATGTACATTCCAAATAGACAAAGAAGGTATTCCTTTTCCCACTTCACAGATAAGGAATTTGGGAATAAATATGTGACTCACACAGCATTACTGCCTCCTACCTCCTCCCAGAAACCATAGCTAGGTTGTATGCTGGGGGCCCTGGGCCTTGTAAAAGTGGTAATGGTTTTCTCTCTAGCTTCCTCACTTCAAGAGTGTGCCCAGAGCTCATCATGAGTTGCTCTGTAGCTGACACATCTGGGAGCAGGTGCTCCTTAAGAATTTTGTGTTTAGTCTTTTGAGGAACCTCCATATTGCTTTCCAGTGTTGTTGAACAAGTTTACATTCTCACTAACAGTGAAACAGAGTTACCTTTTGGCCACATCCATGCCAGCATTTGTTATTGTTAGTTGTCTTGATAATGGCCATTCTAACTGGGGTGAGGTAGAATCTCAACGTTGAATATTTCTTCATGTGTCTATTGGCCATTCTTACATCTTCTTCTGAGAAGTCTCTCTGAGTCTTTGGCCCAATTATTAATTGGGCTTTTGTTTCTTTGAGGGTTTATTTTGGGCGTTTAATTCTTTTATCTCTACATATATTTTGGATATGAGGCTTTTGTCTAATTCATAGGTGGCAAAAAATCTTCTCCTATTCTGTGGGCTTTCTATTTATCTTGTTAATTATGCCCTTTTGCTGTGCAGTAATCTTTAAGTTTGATACAAGCCCATTTTTCCAGTCTCTCTTTGATTTGTTGTGATTTTGGATCTTTACTTAGGAACTATCAATCTGTGCCCAAGAAACCCTAGTGTTTTCCCTATCCCCTTCCTGTAATATTTTCATGGTTTCTGGCCTTACATTGAGGTCTTTTATCCATTTTAAATTGATTCCTGTGTTGGGTGATATATAAGGATCTAGCTTCAGTTTTCTGCATGTGGATAGCCAATTTTGTTAGCACCATTTATTGAAGAGGCTGTCTTTCTTCTAACCAGTGTTTTTGGCACTCTTATCAAATATAAGATGGCTATAGGTCTATGGATTCCTTTCTGGGTCTTCTATTCTGTTCCATTGGTTCTCAGGCCTATTGTTAGGCCAGTACCAAGCTGTTTTCACTAGTATGGTTTTGTAATACAGTTTGAAGTTTGGCATAGACATTCCTCCAACACTGTTCTTCCTGCTAAAGATTGCTTTTGCTAAACATACAGCTACCTTATGACTCAGCAATTCCATTCCTGGGCATTTATCCAATAGAACACAATCAAGGTCACACTAAAGCTACCAGTATAACTAAGTTCATAGCAGCATTACTTACCATAGCCAAGATATGGAATCAGCCTAGATGCCCCTCAGTGGATGAATGGATCAAAAGACTGTGGTATATATACACAATGGAATTCTGCTCATCCATCAGAAAGAATGGTATTGAAGCATTTGTAAGGAGATAGAAAGACTTGGGAAATTATATTAAGTGAAGTAGGCTAGACCCAGAGAAATATAAGTTGCATGGTTTTCCTCATTTGCAGCCAAAATGTGCCCAAAGGAGGGTATTCTTAGGAAAAGAACACAAAAGCACAATGCCTATATGCAGCTGGTCATATAAAAGAATATTTATCAAAATGAACTCCAGGAAATGGAAACAGGAGGCTTATATTTCATGTTCCAGTTTTCATTTTCTTTTCCTTTTGTCTTATTTGTACATTTATTTGTCTTTGGGAGGATAAGGGGGACATAGAAATGGAAGGACAAAGAATGGACCATTGCAGCAGTGGTACTCACTAGAAACTATGCAGAAAATGAATTATACAACTTGTGGGTGGGAAAGGGAGGGAAAAACTGGAAGAGAAAAAGAAAACTTACTCTTTACCTGACTTATATAGTTGTATATCACCCCTCTGTACATCACCTTTATAATAACAATAAGAATGCATAAAAGGAATAAAAAATAACTTTGTGACCACTGGGCCTGCTAGGCTGTACTCTGAAGTTCCGGGCTTCCCAGAACTGGCCACAGTTCCTGTTCAGCTGCTGCTCTTTCTGTAAGGCCCTTGTAACCCCCATTGCCTCTTCTGGTAAGCCTGGGATGGGGAGAGCTTCTACTTTCACATTTGTACAACACCCAGGGGAGGGAGATTTCTCAATGTGGTGAGCACTTTCCTTTCTTCTTCAGCTTAACCTTAAACCTTCTTCCAAGGCTTCAGCTGTTCTAGAACATAGCTAGCTTCCCATTGAGGCTCAGGAAGGACAGGTTCTAGCAACAGCAAAACTGCAATCTGACCAGGTGCCAGTGGTCCACATTTGTAATCCCAACTATTCATGAGTCTGAAACATCAAGGATTGAAGCCAGCCCAAGCAGGGAAATCCACCAGACTCCATCTCCAAAATAACCAGCAAAATGCAGGGCTGGAGGCATAGCTCAAGTAGAAGAATACCAGCTGAATAAGCAATAAAGTGAGCTCAGGGCCTTGAATTGAAAGCCTGATATCAGTTCCCTCACTCAAAAGAAAGACTGAAGTACATTACTGAATTTAGAGAGCCCCCAACCCTACGTTGCTCTGCCTATGAGCAGCATACTTTATGTGTAGTGGCTCCTTCCTCCTATCCATGATGGTGCTTTCTATAGCTCCGTTTGAATTCAGATGGATGGAAAAGCTAGAAATAAATGATTCGTGAGTTGTAAATAAATTTTGAATACTCTATGCTGTAAAATTGTTCCATTTTATTAGTATTGCTAACTTTCCCAGCATCTGATTTTAAGTTCTGCTTGTGTGTGTGTGTGTGTGTGTGTGTGTGTGTGTGTGTGTGTGTGTGTGTGTGTGTGAAAACTTTGTTACATAGGTTCCATCCTTTCAGGCATCTACCAACAATCTTGGAATATCCTCCCTATTGGTAAGGGAGGACTACAGTACCCTCCTGTGTGTTCTTCCCAACTACCTGTACCTGATAAATATGGCTCCCGATTGACAGATGTGGGAATCAGAGCTCAGAGTGATAGAAAGCCTTGAGTTGGAAAGGGTAGCCTCAAACTCATGATCATCTTGCCCCCACTTCCTGAATAGCTAGAATTAAAGGCTTACATCACCATATCTGGCTGGTTTGAAATATTTATGGGAATGGAATGGTCACAGACCCCTCTGATTTACATGTATACAAAGAGCATTACGTGCATTCTTCAGAATGTTCACAAACTTCCCAAAGACTTTGCGTGATAAACTTTAAATAGAGAATCTCTGCAGTAAATGGTGGGTTTTAGGCAAAGAGGCAGGCCCGGTTGGATTTTCAATTTAGAAGGCTCTCTCCATGGCTATGCAAAGAATGGATCTGAACAAGGGTGATAGGCACAGAAAAGCCAGAATCCCATGGTATAGAGGAAAGGTAGTTGTGTGGATGAGAAACTTGTAGGCAAGTATAAGGTTAGGAAATGTCATCACTGAATTTTTTTAACATAGCCACTCAGCTTGACTCAAAAAGCATCAGTTGGGAGTTGAGTTTAGAAGCTTTCTTTGATTGTTTTGAATCTTGGGTAATAAGCAGTATAGGCCAAGAAAGCATACACTGGAATCTGCTGGTCATCAACCAGTTGAGCCCAGATACACACATGCCTTTCATGGCTGGAGGCCAAGGACGTGGAGAAAGACAACACACTGATGAGCTGGGAAGGGGCCATAGGGCAGAGTGGGGTAGTGAGCTTCTGAGAAGCTGCCAGAGCATCATTCCTTCCAGAGGTTTTTGCAACAATCCTGGGAAACAGACAAAACTAAGATGGTTATCTCCTTCATACAGATGGGAGACTGAAGGCTCGAGAAGCAAAAGATTTGGCAAAAGATGCACAGTAAACACCAGGGCAAAACTGAATCTAGAACCCTAAGAAACTGATTGATATGTCAGTGTCTTTCCTTAAGCTGGTTGCAAAGTCTACCTTGGCCTCTAGTAGTTCTAGAAAAAGAAATCTGAGTTCTAACAAAAGGCTCTTTATTATTCCTTGGACTTTTGATATATACCTGGCTTTGCACCATAAGATCGTACGCCAAATAATCTGTAAAGTTTGGAGATAACCACTGTCCTGAATTTTATTTTCATCTTTAAAACAAGAGTGTTTCTTTCTATATTCCTCAAACATTTTTCTTTGCTGATCTTCAGTGATTCTGAGAAGGCTTCTGAGACCCTAACTTCTGTCCCAGCTCTGATGAGACCACAAGCTACTTTCAAGTGACAATCACAAAGAACAATAATTAACATCTTTTTTCCCCCATGAGCCAATCTGGAATCTAAGCACTATGAAGGCTCAAAACCACCTTAACAAGACAATTGCTATTCATGTCCCCATTTTGTGGATGAGAAAACTAAAACATAGAGAAGCTACATACTTAATGTAAGGTCATACAGCTAAGGTGCTATGGAATCCGGCTCAAACACAAGCAATCTGCCTTAAGGTCCATGCTCCTTGTCTACAAGACCTGTATACTGAAAAGATAAAGGTGCAGGAAGGGGATGGGAACAATAAAAAAAATTTCCCAGTGATGATAGACTCATCACCCCTTGGTGATATTCCCTGTCATTATTTCATTCTACAAGTTGTGCTATACCAAGATACCTTCCCCCTGTAGCCACAAAGACATCCCAGTCATCTACTGACTTGTGGAAAGAATGACCAAGTTTAACAAAAAATACAAAACCCTTGCTTAAACTGAAATATCAGGTAAACAACAAAAAGTTATCAGTGTACTTATGATCCATATTTATATACTCATGTCAAAATAGTTTCACTGCTCACTTAAACTTCAAAGTAAATTGAGTATATACCAAATTTTACCTGGTAAACCTACTTCTAGTATAACAGAATAAGGAGATGATGGTGGGTCCCCTCTATGGGGCTGAATAATGTGATCACTCATGTGCCCAACTTGACCCAGAAGGCTGACATCAAGGCTCCACTGATTAGTTTCAGATTAGTTTCAAGAGTATCGCAATGCGAACAAATGAGAGAGGAGGAGCAGACAAATATAGTCATTATATTTAATGTATATATGCAAAAAAGGGAACCTGTAACTTGAGAGTATAGGTGGGATTAGAGGAGACCCATGAGGCATCGTCTCATAATCTGACTTGTTGGATTGAAACCCCTTTGTACAACTACTTTAAAAAGAGAGTAGAGCCACGGGGAAGTTCACTGGGGTCTCCAACAACATCACTGATGAGATCTGGAAAAGTCCTCTGACCTATAACAAAACTCTCTTGGATAAGGGGTATGGGCTTGGCTGTGGCTGGCAGCCACTTCAGCTAAGTTTCTAAAGGCCTTCAATGGTCATGGCCCTGGTCCCTGCCCTCAACTCCACCCATGATGCCTCAGGCCTTTTTTGCACATCTGACCTTCACATATTAATTGCTCCTTCTCCTTGAGCTTAGTAATCTCTTCTGTGATAATTAGAGAAATACGAAGAAAAGCACATAATGGATTCCCAATAGAATTGACCCTCCCACTTCTCCCTTGTCACCTCACCATCAGGAGTCAAAGTAGATCATTTTCCTGGGGTGAGTATTAGGGAATACTATTAGAAGAATAACAACCCTTACAGGATTGCCTGACCTTAACAACATGTTATGAATTCCCCCAAGCCCTCCCCCAGGAAATTGGTTTTGAAATCTAAATACATGGGGTTGCTCCACATCGCAGACATCTGTGCTGAACCTTGCTTTATTTGTGGCAAACATCCCAGACAGACTCCTTGGCTTGAACATCTTATCACAACCTGATCCCAGACCTTCTTCTCTACCCACCCCTAATCATGTCCCACCCATGTGCCCAGTGGTTTCTGTCGACAGAGCACATTTAAACTCATTGGGAAACTGGCCCTTCTCCCACGCTTTCTATCTGCTTTGTCTTCACCAGTTAGCAAGCTGTCCCAGGCTGAATCACATTTAGATGAAATGCAATTGCATTGGTATAACTGACAGCGCTAGCAGAAATGGTAGAGCCAGCTATACTAAGCATACTGAGACATGCAGAGTGCTGCTCAGCATCCAAAAGTAAAGGGGGGTTGGATGGGACATTGTAGTGGCATCCACAAATAGATACCACAGCTACAGATTTCCATTCTAGGGCTTGGGAAAAGATCAAAATAGTTTCTTAAAGAGGAAAATCCTTTTTCAAGTACTTAGAACATAGCAAAGGCACCACCAGATTCCTGAGTTTTACAGCTTTGTGAGCTAGAGAACATTTCTTCCCCAAGCAAAGGGAATAACACTGTGAGATTGTGAAGGATGGAGTTCCAGATTTAGGGGTTTTTTTCTGAACCCTTCCTTTTTCTCTCTCCCTGTGTCTTTTCCTTCCTCATTCCCTTCCTCCTTCTTTTGTTTTTCTTCCTTTCCTTCCTTCCCTCCCTCCTTCTCTCTCACCCCTTCCTTCCTTCCCTCCCTCTGTCCTTTCTTTCTTCCATCTTTCCATCTTTCCATCTTTCCTTCTTTCCTTCTTTCTTTCTTTCTTTCTTTCTTTCTTTCTTTCTTTCTTTCTTTCTTTCTTTCTTTCTTTCTTTCTCTCTTTCTTTCTTTCTCTCTTTCTCTTTCTCTCTCTCTCTTTCTTTCTTTCTCTCTCTCTCTCTTTCTCTCTCTCTCTCTCTCTCTTTCTTTCTCTCTCTCTCTCTCTTTCTTTCTTTCTTTCTCAGAATCATGGCTCAAACTCTTTTGGCTTTACTCATGGGTAAAACTCTTGAGCCACTCCTCCAATACAGTTTTATTATTATTATTATTATTTGGAGATAGATAATGTGAGCTTTTCTGAGATCCTCAGCTCTCAGTCTACCAAGTAGCTAGGATTATTAACATGAGAATCTGGCACCTCACGTTTCTTAACAGAGCTGCTAAACTATCATCCAGACAGGCCCTTGCCTGTCCAAGGAAACTTAGGTATACTCATTACCATTGTCTCCATCATTCCAAGGTCATAAGTCAATTATTTTGTGCAATGGATTTTGTTTAACATTCTACATGATTGATCTACTCTCAGAGGTATATTTTTCCATGCCTATCTTAAAAATGAGGAAGCTGAAGTTTAACAAGATTGACTGATTTGCTCACCAGCTCATTATAAGTAAAACAGGTGACAAGCTCTATTCAGAGTCCAAACTTTTCAAACCAAAGCTAGACATGGTATGTACAGCTTTCCAGAGCTTTGTACCATGTTACTTCAGACCATAGTCCAGGCACTAGGTGGCCTCTTGATGAAGGAGACTAGAGAGAGCCATCTTCCAGGAATTCCACTCAATAACTAGAGTGGGCAGACATGATCCACTCCTCTTTCAACTTGCCCTCTCTCTGAAGGCATTTCTATGGCTCTAAGTTGCTTTGAGAAGACAAGAGGGTGTCAATCCGCTGGATTTTAAAAACTCATAATTCAGAATTTCTGCAGAAAACTTTCTTCTTCAAATCTTAGTTTTCTCACCTATAAAATGGGTATAATTATATTTTCCTCAGAACTTGTAGGAACATTTAATACCAAAAAATATAGCTTGCTGCCCAAGTCTGAAGGTCTATGACACCCAAATTCACACAATGGAACAGGATGCACTGTGATGGCAGTAAGATAAGGGTGATGAGGAAATAAGTAGGTGACATAGTGCGTGGAGGAGGTAATCTCATGCTGGAAGACAGTTTATTTGCCTCTTCCACTCGGTAAGGAGGACCAAAAGAGAAGGAGCCATCGATGAAGCAGAAAGCTCGACCTCAAACCTGCTGGCATCTTGATTTGGGGACTTTCAGTCATAATTAGAATTATGAATAAAAAAATCTCTATTGTTAATACATTACCCACATTAAGGTATTTTATTATACAAGTGAGCTAACACATATGCATTTAGGCATTTATTTTTTGAGTATTTACAGGTACATAGGTTATCAAGACATCAATCAATGCCCATTCCTGGGGATTCTATGTAATAGGTACTGTATTCCTAATATAATAGGCATTGTATCCCTAACACATAGCACTGAACCAGGGATGTAATATGTGCTTGTTTAACATGGAAGTACAATGCTTAAGCGAATTAATGAATTAACAATTCAAATAATTAAAATTATACATTGTGTCATCAGGTGTTGATGTTTCATAAAGGAAAATAGAGTCAGAAGATGAGGCTAGAAAGACAAGGGCTAGTGTACAATTCATATGGAAAGTGGTCAGGAGCCATCTCACTGATTCTATCTTATCTATACAAGGTTCTAAAGGCAGTGAGCTAGCAAACCATGCGTCTATCAGGGGAATTATATCTTAGAAGGAAGGAAAAAGGAAGTGAAAGGGCCCAGAAGCAAGGGTGTGTGGACGTACTGAGGCATATTAGAAGGTTCAGTTGATGGGGCAGGAGGGCTTTGCAGGGAGGACCTAGAGGCTGATCATGTAAATCTCAGGCTGGTGGAAAGGACATTGTTTTAAATGATGTGGAAATCCAGTAAGGATTAGAATCATGGACAAGTTCACTCCTGGACTTCTACATAAAGGAGATGGTAGAGGAACCAAGATGGGAACAGAGAAAGCTGTTTGAGGATAAGCAACCATTGCAGCAGGAGATAATGGTACCTGAGAGCAAGGTAGTTATGCTGGAAATGTGTGCAATGTGATGGATGTTAGCTGTACTTTGAAAGTTGAGCACAATGCCATTTTGTTTCTTCCCCTACCTTCTTTGAGATATAGTTGACAAATACTAATTGTATATAAGTAAGGCATACAACACAATGCTTTGTGATGATATATCTAGATAGATAGATAGATAGATAGATAGATAGATAGATAGATGATAGATTGATAGATAGAGTGGCACAGTAAAATGATAAGCTAATTAACATCTCTATCACCTCTCATAGTTACCTTTATTTGGGGGGATAAGAATGCTTAACTATACTCTCAGTAAAATTAAAGTATTATTATTATTATAATTATTATTGGCAGTACTGGGCTTTGAACTGAGATCTTTTTGCCTGCTAGGCAGGTGCTCTACCACTGAGCAACACCATTGTTCTTTGTTAACTCTAGTCATCATTCTGGTATACTAGCTCTTCAGTACTTATTCATCTTAAAACTGCAGGTAGGTATGTAAATTAATGCAGCTACTGTGGCAATCCATAGGAGATTCCTTGAAAAACTAAAAAGAGGACTACCCATATATATCTGCCATACTATTCCTGAGCAAATGTAAGTCAACATACAGTTAAGATACCTGCTCACCCATGCTTATTGCAGCAACACAACAGCCAAAATATGGAGCCAACGTGTGTTCCCCTCAATCAATGAAAGGATAAAGAAATGGTGTATTGGGGTATTATTCAGCCATAGTATTATGTCTTTTGCAAGAAAATGGATAGAACTAGAGAGTGTCATTTTAAGCTAAATAAGCTAGACTTAGGAAAACAAATATTGCATGTTCTTTCTCATATGTGAAATGTAGTCCTTATAAATGAATGGTAGAAATGCAAGGCAGATTTTGTTTGGTTAGTGGATCTCAGCTAGAGGCTCAAGATAAAAAGAGAGGGTGGGATTTGTTAGGAAATGGAAAGACTTGGAAAAAATATTAAGTGAAGTAAGCCAAGCCCAAAGAAACATAGGTCCCATGATTTCCCTTATTTGCAATATCTAGTATACGTATGAGTCAAGCAGAAAAGGTCAGATAAGGTGATGTTAGGAAAATGAACCCTTACATATGTATTTAAATGTTTTTTTTTCTTTCATGCTTTTGTTTCTAACGCATTTATAAGATTATTTCTTTGTTGCTTTGTATGTCCCTCCCCCACAGTATAACCCCTGCTTTCACTATATTTGATGTCGGTATAATTTGTGGAGGGGAAGGGGAAAAACAAGTCGTTTAAATAAGGATACAGGTGGACCCATTGCAACAATGAGAAGTACAAGTTGTCATGTCAAAAACAAACTTTACAACTTTGGTGGGGGGGGGGGGAGGACTGGGTAGGGGGGTAGGGGGAGGCTGGGAAGGGATGTGAAGGGTAAACAAAGGAGGAGGCTACAATGCTTGATAATGTACTCATTATCTTGCCCATGTAATTGTAACCCCTCTGTACAGTATGTTCACAATAAAAAATAAATAAATAAAATAAAAAAAGAGAGAGTGGGGATTGAACATAGTCGGAAGCATTTTATATACTTGTATGAAAATACAACACTGAAACTTACTGAAATTGTTTAAAGAAGGGGAAGTGGGGATGTGGGAGTCAGATGGGGAGGGGTAAATTTGATGAGGATACATTGTAAGCATGTAGAGATATCACAATAAAGCCTTTTTATGCAACTAATATACACAAATACAAATGAAGGAAAAAAGAATAGAAGATTGGGAAGGGATACAATAATACTTCCAAAGTTCTAAGTGTGGCTGTTTGGATGAGAAATCGAATTGTTTCTTATTTATAGTGAGCAATATGTGGATGTATCAAAGAGACGGGCATTAAGCCACCATGGAAAAATAAAATCTCTAATATATTTTTTTTAACCACCCAATTGTGAGTGACATGAACTGCCTTGACAGAATACTTTAGCCTGGCTCAAATATCACAGCTGACATGAACAATCCTTTGACTCTTCACCCCATTTCCACATTATCTCTCCTTCTCTATCTCTGCGGTCTTCTGGTTCTAAGTGAGGGAAGAAAAACCTGCATGGAATTTTTCTCAGAGAGGATTAAACCGTAGGCTCCCAGTTTTTGGTTTGGTTTTTTTTTTTTTTTTTTTTTGTCAAAATGCAAACAATCAATTTGACCCAAGATACTTGTAACTCTTGTAAAGAGATTAATAAGGGAGGCAAATACCTTTCATTCCTTGGGGCTTCCTGGACCATGTGGTGACTGACCTCATCTGGGTACTAAATGGCACCCCAGCTCCCCCGGGGTACCTTCTCTCCTCATGTGGCCCCAGGTCAAGGCCAATCAATTTTGCTTTGAGGGAAGGAATGTGAGGCATGTCCTCTGAGACAGTCCAGAACAGATGTTATATTGTTCTTTTGTGACTGCCTTTGCTAAGTGGCTTTCGCCTGAACTCTTGAAAGTCAAGCTAGACATAGCCAAGGAGAGTAATCATTGATAACCAGGCCCCTGTAGGACAAAGGGAAAAGTCTAGAGGAAAGACAGGAGAGGGTAAGCAGTTGCAGGAGCTTGGGGACTAGAAGCTAGAGAACTTAACAGGCCACAGAGTTTGATCCCTTTATGTCCCAGATGAAGAAACTGAGGATCAGAAAGTCAATGACTCCCTTCAAATCATGCACAAAGGCAGGGCTAGAATCAGGATGAGTCAAATAGAGGCACTCATATGATCCTGACAGTGATTCCTCTTACCCTATGCTCACTAATCTTGGTCCTGAACCTTGTACCGCTTGGGTCCTAGGATACTTCCCTCATCAAAGGCCTTCAGAGACATTGCTGAGGTTTTAATGTTTGTGTGCACCCAACTTCCTGCCCCAAATTCATATGTGGAAATCCTCATCCCCAAGGTAATGATATGGGAATGGGGAGCTTTGGGGACTTGAATAGGTCATAAGGGAACGATCCTTATAAATGGGATTATGCCTTTTGGTCCATTTGTGTTTCCATTTAAAAAAAATCCACAGTAGAAATTTCTGTCTCCCAATTCCAGAGACTGAAGCTGGTCTGGAGACTGGTGAGGGCTCATGGAACCTTCTTGCTACATCCTCCAAGGATGTACACTGTATTCTCATGTACTGGGGAAGATGAAGGACAAAAAAAGAAGTGGTCAGATACTTGATAAAGCATCTTTCATAAGCAAGAGTCTTTTTTTTACATGTTTTCTCATTTTTTAAACTTTTTGTTTGCTTTATATAGTTAAACAAAGGAGTTGCTATTTAACAAAGCAGTTTATGAATACAATGCTTTTTGATCCATGTCACCCCTTTTAATATTCTCACTCATTCCTCCATATCCCCACCCCTTCCCTTACTCTTCTTAATTTTGTTGGATATAGATTGATTTCTTGACTACATTATAAATGTCTTAGTCTCGTTTACAAGGCCTTGTCTCTTTATACTATTGCATTGTAGATTAAGGTTCAATGTTGGGAGGGACACAGACATTTGAACCATACCAGTATCTTTCTGAAGACACCCAGGAAATCCTCTTTGCATCTCCCTCTATATGGGATACAGTGAGAAGACACTGCATCTGCATGTTCCTTGATCATAGTCCTGTTTCCAGGACTATGAGAAATAAATGCTTGTGGTTTATAAGCCACCAGTTGAAGATAGTTTTCTATAACAGCTGGAGCAAACTAAAATAGAAATCGCATACACTTGAATGTGCCTTTTTTTTAAAAGCAGGGAATCCTGTCCATGTTGGGATAAAGAAGACCATTTTTCTACCAGGAGCCAAAATAAAGTCAGGATGGCAACTGGAAAGGGTCTGCAGTGAGCAATTTGCCATCCCCTGGGGTCTCAGGTGACTTTAATGCTTGATCAGATTCTCTTCTGAGATTTGGAATCATCAACAAAGTCAGACAGTCATTAGCAGTCAAAAGACATAGTCCCAGCATTTGAATCATCAAGAAAGAGAGTCTTCAAGAATCAAAAGCCTTCTTTCTTCTCAATTCTTGTTTCCAAAGTCATGTGACTACAAACTTGAGTTTTGCTCACTAAGATGCCCCTAGGTGGGTTTATTTGGATGTCTCTACAGCCCAGAAGCCATTAGAGTAGTGTTTTTGAGAGTGTGGCCCAATAAATCAATTTGGACTTTGGGAACCACATGACTGAGAAATACAGAACTAGGATAAGAGTACCCAAGACAGACAAGCTGAGCAAACATGGTAGCATGATATCATGAATATTCTGTTAAATGGCTCTATAAAGCTAACATATTGTCCTGCAATGTTTCATCCAAATGAGTGAAAAATACTGCAAAGTTAGTTGGGATTCAATAGAGTGCTAGGTTTTCCTGCTAGTCAAAGAGTTGGTTTGAGAAGGTACACACCATCGGTAGGCTAAACTTCAAGTTAACCTTAGCTTTAACATTTTTTTATATGCTGCTTAATTGGGCCTGAGCTTTGAAGACAGATCCTCCAGGGAGTCTGCCCTGACCTTCCTAGATAGGCTAGAGGCTTGTGTCACATGTTGCTAGAAACATTCCTGTTCAATAATGTCAGGGCTCCTCATGCTGTATCATCCTCTTCTGTTGATCTTTCTTCTACTCACTCTAAACCCAGTGAAGATGGAGACTACATTTTCTGTTTGTCTCTGAATCCCCAGAATCTAGTTGAGGGACATCCAGTAAATATGCACTTAATTATTTGAACCTAGCTCACTTTTACTTCCTGGGCTTTCTTATGGTATCCTTCAGCCTAGAATGTTTCTTGTCAACTTACCCCGTGGCTCGTTCTATACCCTCATTTCAATTGTCACTATGAGGTCATGCCATTTGCTGGGACCATCTCCCGACCATTTAATCTAACCTGGGCAGTGAATAGGTCTCCACCATCCCTACCATGTTATATTTAACAAAGAACTTCTGGGAGCTGGTGGCTCGCACCTGTTATACTAGTTACTCAAGAGGTTGAGATCTGAGGATCCCCAGTCAGCCCCGGTAGACAAATCTGAGACTCTTATATTGAACATTTATCTCCAATTAACCAGCAAAGAGCGGGAAGTGTAGGTAAGGCTCAAAGAGTAGAGTGGCAAGAGTGTGAGGGCCTAAATTCAAGTTCTTGTACCAGCAAGTCAAGACAAAATCCAACAAAAAGCCCCAAAACAAACAAACAAAAGATCACTTATCAGTATTTGACAATCTATTGATTAATTTATGTTCTGTCCCCTCCCGTCCCCACCTCCCCCAGAATATAAGAATGCAACTTCCACAGTCAGAGGATTATCAACCTTGTTCAACTCTACCTTAATTTACAACAGTTCCTTTACTGAATGACTTTTGAATGATCCATGACTTCTCACTGGTTCATTTATCCAGTCATATATTTCATCTATGTACGGTCATCTTAAAGATGGGAAAAAAATAAGCTCAAGAAAGGGGTGACTTAGCCAGGCCCCACAACCAGTGTATAGCAGCTACAAGCTATGGCTTTGGGCTTTCCCGTCAGTCTTCTTTCTACACATCTATTACCTCTTGGCGGAAGTAGTTTGTTATTTTCTGTAAGTAATAGGGAGCTAGCTATGAAATATCCAAAGCTTTGCAGAAGTGGCAGGCTGCCTTCTATTTTACTGTAAGGTGAGTGCCACATTGACTAGTCTAATTTCAAAGACATCTGCTTTCCTATCTGTGGGTCACCATATCAGTGCTGCGTGCCATAAATCCTTCCTCAGTGCTTCCTCACAGCTGTGCTAGTTGACAGCTCTGAATCACTGGCACTGTGAAGATTCCAGGAGAGCTGGTGCTGTCAAAGCACATCAGCCAGAAACAGCCTGACTGCCGATGGTTGAACTAATGCACCTGTGCTGGGGGGAGGGGGGCGTGGGGTGTGGGGGAGGCTGACTGCCCTGCCTGGCTGCTGCCGGGAGGGTACAGTTGGAGATGAAGGGACATCATTTCAGGAAGCAGCTGATTTATGTCAGAGGATTCAATATGACCCCATATCAAGTTCAAGTTTTGCTTGATCAACCCAGAGCTTCATAAGCTTTACAGGAAAAGAAAAAAGGCCACTTTGCTATGACTTTGAACCAAAAGGAGAACATCAGTGTTCACGGAAAACATCTTTGATCATGGCAAAAAGGTAGGAGATTGGTTAGAACCAGCTGGAGTATGCTCATGAGACAGGATATGACGTAGTTATCAAGATTGAAAAACAGGTAGATGTAGCTAGAGCCTCATAATAAAATGGGTAGAAAGTTAGGCTACAAAATGGAGTCTATGAGCTTAATTTGTTTCTAGAAAAGCATCGATAAATAGATGGATGAATGAATGGATAAATAAATGGATAGATGGATAAAGGGTCATAGACAAGTATACATGAAGGTATATGAATTAGATGGAAAAACACAAAAGAAAAAGAAGGCCTACACTAATATATTGACAGTGGTTATCTCTAGATGGAGATATTAAAATAACTTTAAAATTTTGCTTACCTTTATTGCTTGATTATTTAATAATAAACATATTGCTTTTGACCGTATAGCCTACCAGATTAATACTGCAAGTTAAGGTAATCTTTTACCTATCTATCCATCTTTATTTTTTCCTGAATAGATGTTCCTAAAATATGCTCATTCATCTACATAACCATCACCCATAAATGTAGGAGGCAGAATCCATGTAGACTTTAGATGGTACTTAAACGTTTCCCCCCACACCTCCCGCCACGAGCCTTTCATACCAGCTACCTGTCCATTTAAAACTCTAGGCTGTTTTGTTACTATGATTCCTTTTCTAGATCCTGGAGCCCCTATCTATACTCCAATAGGACACCATTGGTCTGCTGTATCAGCTCCTCTACCTACTCTCCTTGGTACCCATTCTCTTATTGTACCTTTTACCTTATTCTAGCTTAGCCTTTCCACTGGATATCATTACTGTATAGATAATTACCATCTCTTGATGGCACTGAGTGCTTACTGACTCAGGAACTATGTATGTCCTCATCTCACTCTCAGGGCCTAATTGCCAAATAAAAGCCAGTCTGCTGCTTCCATAATCTGTCCTGATAGGCTAAAAAACCTTAATGTCATTCACTGACCAACAGGTATTCACTAAGTACCAAGAGTAACAAGACAGTTTCTCCCACTAGGCCCTCATCCAGGTAAAGGAAGCAGACACAGACACAGGAAAAAGAATCATAAACAGGCAGCCAGAGAAGACTAATGTCCTATCATAGCCTAGGCAGTGAGTGTTCTAAGTATTCAAGACACTTCTACAGGCAGTGTGGATATGGAAAGGCTTCCTGAGAGAATCAGGGTTAAAGTATGGTCTCCAAAGAAGAAAAAAATTGGACAGAGAGGTGGGTAGAGCATTTCAGACAGGGAAATAGTACTGAAAGTGTAAGAGTTGCTAGGCTCCTGGTTTATGGTGTGTTTACAGATTGTGGGAGTTGAACAGATGTAGTGTCAGCCCTGAGGATTCTCTGGGCCTCAGTTTCCTAATCCATGAACTAGAAATTTAATGACCTGCTCCATGTGTCTTAGAAGAGAGTGGGGGAGAAACTAATCAAACATGATGTGTGGAAGCTCTTTGTAAACAGTAAAGCAAGGTACTTATGTAACTCAGAAAATGGAGGTAATTAACAAGCTGGCCAGAAGAAAGGAGATTTAAGGCAGGAGAAGTACCAAGATATTGGAAATGTTTAGAGCAGGCTGAATGAGACCTTAAAGATTTAGAATATGACTTTCCATTTGTTTTTCATGATCCACAGTATTACTTCTGCAAATTCTTCCTTGTTAATCCACTCTATACCCCAGTCCTGTGCGATTAGCGACCCATTTAACTAGGAGGACAGCCTACTATATGTTGGTATAGCTGTCTTCCTAACTAGACAGAGGGCTCACTGGCAGCAGACACCTTCCCTGTTCCCACTGTCTGGAACATAGTGGTTACTCAGTAGGTGTGTGTTACTGCTATTTCCCCTAATCACCAATTTTACCTGCTGGTATTTTGATAAGAAAGAATAAGAATTTGCTCTCACAATACTGTGAAGTAAATCTTGTTCCCATTTTACAGATGGAAAATGTGGCTCTAGGGAAGCTAAACGAACCAGTTAGATTCATTTAACCCATAAACATTAGAGGCAACATTTGCAATGAGAAAGCTAGGCTTTCTACTTTTCATCCATCCATTCCACCAATCATGTCTGGATGCCTGCTATCTGCCAAGAACCATTCCAGACTGGTGGAATGTGTCTTGAAGAGCTAACAGCAGATCAAATAATCACATGCTAGGTGGAAAGGTGGAATGCATGGATGACAGGTACAGACGTGAGGACCACTCAGCTGTGGTTGGGGTTAAGAAGGCAGGGAACCAAGGGCTTCCAGGCAGGAGGAAAGGAAATGGCAAGGATACCAAGTCTGTGGTCAATCTTCCTGTCTGCACAGTCTGTATTTGGAGGATGCAACCCATGTTCTAAGCAGCTCCATTTTCATAACCCAGCAAAGCACCTTGGACTAGGTTATTGGTGAAGGGGAAAATGACTAATATTGGCTTCCAGATTTTAAACCAAGAGAGACCATTTCAACTTTCAGGAGTACACCAGAAGTCTTAATGGAACCATCACAGACTTGCAAGGGGCAGATAAAACCAGGAGGAAATCAATTCCTGCTTTTTCTCCCAAGAACTTTGTTGCATGGCTGAAAATACCTTCAGGTTCCCATCTTTAAACCTGCTCCCCTGTTAACAGGATGCAAAAAAAACCCAGACTAAGATACTCTGGTTTTTCCAAGTTGCTAGGCTATCAATATATTTACCCACAGCCGCAGACATTTGGCTCAGGAGCTGTCCAGGCAACCAGTGCAGGTGGCTGGATCATGAGGATTCCATCAACAGGAGGTTCTCTAGGGGCTTTGAAACCAGACAAAGCATGTTGATAATTGCCTGAAGGTGCCGAAGTTGAAGTTTTACTCTAGGTTTTGTTCTAACAAGCTATTTTTAGTTATTGTTTGATTGGTGATTCATTTTGGCCCCCTTTAGGGTTTCAAGTTCAATTGTGATTTCTACCTGCTTTTTTGACCACCACCAACCAACCAACAAACAAAAACACCTGAAGACCAATGAAGGAGAGGAGGAGTCATATTTTCTCACTCCACAGCCCTGGACTTTCCAAACTATGCCTGGGGGAAAATAGGGTAAAAGGGGTGGGGGAAGGTGCTAGGGCTTTAAATAAATTGAGACCTTGACCAGGTTGAAATCTGGGCTCCAAAGCTCCATACTATAAGGTTGCTGTCTCTGATGATTTGGAGGGGTTGGGGGTAAGGGCTATCTTTTCATCAAATTGCAGGACACAGGGCTGTCTCAGGGCTGATATTAGGGCCAGGCACTTCACTTCCAAATACTTCAGACGCAAATCATTTCCACTGTTTCAGACAAAAGCAAAATGGACTCACTCCCTGGTCGTCAGAACACTTTTGAGTCCTTATATTGCATAAAATAAATAAGACAAGCTTCTACCATCCCAATCTGTCTTTCTGGGAAGAGTTGTGACCTTCCCCTGGTTACCACAATCACCCAGGATTTTGTAAGGCTCCCTTGGTGTGACGCAGGGCCACACAGACAGCACTGACTCTAACCTATCATGGATGGATAAGAATGCACACGTGTGTTCCACCCTGATCCATACAGTCACACAGAAGGAAACAAGCTCCTCTTTGGCTGAGGGTTTTATTTCAATTAGTAAGTGAGTTTCTATCTAATTATTAGAAGCAAGGCTGACTTAATAGCCACATTTCTGACTGGGCCAATGACTACAAAAATACAATTCTCTCACAGTCTACAGGACTTAAAATAATTCAGGTTTTAGTTTTTACCTCCTCCCTGGTAAGTTTCATGACATGATTGGCAACTAATTCAACCCAGAAGACTTACATTGCTCAAAATCACATGCCCCATAGTATATTACTGGCCTCTTTTTCTCCAGTTCTAATGAATGATTGGCAAACCCTGCTTTGAAAAGTGTTCAGGTCTAAATCATGAAAACTCTATTCAATGGCATAGATCCGTTTTTTTTCCCCCAAAGCTTTCTTTGCCAAACAGAAGCCCACCAGAAGATCATTGGAAGAAGAACTTTGTAATCAGAATGATTCTGTGATCAGTTTTGACAATGAGGTTGCACAGAATCAAATGAGAGTTCATTAATAGAAATTGTGAACATCTTTATTGACTGCAAATTGTCTTTTTCTGCCACCCCAATTTTGGTATCTAAGTGTTTTCATTTTTCAGAACCTTCTACTTGTTTCCGATTTAGAGTTTTTGTTATTGTTCTGGTCCTGGGGCTTAAACTCAGGGTCTGGGTGCTTTTTTTTTTTTGCTCAAGGCTAGTGCTCTACCACTTGAGCCAGAGATCTACTTCTGGCTTTTTAAAGGTAGTTTATTGGTGATCAGAGTCTCAGAGACTTTCCTGCTTAGGCTGGCTTCGAACTACAATCCACAGATCTCAGCCTCCTGAGTAGCTAGAATTACAGGTATGTGCCACTAGCACCAGATTTAGATTTTTTTTAAAAAATATTTTATCTTTAAGTAGTTGTACAAAGGAGTTGCCACTCGACAAGCAGTATATGTATGCAGTGAATCTTGGTTATTGTCACTCTTCATCATTCTCCCTCATCCCTTCTAACCCCACGCCTTTCCTCAGTTTTCTGGTGTAGAACTGCATTCAGTTTTATAGCTGCATTTTCTTGTCCTCCCCCCCCCACCCTGCTTCCTTATTTCACTATTTTCTCCTTCCTCTTCACACATTCACTTTCGATTCTTAGTGTTTATTTTGTTGGACTGTGAGTTAGCCTTTCTAAGGAGTTACATCATCTGGTTTCTTCCCTGAATCTGCCATCATTTGCTTCATACAATTGTGTATACTTGGATTCCACCTTGAAGCGTATAGTTACATATTTCTAGATGAATTCTAACTTCAACATGTGAGAAAAAACATACATCCTTTTCTCTCTGGGTTTGACTTACTTCATTTAGCATGATTTTTTTCCCAGTCCTTCCATTTCTTTGACATTTTAAAATATTATACATAAAATGCTTTCTTCCTCCGAGTCTCACCTCCTAAAAGTTGAACCACCTTTCAAAAACAACATAGGCAGAGGATCAAGCCTTTGCCACATAGCCTTTGGAGATATTTCAGGTCCAAACCATAATAGCCTGGAAAGATGAGGCTGTCTTTCCTCATTGATATCCTCATGTTGTCTGTATCAGCCTCTATATCCATTCTATGTCTATACCAATATCATCTCCAAAGAACTCTCTTGTTTTCATTTCATTTATCTTATTTTGCTTGACTTATTTTTACTACAAATACATTTTTCTACTGATTAGAAGACAAGTTTCTTAGAGATAGATGAAGAAATCACTGATTTTTTTTCTCCTATACTTTGCAGTAGGTCTTCAATCTATAGAAGATGTTAGGGAGGGATGATATCTATCATTTCCTATGAGGCACTGTTCAGGGAAACTCCAAAATATCATCTCATTAACCTTGATCACCTTCTGACCCTGTCTTTTCCTTACTAGCCTATTTTCAATGCTTGAAATATTAGAGCTCATTTCTGTCTTTGAGTTTTACTCTGGCTGTTCCTCTGTCCAGAATACATTTCCAGATTCTTCTGTGGTTGGCTCTTTTCATTTTATTTAAATTAAGAAATACTTCATCCAAGCGTCCTACCCTGACCACCTTACCCAAGAAATCTAACTCGGCCCCCCTTCTCAAATTCTTCTATATCTAAACTACCTCTTTCATTCTCCCCATAACGCTTAACAATAAGTACAATGGTATGGTTAGTTTGTTTGTTGGTAGTCTGTCTTCTGCCTATCTTGTTTGCAGCTGTGTTTACTGCCGAGAATGGGGGCCTGATACTTAGTATGTGCTCAGTTAGTGCCTGTGAGCAGTGTGACACTAACCAGCACTTACTGTCTGACACTCTTTCAGCCTCCAGAGAATTGCCAGGAACCCATAAAACCTCAGTTTTCTGATTTGGTCACCTTGTTTTGATTTCCTTTTCTAGTCTGGAGAATGGCCAAGTTGTCTACAAAACTTATTTCCTCAAAAATTTTCAGTATCTTGCAGTGTGACAAAGAAGTTATCTTGTGACAAGGCAATCACTTTTTTAGATATTCAGGGCTAACCAGAAGGTGAAGAGCTTTCTTTTACTTTTTCTATTTTTTGCTGGTTGCGGGGCCTGAACTCTGGGCCTGGGTGCTGTCCCTCAGCTCTTCAGCTCAAGGCTAGCGCTCTACCACTTGAGCCACAGCTCCACTTCAGCTTTTTCTGCTTATGTGGTGCTGAGGAATCAAACCCAGGGCCTCATGCATGCAAGGCAAGCGCTCTATCACTGAGCCACCTTCCCAGCCCTTCAAGAGCTTTTTTATAGGATGAGGTTCTGTTAGTCCGTTGTGCTAGTAGTCTAGATATGTTTTTTTAAGGAGTTATCTGAGTCCAGGTTCCAATAAGAAACAGAAGGAACACTCACACTAAGTTATTAGGAGACTTTTTAAGACCATTGCCATACCCAGTCCTCAAAGGCAAGAAGAAGCAGCAGCTCCTGTAAACAGAAGGTAGCTGTAAGCAGAGGCCAACTGAGAACTGAGTAGTGGGGAACTCCAGTAACCTGAAAGGAAGGAGCCTAGAACTCATTGCCCATCTTCCTCTTTTGCCTTTCCTGCTGTTACCCCCTATAGAGTGGGGTCTCATTGGAAGCTAGAAGCCAACACTGCTTATCGATATGGCCAATCCTGCTTAGCCATCTGGACACAATGTAGACACAAAGAGGTAGGTGTGATCTGGAGGGATATAGGAGATTATCAGCACAATAGCTATAGTTGGCTGACAACACCTATGCAAAGAGGGTTGGGTTGTTCCGGTAAATACTAGTACTTTGGAAGAATTTTTGGAGACTAGCTTATTTAATCTTCATCAAATTCATAAGGATGCATTATCCTGGTCCCATTTGGCAGACTGGAGACTAGGACATACACAGGTCAAATACTAGCTGGTAAGTAGAGCAGTATAACTATAACTACCTGTCTGTTATTACAGATCCAGTACTTATTTCCTGCCGGCCACTCCACCTTGCTTCCAATGATTGATCCTAAAGTGTAATTCAAACAAAGCAAAAAGCTGAGGTATGGCCTGGGAGACAAGATGAAAGGCTTTCATTATTTGTCATCAGTGATGTCAGACACAAACTCTATCCAAAAGATTAAAGTATAACTAAGAGAAGAGAGAAAATGAGGAGACAGAAGTGAGAGAGGACAGAGAGAGAGAGAGAGAGAGAGGACAGAGAGAGAGAGAGAGCAAGCACACGAGAGAGCACTGGAGCCAATTGCACATAGAATACAAGCCAGATATCTAATTATAGCTGATAAGGCCCCTCATGATCTGTGCCTGCTCGACTCATCTTTCCCCATTCCCCATGGGGCACTATGTCCCAGCCAAGATAAACTTTGTTTGGCTCCCTAAATAGCCCTCAGGTCTTTGCCCCTGCTGCCACTTCTGCCTGGAACAGTTACCCTGCCTTCTATCCAGCTATCTCAACTCCTACTTATCTAACAGGTCCTACTTTGGGCCTTTCTTTCATGCTTCTTCCTCTTTCTTTTCCTCCTTTCTATCTCTAATAGGCATTTATTGGTGCCTGGTATGTACAGGCACAGTCTTTTTCCTGAGAAGTTTGCACAAGGAAATCTCCCTTCACACCCACGTGTAGGATAGGAATTTTTCCTATGGGCTTTTCACAGTAGCTTGGCTCTATCTTAGTTCAGCTTTTTTTTACTCTGCTTTAGCAACTGGTTATACATCTGTCTCTTCCATTAGATCAGAGACTCAACAAGAGTGGGTACGTTATCACTGTGGATATTTGTATATTGTAAGGGCTATGACAAGTTACTGGGACTTAGTGCTTTAAAACAAGACAAAATAATGACTTGTTCCAGAGACAGATGCTTGACATAGCTCTCATGAAGCATAAATTGAGGTGCTGGGAAGCCACAGGTTTTTTTTTTTTCTGGAGGTGCTAGGAATAATCCATTTTCTTGCCTTTTCTATTGGATGCCCATATTCCATGGCTGAAGGTCCCTTTCTTTATCTTCAAAGCCTCCTGAGGCTGGTGGAATCCAACGTCCATCACTCAGATGGACGTTGATTCTGGCCTCCCTCTTCTACCTTTAAAGAAACCTGTGATTATACTTGTGATGATATTATATCCACCCAGATAAACGAGGATGGTAGTACCTACTTTAATGCCATCTGAGATTTTAATCCCTCTTCGCCCTGTAACATAATATACTCAAATAATATACTCAGGGACAAGGACATGAGAAATATTTGGAAATCTATTGTTCTGCCTACTATGTTATCCCCAGAGGCAACCTAGAGAGAAAACTTAAATGTCTTGAATATGTGCTTGGAGAATGGAATATATAAAATTTTTTCATGTTTAATGCATGTCCGTGTATGAAACACACAGAACATTTGGGTGTCTGTATATGTTTCTATGTCTGTGTGGGATAGGGCTCAGGGGGGAAAGATTGTCTGATCTTATGATCAGCTGTCTGTGTATTGGGAGGTAGACACATAAACATGAACTCTAAGAGCCAAGTACTATTTTCCTTACAATTTGAGCTATAAACAATTTTGTCTATTTCCCATATAGATACTTGTGCTTCCGGTCTTGTATTTCTGTGCTCTAAATTTACATATCCTGGTGACTATACTCAAAGGAAGTATCTAGAAAGCCAAGCAGCTCTTCTGGAACATTCTATATACAAGCATGAAACTTAGACGTATCCAGTGCTGCCAAGAATAAGAGATTAATCAAAGCAGTGTCTTGTTTTTAACTGTTAAGAAAAGAAAAAATAGTCCTGACATGGAATCTGTCACTAAGTTCCCAGGCAGTCCCTCACCTCATTTCACAAGTGTGAGAACAGGAAAGCCCACAGGTCACACATAACCCATTCCTTCATTGTACAGATAGCTTATGACCCATCAGGTGGGAAACATATGCAGGCTCATATGATCATCCAGAGCAAGACTGCGTGCGTCAGGGCCCTCTATTGCAATTATGACTTTTAAAAAGTGCCTGTGGGCCGGGCGCCAGTGGCTCATGCCCGTAATCCTAGCTACTCAGGAGGTTGAGATCTGAGGATCACGGTTCAAAGCCAGCCTGGGCAGGAAAGTCTGTGAAACTCTCCTCTCCAATAAACCACCAGAAAACTGGAAGTGGCGCTGTAGCCCACGTGGTAGAGCGCTAGCCTTGAGCTGAAGAGCTGAGGGACAGCGCTCAGGCCCAGAGTTCAAGCCCCAAGAATGACAAAAAAAAAAAAAAAAAGTGGCTGTGGATTCTTTGAAGGCAGTTGCTTTGTCTCTCGGGCTCTACAACATCAGGCCAGCTCCCTGAGTCTTCGTGTTTCTAAGAGACAAAACCCAGAATGATGCTGAGAGACACACACTCTATTCCCAATGGAAGCTTCTCAGGATCCAATTTTCTTTCCTCCATGCAGCCATTTCTCGCACCTCTAAACAGGAAACTCTCCCCTGTCCAATGAAGAAAAAGAACAGACCACATCTCCACACTCAGTTTTCAGTCATGTGGCCCCATCTTGTTAGCAGCCATATTGGTCTTGTTAGCTGTGCTTCCATATGCCATATTGTGACAAAAGTAAAGCACAATAGTGTTCTGTAGGTATTCATGCCCTGCCCCAATGGTTTCAGCTAAGTACAGAAGCTAGTAACTCACTTGTACTTTTTCAACTAAAATTTATTGAGTATCTTGTGCTAGATAATGTATCAGGTCTCTACAGGTACTACTAACCTTGATCCAGGGTTCCTTAGAGCAAGTGCTCCCAACTCTGTACTGCAAATACAGCGATGGTGTGGGTCCTTGTCATTCAGGCAAGAAACCTGAGCTAGAGAGACAGAAGCCCTGTATGATAGTCAGCTAGGACTTTGCTGTGCCCAGCTTTCAACTTTCTCCCAAACCCTACTTCTGACACTGGGTCAAGAGCTCTTGTAAGGTGTAAGGATGCTGTTTCCCTTACCTTCATATCCACAGCAACTACATAATAACTGCCAGACAGCAGGTTCTCTAAGAAGTGAACTTCAACAAGCAATGAAGGCTCAGGTCCAAGAATTTTCATGGACTCATTCACATCTTGGATAGAGGGGACAATGCAAAACCTCGTATCCACTTTACACCCTATTCCTGGATAAAGTATAAGGCATATACCATCAGGCAAAAAAAGGGGGGGGTCATTTTTAGGCACACCGGGACTTCTAAGTGAGAGCTAATGTGACTTGTTTTTACATTTTTAATTAATTTATTTTTAATTGTTATTATAAAGGTGAGGTACAGAAGGATTACAATTAGATGAATCAGGTGATGAGTACATTTACTTCTGTACAGTGTCTTCTCTTCCCTCACTCTCTCCCAGTCCCTCCCTCCCTCACTATAATGTGACTTCCTTTTTTTGCTATTGTGAAAAGGGAACTTTGAAAGGGACTCCAGATGCAGTCTATGAGAGCAACTTTTGCCCTGGCCAGAGTCATCCCTAGACCAGCATTTGAATTCTGTTTTTTGGTCTTCCAAAAAGTGCAAGAAACATCACCCCAGGTACATCCCAGAGTGAATTTCCCTCGAAATGAGCTTAATAGCATCTCCCACATCCATTTCTGTCCCCTCTTCTAGGCCGTCGTATGCTAGATAGAAAGGATAGAAGCATCTCGGATCATTCCCTCCCGAAGTACAGGTGGGAGATAAGGAATGTCAATGAGCAAAAATATAGTGGAAAGGTAGTATAAGATGCTTCAGAAACAGTGGGAGGGAGAACAGAAATTTGAAAATGTCTCCCAGTAGAGCTCATGTCTGAAAAGGGACTTCAAAGATATGCAGTTCTTTGCTGGCTAGGTGGGAGGTAGAAGAGTAATCCAAGTCAAGGGACTAGCACAAAGCATGGAAGAATGAGTTGTGTATCTGGGGGAATAGCCTGCTAAATATCTGGACCGGTGGGCCTGAGCACTGAGTGGACACTAAGTGTAGGAGTCCCTAGTGTGACTCCTAATGCTTGCTGAAGGCTTGAGTCAGCTTATATGGATGGTGGGGTGATGGGGCATAGCTGATTTTCAGGCAGATAATACTAGTAGAGTAGAGGACTCCTGGCATTCACACACTGTGAAACCAAAGGAGGATGTTCCTGGGAGAGAAACAGTAAGGTGCAATGCCTATGTGCCTCTGAGCATACAAAATAATATTCATTGAAATGAACTGCAGGGAATGGAAACCAGAAGTTTCTTCATTGTCGTCTGTGTCTTCTCTTTTCAGGTTTGTTCATCTATCTGTCTTTGGGAGTATAAGAGGAGTATAGAAATGGAGGGACAAAGGGTAAAAATGCAGCAGTGGTACTCACCAGACACTATGTTGAAAATGAACTGTACAACTTGTGGGTGGGGAAAGGAGGAAAAACTAGGAGAGAGTGAGGGAAGGGGTGATGGTGTTCAGAAAAAAAAATGTACTCTTTACCTGACTTATGTAACTGGAACCCCTCTGTTCACTACCTTTACAATAACAATATTTTTTTAATATAAAAAGGGATTAAGCCAGGTACCGGTGGCTCACACCTGTAATCCTGGCTACTCAGGAGGCTGAGATTTGAGGATCGAGGTTTGAAGCCAACCTGGACAGGAAAGTCCATGAGACTCTTATCTCCAATTAACCACCAGAAAACTGGAAATGGTGCTGTGGCTCAAGTGGTAGATCACTTGCCTTGAGCTGAAGAGCTCAGGGACAGTGCCCAGTCCCAGAGATCAAGCCCACAGCTGACCAAAAAAAAAGGGAGGGGAGGATTGGAGGGAGATTTGCAAGTAGTCCAACCACGAGTCTGTAGTTTGTTCTCCATGGGAGGCAACAGGAGGGAGAGAAGAAATTAAGGAGAGATCAGGAATGTAGGATAGGTAGAACTCTAGCCTTGTCAAAGAGAGTAGGAGTCTGGATGTCTGAAAGCAGCTTCAGTTCATGATGGCACCCACCAGGTGGGGTGTTCAGGGAGAGAGCAGAGTGGATAAGATCAAGAATCTCATTTTGGATAGGCTGTATTGAGGATTCCTGTTGGGTATTATGTGAGGTGCTGAGAGACAGGCCTAGAACTTCAAATGTCAGACTATACACATGGATCTGAGCTCTTGGTCATACAGGGAGGTTGGGGGCATACAGGGTATAGAAACAAGGAAGAAACTTAGAGCCATATTATGTCATGAGAACCAAACAGCACACCATCCTTATGAGCCTTAGTCTCCTCCAGGATTGGTATTACGTATGCACGTGCACGCACAAACACACACACACACACACATACACACACACACACACACACATACACACACACACACAAACACAATGATACTGGGACTTAAATTCAGAGCTTTGATACTGTTCATTAGCTTTATTGCTTAAGGCTGGCACTCCACCAATTGAACCACAGTTCTACTTTCTTCCTTTCCTTTTTCTTCTCTCTCTCTCCCTCCTTTACTCACTCCCTCCCTCCCTCCCTTCCTTCCTTCCTTGCTTCCTTCCTTCCTTCCTTCCTTCCTTCCTTCCTTCCTTCCTTCCTTCCTTCCTTCCTTCCTCCCTCTCTTCCTTCCTTCCTTTCTTCCTTCCTTCTTCCCTTCCTTCCTTCCTTCCCTCTTAACTGGAGATAATACTCTCATGGACTTTCCTGACCAGACTGATCCTTAGATCTCAGCCTTCTTCAACTGGAATTACTGGCATGAGCCACTCATGCTGGACTTTTAAAGACTGCTATTATTCTAGAGACTCTTCAGCCTTCAAACTAAATATACAGACACCAGAGTAACCCACATCTTCTGTTCAGAACAAACCATTACATGTCTCAGGTAGATGCTAAATGGTATATGTTAGCCTATGTTACATTAAAAAAAATCAAAGTATTTCAGTCTATCCAAGGCACCAAACTTCAGTCTATGCTTCAGTTTAGATCCTAAACTAAAATAACTCAAATGTACATCTTCCAAGCACCCGTTCTATCAGCAAAGTTTCACAAAGTCTATGTTGTCAAAGGTCCCTTGCATAAGATTAGCAGATTCTCCCTCCTTATCAATTAACATCTTTTTATGCCAGCCAGCCAGCCAAATCCTGTTTCAGGGTTTTACTATTTCCTTCTAGCAGGTTATACCCTATAAGAAAAGACAGGAGGGCCTTAGCCAGGGCTCCTGTGTACCCAGGAGAGAATGCCTATGCTATCATTTTGCCTGAAGTAAGCAAATCCACCATCAGCATTTTTTTTTAATAAATCTTGGAGGAAGAAGAAGAAACAAAAGCTTTTGAAATGTGAAAATAATTAGAGAAGAGACTTTCCCAGGGAACAAATGTAGCCCATATTGCAGAAAGGGGAAAGTAAATAAACTTCAGAGAGGTTATGGAGCTGTAAAATCCTTGTTTATTTCTGAAGAAAGTAATGAAGTTGAAGACACAAGCCGCTCGGTCTGCACAATCGTAAATCACACTGGAGGAGATAGGAAGAAAGTCTCTCTCGGTCCCTCGTGGCTCGTGAACCTGTAGCTTTTGATTTCTGGAGCCATCTGGCTCTGGCCCAGTGTCACTGTCTTAACAAAGTCAAAATGCTCTGAGGGTTCCTCCACGTGGTCACCCTATCCAAACACACACACACACACACACACACACACACACACACACACACACACACACACACACTGTTTGGGTTAAGATTTCTGAAAAACAGTCAAAGGGCTGTTCACTTTTCAGAAAGAGAAGGGCAAAAAATCAAAACACCCTACTTCCCTCTTCCTAGGCTGATGGTGGCAGGGCATTTTCAGCCTGACAGAAACTCTGAAGAGTGCAATGACTTGAGACCAGGCTGGCCCAGGAAGGCCAAAGGACTTTCCCACCCCTGGAGCCCTCGAAGGGAAGATCCCTTCCTTTCTTCCCCACAGGAGCCTTCTGGTAAATCTGCCTGTGAAAAGTCATAACTGAACTGCCTCTAGGGAGAGGGACTTTTCTCCAGGCTAGCACCTTTGGTTTCTGGAAGAGAGAGGATCACTTTCCTGAGAAGTCAACTGCTAACAAGAGCTGAAACTCAGCCATATAAAGAGAGGGTTTAGGCCAGTCCAAGCTGTAGCTTCTCATGTAGTGAATAGCCCAATAATGCTCCCTGTCTCAGACCTGCAGACTTTTCCCCTCTGTTTTTTGGGGTTTGGGAGAGAGAGAGAGAGAGTGTGTGTGTGTATGTGCGTGTGTGTGTGCATGTGTACGTGCTGAGCCTGGGGCTTGAACTTAAGGCCTGCCACTGTCCCTGAGATTCTTTTTTATCAAGGCTAGAGCTCTACCATTTGAGCCACAGCACCACTTCTGGCTTTTTCTGAGCAGTTAATTGGAGACAAGGGTCTCACAGACTTTTCCTGCATAGGCTGGCTTTGAACCACCATCCTTAGATCTCAGCCTTCTGAGTAGCTAGGATTACAAGTATGAGCCAGTTTCCCTCTGTTGTTAAATGGAAATATGAGCAAGAGAATTTAATTCAGCTAATACTAGATTGAGTGATTTCTCCTTACCACCTATACTATGCCACTGAAATAAATCAGCCTGTATAATCTGCATAACAATTCTATGAGATCAATGTCATTATTGCCTCATAATACAGATGAGGAAGCCCAGGCTCCAGATTTATAAGACTAGTCCAATAATGTACAGCCAGTCAGTGATCAGAGCTCCATGAAACCTTAGATCTCCCTCTGCATTCATTTCTCTGAACCAGAAAGTTCTGCAGCAACAAGAAGTTCTTAACCACAGAAGCAAAAAATGGCTCATGGATGTAGGAAATGAAATTTTACTAAAGTGAACTTTTTTTATTGAGCATCTGCCCCTGCCAGGTAGCTATTCTCTTGTGTTTCCAGATGAAGAAATCTCAGTTCAATTGTCCCAAGCTGAAATAGCCAGATGGTAAAGTGACTAGGACAAGAACTCGGAGCTTTGGCTAATTCCCACAGGGTTAGTTCAAGCATCTACAACAGTGCCACACCTCATCTTTACTTCTTTGTTTCTGCAACTTCTATTCATAATAGCTTCCTATTTGCACTGTAACAAACAGCTGTAGACTTGGGGCCTCACAATAACACGCATTTGTTTTTTTCCTTTCAGGAAGAAGAGGCCCAAAATCAGTATCAGTATGCTGCAATCAAGGTGCTCGAAGGCAATACAACCTTTCTAAAGCTGAGGAAGAGATTCCACATCTTTCCTCCCTTTATTATATTCCCTTCCCTTGTATTCTTTGGCTCATGGATGTTCCACCATCTCCACAGCCAGCAGCTTAGCATCTTCTCTCTTGGACTGTATTACCTGTTTCCTTCTCCCAGTCCATGACCTTCTTCTCTTCTATAATAGTCAGATCTCCCTCTCTGCCTCCATGCACACATTGCCCTCTCTTCTATCTGTGCCAAATCTCCCTTTGTTGTTGTCTTAGGACAATGGAATTTAATCTGGATAATGCACACACCTACACTCCAGATTCTTCACTTTTCCCCTATCTCTATGTAAGGTAATCTTTACAATATTCAGGGATTAGGGTCTGATATCTTTGGGGGTTATTCTTCAGCCTCCCACATTTGTTTTCCTTCTGAAAACTGCAATTTTCATTATTTTCCCTAGAGCAGAAGTAGGTTTGTGTTTGAGCATCTCACACTCCTGGCCTGATAGCTGTGGATACTCTCTGTTTCTTGGCAGTTCTCTACCGTGGTGTGGCTGCAGTCCAGTCTTTGGTGTTCCATCCACTGCATGGTTCTTATGAGGCTCAACACAGGCATTGCTCACAATAAGCAAAACCATGAAATTTTGCTGCAATTCAGAGGAAATGGTCACAAAAGATTTCCTGAAGGAACTGTGGCCTACATGCATTCTTGAACATTAGGTAAGATTTGCAAGGAGTTGAAGAATTACCATATTTGAGCAGCTCCCATAGGCTAAGCCATTTTACGTACTCTTCACCACAGCCTGGAGAAGTGGACACTGTATGTTTACAGATGAGGAAACTCAAGCTTGATCAGAGAGATTGTGTGCTTTGCTCTGTTGTGGATGACAGAGCTGAGATCCAACCAAAACCACCTGACTGGAGCTAATGGGCAACTACATCCCAGCACCCATGACCTGCAACCCTAGCCTTGGGCTATGCAATAGTAACATGATCATTGTGTCCAGTGAACAAACAGAGGAAAAGAAATCACATGGCACAGATGAACATAGGCTCTACACTGGTGGCCCTCAGGTGTGTCCGATGTGTTTGGAGGTACTCACACAAGATTTAATGAAGATCTGAAGCTAATATGACACTAAATATGATAGCCATCAGTATGGAGAAGGGTAGGAAGGGGCATTTTTATTCTCAGCCAACAGCAATCAGCTGATATTAGTAGCTCATCTGCCATTTTCAGATGCTAATCCCAAGGTGAGTTGGAGACTCCCAGGAAACACTATCTTAGGTTTTTAAGAAGAACTTCCTATTAGGTTCCAACTTTCTCAGCATTGGTGAAATTAAGGATAAGCCTTGTCAGATACATGTTGCTTTAGCATACAAATTATTTTCATATTCCTTAGTTCTTATTATGCTCAGAAAAAATGCTGTGAGTTAAAGTATAATGGTAATGTTTCCAAAGGGCTGTTATTTTGCTTTTGTTTTATTTTGTGCTGAACTGGGGCTTGAATTCAGGGACTAGACGCCGTCCCTTAGTTTTTTCACTTAAGATGTCAGGTCACCACTTGAGCCATAGTTCCACTTCTGGGTTTTTGGCTGTTAATTAGCGATGAGTCTCATAGCCTGCCTTTGAACTGGTATCCTTAGGTATCAGTCTCTTGAGTAGCTAGAATTATAGGCATGAATCATCTATCAGTGCCCAACGGCAAAGATCCTGGCTCCAAAAGTAAAGGTAGCCATTTTTGTAAGAATGGGAAAGAGTTCTAAGAAAGTGCAAGAGCTATTGAAGTTTAAGGCTAGGGCATTACCTTGCTAGTCATTGCAGATGGGCCTGAGCAGAAGGTTGGGGGCAGGAAAAGAAAGACATGAAGTAGGGAAGGGTAGCTCCAAAGCTCCTAATCCAAGAGGCCTTAGCATTTAGCTGGACCCAAAGACATCAATCAACTAACAGACCAATCAGTAAAAATAAACAAAAGAAAAGTAAGTCATGGCATTTTAGAACCTCCCTTTGGTTTTGCCTTTCCTTCCCCTGTGTATTCTTTGGGAAGGGTTGTCTCAGCCACAGCCCTGCCAAGAAAACTGGGTGGTTTCTCCTGACCACTGCCTTTTCCTAAGCTTCAGTATGCAAGCCCACAGTGATTTTTTTTAATCATAAAGTATTTCTTTATTAAAAAAAACAAAACTTGCACTTTCTGCTGTGGGCCTTGGCGGGATGAATTTCCTCATCCTTTGAACTTTTAACAGGCTAAGTTCCCCTCTGCAGAAGAACTGCAGGGTGAGCTGGAATCTTCTAGAGAATCATCCACCATTGTTTCTTCCTAATACTACGATGGGAGCAGCAAAGCTCCGGGATTTCAACTTAAAGCCCCACCAACTCCTCAGTAACACACGTGCCCTCCACAGGATATCCAACGTCACTTGCTCAAGAGATTCTGCTACTGCAGCTCTTCCTGATCATCAAGAACCTGACAAAAGATCTACTCAGTGACCCACATAGAGGATGAGTTTTGAAGTTCAAAGGTTTGAGGTTTGAGAACCTTGTGATACTGGACAAGAAATAAATGAAAAAAAAAATAAATGCTTTGAAAGCCTCAAACCTGCTGCAGATATTCAATAAATAATGATTATCACCAGATTAGTGTTCAGTCAGTGTGCTCATTATAAGCAAGAAAAAGAATTGCAACAATGGGCAATCATTTCTACCCTGGACCTAAACAGATAAAAGAAGGCAAGGAGCAGCTGATGCCCTGTCAGTGGAGTTGGAGGAGTCTACCTGAAGGTGAACCCAGCTGGTAACACAGCCTGGGCACAGAAGCTGGAAGAGCCGTAGGCTAGGGGAATACCAAGCTACCCTCTCCTCTCACTTCAAATATCTGGCTCATGCCTACTATTGGCCAAACTCAGCCAGCTAGAGGCCAGGGAGTGCCCCTGGGGATCTACTTCTCTGTTGCAGAGGACTCAGAATGAATCTGAGTGTGAAGAGGGAACAAATGGAAAACCACCAGGATAGTCAGGGAGAAGTCCTTAAGATTCCCATTTAGGCTGGTACTAGTCCACAGAAACCGTATGTGAAAACCCTGCAAAAATTCTACAATGAGGATTGCAATCCCATCCCCACACAGGGTTCTGAGCTCCTGAAGAAATTAACCCCTCCCCACCTGGAACTCTGTCCCAGGGCTCTCTCCTCTTCCACCCTCTGACTCTTCCTATTTGTACTGTGTAATGTGTGGGTCCTGTTGTGCTTCGCTGCCTCTCCGTCACAGTTCCATTTGAAATTTCTTTATTGGGTGTTAACTGGCATTTGAACTCAGGGCCTCACACTTGCTCTCCTGGCTCTCTTGCTGAACCATGCCTCCAGCCCTCCATTTGCAACTTTGGGTTCATGAAATTTAATTGAGGGAAGTTCTTACCAATCCTTTTTGTTTTTTTCCTATATTTGGCCAACTTCTTGACATCTTCCAGTACAGGGAGCCTGGGCCTGGCCTACTCACCACATTTAACATATTCTTCTGCATAGTTCTGTTCAGAGGCAGCAGAGTCAATGTTCAATAAATGATGGATGAATGAATGAAGAATAGAATAAGAGAACTCAAAGTCTTTGGGATCTGGTTTGGACATCCTTGTATCCCACACCCCAGGCCTTTTCCAAGGAATATGAAGAGCTCAGAAATCAAATCCAAAACTTTCAAGACCCTGCTGAGCAAGACAGGGCCACCCAGCAAGGAAACTTCCTTGTAGGTCTCTTCGGGGTGGGTCCCTTGCCCAGAGAAGCCTGGCAGTTTCTCATCTAATTGTGTGATAAAAGAAACAGCTCCTCCACCCTTCACACTTCCTCCTCCCACCTTAGAAACCAATAGTAACAATCTGCATGTGTACCAGACCCAGCTGTCTCTGGGGAAGATGCATACTTTCCCCAGTCCAAGCAAGATCATCATCAGGCCATGCAAGAGTGGTGGGTTGGAGAATTTTGTGGGTCCTGGGGTGTTCCCAGAAGCAGGTATGGACCTGGGAAATGGTCACAGAAAGTCTGTTACGTGCACAAGAGACAAGATCCAATTCTACGCTTCTAAGACACATGCCCATCTATTCTATTCATTCATTTACTTTCTTCCTCATTCGTCCTCTCATGACCCATCAGGTTCAATTACAATAAAATAGGAAGGCCTACCAAACCTTCCCTGCCTGGTCTGCTCATTGGCTACCCTTCAGCACTCACTTCCTGTAGTCTGCCCTGATCACCTGTCCCACCAGAGATGAGCTTGCCTTTGGCTGTTCTTGAACCAAGAATGCTTGTTGGAAGGCGCTTGCTCTAGGCAGGCTTGAGTCGCTAGTCTTCTCTGTGTTTACAGATGAGCTCTTCAATTGAACAAATACATTTTTTAAAGTTTCAAATTTTTATTTGCAGTTGGGATTAGGTTGATGTTACATAAAATGTACTGTTTTAACCACGGTGAAGTATGCCACTCAATGGTATTCAGTACCCTCCTGTAGTGCCACGAACAGTCTCCACCACCCAGCTACAAAGATCTTTGCACCTTGCAAAACTGAAACTTCATTCTCATTCAGCATCAAGTCTCTCCTGCACCTTCCTCCCAGCCCCTGGCAGCCACCATTCTACTTTCTGTTTCTATAAATTCCACTGCTCTTGCTCCCTCAGAGGAGTGGAATTACTCAGTACTTATTCTTTTGAGACTGACATTTCACACAGTACAATGTCCTTATGGTTTATTCACATTGTAGCATATCACAGAATTGATTTCCTTCTTAAGGCTGAAGAATAATACTCCATTGCATGTTTCTAGCCATATATCACTTCACTGATCTATTCACCTGTGAAGGGACAGGAGTTACTTTGGGCTAATGTGAATCACACCGCTCCCACTAGGAGCATACAGGTGTCCGTTCTAGTCCCTGCTCTCATTTGTTTTGGCTGTATACCCAGAAGTGGAATAATTGGATCACATCTCACAATTGGCATGAGGAATTGCCACACTGGTTCTTCATAATCACAAGTACCATTTTACATTGCTGATGGTAAAGCACAAAATTCTAGTTTCTTCACCCTTTCATCAACTCTTGCTATTTTTCTCTCCTTCCTTTTTTAAAAGCCATTTTAATGAGCATAATATGATAGCTTACTGTGGTTTCTAATAGACAATTTTGGAGCACCTACTATGACCCACGTCTAAACTGGATGGTTGCCAGAGCTTGCAAATCAAATCCAGTCCCTGACAGCCAGAAGGGAGAGGGCAGCAAAACAAACCTGAAGTGAACTCTGCCTTGAACTTAACCCAGGCTGATGTTATCTCATGAATCCTCACTGTCTCCCCAAGGTGAGTGTAATTATCCCATTTTGGTAAAGGAATCAAGATTCACTTGAGTTCAGTGGCTTGGCTTCCTGATTCTAGAACTACTAAATGTGAGCAAACTGGAAACACATGTTTTGAGACTTAGAAGCGTGTGCTCTTTTCTCTGTGACCATTGTTCTCAGATTTGTTTTTTAACAGAGAAAAGAATATAAAAATAACTTGGAGGCACTTGACAGAGTTTTGCTAACTAGTGATCTGGCAAAACAAGTACATTGGAAAGCAATTAATTTACAACCTCACATCTATCCTTGCACTAAAAAATATTTTGAACCACATGCCCTTTGGACACACACACACACACACACACACACACACACACACACACACACACACACATACACACACACACACACACAGTTTAATCAACTGAATAACTAAGCTTCAAGAAAGCCTCACTCTTCTCAGTTTCTTTCTCCTTTCTCCACCCACTAATGAAGATATCTCAAACTACGATTAGTCATTAGCTACTAAGAATCAGGGGATCTATTCTTATAGGTCCTCAGTAGGGTGCCAAGGTAGATGCTAAGCCAACCAGGAGTCTTCTGTAGAAACCACAGCGGGGGATCTAGGCATGCACAGAGCAGGGAGAATTGTGTCCTCACAGCTCTTGCTCTGCACCTGACAAGGAAGGAGGACACTTCATGAAATCCACCATTTCAGCAGCTTTCATGACCCCTCTTGAATTTGGCTCCTCCTCTCTTTAGCTGAAGCACCGTTTTCCAAGGAAAAGTTTAAAAAAAACAAACCTGTACAACAAAAGCCACCATGAACAAAGGAGTAAGATGCAGCTTAACTAGGGAAAGCAGTTGCCAATGTATAACACAATACAAAGGTTTGCATTAAGAATATCTAAAAACAGTTGGGTTATCTAAATATCTAAAAACAGCACTTGAGAAATGGAGGCAGAACGATCTAGAAGTTGAGGGCAGCAGGGCTACATAGTAAGATGTTGCCTCAAGAATGGGTAAAAATTCAGTAAGGAGATCATTTCACATTACTGTCAGCAGTGCACAATAAGAGGTTAGATAACAGCCTACTATCTCCCTACCCAGAGCCTCACATGAGTCTATACTGCTGTTTACACAGCAAATGGAGCAGCTGTTCCAAGGCAGAGCAGTGTAGAAGATTGTTCTCATGGTGAAGATTCAGGATTTGGGAACCTGTGTAGTTTTCATCCCAGCTGCTCACTCACAGGCTTTCTGACATAGAACACGTTATTTTACCTCTGTGGTTTCATTTATTTTTAATTTATAAGTGAGGATAGGTCTGAACCTTACCAGCTGACTGTATAAAATGTTTCTGCTTCCAGAAGTTACTCCTTTAGAACATTGGTGATTGGGGAATTAATGACATTGTGTGCACACAAAATCCACCTAGTCCTCACCTTCTTCCTCCTCCAGGCTTTGCATTTCCATAAATTCCTATGACTGCTTTTATTATTGTATTGATATATATAGACTATTCATATATTTTTAAAACTATGAAATACTGACTATGTAAAGGATAAGGGATAATAAATGGCTATTTTTTTTCAACTCAGCTCTTTAGATCATATTGTTTCCTTGTGCTTCATTCAGACTTTTTAAAAATAAATGGAAGTATAGACAGCAAGGCTGTAGCTTCTTGCCAGCTACTCTTTAATCCTGTTTGCCTTCTCTCAGACCCTGGGTAAGACCACTAGTTTTATTTCAATGGTTGCTATTCCTTTGAAACCATTTGTACATTATCTATATGTAATATGTGGTAGTTTTGCAGGTAACAAAACTTTAAGCAAATTCTAGCACACTATGAAAGCTCTATAATTCTCTTTTTCACTCATTGCTGAGTTTTATTTATGTAGAAATGTATAGCTCCAGAGTTTTGTGGAAGTTTTGCAGAGTTTTAAGGAAGGTCTCCACTATTCTTTGTTTGCTAAGTCTGACATCGATGGCTGTACCTTTTTCTACATCTATTATCACACAGATTTTCTTTAGTATTATTAAGATGGATTTGGCTCTTTGATTTTTTTTTTAATGATGAGGTACACTGAATGCCTTCTATTACTCGCATTTGATTGTGAACTACTATCCTTTTCTCTGTTGCTAGATTGGGTTTGCCAATATTTTCTTCACTTTTCTTATCCTGTGTCTGGGTTGGCTTTGGGATGTTGCTGACCACATAAAATGAGCTGAAAATGGTCCATTTCCTAGCCTGCTTGCTTGAGTAAATAAAGATTTATTGGAACACATCCATTCCTATTCATTTACATTTTGTCTGTGGCTGTTTTCATGTTACAATTGCAGGGCTGTTGGAGTTGGTGCAGGGATTTTATGGCAGCAAAGTAGAATATACTTTCTGTCCAACTCTTCATAGAAAATTGTTGCCTCTCAATCCTGATCTGACTTCAAGATTATGATGTCTAATACATTACTGGGATCCTATTAGCCAGTGAATTATTTCTCTATTATTATGTGTTTCACTTATATGAGTTCCATTTTGTTTTCAATAGTTTTTATTTCTTCACCCCAAACTTGTATCTTTTCATTTACTCCAAAGATACTTTCTTATATTTTATGGAACATCACATAACAGCTGCTTTCACTCTTGTCTACTTATCCCAACAGCTGGGCCTTTGTATCTGCTGACTGTCTTTTCCTTTGAGAAATGTGTTGAGATGTTCCTGGCTCTTGGTTCTTCACATATTGGTTAATTTTGAGTCATATCACGGACATGTTGAATACTGTTATAAGACCCTGGGTCCTATTAAGAGCATCTGCAGGATGACAATTTATTTAAGCACCCAGAATAGTTCAAATCACAAATCCCAAGCTGTCATCTGAGGACTGGACTCGTGTCACTGTAATTTTCAAGGCCTTTGCAGTACTGCCCAGGGTCTATTCAATGTGTCCATTTTATTCAATGTGGCCAATCTGGGGCATAGGAAAGAGTCTGAATTACTCAATTTCAAAGCCTGTGTGACGTGGCTCCAGGTCACATCCTAGCCCATGAAGCCTAGAAGTGAGCCCAGGCCTTTATACTCTGCTTTAAGGAACTCCTTCCCCACCATCTTCTCTGGTTTCATCATCCTCACACAGGGTCCTACTGTCCTGGTATGTAAGACAGAGCTAGAGTTTCAACTTCTGCCTGCTATTACACATTTTCCACAACTGCTTCATCTTAAAAAATGAAGGAAAGAGAACCATAACAACAAACTAATGAAGATTCCTTCCCATACATACGCATTCTTTAGGCCATAGGGGATCCTTTTAACAGTTCTCTTGATTAAGAAGAATTTTCTCAGAGTGTTTCAGGTGCCTGAGCAACTCCTGTGACCACTGCTACTTCAGGAGTGTAGTTCATCTCTAGGCTAGCCATGAGGCCAGGCTGAGCAGACTAACCCCTTTGTCCTTATAGGACCCATCCTTCCTACTCCTTTGGTCAGAAAGAAAAGGCCTATCCCAGAGTCTTTCCTGTCTAGGCTTAACTTCTTAGCTCAGAAACTGGGGCTGCTCTAGGGTCTAAGCTAGGAAATGGACGAGGGGGGAAACAAAAATAAGAAACTTACCCCTGTTATTAGAATTTAATAACTTAAATAGGCTGGGCCACTGGACACTCAGACAATTGACCAAACTTTACTCTGGGCAAGTCTGCAAGGCTGTTTCTGATGCTATTGATCTTTGAATTGTGCTGAGTAAAGCAGATTGCACACCCCACTGTGGGTGATCCTTGTCATATCAATGGAATACCTGAATAGAACAGAAAAGTTAGTCTCCCATAAGTAAGTGGGGGCGGGGGACTGATCTTGCCTGAGTGCCTTTGAGCTAATAACTGAAATGCTCTTCTCAGTTTGGGAATCTACCAGCTTGTAGACTAGAACCACACCACCAGCTCTCCTAGGTCTCTGGTTCATTGAATGCAGACCTTAAGACTACTTGGTCTTCATACTTGTATGAATAACTTCTATACATAAAATTTCTTTCTTTCTGTTACTTTCTCTTTTTCTATTTCTCTTGAGAACACTGATGACATGCCCCTTTTGTCAGCTATTGTTCTTAAAGGTTTTATCTCTCTCCCTCTCTCCCCTCTGCGACTGTTAACTTCTCCATGTGCTCAGATAATGCTTTGTGCATTCTCTCTAGAATTTGCAGTTGCATGTAGTAAAAGAGGCAGGTGTGCACTCCGTAGAGTTTCAGTCATACTTCACTGTTATATGATATTCCATTGCAAGGACAGGCTGTGATTCCTTTCTCTACCCAGAGGTATGAGTACTGTTTCTATGTTCTCTGTGAATGTGTGTTCAGCTTTCCAAGAATGTATTCTCGAATGTGAAGTTGCTGAGATGTGAGAAATATTCACTACCAAGCTCACCAGTCAGTTAAAGATAGTCTCCAGAATGGTGGTAACCAGTCAGACTTAACCTGGAAATATATGAGCCTTCTTGTTATTTCACAGGCTCTCCAGCTTTCCGTATTCTAAGAACCCCAAGGTTTTACCAATATGGTATATCTGAAATAGTGATTTGATGCTTTAATAACTTCCTTTGATTACTTATAAGATGGAACACTTCTTCAAAAAATTGTTACCCATTTATATTTTCTCTTCTATGATTTATTTATATGTATTCCTTTTTGTTAGATTAAAATAAATCTTTTCTAGGAATCAGATATGGTGATTTAGACTTGTAATCTCAACTACTTGGGAGGCAGAGATAGGAAATTTGAGGCCAGTCCAGGCAAAAAGTTACCAAGACATCAACCAGCAATTCAGGCACAGTAGTCTATGCCTGTGGTCCTAGTTACCCTATGAGGAATAGATATGAGGAACACAATCCAAGGCCAACTCTAGGCAAAAGCAAGAGACCCAACCTAAAAACTCGTAAAACCAAAGACGTGGTAGAGGTGCAGCTCCAGTGGTAAAGTACCTGCCTAATAAGCACAAGGTCCTGAGTTAAAATTTCACCATAAAGAAAGCTTATAAATGTAAGACATGGCAAAATCTTACAAGGATGTGGCAAATACTCTTCATCCATCTCTTATCTTTCTTCTTGTTTTGTTTATAATGACTTCAGTGCATATAACTTTCCAAGTTCTGATGGTAGAAAAGGTAAACTTTGCAAATGCTTCTTCCTTCTTTGTCCTTTACATTAGTTTCCAAACCCTGTTGATTTTTTCCTCTCACCTCTGCCATCATTAGCTGCCATACCTGGGCTCATCCTCTCCATAGTGGGGTCCCGAGATAGCCTGCAGGGCCCTGGTTCTTCTGGCTTATTGATTCCTCTGCTCACTCCTGAGATGCCCAGGTAGTTTGCCCTGTCTCCCCAGAACTCCATACCAGGCATCATAAAAACCTTGCTTTCTCCACTCCTTTGCATTTATAAGAAACAGTGGCTACTCCTACTCTACTCTCCTCCAAGATGATCTTTCCTAGGTTTTGAGACAGTGCAGGAGGCTCTGGCATAGATACTGACAACTATTGTGTAGCAGACAAAGCACCTTTATGAGTCCCATTTAATTCTCCCATTGATGTTCAGAGATGTTGAGCAACTTGCTAGACACACAGCTAGAAAGGAACAGAAACATAAGTTGAGTCCAAATGTTTGGTGGGCTCATTCTTGACCCACAGCCCTTCTTGGTTCATGAGTACTAGGTGTGAAACCACGCTCAGTCACTTCCTGGCTTTATAATCTTGAGCAGCTCCCCTCCCCGAGCCTCTGTTTCTTTCTCTTCATAATAAGATTGGATGTGACAGGCTATAAGCTCTGTCCTCCTGGAAACAGATAATCCTCCGCTAGGCTACACAATCATACACATTCCTTCACTCTAGAGCTTTCTGGGAAGGACAGCTGGTACTAAAAATGGCTCTTCAGTACCAAGTAGGTGTTCAGAATTGCTCATTATTATGCTTGTGTGTTTCTACTTGAAAAGACTATCAGGAAAACACACGGAAATTCAGAACCAGATGTTGTCAGAAAAATACATCTATAAAAAACTGTGCTCCAAGAGCACCCTGAGTCACTGCTGAGGATTCCCAAGTCAGCAAAACACTGATGGTCCTCTCCCACTCTCTCTCAAGTTTACGCGCCCGTGTCTGAGAGAGTACAGCAGCCCTACCATCAGGTGCATGTCTAGGCTCATGCCTGACTTACTGAATCTCTTCCTGGTGCCAAAAACCCATTAGGAGAAGGGGGATGGCAAATCCACACATAGCATTCTTAGGAAATTACATTAATTCTGCTCACTGCCTGATTGACAGCATGCGCCACTGTTGGGCATTTGTTAAGTAATGGTGTTGGCTTGTGTAGACAAAGGTTCCATCAAGGATTTGCTTTCTGTGATACTGGGACATTACAAATTACCTGTAGGTGAGAACTTGCTAGTAAAAGAGGAGGTTGTCACACAAAGGCCCATTCTCTGAAGGAGAGTCTGACCTCAGCAAGTTTAGGGATGATTCTTTTGGAATCATTGGCCAGAGTCCCAAGTTCAAAGTTAGACTTCAGGGAAGGTTCCCAAAAGAGCAAGAGCTTTCATATAAATGAAGGAAAGGACTAAAATAAAGTTCAACCACCATGTTAGGACCTTTCAGATGGTAGAAGAGACAGGCAGTCTGAGATTCAACACCCCGATCTATTACTATATATCCTTAGGCTCACTAATTAACCTCTCTGGGCCAGTTTCTATATCTGGTTAAAAAATAGGCTAATTGTTTTTACTCACAATTACTTGTGAGGATAAAAAGAGATGGTACGGACTAAGGGCTTATAGTACTATGTCGATTTTCAGAATTGTTTATTTTTATTTGTATGTGCTTTCCATTTAAAGAGAATCAGGGACTGAAGCAAATTTAAAGGCAGATGTTTCAAAAAATATATCTATGAAAAATGTGCTCTATGGGGCTGGGAAGGTGGCTCAGTGGTAGAGCGCTTGCCTTGCATGCATGAGGCCCTGGGTTCGATTCCTCAGCATCATATAAGCAAAAAGAAAAAAGCCGGAAGTGGCGCTGTGGCTCAACTGGTAGAGCACTAGCCTTGAGCTGAAGAACTGAGGGACAGTGCCCAGGCCCAGAGTTCAGGCCCCATGACTGGACCAAAAAAAAAAAGTGTTCTGATAGCATCCTGAATCACAAAATCAAAAAACTGGAAGTAGCTTTAGCAATGATTAATGCTCAGCTTTAGTTACAAGTTTAATGTTCTGTTTCCCCCACCATCTACCACTGTTTGAGTGCTGGGGAGCTAGTGGGGAGCTCACTGATTTTCACAATGAACGAAACGAGCTATTTGGGCAAAGTATTGAAACTTTGAATGCCAGACCCAATGGCCCTTCCAATATGGAAGCCCCTATATTTTCTCTTCCATCCACTAACTGCTACAAAGCCATTTACAGTTTCCAACCAACGTTAAGCTTTGTCATTCCACCAAGACTTTAGACTTGCTGGTCTCTTTTCTAATATACCTTTCCCCTCTTTCTCCCTTCTTCATTTAGAAGGCTCATGCTCATCCTTGAAATACCACTGCCTCTGGGAAGATTTTGGTGACTACCACACCTCAAGCTGAGGCAAGAGGCAGTGTTGTATGGAGAGGAGCTAACAGGAAGTGTGTGTGGCCAGAATTGGAACTTGAATCTGGTCACCTGAATGGAAGAAAATGCAGGAGAAAGGTTTTAATCTCAAAATGCTCTGGTAGCTGTTTTGGTTTTGTGTCTATCTGCCGCTAGCTGAGGCCATGGGAAATCCTGTAGAAAGCCTTGTGGCAGACTTTGTTTTTCTCCCTCTATACACACTACTCCACAAATGGCAGAATATTAGACACAGGTCTTGATCAATCTCTTCTTCACAAACAAGAGGGGAATTGTCCTTTGGAGGTTTTTGTGAATAGGACAATAAGGACTAGTGGCATTAAGCTGTAGTTAAGTTACCCAATAACTGGGAGTAAAAGGAATGGGCATGACTTGACCTCATGGTAGATCCTTTCCACAGAGCAAGTCTTAACAAATGCAGAAGAATAGAGAGTGTTGTCTAGTTCACACACAGAAAACTACCAGGCTAGAGGGTAAGTACTTTCAACTAGTCTTACAGCCTATCTAGATGTAATCCTCACTTTCCTTGCAGTCCCATAATGTGTGACAGAGATTGCAGATTTCCTGCCCAAACCCCACGTTAGCCATACAGAATGCCTAGCCTCAAACAAAGGAGGAGGCTACAATGCTTAATAAGAAATGTACTCATTATCTTGCCCATGTAATTGTAACCCCTCTGTACAGTATTTTCACAATAAAAAAAATAAAAAAAAAAAGAATGCCTAGCCTCTGCTGTGGATACCATTTAGAATTAAGACATTTCTCAGCCCTCTTCACAATCGGAGATAACACAGGACAAAGTTCCATCCAGACAAGTCAAGTGGGGTTGCAGGAAAGGTTCTCACAAGGAAAAGGGACTTGATTTCCCTTGCTGTTCAACTGGAACCAAATCTGATATTTGTACTTCCTGAATCTACTATATAGGGCCTTGAGATTAGCTTGGAGATGGAAGAAATGTGATAAAATGGAGGGCATCTGATAACTGTGGAGACTTCCACTAGCCCTGGACCTTCAGACAGCCATTATGTAACAGGAAATCCTTTTGTGCTAAAGTCTGTGTTCCTAAGGCGGATACAATACTTAGGCCATCTCCGTTTAGTCCCATTTGGGGGATTTTAGGCAAGCTGTTGAGACCTTAGTTGTTGCTATTTTCTCATCTGGAAAATACATAAATTAGAGTGGTATTTTCAAAGGGTCCTTTTAATGCTAATGTATCAAGCATAATTACTGGACAAGCAATATCACTAGGTCTTAAAAGACCATGGAACAGCAGAGCTCCTTATGGAAGATTCTTTGAAAGACAAGAGACATATTCATTCATTCACACAGTAGATGCTGTGATATGCTGCTAATGTGCTCATTTAAGATCCTTCTCCTGGAGCCTGGTGCTGGTGGCTCTCACCTGTAAGCCTAGCTACTCAGGAGGCTGAAATCTGAGGATCAAGGTTCAAAGCCAACTCAGGCAGAAAAGCTGATGAAATTCTTATCTCCAGTTAAGCAATTTAAAAAAAAATCTGGCCATGACTCAAGTGGTAGGGCATTAGCTCTGAGTGAAAAAGCCCAAGCCAAGAGAGAACATGAATTCAAGTCCCAGTTACCACCTGTCCCCTCAGTCCACACAAAAAGCCTTCCCCTGGTGGTAAGAGTGGTGGCAGCTGACAAGGTGACTTCTCTAAGAACTACCCTTGGTTGAAGCTATGCTTACTTTGAGAGCAGTCCTTATCCACTAATGGATTGATGTGAAAGATACAAGGGCCTCAACCACTTGCCTCAATTTGTGACAGTTCAGAAGAGCCATTGAAACGGCAAAGCCCTCTTCAGCTTCGCTTCTAGGCCACCAGACTAAATAATCGGATCACATCATATCATAATCCACCAGGGGTTTACTGGTGGTCCACCAAGGGAAGTACAAGATCCAGAGGATGCTGTGGGACCTAGTGAGCTTGCATTGGTAGAGGTCAAGAGCATGTGGTCCAGACTAAAGTCTGAGAACCAGTGGGGAATTGACTGACATGGGAGAACCATCCCCTGCCACAGGACCAATGATAGGTCTAGGACACTGAGACATCTCCAGAATGCTTCTCCAGTGATGAGGAAGGGGTATTGTGGCAAGGGATCACACTGATAGCCTGAAACCAAGGAGGTAGACAGTTCAGAACAGAGAAAGGAGACTCTGAGAGTTTAGGAAGCTCAGAGAAGGGCACACTGGAGGAGACTGACCTCATAAAGCCAAGGAGCCCTGAGTAGCCCTGTGGGCAAAGGTGCTGTGAATACCTTTGTCCTTATGGAATCTGTAGGCTGTGATGATGAAGCAAAGAGACCAATTTCTTTTTTTTTTTCTTTTTGCTGGATGTGGGGCCTGAACTGTCGTCTGGGTGCTGTCCTCAGCTCTTCAGCTCAAGGCTAGCGCTCTACCACTTGAGCCACAGAGCCACTTCCAGCTTTTTCTGCTTATGTGGTGCTGCGGAATCAAACCCAGGGCCTCATGCATGCAAGGCAAGCACTCTGCCACTGAGCCACCTTCCCAGCCCAAGAGACCAATTTCTGAAAACAAAATCACTGAATAGATGCAGCTCAAAGAGTATGACACTTCTAAGTAGCCACATTGGGAGACTCCCGATAGCTCATTAATCAAGGCCATACATCCCTGGGTTTAAATCTGATTTTGTTGTACCTTGCCTCTGACCACTGCTGAAATCTATATGACCTTGAGAAAGTGTTTTAACTTCTCTGAAACCAAATTTTCTTATCTGCAGAACTGGATGGTGATATCTGCTCTGGTGTGGTATTATGCTAGTTAAATTAAAACAAAATGCCTGATTTAGTAAATGTACTACAGTGAATAAAAGCTAAATCCATTTTATTCTATGTTTCTGCCTATTACTCTTTGAACTTCCTTTTGTAAAATGCCATTTAAATTTAGTTTTAAAAACATGTACCGAAAATATCTCTTCTTTTTCTCATTTATTTATCAGGAATGGGCTGGAGCTTGTAACCTTACCCAGTGTTTGTTCTTGCCATTCACCTGCCCCCTCATTTGGCTCTGAAAAGCTTTTGAGTGTGTTTACGTGATACATGTAACCTCTGGGGTAAGGATTTACCCCCCTAGAGTCTGTACAAGGCCATTCCTTTGTTTTCACGTGAAGCTGCTGGAAATGCTGGAGCTACTGCAGCTGCTCTGTTGGATCTTCATAAAGTGACAAGTTTGAGAAGTTAGCCCTTGTCGAGATGTCAGCCCCAAAGTTCAAAAAGAAAAGCCTGAGTCATACATGTGAAGGTAAACCACGTCACCTGTGAAATCATAACAAACAAAACAATTAGCATTTGCTGTGGGTCCAACACACACTGGTAAGTGGCCTGGAAGGCAGTGGTGGCAGAGACACAGCTTGCACAAGCTCAGAGTCCAGTGGAAGAAAACCGGGCCCATGAGTACCCATAGCCTGTGCTAAACCTAACACATGCTAAACCAAATATACCAGGAGCAGTTTTGTCTGTAGAGCAATCTAAGACTTCACACCGGAAGCAACTCTTGGGCTGAGACTACAGGATGAAATGGACCAAATGAGGAGGATAGGATTTCAAGAGTGGGACCAGTGTTCAAAATACAGGTGCCAGAACACACAAGGATGTTTGGCTAACTACAGGTTGTTCGTTAGATGTTGAAAAACCTCAGGGTGGCTAGAATTTAGGAAGGTGAGCGGGTCACTTAAGGATCATCAGCCTAGTTTGCTAGGTGTCATCCTAATTTAAGTCTGTTAGCATTGTGATAATATTACTCTCTCAAAAGTATTTTTACCCTCACATGTATCTCAGTCTAAGCAATTGGAGGTAGAGTCACTTTGTTCTAAGTATGTGAACAAGATAAGGATCTCTGGTCTGCCATGTAGAGGAGCTAGGATGGAGACCTAATAATAATTCTATAAGGTCTCTAAGGTCTATGTAAGCTGTATAAGGTCTCACACAGCCCTATACCACTCCTATAATAATACGAAACTCATTTAGTAATGGATAAATGCCTACTGACCCCCATATGTATGATCAAATTGAGAGGAGGTGCTGTCTCTGTTGATCTGAGGTGCACTGGGCAGGATTCCTAGAGAAGATGCATCTGGACCTTGACCTTGAAGGATAGGTTAGATTTAAATAGTCAGAGAGGCATGAGCTAGACAGGGTGTGAGCCAAGGTGTGAAGGAAGGGGTGACCAGAGAGTGAAAGGAGAATGCCTAAAATGACAGAACCCTTACATAACATGTCAGCAGCCACAGCTACCACCCAATAATAGGAACAGCTTCCAAGCATTCCTTCTGCTCTCTCCAAGCACTCTCCACGTCCCTGGGAGTGTGAAGGCAGTGAACAAATCTGTGTTCCCAGAGCATTTCAAGCACAGTAAAGCCTCTGTATATGCACAGAGGGGCTCAGGACGGTGGCTCCCTCTCCCTCCGATATTGGCTCCCAAGTCCAGCAACATACATGTTTAGGGAGATACACAGAAGTGTTGGTGGATTGACTGAGCATAGAAAAATCAGGCTCAACAGGGTTGAATGCATTGCCAAAATTGGGGGCAGGCCCTGATGCCAGAGCTTGAGCTCATATCGCTAGACCCTGGTGTTGTTTTTTTTCTGTTTAGCATTGCATCATTTACATACAGGTACAAATCAGCACCTAAAACCTAGGCAACAGCATCATAAGGCAAGACAACGGAAAGATGACAGGGTTTGGAGCTAGCTCAGACTCTTCTTCCAGAGGGATGTTACCTTTGTGTATTTCTGGGTCTCAGAATGTCCCTTGGTCTCTAAGTCCATCATGATCTCTCCCTTCTCTCTCTCCAGAAAACCTCACACAACCTTCAAGGGTCAGCTAGAGTGTGTCTCCTCCTTCAGGCTCTTGACCCACCTCCCAGGCCACATAATCTGTCTCTCCTCTTATATTCAAGGAACCCCTCTCATCCTGCAGCCTACCTGATGTGGGGGTGGGGGGGGCAGGAAGGGACATTTAGCATATACGAGGATCTGCCTTCTGAGCTGCAGTGTGTACACCTTGGTAGCAATGGATTCTACATCTTCATGTCTTTTTAGATCTTCATATGTATAGCATTCAGGATAACTCCTGATCCATTGTACATACTTGATGAATATTTGTTTCAGGTGGGGGGGAGAAAAAAGGAGGGGGAAGAGGGGAAAGGAGTGGTGGAAGAATCTGCATAGATGTTATTTGTATATCCCTTGTTGTGGCCTCATCCTAATTGTAACCTTACACAAGTACAAACCCTGGGTTTCAGTTGGATTCAGCCCATGGGAGGTCACAGATAAGAGCTTGATCTGCTATGGATGAAAAAAGAGAGCTATCTATTTCTCTCCCTGGGTGAAGAGTGGGCTAGAGGGGACACCATAACCATGGCCTAGGTAGACAGAAGTTTATGTTCTCAGAGCTCTGGAGGCTGGAAGTATGTGACCTGGGTCTTTCTCCATGGCTTGTGGCTAGTCTTCTCCTTGTATCTTCATTTCTTTTCTTTTTATATGCCTATATCCAAATCTGTTCTTCTGATGAGAGCACCATTTGGAATAGGGCCCCTACAACCACATTTTAACTTAACCATCTCCTTGAATACTTTGCCACCAAATTCTGAGCTACTGGAGGTTGGGTCTTCAATACACAACAGGTGCCAACAGCCCCTAACAGGTATTCATGTCTCCCCCTGGTTACAATTTCCTGGGTGCTAGTCTCTAACTATGTCCACATCTCTGAAGTGGTGTCTGTAAACCCTATTTAGTTTAAGCCCTTTCTTAAGTGTTCTGGCTATTTCTTGTCAGGCTTCCCCCAAGATACCCAGGTCTGTAGCTTTGGTAGTAGTCATGCATAACCCCCATTTAGCTTCTTGACAGGGACAAAGTGTACTGCCCAGTTCGGTGAAAAATCCAAAGTTAAGTACTGCATCCTTTCCTCTCTGTGCCTCATTCTCTCCATCTGCAAAATGGAAACACCTAATAAAACTTGTCCTATGGCCCTTGTGAGTGTCCAGCATGATAAAGGAGTGCCAGCTCTGCAAACTACAAAGAGCAGTGACAGTGATGGTGTCTTGAGTTCCCAGAGTGGGCCTGCCTTTCCAGCAGCAGAGGACCACTCTATAGCTCTGCGTTCCAGGTCAGGAGACAGCAGCTCAAGCCACTAAAGGAGCCGCACAGTTACTAGTAATACGAGAGGGGACAGGGGATGGGTCAGGTACCATTTTTTGTCAGCTTTGTGGGGATGAACTCAGAGCCTGAACACTATCTCTAAGTTAGTACTCTATCACTTTAAGCCACAGCTCTACCTCTTTTTTTTTTTTTTTTGAGTGGTTAATTGGAGATAAAAGCCACCAGCACCAGGCTTGGGTCTGGTGCCTTTTGATGTCTTCAATTAAGAAGAAGGTCTGGCCATGAGGGAGTGCCTCCATTTCTTCCTGGGTAATAATGACCAACCTCAGGGGTTTTCCGGGTATCTATGGAAAATAGTGCAAGCAGGGATCCTGGATACATTTATTTATGATGATGTTGACATGGAGAAGACCAGTACATTCATGTAGAGGCCATGCTTCCCGTGCCTATAAACATCCTCCATGTGAGAAAAGACTTCAATGGGTCCATGGATACAATTTATAGCTTTCTGTGTGCCAACATAAGTCAAGTGTGAATACTATCCTAATGAAATCATGCACATCTTTGACTGAGGGTGGTGAGAACCTAAAAGCAGGGTGGATTTCAAGGCAATTCATTCCTGCGTTCCTGTGTTGGATTAGCTTTCATCTTTGGGAGAAGTAAGGGCTTATTTGGCCATGTACTGCCAGAAAGGGTTCAAGCTTTGATGTCAGACAGCATGGGCTTGAAGCTGGCATGGAACTCGGTTGTTGAATGCTATAAGCCTCAGTTTCCCCTCCTTACAACTGGGTCATCAGGGCTATCTCTAAAGGCTGATAGGGCAGATGTTAAATTTATCTAGCACCTTAGGAAATTATCAACTATACATGTTAACCCTTCTTCCTTTTTTATTTTGTCTTAGAATTTTAAATTGGCAGAAGATGAGATAGTCACAAAGGTAACCTTCAAAGATAGTTTGAAGCCCTTGCTGTGTGCTTGGAGTCAGTGAGCCTGCCCTAACTTCCAAGTAGCAGTCCTGACAACCAAGCCTTTGGTGCTCATGGCATTCTTAGGATATTGGCACTTACAGCTATCTTCAGAGGTAAGTAGTCTTGTCTACATTTCAATACTGATTTTATTGTGTTTGCTACTACTGGGGCTTGAAATCAGGGTTTTGTGTTTTTGCTTGGCTTTTGTTTCTGTGTTAGCATTCTCCACTTGACCCACATCTCCATTTCTGGCTTTTTGCTAGTTAATTCGAGATGATAGCCTGTTGGATTTGTCTGCCTGGGCTGGTTTTGAATCTTGATTGATTCTCAAATCTTAGACTCCTGAGTAGCTAGCATCACAGGAGTGAGCACCCAATGCCCAACTCAATGGTAATTTTTAAATAATAACAATGGAACAATAGCATAACATCAAAAGAATCCAAGCTGTAGTCCATATCCTTATACTTACTGGGGGTTACATCGTAGTCCAGGTCACCAGAAATCATTTGAAAATTCTAAGAAAGAGTGTTATCATATCTGACCTCTAACAACCTATTAAAATTGAATTTACCTGCATCCTCCACGTCCAGGTTGATCACTATCAGTACTACCCCAGAGCAGCAGCAAGCAGTGTGGAATATCTCTCATGATTCAGCTTTGAGGACTGCTGAGTTTGGTGGGTTCAGAAGATCTTTCTGTGGCCCAAACTCTACCGTTCACTAGCCATTTGTCTTTATGCAATCACTTCCCCAAGCTTGGCCTTGGTTTCAATAATCACTAAGAAAGAAATCTCATTCCAGTCCTCACTCACTCACTCAGGGGAGGATGAGACACAACAAGGAGAGGACTGTGGATGAACTGTGACATTGGAACATCAGCTGCCCAGGGTCAACCTCAGCCTCACCCCACTTCAGTGGGAGAAAGGCCTAGCCTCCTCCTCCCTACTTCACCTTCTCCTCCACCCATCCCCGGTCACTCCCCAGAAAGCCCTAGCTCTGCTTTCCTAGGTGTACAGTGACCATTTTCATTTGTTAGGTACATATTTCAAATATATTTTTAACTTTTCACTTAAAGGAATCTTGCATAATAGAAATGTCATGAAATTTACATAATTTTTTAAGTACCCTTCACCAGTTTTCCCAAATGTCCACTTTTTACTGGATTTGTGCTCTCTTTCCCTCTCTCATCAGTCAAGTTCCAGCTAAAATGCCTTCTCTCAAAGGTCACCTTCCTAATCCCACGGTCCCGCCCTATGGTACCGTTCCAACTGCCGTTCTCTACGAAGCACTCAACTCCAGCTGATATTTTCCTTGGCTCCTTGTTACTGGTTACCTCCCTGCCTCCCCCATGAGGGTGGAAGTCTTAGGAAGGAATTTGCCTTCAGTCCCTTGTCTCGTTCATTGCTGAATCCTGCACAGCACTAGCACTAGCTCACTATCCGGCTAGAGAATAGAGCCCACTGCTGTATCTTGCCTGGGTAGGATGCTCAGGGGAAGAAAGCGTGGTCTCTTCATTCCAGGTAGAGACCTTCAGAGTTCACAGTGGCAGCAACAGTCATCCATCATGGAAACCTTGGCCTTACTTTTTTCTAGGAGGGGATTACTTAAAATACAGCTGACATTCCTCAAAGAGAAAGTTATACACATATGCTCACCCACATGGGAAGAGAGAGGCTGGCTAGCTTAGTGATTTATGTTTGGCCATAGAGCCAGACTGCCTTGTTCACACACAGATTCTGCCACTCATGGCCATGTGATCTTATACAACTTTGTATCTCTTACTTTGTGTCCCAATTTCCTTATTGTAAAAAATCTCCCTCCTAAGCTTGTTGCATGATTAAGTCATGATTAAATGTGCTAATATATTTCATGTGCTTAGACCTATGTCTGGCACATAGTAAATGTTTAATGAATGTTATCATAATGTATAGTTATATAACTGACAGCCAATGGCACCTACTGTCCAATAGCCTTTTTCCTCACTTGGAACAATATACAAAGTGTTCCGCGTCAACCAATATTATGTACTGCATGATTATTAATGGCCGATATTCTTCTCAGAGAAATGCAGTACAAGTTTCCTAACTCATTCCCATTATTAGATATTTTACTTGCCCCTAGGTTTTCTCTATTATCAATACCATTTTGTTGACTATACCTGAATATAGGTCATCATAGACATCAACAACAATTTCTTCTTTCTTTTTAAATGGCAAAGCTATTGTTTGTTAAATTAAAATGACCAACTAGCAGAAGATATTTGCTCAGAGCACACTGGTGTAAATTTCTTCTTATGGCTCTACTACAAGTAGAATGGTTGGACCAAAGGCTATCCATATTTTCTGACCTGAGACATAGATACCAAGTGCCTGAGACAGGTTATTGAACAGAGGCGTTTCCTTTGGGATCCAAGTCCAGAGGCCAGGGAGGTTCTAATCTGGGTCATTCCCCTGCTGTCCTGCCTCACAGCGCCAGCCTGGCTGCAGCCTGTGTGCCCAGCAAAGGCCATTGTGGGTTCTAATAATCCTGTTTACTCAGCTCTGGGCAGGAACACAACCTGGATGTTCTCTCTTCAGGGGATATGAAGGACTTTTGCTGAGAACTTCTTCTAAGAGAAGTAAAGCAATCCCATGCCTCATGCCTGCTGTTTCACTATGGACCTTTCTCCTGTGGCTTGGCTGTAACACTGTGTTCACAAAAGCAGCTGTACTGTCAGACTCTTCACCCCACCCAACCTTGTTACCCAGGAGAAACCCTTCTGTTCTCAAGTGTTCTTTCTTTCCAGAAGCCCCCAATGTGACAAGGAAAGCCCTGGACACTGGTGTCTCCAGCAAGCTACAAGATTTCCCCTCAACTGTCCCTTAAAAGCTCCCAGTGTGCATCATGTCAGGTAATGGTACCTTTAGGTGCCTTTGGTTGTCTGGTTAATTTTTGGTTGGCTTGGTCCAAGTCCCCAAGTGAAGAGAAGACACTGTTGTCAGAGCAGTCCTGGTACACCCTCTTGTACTTCTCTAGAACAGGGATCCAGACTTCCTTGGGAGAAGATTGAGTCTGGGACTCAGATTAAAAAGGGGATGGCCTGGCCCTGACAGGGAACCTCCAAGAGACAAAACTGTTATCACTGCTCTTTCCAGCAAAGCACAGCTGATTCCATTCCCAGCATCTCCAATGCCAGGATTGTAAGCTGAAGAGCAAACAAAAAGCCATACATCCTCATAGAAAGAACCTTGGTTCCAGGGCAAACAAGGAAAGCTGTCCAGGTCTTCCCTTTGAAACCTCACAGGTGTCTCCTTTGTGAGGAGGGAGTTATCACCTTTACAATAAAGTTTTAAAAATCTAAAAAGAAAATCAAGCAGAAAAAAGTCCACAATGCAGGACTTTAAAAAAGTGAGACTTTCATCTCAATAAAGAGGTGCGTGCCTAAAGCCCCAGCTACTAGGGAAACATAAGTAAAAGGATCATGATAAAGGATCATGACTCTTTTCCAGGACTGGGCAAACAGCATGGGACCTGTCTGAAAAATAAGTACAGAAAAAAAGGACAGGCACATGGCTCAACTAGAAGAGCACCTGCCCAGCAAGCCCAGGACCCTGTGTTTAAAATTTTAAAATAAATAAATAAATAATCCCATTGCCACAGTGATTTATCCCACAGGAAGGAATGAAGGCGTGAAAGGAGACAAGTAATCTTCATCCAAAAAGGTTAAAATACCACAGTTTTCCTCACTCTTAATGAATATCTTGCCTCACAAACATCCCTTTCAGAAGAAGCCTACAATAAGGAACTCTGAAGACGAAGTCCATTTTAATGTCATTTTTATAAATGGAACATGTTGGTTTTACAACCAGCGACAGATCCAGGATTTGAGACCACCTCACCCCATATAACTGACAAGGAATCTCATGCAAATTGGAGGTGAGTCAGATTTATCTGCTTTGCAAACCCAAATGAATTTATTACCTTTGCACAGAAGTGTCATAAAACATGCCACCTACACCACACGCAGGAAATACCTCTATTCTCAAAAGGCCAAAGAACACATCCCAAGATATTCATTCTTGAGTCTGTTTCTCCATCTCATACACCAGCATGATAAAAATCTTCCCCACTGGTTTGATGTGAGAATGAATAAATTAAAAAGTGGGGAAATCCTAGTATATGTTAGGGGTGGGGCTATTACTTCTTGCCTTTGGATTGCTACTGGAAAGAGGGAAAATAATTAAACTATCTCCTGTCCTTTGAGTGCTCATGATCTGGCTGTCTACAGTTGGCTGCAGGATGTTAGCTATATAAAACCAGGCCAGACCAAGTAGGGGAGAAGATTGGCCTAGTCACTGTCAGCTCACAGTTAAGATTCTTGAGTCCTGGGGATACCAGCTTGCTCTGGGAACCCAAATCTGAGGCTATGCCTGGTGGAATGGTACCCTGCCTGGCTGTTGTTCTTCAGGAAATCACCACTCTCTGAAAGACCAAATTCCCACCAGAATAAAAGGATTGTTGGACTGAGATAATTGCCCAATACATATGTTGAATCATTTCTACCTGATGGGATGTTTTGGTAAAAATGATCTCCTAGTTCTGCAATTCCTTCTTTGCAAAACGATTTCAAGGTTTAAGTACAGGACTCCAAGTGCTTCCCCCACCAATTAATTCTACCGATTTCTAGTTAAATAAGCATCATTCTGCAAGGAGGAAATTCAAGCCACTTCCTCTTATTAGAGTATTTTTTTTTAAGTCTACTCTTCTTAATGTCTGGCCAGATGCCTGGCTGCACAGTCAATATCCTTTGATCAGGATGGTTCTGTGGCACTTCCTCCTGGATCCTGTGCTGACTCAGGCCGGTGAATCTCTCAGAACTCCTGAGCTTCATCCTCCCTCCCATTCCAGGGCTCTTCTCTCATCACCCTCCCAGTGCCTTTCTTGCTGTGAGCATCCTCTGGTCTACCAAGCAGCCTGAAGCCAAGACAGCCACCACGCTCCAGGGATGTCCACCCAATCCCAGTCTCTTATCCTTGGATGGCTCTCTCCATTCCACCAGCTGTGTCTTTTCTGTAGACTCTTCTTATGTGCATGAGAGACAGCTAGAGATGTCAGGAGATTCCATGTACCAGCAATACATACAGCTCCAGAGGGGATCCTGCATCTCCATTTCATCATATGCAGAATAAAGGGCAGACCAATGTCCACTAAGGTTAACCCCCAACCCATCGTACTTCTCTTGCTAGTGAGGACTTTCCTCAATGGTCATTAGAATCTAAAATTTTCTCTAAAAACCACATGCTTAAATCGATTATTCAAAGAACAGTTGCTATTGATAAGGCCCTACATGAAGACCCAAAGATATTTAAATAAAAGACCAGTGCTGCTGGTCAAAGATGAAAAATACAAACTCTTGGAAATCCTAAGTCAGAATGGTTATAATTGCTAGGAAAGAACAAAGACCTTTGAAAGTTTCGTCCCAAATGAAGATCCACACTGATGATGAAGACCTTCAAGCTCACGGTAGGTAAGAAAAAGGTTCTCTAAGAGAGGGTTCTGTATGTACAGAGATTCAGAAACAATTCCACATGGCTGTCATGACTTGTTCATATATGAACACAGAAGGGCCCAAGAAAGAGGACAAAGCATGGGCACAGACTCCCTAGGCCTTGAATGTCCCTTCATAGAAAGAGGAGTCCCTGTCTCTGGTCATCTGTGGAAGTTTCCAAGGCTACCTGATGCCAAAGGCCTCACCAGATCCAGAGTGCAGAAACAGTTCCCATTACTAGCTGGCACAGTTTACCTTGAACCTGAGACTCTTGGTTAGTTTTCATAGCACAATCTCTGAGTAAGACTTGAAGAAAACAGTTCTTAAAACAAAGACAAATATTTAGAGTTTTAAGAGCTCAGTCTACAAATTAGGGAGAATGGGGAACCAAACATCAGATGTGCAACTTTGTTCTCCCTAATTTAAAGCAGACATGGTTTTCTGGTGGTAGATAGATTGACATGCTCATGCCTGCTCAATCACACAGGGGAAACCACTTCTGAAGAGCCAGTGCTTTATGTTATAGACTACCAAATTTAATAAGGTAGCAGAAGAGAGTAAGTGACGTCAATATGGCTGTAACAGAGATTCAAAAGAAATACATGGTGGATTTGACTGAAGTGGTTCCAGCCTTAATGGTAGTTAGAAGGCAAAAGTGAAATTTTCCATCTCTCAGTCTTCTTCACTTCCCCCAACTCTGACACTAACATGTTCATTCTGAGAAAAATAGAAGCTGGCAGAGGAAAAGGAATATGGTGTTTTCCTTCTCTTCCTCCATCCTTTTTTTTTTTTTTTTTCAGTCATGGTGCTTGAACTCTGGGCCTGGGCACTGTCCCTCAGCTTTCAGTTCAAGGTGAGCACTCTACCGCTTGAGCCACAACTCCACTTCTGATTTTCTGGTGGTTAATTAGAGATAAGACTCTCACAGACTTTCCTGCCTGGGCTGTCTTTGAACCACAAACCTCAGATCTCAGCTTCCTGAGTAGCTAGGATTATAGGAGTGAGCCACCAGCACCCGGCCCTCCATCCTTCTTTAGATAGAAGAAAAACAGTATTTACCTATCACCTCAATGATGGTTCCTTATCTATATTTACGTTTCAACAAGAAAAGATAAATCTTACAGAGAAACTTTTTTTCACTTTAAAGATGATGCGAAGTTGAAGTTGAGTGTGTTTATGCATACTTGTAATCCCAGCACTCTTGAAGCTGAGGCAGAATTGCAATTCGAGGCCAACCCTGGCCATATAGGAAAACCTATATCAAGATAGAGAGAGAGGGAGAGAGAAGGAGAGAGAGAGACAGAGACAGAGACAGAGACAAAGACAGAGAGAGAGAGAAATGGCAAATGAATATGCAGAAAGCAAGGCTTAGAGAGGTTATCTGGATTTTCTAACTTCACACATCTCAGGTAACATTATGTATAAACTGGTAAGTGAAGATTTGACCCCCTTCCTTTGCAGAGCATGAATTTCATGCTCTATCTGTCCCCCAGCCTTCCTGGAATCCATAAACATGATTAATGGAGAATTGATTGTGTATACATACCATCTATGAATGAAAGATGTTAAAGAAGTTGAATAGAATGAGCTCCATTTAACCATTCACTTATTACTCCTTTAGTAATTATTGGACACTATGATATGCCCATCATAACGAGGCCCTGAGAACACAGAACTGAATCAAGCAAGCAATTCATGTAATTTATGTGTAATTCATGTTGAATGAGCAGAAAGGTGCTAGATTTGAGAACTAGGAAATGAAAGACTCCTAGAATCATGAAGTAACTTCCATTCTCATTTTTGTTGAAGGGCAAATCTCCCTTGACAGTTGTGTTGAGAACTAAAGGGGCTGGTACTGATGATGCAGTTATAGCATCTGAGTATTGTTAAGTAAAATACTGGAATAATGCTACTGGCAGAACATTGGCAGCAGTGAAGTAAGTAGAATATAGAGAACTAGTCCACAATACTGCATGTTGGTGAGCAGTGAGTCAGGGAAGGTTGAGAGAGGCTGTGGATAAGGTAGCAATCTTAAATTTTTATGGTGGCCTGCAGGTGTCATCTGAAGCAGTATTTGACAGGGGTTGTATTTGAGTCTCATGTTGATGGTTTGGAAGGCCCAAAAGCGGACTCTGCTGTAAATGTCAATTACCTTCCAATGACCAGGTCTGGAATATGATTTTTTATTTAAATACAACCTTATATTGTGATGTAACACAGCTTGCTAATGTGCTGTGAGAGACTCAACCTCTAAAGTCATCTCAGGTGCCAGTAAAAAGTTGTGCACCTGGAAGGACAAATTGTTTGTGGACCCTTCCCTCTCAAGGAAAACAAAGATGTCTTTAGTTAAGCTTTGATTTCTAGGCGCTCTTGCGGTCCTTATAAAGCTTGCTCCAGCTGGTCCCAGGGCCTCAACCACACGCTGTGTGCCTGCTTGGACTCATGACTTTCTCCTGGACTACACCCAGCTGGGTCCTTCACTCTGGGGAGGAGATAGTTGTGGAGACACATCTGAGGTGAACTGGGTCTTTAGTGAAAAGAATCAAGCATGACCATAGGCCCAGAATGAACTCAGAGAACTTAGTGGACACAATACGCGAAAAAGAAATTTTTACTTGCAGCGGTTGGAGAATGATTGGTTTGTTCATTTGGTGATACTGGGGATTGAATTCGGGGTCTTGCACTTGCTTGCCACTTGAGCTACTCTGTCAGTGAGAATAATACTTTGCTTTTATGCCTCTGAGACTCAGAACTTCATGATATGACAAAGTTCATCCTTGCCATTGTGATTGAAATGAAAGCCCTGACTGGGTGGCTGGAAAGAATGTCTCTCTTCCCATTCTACTAGGAACGTCCATGTGTTTGTGTGCAGCACAACTTCTGTGTTGAGCTCCTATCTCTGTCTACAAAATGAGGGGGTAAGAAGGAATGCCCACACCCTGATCTCCTAGCTGCTCTTCTCTGGACTGGCATAAGTCTCATTATCTCATGTTAAAGTCACAGTGATTAGTGGTTCCTAAGAAGTCAAAGGTTTTTGTAATGAGACCACCAGTACATGGTAGTGCAGAGGAAAGGAAGAACCACAAGGGATCCCAGGGCTGATTTCGCCATCAACTGCTTGGGCTATTGCGACGGTCTAACCATCTCTGCCTAGCAAAGTTCCCCTGTTAAAACCTTACCCCCATAGTGACGGGATTAGAGAGTGACTAGGTTATGAGGGCCAAACCCTTATAAATAGGATTAGAGCCCATATCAAATGTCCCTTCTGGAAAGCTCTCATGTTTCTTGTGACATGTGAAGACACAGCCATAGGATCACTGTCTATGAACCATGGAGATACCAAATCTGCTGGCATCTTGACTGTGGGCTTCTCAGCCTCAAGAACTCTGAGCCACACATTTCAATCGTTTGGATGCCATTTGTCCACAGTGTTTGTGTTATAGCAATCCAAACAGACTAAAGCATATTTCTGAGAACCTTTATTTCTAAGACTGTCTACTTGATTTCAGCAGTCCCAGAAAAGCTACCTTATCCCCCCAACCTCCATCATTCTTTTCCGACAGCTTGAGTTGTAGATCATTTCTTCTCTTCCAATGCCTAAACCATGGATTTCATTCTTGTATGACCAGAATATGAAGATCTTTCTGGCTAAAAGAAAACACAATGCCAGATTGCCCTAAAAGTAATGGATGAGTGTCACTTGCTTGAAAGGGACAGATAAGTGTCAGTACCTGGTTGTCCAAGGCAACTCTTGGTTTTCTCTTCTTATCCCTAGAGGCAGCCCAGACTAAACACAGGAGTATCTCCTCTAAGGAGAGACAGCAGCCTTTTAGGGTCCTTCAGTAGCTTCTTGAGAAGCCTACGTTTCCTGGAGATCCTGAGGCAGCCCAAAGACAATTGTCTGAACACCTTTACAAGTGTTCTTGTAAGGAGAAGACAGAGAATATAGCCTCCGAGACAAAGGCTGAACTAGAAGTCAAGAAAGGCAGCCCTGGTCTGCCACAACTTCTAGCTCTCCAGGTGACTTTGGTAAATGGATTCCCACATTATTACAAAGAAAGCATTGAAACTGATGTAGTATAGACAGGAAGCTTAGAATTTGGGAATGGGACTGACTGGGTTGGGAATCCCAGTGCTACCATACCCAGAGGGTATGTATGATTCATGACTCTTCAGCCAAGACATATGGCATCTAAACTGAGTTCTTTGGTTCTGATCTTGGATTTGAACTGGAAGACCAAGCATCAGTCTTGGTAATTTACGAGCTGTAGGGCAGCAGAAAAGCCATTCAACTTCTCTGAGCCTCAGCTTCCTTGTTTGTAAAATTCACGAAGGTTCCTATAAGAATAAAGGTCATGCATACAGATGTCTCATACACGGTGAGTAGTTAGTAAGTACTCAATTGACCTATTTCCCCTCCCCACTCAACTCTCTTAAGAGATGCTTCTAGACCCCACGGCAATTAAGGAGCAAGCCTACGATGAATCATACTACAATCAGAGATCTGTTTAGAAATCATATCCCTATGGGCTAATTCATCGGAGATTAGAGACAGACACGTAACAGCCCGTTCTCCACCCACTGGGTGGAGGTAGAAGAGATTCAGCATCACCATGGATACTCATGACGGGCTGGGTGGGGATATAACAGGGAATTCAATCACACCGAGGGAGGGTTACGGAAGGAAGTGACGCTTAGACAGAGGGCTGACCTAGAAGGTGCGCAGTCAGAAGGAACAGCTCAACCAGGGACCAACCAAGGCCACCCAGCCTGTCAGAGGCACCAATTCTGATTCAGATCAGGTGTGTCGAATCCAGGCTTCCTCTTATGAGTATCTGCCATGCTGTACAAATTAAGTCTTGCTAAAGAGAATCTGCCAGCTGTTTTTCCCAGAGATGTCAGAAGAGCAGCTGACCCTGAACTGGAAAGATCTGGGGAGCAAAGACCTCGGCATCACCTGACAGGCCTGGTGGTTATGAAATTCGCCTCTGCACCAAACATGTTGCACCATCAGCACTAGCCAAGCATTGCTTTAAATGTCCTTCCTCCCAAAGACTTGTGACTAGGCAATGTGATTGCCCTCTCGTTGCTGCTAATAATAGTCCTTACTATGTTGTTTTTTTGGTCAAGCAACAATGAACTAATGAACTTTGAAACTTGATGGTAATGGGTCACATCAGCTGGTTATCCCTTGGGTGAAGTTCATCGAAAAGTAAAAGTCCAGTGTCCTGGGAGTTTCTGAACTCTTTAGTCCAGAAACATGCACTCTCCTGGCCAAGCAGTATATTCACTCTAAATTCAGTAGAGGTGGCCGAGCAGGCCTGGCATAAAACCCAACACAGCCACCAGGTCACTTACCTTTGCCAATCTGATTCCTCATCTGTGAAGTGGGGGATGAATTCCTATCTTATCTGCTGATGAGAACTCTGTCAGATAGATGCTTGGCTGAACAATTGGCTTCTTGCAAGTACTCAGTAACCAAGGGTGGAAAAATGTTCTTGTTAAAACCCTATGAGATAAGAATGGGAGAATGAGAGTCAGAAAGGTGAATGGATTTCACTAAGCTCTGAAGGGGGTGAATAACTTAAGCCAAATCTACTTCTGGGTCCCAGTAACTTTTTTTGTTCTTCAAACTCTCCCTCTCATAGAAATGTATCTTTACGAGACATGCTAGAGAAGGCAAGCTTATTTCCTAGAGTGGTGATGTGGGGCTCACCCACTGACTTTTCTTGAGCAAAGGAGAGTGTGGAAATGACAGTATGGCAGGTCTGGGAAGGCAGCTCAAAGGGTATAAACTGGTTTCCTATACTAAGTCTTTATAGGAAGACATAGTTCATCCAACAGAATGAAGTCTCTCTTCCTCTAGGTCCCAGCTCTTTCAAGCTGACAGGATCTGGGCCTTGAGTCCCAATATTCTCCCCACTCACTGTCTGAATGTGAGTTTTCCCCACGGTGGATGCTGGGCTGCTTCAGGACTAGGAGAGCCTGTCTGTGGCTCTGTATACCCAGTGCCTACCACCTCATAAACCATTCAGAAATAGTTGCTGACTTGCTAGCTAAATAGGTTTCCTCGAGCAGTTTTGTTCATTTTTGGCAGAACCAGGGCTTGAACTCAGAGCCTTTTACTTTGGCTCAGCTTGCTTGATCTGCTAGATCTGCGATACACCTCCATCCCAGTTCTTTGATGATTATTTTGAAAGTGGAAGTCTACTGCTCCACCTGGCTTTGAACCATAATTCTCCAGGTCTCAGCCTCTGGAGTAGCTAGGATTATAGGAGTGAGCCAGTAGTACCCAGCTACATTGTTTTAAGAAGATCAGAGGCCTTCCGATTCCCATCTTCCAGTAACTATGCAGAAAGCCCAAAGGGCAGTTAAAAGACACATCTCAGCTTCATTTTGTGAAAAATACAAGTTGAAGAATAATTTGAGCTGTATACTGCCCTTTCAATGAAGACATAGATAAGTTAAATAGTAGTACATATTTTTTTAGGCACTGTACTTGGAGTAGTAACAATTCAATTCAGATTGTTAGTTGTATGTAGGAAGTGAAGGGGGTTAATGGAATAAGAATAGGTATCTAAAAATCTCTAGTTATATTTATAATAATTTTTCTTTAAGTAAAAAATGAAATATTAAGATTTCTTAAAATTAGCCAGGTGCCCATGACTCACACCTAAAATCCTAGCTACTTAGGAGGCTGAGATCTCAGGATCACCGTTAAAGCCAGTCTGGGCAGGAAAGTCCATAAGACTCTGATCTCCAATTAACCACCAGAAAACCAGAAGTGGCACTGTGGCTCAAGTGGTAGAGCACTAGCCTTAAGCTGAAGAGCTGAGGAACAGTGCCCAGGCCAAGAGTTCAAAATATTTTTTAAAGTTAAACGAGAACACTGGTATTTCTAGTATTGTTCTGTTTATGTTTGTATCTGTAATGTTTCACAATTAAATGTTATAATATTATTTAAAAAAGAAGAGTCTCAGCTAAATACATCAATTTTTTTAAATGTACATTAAAAATCCACATAAACAAACATGTATGCAAACAAACAGAGCAAATACAAATTCAAGGAGGTTTCTGCAGACTTGTCTCCCATTTCAGGCCTTTAATTTCTCTCTTGGCAGACACCAACTTTGGCCTGGGCTGTTTTCACAGACTCCTGGCAGGCAGCCTGCTTGGGTTTGGTTTAGTCTTAAAAATAAATAAATAAATAAAGCAAATGAAGCCACAATCTTTGTGAAGCCCTCTCTCAGCCATCGATTCCATGTTTCCTGTCACCTGCTCAACCCCTCCCAGGCCATGTGAGTCCATAAATGTGTCCAGAAGTCCGTACAAGCTAACAAACTGGGGATTCCTTTAAGGGGAAAAAGTCAGCTCAGAAGAGACCTAAACTTGAAATAGTCGGTGAGCTAGGCTAGACCTCTGTTTCCCTAAAGAAGACCATGAAGCCCAAGGCCTACTCCACTGATAGCCTGCCCTGATGAGTACCTTCCATCATGAAGTTTCCCCTCCAGCAACACTGAAGAGGCCACTGAGGCACACACAAACAACATAACTGAAGGACACTGTCCTTCTGATATGATGGAGTTCCGTGAGCAACTAGTAGCATTGGATTATTAGACAGAGTTCTAGGGTCTCCTACACAGTTGACGTTCTTCGGCTGGCCCTGCGGATTTTCACTGTCGTCTGTCTGAGCCTCTTTTCCTCCTCTGAGAACAGGGTATCACCTTCCAGAAATGCTGGATACTCTAGAAATAGATGGTGCATTTTGCTGGTGCACTAGAGCCTCCAATATCCAAACTGGAAGACCAGCAGGGATCAAGACCTGCTCCTCCCTGTGGCACCTATGGGTAGTTTTCTCCATTGCTCCTCCACAGCCTGGCTGTAGATGCTCATAGTGAAATTCTCACTGTTAGAAAGTTCTTCCTCAGGGTCAGTCACAATTTTTCTGGAGCTTTCATTTATTGGTCTTTTCCATTCAGGACCACTAAGAACAAGTGTATGCCCTCACCTCTAGTGTCCAACCTCCCCCCCACACACACACACACAGAGTTATAGAGAGCTCTTGGTCATCTTTGAAGTACCAGCAGAATCCAGGAAGAGTTATTTAGGTACACACACACACACACACACACACACACACGCGTGCGCGCACGCATGGACTCAAAAATATATGGAAAACACGCATCAGTACTGAACACATACCTACTTTGTATTTCTTATGGTGATTTTCCTGAACAGTAGCGATTTATTAACAATATCTATTAATATCGCCATAGTATCTTTTAAATTAGTTTATTTTTATATCTTTATTGTATAGGTGATAAACAGGGGGGTTAAAGTTACATAAGGTAATGAGTACATTTCTTTTTAAACACCTCTGCCTCATTTTCTCCCACTTACCCTTCCTGGCTCCCCTTCGCCCCACGTTGTATAGTTCATTCCCAACATAGTGTCATGTGAGTATCATTATTGCATTAGCTTATCCTGTGTCCTGCTGTTTCTGTGACTCCTTTTCCCTTCCATGGATCATACAAGCAAAAGGTACAGAAAATTAAAACAGAAATAAAAGAAATAACTGCACACAGGACATAATAAGAACCTCTTCTTTCCCATTCTTGGAGTTCATGTTGCTACACTTCATTACATATGGCCCTATGTACTTAGTAATTGGGCTCCTGAGATCCCCTGTTAAGAATACCATGGATATACTCTAGATATTTCAAATGAGGGAAACCTGCAACCTACTTTCTTTAGGCCTGACTTACTTCGCTTAATATAATTTTTTTCTAGTTCTTTCCATTTCCTTACAGACGAGGCAATGTCATTTCATGGTACTAGGTATTACAAGTAATCTAGGGATGATTTAAAGTGTGCAAGAGACCAGATCATGAATTAAAAGCCAACCTGGGATACATAGAAAGACTTTGTCTCCAAAAATTAAAATAAAAAACAAATTTATAAAAGGAGTGTGCCAGAATTACATGCAAATATTACACCATTTTATATAGGAGATCTGAGCATTTGCAGATTTGGGACAACTGTGGGTGGTGTTTATGTGTGTGTGTGTGTATATGTGTGTGTGTGTGCATTTGTGTATGAGTGTTGGTATATAGGCAACTACAAGAGGCTATGTAGGTACATGCAAGATTTGCCTGTCTAAGCTGTGGAAAGCATAGGAGGGCCTCTTAGAGGACTTGGGGTTTAAACCAAGTAGCTACAAACAAAAGTGATGAAACACTCCAGTAGATGACCACTTCCCTGTATGGATTAAATGAGGTACTTAGTTTGACAGCTGTTCCCTTTCTGTCCTCATTCGACAAGATAGTGCAGCTGATCTGATCTGGGACCCCCTACAATCAGCTATTCTCATTCTCTGTGATGGCTTCCAAGAGAACGCATTCGCATCAGAACTAAAGAGTTCCAATCAGTTTAATGTTGTGCTAGACCCTGGGTTTGGGGATTTTTTAGGTTCTTGGATATGAGTTTGGATTGAGGCCCAAAAACACACCCTGTAAAGGAACAAAGGATCATGGGGTGGTTGATTGGATAGTCGCTGTGAGGAAGTTTGGTACACACCAAGGGAAAGAAGAATTTAATTCAAAACAGAGTTGACTCAGGCTTCACGGTAGAGATGGGAGACATCTACAAAGGAGGTAGCACCATAACCTCACACGAAACTCCAGTCTTGATCCTAAACATCTCCTTTGACCCTGTATTCAATGACTGGAACCTGTACTTCTCTGGGAAGATAAAGGCGTCTCCCTAAAATTATAAATCAGATAATGGCACTCCCCAACTTCCAAATTTGCCTTGGCTTGTCATTGTTCTTATAATCGATTCCGAATCTGCCCCTTGGCCCCGAAGCCTGTCTTCCTCCTTGGCTTCTTCTGAATCCCAGTCAGGCAGGAGTACCTGTCCCTCTGGGAGTCATGCCCACATGGCACTTTTGCTTGTCCTCACTGAGGGTTCCAAGGTCAAAGATCAAGTGGGGGAGCAGAGGCATGTCAGCTCTTGGCTGAAGAGGGCCTCTCTCAGCCACTCTTCAGACCTTCTCTACAAGGAGGGAGTGGGAGCAGTGGCAGGAAAGACAGGATAGAAAAGAGCATCATTGAAAAATACTCAATGTGTTTAGGCATAAGAGCAAGATAAGTGAACTAGCCATTTACTCCCTTTACAGGTAAGGGGAACAAAGGTTGCCTTTGGAGAAGCTTAAACACTAGAGCAAGGAAGATATCTTCCCTATCTTCAGCCATATTGTTTTTAGCAGAACTGCAACAAGAAAGTTCAGGAAGGAGAAGAAGACAGACCTCAGCCCTTCTCCCCTTCTTCCTCACCCCTGCAGAAACTTTTCTTTGGCGACAGTGAGAAGTTAGGAGAACTCAGAAGATGAAAAGCCTGGGTGATGCGGCCTTCTAGAATGCAGAATTAGAGTAGGATGGTGGATTCAATGGGAAGGACCACACACAAGAATCACCAAATACAGCAGAGTTTCCCAGCATTCTGCAGACAGAATGGGAAAGGCCAACCCCAAGAAAGAGAATGACCTGAATAGGAAGAGGGAGCCTAGCTGTCAGGAAGTTCTCTCAGCCAGGCCAGAGCGGTCACATAGCATCCAAATCCTGCGTCGAGTACATCTGCCAGAATAGTCCACGTGGCCACAGACATCTCATACTTTGGCTCACACACAATTGTAGAGGGCAAAAGGGTTATTCAGCATTCCTGGACCTCATCAATCTTCCCCAGGACCAAGATCTAGGCAGACAACAGGCACTTTGATGTTACCACAAGGAAGGCAGTGATGATTCAAAGCCAATAATAGAAATAATGAGGATCACCGAAATGGTAATGAGTAGACCAGTGGCCTGCTGAACAGATAGAGAAGACAAGCCCAAGACTGATGCTGGCAAAGGCAGGTTGCTAGCCACCATGCCAGACTATCCTCACAGCCACCTGGAGCCTACAGACACATAGTCGAGAGAGAGAGAGAGGCAGAAGTCCTGCCCATGGCTTATGTAATACTTCATGGTCAAAGGGTCAGAGTTTGCCTGGCCGGAAGAGTCTTGCAACACTGATCCTGTACACTCAGCTTTCCAACCATGCTAATCCTGAGCACATCTTGCTTTCTCTCGCCCCTGGACCCTTGCACAGGCTGTTCCCTTTGCCTGGGACATTTCCTTCCTATTAAATCCTTCCCCAGCTGGACTAATTCTACCTTGGTTTAGCATCATTCACTCCACAAAACCCTGCTGGACATCTGGCTCTTCCTGGGAGCATTCACAGTCCCATATACTGTCTCCTACAGGCCTCAGTCCTCCTAGGTGCCACCCTCGGCCTTAGCCAACCTCTTATATCAGGCTGAAAGCCCTGTAAAGGCTGTGGTCTCATTGACCCAGTGCCTTGGGGTGTCTGTCACCCAACAGGTGCTAGGTAGACATGTGGAAAAGATTGTTAGCCCTTATACAGGCTCAGCCACCCAGAACCTCAAACCATGAACCGTAAGTCATGAACCATGCCTAATGCTGCAGGAGTGAGACAAGAAAGGCCTCTACGTGATGAAGACAAAGGGAAGCCAAGGCCCAGAGCCTCCTCTAGGACCCCCAGAGAAGAAACCCATACCTGCGTAGGCTTTCGAGCAGCACCAAAGACAAGGTATCACAAACAGAATAAACAGCAGATGCAAAGATCCTGAGGAATAAAGATGCATAGCAGGTCACAGAGATTGAATGGCAGGTGAGATGACGAGATGAGACCTGGAGGAAAAAAGTCAGCTGGGTGAGGGGCACCAGAACAGGGCAGCCAGGGGCTAAACTAAGAGGTGAAGAACACATCTAAGGCTCAGAAAGTGGTGAAGAACACATCTAAGGCTCAGAAAGGTCTGCTTTGGGGACTATGAGTTATAATTTTCTGGCTGAAGGATTTTAGGTGAGTTGCCTCAAGTCTTAGACTTGAGGGGGAAAAAAAAAAACAAGAAAAACAAACAAAAAATACCTTAGAGACAGAGCTCAGGATCTGAATTCAAGTCCCAATATGGGCAACTGAGGGGACTTCGACTGCCCTGAAAGAAAATTCATTGAAGGAACATAGGAGAAAACTTTCCACAGTCATCATCTGGTGGTAAGCCCTTTGTGTCATGCTGCCTGTCCTCTTCGACAACTGGGAAGTGGGATTTGCTACTTCAGGTTTTGTTAAAGATACAGAAGGGCTGTGTGACAGGGGAAAAAAGGAGGTGGGTATTTGGAGCAGAATCTTAAAGAACAGTCTGAGCCGTGGGATGGAAGTGGGAGGAGCATGCACTAGGAATAGCGGGACAAACATGCCCCCTGGGGTGGGGACGGCAGAGGGAGGTAAGGCAGTGGGCCTTGGTGTCAGCCAAAACAGGGGTGTCTTGAGCAAATCAAGAAACTCCCTGGGCTTTGACTACCTCTTTGATGGGACAGACTGTCTGTCTCATTAGCCTGATGGGGTTGTCCAGTAGCATCTCATGAATGGCAGCCATGGTTAGGGGGGAGATGGCATGATCATTTATGAGGGGTCACAGTGATGCACAAGGGAGGCCAGATAAAAAGGCCGAGCCTCTACATCTTCCAGAAGGCCAGCCTCCCTTCCCTGATGTGGACTGCCTGAGTCCTGGCCCATCTCCACCTGTGGCCTCCATGCCTGCAGCTCAGAGCTTCAGGAGTCTTGCCACCACCAGGTAGCACGAGCTGTGACCAAGCCCACTTTTCAGGAGACTGAGTTCCCATGCAGACTCTGGGAGAAGGCAGGGAAGAGGAGGAAAAACCAACAAAGGCTTGATATCAGACCCAAGCCAGGCCCACCAATCCCCGTTCTGAAAATAATTGGCAATTGTCGTAGACAAGTTGCCCCTGGCTTCCTCCACTCAGCAGGAAATGCTTCAGGGACCCTCAGATTCCAGTCAGAGCCAAAGACTTGTTGTTTGCACAGGACAAGGTGCTCAGAAAGGAGTAAATGGAGAAGCAGACTGAACCCATGTGTGCAGACTTTCTGTACAACTTCCGATTAACATTATTACCCCTTGAAATCCCTATGAAGCAGAGAATGAACCAAATACTACTCTACCACCACCAGTAACCACAGCTCTCTTATGCTGACCATCACATGAAGCTAGGGTCTTGCACTGCCTCCTAACCAACCCTGCAAGCCACCAGACTGCTAGTCTCAGACTCTTTTTTTTTAAAGCCAAAGCTGCATGATTTTTGCCTGGTCACAAAGATGAAAGACAGAGAGGGATTCAGAGGCAGATGTCTGTGACCACACCATGCAGCCTTTCCCTCATTCTACTCTGGTCACAGGAAGCATGGCCCAATGGCTAAATAATCTTCTGACTTCATAATCTGTGTGGACACCCACTCATTGGTTGCACTGCCAGCGTTTGAGGTAAATTACCCCCACCCCCTGCGAGCTGTGTGGCCTCCTGCAAGCTGTTTAAAGTCTCTGTGCTTCAGGCACCTTTTCTGAGTCTAATTACCTCATTGTCCGCCTCATCTCCCCTCTCTCTCTTCCTTTTTCCCTTCCCTACCTCCAATGCGAGCATCATTCCCAGGGACCACACCATCTTTATCATCTCCATCTTCCACCACTGTGATAATAAAACCCACAACTTCCCATGTGCAAAGCAAATAGTGTGCTATTACTCAGTTGCTTTCAAGTGCTGTTCTCTTAGCTGCTACTGCCTCCCTTTCTCCATACTGTCTGCCTGGTAAGGCCTGGTTAAAAGGAACCCTTTTGCTCCATCATCCACACAGGCCACAGGCCTGGTATTCACTGATGCACTATATTGTTTCCTCTTTCCCCTCTCCTGTTTGTTCTACCTTAAGCTCTCAGAGGGAGAGGTGTTCATCTTTTAATCACCATGGATTTTGATTATTGTACATTTTTTATATACTAGTACTGGAGCTTGGATTTAGAGTCAAGTGTGCTCTCAGCAATTTTGTGCAAGGCTAGTGCTCTACACCTTGAGCCATGGCTCTACTTATGGTGGTTACTTGGAGACAGTCTCATGGATTTCTCTACCCAGGCTGGCTTCAAACCAGGTTCCTCAGATCTCAGCCTCCTGAGTAGCTAGAATTATAGGCATGAGCCAGTGCCTGACTTTATATGGTACTAATTAATACTCAGTGAAATGTTAAGGGAAGAGTAAGTCAACACCTCTGCTCATGCCATCCTCTTCTTCTCCCTAAGTCTGTCCTCTTCAACTTCTCATCAGAGGCACTGGCTTCTGAGAACAACGTGGGCAGGATTCCTTCAAAGATCAAGAGACTGGCCTCTTGTGGGGAAGGAAAGCCAAGAACCATATTTTAGAGCTTTGTGTGGCTTACTGTCACTCACTTAGTCCCCACAAATCTCCTACACAGAAGGTTCTTCTCTTCTACTCATTTACTAGATTAGAAAACTACAGTACTAACGTGTTAACACTTGCCAAATTACACAACTAATAAGTCTGGAGATGGTCTTGAGAGGGAACTGGGTTTGCAGCCAGCAAATAGCCTCCAAAGAACCTGTGTGCTTCACTCTACTGGCTCATACATTCATTGCTGCCTGTGCACCAGGCCCAACCCAAGGTCCACATGAAATACTTACTCCATCCTACTAGCAAACCTGAGGTGCCCTGCTGGTCTCCCTGCTTGAGAGATCCACGTAGCTTTGTCTGAGCTAAGGCCTCACACTTGCAAGGAGCCTCCTAGGCTAACTTTGACTTTTCTTCAGATTCAATGAAGGAAAAGGTGTAGGGAGTTCATTTTGAGAAGAATAAAGATTTTCCTCAACACTTCAACACTGGATCCTGCTCCTTTGCCCCGATCCAGACAGCCTGGATGAGCACCAAGAGAGAGTAGGGAAAGGGAGGGAAGAAGGGCTCCGAGTCAATAATCTCAGGATCGATTACTCTTCCTTCCCCCTGCCCCTTCTCCCCGCCTGCCACATAACTAGTTGCATGAACTTGGAAAAATCATTTCTACTTCTGAGCCTTATTGGTAAAGAGAGGATGGTGGTAGCTCCTTTGCAAGACTAAATAAAATGGAGTTATGTGAAACCTCATAGCACATCCCTGGTATAAAATCATGTAATATTAATATTAAAAATAATGGCTGAGGTTCACAGAAAGAATTCGCTCAAGGTCACAGAAGTCCTTCTTCAATCTCATTTCTTTTTGTGACCTCTGGCATTGCTGTTGACCCCAGCACTCTTTTTTTTTTTTTTGGTTGAACTCTGGGCCTGGGCGCTGTCCCTCAGCTCTTCAGCTCAAGGCTAGCGCTCTACCACTTGAGCCACAGCGCCACTTCTGGCTTTTTATGCTTATGTGGTGCTGAGGAATTGAACCCAGGGCCTCATGTATGCAAGGCAAGCGCTCTACCACTGAGCCACCTTCCCAGCCCCATACTCCAGCACTCTTATCAGTTGCCATGACTTGAATCCCAGAGTCCTCTTTGCCATCTTCCTCCGCACCCCCCACCCTCCGCAGCACCTACCTCTACCTACATCCTACCTCTAGGCCATACCAACAAGCACTCAGTAATATTAGTTTGTCTACTGAGCTATTTCCTCATTGTTTCTGCCCTTCCCCTCCCTCATCTCCATAGCATAGTAACCATAAAACCCAGCACACAGAGCCTAGAATTTACTAGGTGCTCAACAAAATACTGCTGAATAAACATGATCATGCTCTTTTCAGACAACCTTTCTGATCAGTCTAAACTGTCCCTGCAAGAAGTTCTCTAACCCCGTGATAATTTCTAATGTCCTAGATAACCTGGGATGACTTCTAGTGATGAAGAATGCAGATACAGATCCTCTCCCATCAGTCCAAGTGGTACCATCAGCCCAGTTGACAGACAGACCTCCTCCTCCAGCCATCTCTTTCTCCTGGATCCCTGACAACTTCTTCATTCTTTCACATTTGTTTATTCTGTTCCCTGTGCTTGGAATGAGCTCCCCTTACACATCTAAAAAATCAAATCCTTAGTCATCTTTTAAAACACTCTGATTTATTTCACAATTATTTGAGTACCCACTGTGTCTCAAGCACTGCTGTAGGGTTGCCAGAGGTCCCATTGGGAAACAAAGCAAAAGTCCACGACCATACCAACCTTATAATCTACTGGCAGCCTAGTGACAAGTCATCTAAGCTAGAGATGTGTTGGGGAGGGGATCTGACAGCATCTCCGAGAACTTTTTCCCAAACTTCCCTTCCAGCCTCAGCACTGGCCATATCCCCTTCCTGCCTAGTGCTCTCTCTGTATCTGGGAAACCTGAATGTAATTATTTGCATGCCTATTCCCCACAATGAGCAGGATTGGGTTGTGGTTGTATTATGGTGTCTGTAATTTGTTGGAAGGAAGGAGGAAAGGGAGAGAGAAGAGTGAGGAAGATTCCTAAGAGGTAGAATAAGAGAGACGACAGGTGTGGAGAAGTTTGAAAGTTGAAGACTCTTCCTGTGCACATACTGAAATGAACCCTTTCCAAGATGGCTCACATAGCATCCTGGGTCCTGCCTCCAGCCCTGCCCATCCCCCAGCCCCACTGCAACCAGAATGGGTCTTTGGACTCTAAGACATTACTGAATAGATCTTCATCTATCAGATGCTTCTGTCTCTCCCCAACCTGAATGGTTTTCACCATACCCTTCCCAGACACTCTGGGAAATAAATCAATGTCACCAAACCGTCAAGGCCACTGAGCAGCAGAGACCAGGAGAACAAGATGGCAATTAACCTTCGGCCTTTCAGGCAGAAAGACTGTTATCACATACCACAGCCTTCCCATAGTGGTATGATGAACCCTTTGTACTTGAAAAACTAGAGGCCAGACGTTAGTCATAGGTCCTCTTTGCCAGCTAGCACTAGAGCTTGGATTCGATCTCAGGTCATCTGGCTGCAGATACCATGTACTTACCTGATTTTAGTCCAGGTTTGAGATCCAGACCAGAGTTTCACCAACCATCTTTTGTTCTGGAAGACTGTTTTGGGTGAGGACTGTCCTCCACACTGTCAGTGCCAGTAGCATACCCTACTTTCCCATGCATACCACTTACGACAGTGGAAAATGGCCCTAGACGTTGCCCTTTGTCACCTACAGACAAATATCCCCTGGTTTATTTGCAATCAAGCCACTTGAACAAGCAGCTTGGACTTCCTGGGCTTTATGGCATCCCTCCCCCCAAGAAATATGGATAAGTGGCCCAAACTCCAATGTCCTGCGGGGGAGGGGGTCCAGCTAGCAGTTTTACTCATAGCAGTACTGGGATTTGACCTTACGGTCTCACACTTGCTAGGCTGGTTCTTTATCACTTGAGTCATACCTCCAGTCTTGCTTTTTTATTTTTCCTGCTTTTTAAATTTATATTTTAGCATCTTTAAATAATTGTACAAAGGAGTTGCCATTTAACAAAGCCGTTTATGAATGCAATACATCTTGATCAATGTCTTCCCTTTCAACATTGTCATCCATCCCCCACAACCCTTCTCTCACTTTTCGTAATTTAGTAGGACGTATTTTTTTTATTGTGAAAATACTGTACAGAGGGGTTACAATTACATGGGCAAGATAGTGAGTACATTTCTTATCAAACATTGTTGCCTCCTCCTTTGTTTCCCCTTCCCATCCCTTCCCAGCCTCCCCTCGCCCCCCCATCCAATCCTCCCACTCCCCCCCCCCACCAAAGTTGTAAAGTTCATTTTCAACATGACAACTTGTACTTCTCATTGTTGCAACAGGTCCACCTGTATCCTTATTTAAATGACTTGTTTTTCCCCTTCCCCTCCACAAATTATACCAACATCAAATACAGTGAAAGCAGGGGTTATACTGTGGGGGAAGGACATACAAAGCAACAAAGAAATAATCTTATAAATGCTTTAGAAACAAATGCATAAAAGAAAAAACATTTAAATACATATCTTAGGGTTCATTTTCCTAACATCACCTTATCTGACCTTTTCTGCTTGACTCATATATATATACTAGATATTGCTAATAAGGGAAACCATGGGACCTATGTTTCTTTGGGCCTGGCTTACTTCACTTAACATAATTTTTTCCAAGTCTTTCCATTTTCTCACAACTGGGGCAATGTCATTCTTTCTGATGGAGGCATAGAATTCCATTGTGTATATATACCACATTTTCTTGATCCATTCATCTACTGAGGGTCATCTGGGTTGGTTCCATGTCTTAGCTATGGTAAATAATGCTGCAATAAACATAGTTGTGCTGGTAGCTTTAGTGTGGTCTTGTTTGTAAGCATTTGGGTAAATGCCCAAAAGTGGGATTGCTGGGTCATAGGGGAGCTCTATGTGGAGTCTTTTGAGGAACCTCCATACTACTTTCCAAAGTGGTTGAACAAGTTTACACTCCCACCAACAATGAGGTAAGGTTCCCTTCTGTCCACATCCCCTCCAGCATCTGTTGTTATTAGAGTTCTTGATTTTTGCCATTCTAACTGGGGTGAGGTGGTATCTCAATGTTGTTTTGATTTGCATTTCTTTTATGGCTAGAGAGGTTGAGCATTTCTTCATGTGTCTATTGGCCATCCTTCTTTCCTCTTCAGAGAAGTTTCTCTTTAAGTCTTTAGCCCACTTATTTATTGGGCAGTTGTTTCTTTGAGGATTTGTTGTTGGGGGGTTTAATTTTTTGAGTTCCAAGTATATTTTAGATATGAGACCCTTGTCCGTTGTATGGCTAGTGAAGATCTTTTCCCAATCCATGGGCTTTCTATTGATCTTGTTAGCTATGTCCTTTGCCATGCAGAAGCTCTGCAACTTCATGCAATCCCATTTGTCCAACCTTTCTTTGATTTCTTGTGTTTCTGGGTCTTTATTAAGAAAATTTCAGCCTGAGCCAAGGAGACCTAGGGTTTCTCCTATTCCATCCTGTAATGTTTTCAGAGTGTCTGCTTTGAGTTCAAGGTCTTTGATCCATTTGGAGTTGATTCTGGTGCAGGGTGATATATAAGGATCTAGCTTTAGTTTTCTACAAGTAGTTAACCAATTTTGCCAGCACCATTTACTGAAGAGGCTGTCTTTCTTCCATTCTATTTTTTTAGCTCCCTTATCAAAGACTAGATGGCTATAGGTCTGTAGGTTCATTTCTGGGTTTTCAATTTTATTCCATTGGTCCTGAGGTTGTTCTTGTGCCAGTACCAAGCTGTTTTGATTACTATGGCTTTATAGTAGAGTTTGAAATTTGGTATTGATATTCCTCCAGCAGTGTTCTTTCCGTTGAGGAGCGTTTTTGCTATTCAGGGTCTTTTATTGTTCCATATGAATTTTTGGATTGCCTCTTCTATTTCCTTGAAGAATGAGGTTGGAATTTTGGTAGGTAGCACATTGAATTTGTAGATAGCCTTGGGAAGTATTGCCATTTTTACGATGTTAATCTTTCCAATCCAGGAGCATGGGAGTTTTTCCCATTTTCTAAGTTCTGTTTTGATTTCCTTTTTCAAGTTTTTAAAGTTTTCATCATAGAGGTCCTTCACTTCTTTGGTTAAGTTAATTCCTAGGTATTTTATTTTTTGTGGGGCTATTACAAATGGAGTTGCTTTCCTAATTTCAGCCCCACTTTTCTCATTGTTGGCATACAGAAAAGCCATTGATTTTTGGAGGTTAATTTTATACCCTGCTACTTTGCCAAAGTTTTGAATCAGCTTGAGTAATTTGGGAGTGGAGTCTATGGGATTCTTTAAATACGAGATCATGTCATCTTGAGAGTTTTATTTCTTCTTTCCCTCCCTATTTGGATCCCCTTTATGTCTGCATCTTGTCTTATTGCTGTAGCTAGGCATTCTAATACTAGGTTAAAGAGAAGTGGAGAGAGTGGGCATCCTTGTCTTGTTTAGTAGGACATATTTTTCACTTTAATTTAGTAGGCTGCATATTTAAGTCTTCTCCCCTACCTCACCTTGTCTTTCATCACCCCTCTCCCCTTCCAAGTACCCATCTCCTGGTTAACTGGAGACTGGAGTCTTGTGGACTTTTCTGTCCTTACTGGCTTCAAACCATAATCATCTAGAGGTCAGACTCATGAGAAGCTAGGATTACAGATACACGTGACCAACACCCAGCTTAATTCATAGTCACTTCTACACTGTCTGCTACATATATATAATTTTTCCAATATAAGAAGTTACTATATTAATCAATATCTTTACTATATCCATGAGGACAAATAAAATATTATTTGCTGAGAGAGAGGGAGAAAGAGACAGAGAGACAGTCAGACTGAGACAGAGAAAGAGAATATATCAGATAGTCTTGAAGAACTCTCTATTAGATGGTTCAAAAGTTCTGCCCAGTAGTCCCTTTATAGAAACAAGAGAGTGTTCAATGTGCAAATGTGATACCAACAATGTGTTTCAAATGAAAGCTCAAGAATGTGATATGGACTCATGAGATCATGTATATGGTACTAGCACAGTACCTATCCTAACACTCAGAAAGTTTCTTATTTTTTATGTCAGATGAGAAAACTGAAGCTACAGCATATTCCAAAATCTCTCTTAGATCTCCTGCTCCTGTGGAGTTCAGCACCTATTCAAACTCCAGTACTCTCCCTCTAGGTCAGTCGCACCTCTGACCACTTTAGACCCACAGAACCCCAGAGAATTCACCAAGGAAAGAGACTACTGCTGGGCGCCCACACACACACACACACCTGTGTGGCTGTAACTTGGTATAAGATCTTAAATTTGGTTGAACAAATTAACTGAAGCCTAGCCCTTTTTTAAAAAATCATCTTGTCAGCCTCAATTTATTCTATTCTTGGGGAACAGGAAATACTGTTACTGTTTCAAAGGGCAGGCCACTAGTAGGAGAGTTTTCAAATACATTTTCAAAGGAATGAATAAATGAGTGACAAACAAATGAACAAAGGAGTTTCTAATTTGGGGTCAACCCTCAGATGCATACACACACACAAGTGCCCAAGAAAAGAAATCCTCACATCATCTTGAGGTCCTTGTATCCATTCCTCTTTCCATCACAAAATTAGGGTCCTTTGCATTGCTGACACATCCCTAGCACCATGGCAGGGCATGGTGGTGGCACGTGGATAGAATGCGAGTCCGAGACGTGACAGACAGTCCTAGCCTCTCCTGCATTTTACAGCTGAGACCCACAGGATGATGTGTCTGGGTCATACGCTCAGCTAGCTGGCATCAAGAAAAGATCTGTGGCTACTCTACTTTCTTTCTCCCTCCCTTCAGCTTTCCAGTGAAGCTGTAAACTGTGGCCCTCCAGGTGCTCAGAATCCCAAGGATGTGTTTAAATAGAAAGAGAGGAAATGACTTGACAATTCCCTGTGAGAATTCGTAGAGGACAGATGGGGAACCAAGCCCTAATAACAACCCAGGGCCATGATAGAAATTCCACTCTCAGCCTACCTTGGCTCCTAATGCAGTATAGAATGACTAAAAGTTCTTTGCAGATGAACAAAAGTGGTTCCCTTCAGGAGGAACCAACTAGCACATCCCAGGACTGGGCTCACCAGTCCATCTGTCCACTGATAAGAGCGGGCATTGGTCATCATTCAGGCAATGCCATTTACTGATTGTGTTATCTCTGAGCAAAATTTTTAACATCGCTACACCTTGCTCCTCTCTGTGTAAAATGGGGACAGCAACACTGTCTCCCTCCTAGGACTGCAGTGACAATTTGAAATGAACAGATAGAAACTACTAAGAGCAGAGAAGGACACACAGTTCAAACTGTGGAAGTGTGGGTTCTTCCACTCTAAACTGGGCACCAAGAATACATCTCCCTGCCTCTCCTTTTTTTCTTTTCTTTTCTTCTTTCTTTCTTTCTTTCTTTTTTTTTTTGTTGGTTGTGGGGCTTGAACTCTGGGCTTGGGCGTCCTCCCTGCACTCTTCAGCTCAAGGTTAGAGCTCTACCACTTGAGCCACAGCACCACTTCTGGATTTCTGGTGGTTTCTTGGAGATAAGAGTCTCACAGATATTCCTGCCCGGGCTGGCTTTGAACCATGATCCTCAGATTCAGCCTCCTGAGTAGCTAGGATTACAGATGTGAGCCACCGGCGCCCGGCTCCTTTCTTACCTGTGTCATCAGTGTTGATCTCCAAGACTTGATAAATGCTATCATCATGCAAACATAGTGTTACTTCACACACACACACACACACACATACACACACACACACACACACACACACACACACACACACACACACACGAGTGCCTGCCTGCACGTACGCAAGCACACACCCTCTTCTGTTATGTCCATGCTTTCTTCCAGTTATCACCTGTTTCTTTTCTCCTCTTTCAGTAAAACTTCTAAAGAGTTACATGCCCTAGCTGAAAATCTTTTTCTTCTGTTCATGGATTTGTACTCTGGTAGGGGTCTCTCCCTGCTCCCACATCCCAAACTGCAATAATTATAGTCAACACTGACTCCTCCCCATGCATCCAGCAGTCACGTGTTAACATTAACCCACAAGGCCACAGCACCGGGTGCAAATGCTCACTTCCTCTTCCACAAAGTTCTTTCTGCACTTGGATTTTAGAAACAACCGTCTCTTTGCCACCCTTCCTATTTCTTTGGCTTCTTTTTAGTCTCCTCTGATGGTGTCTCCCCATCTTTCCAAGATCTGTTTTTTTTTTCTTTTGCAGTACTAGGGTGAGAACTCAAAACCTTGGCAATTGGTAGGCAAGTGCTCTGCCAGTTAAGCCATACCCCAGCCATTTTTCACTTTAGTCATTTACTCATATAGGGACATAGATTTTTGCTCCAGGCCAGCCTGGGACACAGTCTTCCTACTGTGGCTGTCCATGCAGCTGGGAGTCACAGGCACACACTGACCTGCCACCGCACCAAGCTTATTGGTGGAGATGAAGCATCATTAACTTTTTCCTTGAGCTGTGCTCAAATCACCATCTTCCCAATCTTGCCTTACTCAGTAGCTGGGATTACAGGCATGGGCCAGGCCACCTACCTCCCTACGACTCTAACGTCTTAACAGTGGAGTCTCAAGGCTCAGCTCCCAGTCCTCTTCCTGCCCATGTGGCCTCTTGCTGTCTGTGATCTCACCAGACTCCTGACTTTGAGTACCACTAGACACTGTGGGCATTTCCATACCTGTCGGCCAGCTCTGCTCTACCGACTCAGCATCTTCACATGGATGTCTTTAGACATCTCATACCTTGTGTAGTAAAAAAAAAATCCCTTTCCTGAATCCTACCTCCTACACCTCCAGTTGCTCCTCTTGTTGACTTCTCAGCGAATGCTGCCTCCATCTTCCATTTGCTTGGGTATAGGACCCTCAGAGTCCTTCTTAACCCCTCCCCGTTCCACTTTGCCCCACCCATCTTTCCAAACTGTCAGCAAATACTGCTGGGTCTTCCTCAGAGTGTATTTAGATGTTTATCACAACTTACCATCGCAGCCGCCCCAGAGGGACCGCCATCACCTCTGCCCTCCACCCACCCCTGTCCTGACAGTGTTCTACCTGCTTCCACTTGTGTCCTCCTTTGCTCATCTCACTTCAGTCTGCTGAAAAATTCCCGCTAAGAGATGAGTCAGACCAAGTCACTCTTCTCTTCAGAACCCTGCCCTGAGTCTCATCGCAATGGATAATGAATGCCCCAGACCACGGTGGTCCCAGAGGTCCCATGTGCTCCTCCTCCCCTTCCCTGCACTTCATGGGCCCATGCTTGCCTTTGGTCCCCCTCCACACATACCCGTGTACCCCCACACCAGGCACCATACCACCGCTTAGAAGCACCTGCCAGCACCCCTACACCAGGTGGCACAGGGTCCCCGCCCCCTTCCTGCCTCTGCGCCAGCTCACCTTCTCAGAGACTTCCTTGCTGATCCCTCCTTCCCTCCCCACCCCTCTTTAACTGCACACCAAACAGTTCTGCATTCCTCTATCTCACCCCCATCTGGACACACTGGGTATTTCCCCCACTTCCCTCCCAGGCAGAGCTCTCTTTGGAATGTGATCTCCCTGCCAGCAGGGTGTTTGGACAGGTTTGTTCATGGAGGGCTGCACACAGTCAGGGCTCAGCCAACTTGACCGAGTGCATACATTTCTACTGGCTTCTTCCTCTGCTCCCACTGAGGGGAGATGCTGCCTTTTCTCCATGTGCAATGTCCAAAGCCTTTGCAGCTCTCAGAAGCTGTGGGATCAAGGAAAGAGAGAAGGGAAACGAGCAATCCCAGAGCTCTTCTCTCTCAGCAATCCACCTAGGCTGCTAAGTCATCTTCCATCCCCAAGTCCTTCTCAGGCTTAACTTTCCTTCTAAGTCAGACCTTAGCTAGGGACATCGGCCTCACAAGACATGGCCTTCTCTGTCCCCCATGAGCTCTGCTCTGCCCATACACTCAGCTGTGCTTTCCCTCAGTGTCCACCTACATGCCTCTTCCTCCTCCACCCCTTCCTCCTCCTCACCCCTTCCTCCTCCTCACCCCTCCATGGAATCACCTCAGCCCTCCAGGGCCTTCCTGACTCTCAGAACCTCTCCAGGGCCAACCAACATCAGCAGAAGTTGCCGTCGCGGAGGATTGGAAAGTCACCCAAAGGTGATTGGGGTTTGGCCCAGTGTTTTAATGAGTCAATTGAAAACTATAATTTCTCAAGTGAGAGACATTGCAGTTCAGAAATAACAAACTGAGAGCAGAAGAGAGGGGACACCATGGGAGCCCTGTGGCCCCAGGACCTAAGTTTGCTAGGAAAAGTCTGATAGGTTGAAAATTGAGACTGTCCCAGAAAACCTCTTCCAAAAAGTTCCCTGGCCCACTCCTTCACAGCATGGGTTAGCCCTTCTCTCCTGTCTGTTTCCACAGCACCTGTGCTGACCTTGGCTATGATTTGCTTGTGTATCTTCCTGAGGACTGATAGGGAAGGAAGAGCTAGAACCCCTATCTCTGACCCCAGTGCCAGACCAGATGAAGCTCATGAAATTCTCCTTAAATTACTGACTGAATCTCTTTAAAAAGGACCCAGACGAAGTTCTGTGCTGATCATAATTCTTCAGGTTTGTATAGCAATTTGCAGAAGCTGTTTCCTAGCTATGACTTTGTTTCATATTTTTGACAACACTAAAAGAGAAATTTTATTCATTCATCTACCCATTCATCCGTCTATCCATTTATTCTGTGTTAGATACTGTGTGCCTAGGTACTAAGCACTATAAGGAAGACAAACAGCACAAGCAAAAGTCCCTGCCTCTGTGGAGAGCTCACATTTCTGCAGGTAATCTTACCCTGCCTGTGTCCTAGATGCGCAGACTAACATCAGTGCTGGGAGGCTGCGCAACCTGGCCAAGGCCATAGAACTTGCAAGCAAAATGATTCAAACTAGGATTCGGGACTATCTGATGCTAAATACTGAGTTCATTTTCACCTCACCAGTTACTTCAAGACATGGACTCATCTGTATGTGTCTTTCGCCTCCCTTCCCTCCCCCTCTCCTTCTCTGCTCTCTCCCTTCCTCGCCCCTCTTCTACCACCTCCCCCTCCCCTCCTCTTCTGTGTTCTGTTCCTTTCCCTCCCCTCTTCTACCCTCTCCTCCCCTACTGGTCTTTTTCTTTCCCCAACTTCATAACAAATGAAATGAGACTTGGCAAAAATCCACACTCTGGGACTACCCTGGAATTCCTTCCCTTGTCTGATGTGTGTATTTAACAAAGATGTGAGAAATACCTGCCAGGTCTCTTGCTGGAGCCAAAAAGACAGAAGCCACACAGCGCGGTGCGCGACGTCTGCTTGTGTGCAAACCCGCAGGCATTTTTAGCAACTTTGGGGAACATAAAGAAAGCTGTTGGTTTTGTTTGCACATATTTTTCGCCTCTGCAGAAGGCTCCTCGCCATGCGGCAGCCTCTGAGCCGCCTCTCCTTTGATCTCTACCACTCGCCAGCTGAGCTGCACTTGGCAAATGACTAGGTCTGCTCTAACTCTCCTCCTTTGGAAACGGGTCTGATCAGACCTATCAGGGTGGTGGTGGTGGGAACTAAATGGGATCCTCCAGAAATGCCAGCCTGTCTGTATCAACCTGTCTCAATGAAGGCAGCCTGGACAGGACAGGGCTGCCATAGGCCCTGAAGGACCCAATTCTGCCACTGCTGAGCTGCAGAACCTTTGGCAGGTCACCTCACTGCCCTCACTCATCCAGTCTCAGCTCCTCAGCATCGGGACTATTACTACCTAAACCAAGGGTTTGCTATGGACACTCGCAATAGTGTCCAGCACCTGTATGGAACTAAGGCCCAGTAATGGCACTAAGTGTTTACTATTCTTGCAATCAGCAGCAGCAGCAGCAGCATTACTATTAGTATGTGGGTGAGAGTCAACAAAGATTTTAGAAATTTGATACTAAGAATCTATGTGTGTGTTTGTTGTTTCTGGGGCTTGAACTCAAGGTCTGGGCCCTTTCCTTTAGTCCTGTCCCAAAGCTATCACTGTACCACTTGAGCCACTGCTGGCTTTTTCATTTTTTCTTTTTCTTTTTTCTGGATTTCTTTCTGTGGTTAATTGGAGATAAGGTCCAGGCTGGCTTCGAAGTGTGATTCTCAAATCTCAGCCTCTTGAATAGCTAGGTTTACAGGCATGAGCTTCTGACACCTGGCTAAGATTGAAAACTTCTTGGGGTAATCATTATGTCTTCAGCATCCTTGTGTACCCAGGGCCCAGTCGGGTACACAATTGGCTACTGCTCAGGAAGGTTGGAAGAACTGGACATGGTGCAGGAGGGAGGGACCAGGTCCTCAGAGTGGTTACCTCAGGTGGAGCAAAAACATATTATTTTGCTGCATAATTACTATGGGGCAGACGTATGTCTTCACATATGTTTGTTCTTCACACAGACTCACAAGGCAGGCATAGTCATGACCATTATCTTGTACAAATTAGGAATCTGACACTCGGTCATCAAATGACCTAGCCAAGACCATACAGCTAGTGGGTGTTGGAGTGAGGACTGGAACCCACAGGTGTCTGACAGCTCAGCCCGCAGCCTTAACCTTTGCCCTGCATGCCAGGAAGAGTTCTGGTCTGAGGTTTCCTCTTCTTCTCTGCATAGTTCCTGGCCCAAACCAGCAGGAAGAGCAAGTCTTCTGCATAGAAATCGAAGTAAATTTATCTTCCAGCCCATTCGATGGCTGGAGTTGTTGGAGTTTTTGTTTTCTATGATAATAGAAGGCACTAAGACAGAAAGACAGGAGGACATTACTATCTATGGTCACCCCTCAAGGGGTTCAGGGAATCCCATCAAAACCCCTCTTCTGGGAAGCAGACCTTAGCCCCAGAGCTGAAGGGAAGAGACGCTGAGTGGATCTTCCCCAGGGAGGTCCTGCCAGTGGAGCCAGAGCCTAGTGTCTGGAAATACAGAGATGCCAGTTTCCACCTCTGAACCCCCATCGTCAGCTCTGCCCTTACTACCACTTGTGGGAATGCCCAACAGCCTACCTCTAGTCCCACACCTAGACACACAATCATGGCTGCTCCACCCACAGAGGGGAGAAGAGCTGCCCATGGTCACACAGCCATTAGTGGGAGACCTAGGGTGGCTACTTCCCTCATTCCCAGCCCCATGATATCTCTACAGCATGATCAGGTGAGAAAATCAGCACCAAAGGCACTGTTTAAAACACTCAATTTGGGTTGTGAGCAGCATAATAGCACCGTGGGTGAGAGACTCATTTCTAAAGTAACAGAGACCTGAATGCGATTGCGAGCTCTGCCACTGTCATAGCAACCATGGGCAAACCCACAATGCCTATGAGCCTCCAGGTGGAGGAAGTGGTGACAACCAACCCCACAGGCTGCTGTGAGGATTAGAGGATGCACTGTGTGAAGAGAAAGGCTCAGCCCTCTTCTCAGAGGACAGGAAGAGGTCACAACATGTCAGATGTATTCGTTCCTTGGTTCTCTAAACATGGATTTGACATGAAAAGGGACGCTTAACAATCCTTTATTTATTAACTGTGACAGGCTGCAAGGTAGGAATCTAAAACCAGGCTAGTCAATTTCTCATCTCCCACAAAATTACACCCAGCCATTCACTGTGTGACCTCACAAACTCGAGTCATTTGCTGAAACCAGACCCGTGAAGAGCAACCCAAGTTTTTAGAACCATATGGCTTCTCACCTCTAGCTTTTGCACATATTCTTTTTTGCCTGGACTTGTCTCTTTCCCCCCCCGCCCTTTCTTCCCTCCTCTTGTTTCAGATACAGGATGGGCAAATGGATAAAGTTCCCTTTCACACATTACTCCCAGCTTGAAAGAGAAGACAATGAAGCAAGTAAAGATGGGGACTGCAAGCAGAGAGTGGAAACCATGAGAACTAGCTGAGCCGCCCAATACAATGGAGGTCTGATAAAGCCTGCTCTCCTTTCCAGACACCACATCCCCTCTTCTATGAAGCTACTCTAGGCTCCCAAGTTGGGCTGACTTGCCCATTGTCCACTGGCACCTGGGCAGCATCTTTCACTCTAGGACTTTGGGTCTGTGATCCCATGTCTAGATTGAGCTCCTGGGAGGCAGAAACGTACCTCATCCAGATCTTAGTTCCTAGCAAAGTGGCATGAACATAGTAGGTGCTAAGTAAATGCTTGATGAATGTAGAGAAATTGACCAAAAAAATGTGTGATTGGTGAATCATTCTTATGAATAAATTTTATAAGATATGTACTTATTACTGTACTTATGTAACTGTAACCCTTCTGGACAGCACCTTGACAATAAAAAAATTGAAAAACAAAGAAAAATTCTTGTAAGAGATAAAAGCCATTTGTATTTAGTTCCCTTTCTGTCTGGGTCTTAGTATATGCCTCTGTTAAATTAGGGAACTCATAAGCATTTTTTTCCTTTTTTTCCCTTCCCGCCCTCTCCTCTCCTCTCTTCTCCTCCTCCTATCTTTTCTTTTCTTTTTTATACTTAGTAGTGGAATACTTACAGGTCAGTTGGTGTAATGTAAATTAAGACCGTGTGACCTTCCAAGTTCACCTCTACTTTCTCTTCCCCATGGAAAGTACAGTTTGAAATCCTTCATCATTTTTTTCCCTTCTCAACACCAAAGCATGCTCAAAATCTAAGTAACTACATCTTAGGCATCCAGGTTCACTAGGACCACATATTATAACCAGAAGCATAATATTCAGAGTCCCTAATCCAGGCCCAGGCAGCTGGGCCATTTAACAAATGGTCTCATTTGTTCTTCTTTTCCTTGCTACACTTTCTCTAAGCTCCAAGGTCTTCCTTTCCAAATTTAAAAAACAACAACAACAACAAAAAAAAAAACACTCTTACATTGTTAGCCACTTTAAATACTGCTAGAGAACAAGTTAGCATTATAAGTAGATGTCTTTGAAACACAGTATTCGTTTATTAATCTTCATAACAAACCTGTGGGGCTGGTTTGAGCAATTCTCTTTCATAACTGAGATGAGTAGGGCACTGAGAGGAAGAAAAATTGCCCAAGATCATTCGAGGAAATGGGCGAAGACAATCCTGACTCCCACTGAGTGGGCGCTTTCCAGGCCCCAGGACCACATTCCCAAACAGCATATATTTACTAATTTATTTAATCTCCCACAGAATTCCAGGCGCAGTATATTGCTGTTATTGTCATACAGCAGATGAGAAGAGGGAGAATTAAAGGAGTGGATTGCCTATGTCCCTATAATCAACAAACACCGACCCAGGCCTTGAACCAAGCCCATGAGATCCACACCCAACCCCTATTTGGGCCTCCTGAAGCCCTTCTCCCTTCTTCCTTCCTTCTGCCCTTTGAAGGCCTTCCTGCCTCCTGGGTAGGGCCTCAGGAAAAGTACAGAAAGGCCTGGGACCTCAGACCTGGTCACTGCGACAAATACCATTATCACAAAACACATCAGCTCACCTGGAGCAAGTCTGGAGTTCCCTGCAATTTGGGCTGTGTGACATTTGGCAAATTACTCAACCTCTGTGTGTCTCAACGTACTCTGCCACAGAAACGGGGGGTTACGATAGCAACAATCTCACAGTCACCGTGAAGAATGAAGAATGCTTAAAGCAGTACCTCATCTATAGAGTAAGTGCCTCAAAACGCGTCAGTTATTGTGGTGGTGTTAGAGATTGTGATATTATTAGTGACTGTGACAGGTACACGGAAGATCTAGCAATGCACAGGTCTTTTCTGTGGTATTCCAGTCATGTCCCTATAGTGGGGGGCGTTTTGCATAGCCCTGGAACTTTTGAGCCATGGGGAAGCCAAAACTGGCCAGAGAACCAATTCAGGTCAAAATCCTGATGTGTTTGCTCTCTCATTGCTCTCTCCCAGCCTGAGGACTGAAGGCCTCTTTCCATGGGTCACCTTCCGAAAGCAGCCTGTTCTGATCGATGAACGCTTTTGAGTACCTGCTGTATGCCACACACCCTATTTGAGATTCCAGGTGCAAGAAAATGACAGGGGCATGGAATTTCCCTGTTTTTTCTTTTTTTCTTGTGATAAGATACTCTTAATGCTTATCATTTTAGCCACCTAAAAGTGTCCCAGGCAGTGACATAATACACACTCACATGTGCTTTCACCCTGACCCAGAGATGCGTCACAATGTTGGGAAACCATCAGCACTATTTGTACCTGAACTTTTCCATCATTCCCAGCAAAAAACTGTTCCTGTCAAAGTAACAGCTCACTCTTCTCTGCTCTCTATAACCCTTAGCAGCCTTTATTCTGTTTTCTGTCACTAAGTAGTTTGGCAAAGAGTTTTGTTATTGTTGTTTTGATAGTACTTAAAAGGTTGAACTTAGGGCTTCACACTTGCTAGAGAGGTACTTACTGCTTGAGCCATGTTTCCATCTGCAGCCATATTTCTCTGGATATTTTTGAGATAGGATCTTGCTTTTTGTCTCAGTTGGTCTGGACCTCACTCCTCCTATTTGTACTTCCTGCATTGCTGATAAGACAGGTATGAGCCAATATTTTATATTCTTTTTTCCCATAACCAAAGTTTGTCATTTCAACAATTTCTAGTGTATAGTTCAGTGGCAATAAGTGTGATTCACATTGTCATACCTCCATCATGACCATCTATAACAAGAAGTTTGGGATAACAAGGGAAATTTTGGATCAATTACACACTAATTTCCTATTCTCTATTGTCTAGCCCCTTGCAGCCACCATTTTACTTCCTATCTCCATGATTTTGACTACTCTGGGAAGGTGAAAAACCATGCTATCTATCCTTCTGTAACTAGATTAATCCATGTAGTATATATAACAACCTCAAGTTTAACCAGGTTACAGCAAGAGTCAGAACTGTCTTCCTTTTTGAAGCTAAACAGTGTTCCCTTGTATGGTTATTCTGCATTTTGCTAATCCATTCCTGTTGATTGGACACTGGTGTGGTCTCTTCCTCTTGGCTGTTGTACATAATGCGCTCTGAGCATAAGTACTCATGTTTCCGTGTCCTCATGCTCTTGCAGTGTGATAGGGGAAGGCAGACATGAACATTTACCCACAGCTTACTGAGTTTTCTGATGTGTGAAATAGGAACTAGTTGACCACTTCAGGGATTACATAGGATGATGCACCCCCATGGACAAAGTCTGAAATTCTGTGAACTTAGAAATGCTGCCTTTAGTCTATGTTGCCGCTGAGAGATGGGGTGTGTCTCAGGAAGAGAGCCTAGAAATGACATCTCTCACAGATGTCAACTGCTCTTACAAACACCCTGGCAAGGAGGCCAAATGTTTTCTTTTCCAGTTAAGAAAGGAGAGAATTCTTTCTCTTTTGCTGTGATACTGTAAAGGTGGGCCTTGTAACAGAATTTATATCACCTTATTCAGATCTGTGAATAGGGCCAGAGAAGGTAACGTAGCACTTAGCCTCTAGCAAATGTCTGCAGAGCTTTCCTGGAGAAAGAAGTATATGTGCAGTACCTGGTAGCCTCAGCAGGAGAGGCAGAGCTGAGGAGACAGAAGCAAGGAAGAAGTGTGTTAACGCTCTTGCATTAACAAGACACAGGACGCAGGCTTGACCAAAAGTCTAGAGGAGGGAGATACGGCATCTCAGAAGGCATAGGAAGAGGCCAGCCTGTAGGGCAGAGATGACGCTGAATGGGTGAAGGTGAGGATGGGTCATGGAGGACAGCAGAACAGCTGACCAGCCTGGGTCCTGGAACTGGAGGACTGACAAACTGACCAAAGTAGAGCTTCAGGGCCATTAGTCAGACTGACTGGACAGGGTCTTGCCTTTTCCACTCCTGTGTCCCTTTAAACTCAGTATGTTAGTATACATATACTTATATAGACATGTATGTATATATATATCATCATATATGTAACCAAATGCCAGATAGTTCTTTAAAGCTAATTTCTCAGTCTCATTTTTCCTTTATTCTCAAGTTTTACTACTCAAAAGTAGCCACAATCTGAGATATATATATACACATACATACCAGAAATTATATATATATATGTATATATCTATATACCTATACACAAATATGTGTGTATGTGTGTATAGATATATACATGTATTTGGTGGCACCAAGGGTTTAACTGAGAGCCTTGAGCTTGCCACACAGTCACTCTACCATTTGAACCATGCCTCTAACCCTTCTTCCAATATTTAATTTCCTATTTCTAAGCATGTTTTACTTTGTACTTCCCTACAACCAGAGTCTCCAATCTAGTTATACCATATATTTTTGTTGGAATAATCTTTATACTATAAAGATTATAAATGATAGCTGAGCCATCTCTCATTTTGGCTTTTTGTTTGCTTGTTTTTTTGCTTTTATATCATCTGGGTTTTGTTGGTGGTGGTGGTGGTGGTTATGGGGCTTGAACTCAGGGCCTGGGTGCTGTCCCCAAGCCTCTCTGTGCTCAAGGCTAGCGCACTACC